>NW_026991723.1:80575441-81224503 GCF_029215605.1 Mirounga angustirostris | reverse complement strand
GCTGGAGATAGAAGCATTGATTCCTGGCAGATATTTAAAGCCTAGGGAATGAATGACGGCAAGAGAGAGCCCTGGGCCCAGGCAGAGAGCCCTGCAGGACCCCACACCCCACGAACCAGAGAAGAGCCAGCAGAACACTGGAGCCCCTGAGCCGGGAGTTGCCAGGAAGATACAGAGCAAAGCCAGAAAGTGGGGGCATCAGAGAAGTAGGGAGAACGCACTTTAAGGAGGGAGGCTTCCCCGCTGACAGATGCCGCAGAGGGAGCTGGGAAGGGGAAGGGAAGGGGCCCAGTCTCTTGGCAGGAGCAGTTCCGGTAGAGGGGGAGCGGATGGAAGGCCACCCTGAGGGGCGGACGCAGCATTGCTGTGAGCAGTTCGGCTGATCTGGGAGCAGAGCTAGAAAGGTGAGAGGAAATGTTAAGGCAGCCTTTAAACAGTGCCAGAGCCCGGTGAGTTTGATGGCCGATGGGCACACTTCCTGAGAGGGGAACAGACTGCTGAGCTGGGGGCACCAGGCACGGACTCCAGACCACCCACCTCTCCTCCTGCAGGCGCTCTGCAGGCTTTCCTGCCTCTCCTGCAATTCTCTGCGGCTTCCTCTGCATTCTGACCCTACCCACTGCCCAGCACACACACACACGCACGCACGCACACATGCACACGCATACACACACTTTCCCCTCCGCTCTGACAGACGAGGGCTTGCATACCTCCGTATCCACCTGCTGGGTGTCAGCCAGGGTCTGTGGACTTGAATCGCCCTCGCTGCCGGCAAACACACCCTCTAGAGCCAGACTGCCATGGGGGACGAAGAGTTAGATTTGCTCTCCGAAAGGGGAGACCGGTGGGGGCTTGGCACATTTCAGCTGGGAGGCAGAGAGCAGAGAGCACAGGGTGAGAAGGGTCTCCTGGGGAGGTGATGCGCACCCCACCTCCGGAGAAGACCAAGTGGGGGGCAGATGCCCACTGTCAGCCACGCCAGGGAGGGCAACCATGGCTTGGACTCTCACAGGGGAGCTCCAGGCAGACAGAAAGTACTAGCAATAGTTGGGCTTCTGCGTAACTTGCGCCCCGCCCCCACCCCGCCTCTCAGACTGAGGCTGATGTGGCCAGATTCACAGAGCCGGGTTCTGAGTCCCCATCACCTCCAGGCTGTGGGACTCTGCCTGAATGTCCTACCTCTGTGCACCCCAGCAGCCCGCGGCGCCCAGCTAACAAACAGAACCCAAGACAAAAGCAGTTTTGCTCTGTCATTAAACACTGGTGAGCGGCCCAAGGGTTATAAATGCATCTACCACCCAGATTTTGTTTTGAGGATGAAATGAGAGGTGCCCCTAAAGAGCTCGCCGCAGCGCCTGGTACACACCAAGCACTACTCATACTACTTCTTCCTATTTTGGGTGTTACTGTCGTCCCTTAAGGGCCTGGATTGCGTGATCTCTGAAATCCTTCCCGAGCCAGAGGTTTTGACCACTTGCTGAGGAATGAGTGTTGGGCCTCAGAAGGTTCTGCTGGAGCCATTAATCCCACGAGAAATGTCTGGGATCGCTCGAAGGAGTTGCAGGAAGCGGTGACGGGTCTCGTAGCCCATCTGCCCTGCCAGTGACTCAGGAGCTTGTGCTGGTTGTGGTGGGGTCGGGGGACGCTGGCTGGGACTGGAACGGGACCCCGGGCCACTCTGCGCTGCCCAGCAGTGTGACCTGTACCTAACAAAATGATGAAGGAGCTGCTTTCGACTTTGATTATTGTTATTTGGGTGTCACGGGCTCTTGGTGATAACGATTTTCCTGCAGGGTCTATTTATGGTCCATTCCTGACACTGACTAATTTTTCCATCCAGACAAAGAGAAAGGTGATGGTGACTTGTTGCCACTGTAATGCGTAAATACAACGACCGGCATGTGCCATTCTGTGCTCAAGCTGTGTGTGGGGGCGGGGGGGAGGCTGTGGGAGTGAGGCGGCTCTCTCTTTCTTCCCTGAAAGGACGGGCCTTCTGGAGGTTTCCATCCGGTTTGGGGAGAGGCAGTGCAGAGCAGTGGTGGGAACCCCAACATGGCCACTGACCAACAGCGGGACCTTGGGCAGGTGGCGGGACGGCTCAGGGTTGCCGTGAGATTATAGGAGCGCGCGGGGAGAGCGCACAGTGTGAATCCCAGTGGGCAGGGTGCCCCTGATAAGTGACTCTTGTCACTACCAGTTTTTAAACATTCAGAAGCCACCATCCCTCCCAATGCTTCTGGAGTCCCAAGAAATCACCCAGTTTGCAGAAGGGGAAACTGAGGCCTAAAGAGGGGAGGTGACTGTTTCAAAGTCCCGCAGGGACAGAGACCATTTTGAGAACCCCGGTCTCCTGACCCCCCGCATGACTTTTCCTCCCTGTCATCCCGGCCAATCTGCCCATTTACTCCACGAACAACCGCTGAGCACCTGCTCTGGGGCCGCTAGAGATGGGGGTGAAGACACCCGGGCCCCCCGGCAGTCTAGTGTGGACACAAGCGGTCAGCTGTCTGCCATAAAAGAAGCAAATGAAACCAATGTCCTGACAGCACGGCAGGACACGTGCTGAGGGCACAGAGATCCAGCGGGGAGGTCGCCTGAGGCTTCGGGACAGCTGTTACTAAGCGCCACGATGGGCTTTCCCTGGGCGGTGCCTTGTAAAAGCCACTTGGGAAAGGTGTGATGTCCCCACTTCACAGACGCAGAAACGGAGGTCTGCAGAGGTGAAGCCACTTGCTGAAGACGAGGCCCCGAGTACACAGGATAGCTGGACCCAGACCAGCACATCTGAGCCCCAGGCACTGTCCCATGAGCCTGATGCTGTCTTGTGGGAAATGTCCAGGTTCCAGCTCCCGAAGCGGAGTCCTTGGAGACCCCAGCCCTGGCCTGCAGAGACCACACTCACGTCTGGGGGCATTGTGCGGGAGCAAACAGGGAGCCAGGCTGCAAGTTGCCCTAAGAGTGCAGGGAAGGTTCTGTTGATCCACCGCCTTGGAGTTGATGCAGGCTTCACAGACGGCCCTTGTGCGGAACATTCCACCGCCCAGAGAGGAATCACTAAGCTCATTCCAGTCTAGGTCATTCAGCTTTATTTCCTACCGACGATTCCAAACAGAAAGCCTGTATACTTACACATTTAGAATGTCACTATCATACAGAAACATCTATTCTAGGTGGGTCATAAGAAAGATTTAAAGGCAGGTGAGAGAGAAGGAACTGGCAAGTGGCTGGCCTCGCCCAATGCACCAATACCTTGAAATGGAATTAGAGCAAGGAAGCTCCGGTATTTTTGAGAGGAAAACAATTATCTCCTATTCAGTCTGGGATAATATCCCTGGATGTCCACAACGATTTGGATTTAATTATATCATCTATGCAAATGTGTTCCAGAAACTGTAAAAGAATACATGAGTGTGAGATGTTAAGAAGAGCGTGATGCAGGACAAACAACAGGGGTCTGAGCATCAGGTAGGCATGGGTTTAACGCTGCCCTGTCCACCTTCACAAGCCACTTGGCCTCTCTGGGTCTGCGCTCCTCGTCCTTGTTATAGCATCCTCTTCTGAACATCACCTGGAGAACCAGACGAGCAAACGGAGATGCTTTTCAAATTTGCAAGGTGTTATTGCTGCTTCTGTCCTTGAGCTCCAGAATGGAGGATGGGAGCATTGGAGAGCGGCCACTAGCCCTGTCATTAAGTCCTGTGCACGAGGACCCCTCCCAGGGGGTGGGGACCAGAGGACTTTTGAAGCCAGAAGGAGCCCGAGGGCCCACCCTCACCCACTGGCTGACAGAATGAGGCTATGGTCTCTCAGGGGCCGCATCCCCGTGTGCAAGTGACAGTCTTGGGTGAGAGATGTGCATATGGCCACATCCAGAATGCTTCAAAGGCTGCTTTCTCCAGCGACATCCACCAACCCAAATAAAACTGCAAAAAAATACTCAACAGCTTATCTTCAGGCATGGGAGGCAGGTGGGCGGAGCCCGTTTGCAGGGACCGGGGGACCCGCACCTCCTTGCTGACATCCGGCAGAGATGCATGGGGCCTGCTGCAAGGCGGGTGTTGTATCCGCCTTCGTCTCTTTCTTCCCAACAACCCGAAGGACCATTCCGACGTGGCCATCTCTTTGAAGGCTCTCGAAGCAGCCACAGAGTCAAGAAGTTTCGAGAATGGTTCCTACGGTCTGCCACCCTCCAGCTGTGTGACTGGCAAGTCTCTTGAGCGTAAAATGGGATTGATGTGGACGCCTGCTGTCTAGGGCTTCTGTGGGATTCAATAATGCACTTGACGCCTTTTGTTCAGGGCCTGGCCCATCATGAGGGCTCCATAATTATTAACTAGTGTTGTTTATTTTCATTACATTTACGGTGACTGGCCTCTACAGCAGTGTTACCAAAGAGATGCCCCCAACTTTGAGAGAGAGCTGTAAGGGCTTTCTCCGGGAACTGGCAGAGGAGCAGGGAAGACGGGGAAGATTTCTTCTATTTCTCCTCAATGGCTCGGGTGATCCCAAAGGCTTGGGTGGTGGTAGGAGAGTGTCTCCATGGACTGGGTGAGCCACAGCAGAACCGAGAAGTTGGGATGCTACAGAATTGTTAAAACCCTAATCCCCGGTATGACTGTATTTGGAGATGGGCCTCTGAGGAAGTAGTTGAGTTTAAATGAGGTCATAAGGACGGGGCCCTGATCCAAACAGACTGGTGTCCTTATGAGAAGAGACAGCAGAGAGCTGGCTCGCTCACTCTCTATGCCATCTGAGGACACGCAAGAAGGCAGCCGTCTGCACGCCGGGAAGAGAGCTCTCACTAGAACTCGAACCTGCTGGCAGCCTGATCTTGGACTTCCGGCCTCCAAACTGAGAAAATCAGTCTCTGGTTTAAGCCACCCAGCTATGGCGTATATGGTTTATGGTAGTCCAAGCAGACAAAGATGGTGAGGAGGGGTGGGCAGTGGGATTTCAGAGGAGGAAGTTTGTTCTGGGCGTTCCCCATGGTTCTTGATGGCCCACAGCAGGGCTAGCCCAGCACTCGGCTTCTCAGAGACCATGCTCTTCACTTCGTTACTCCACTGCCTCCTTGAGAGCCTTTAAGGGGATGGCCAAGACAGAGTCTTCATCCCAAAGTTTCCTGCTCACCCATGGCTGCAGAATCACCAATGCTGCAGTTACAAGTGCAATTGTAGGGGCCTCGTGGCCCACACACAGTATCTCCAGGAGTTGGGAACAGGAGCCTGCATTTCTGGCAAGGTCCCCAGGTTATTTTATGTACAAAATGTTTGAAAACCACAGGCCTCGAGGGGAAGTCCAGTCCTCCTCTGCTGTTAAAGGCCCTCCTTCCTAAGGGCTCCTGACTTCCCTCACATCCGCATGCGACCCACCAGCAGATCGCAGATCTGCTCTGTGCAGAATCTCATCATCCTTACCACCTCCGCCACTCCCACCCTGGTGTAAGCCGTCAGCAACCCTCGCTTGGACCAGTGCAGTAGCCCCTAAGGCATCTCCTTCTGTCTCTTCGCTTGTGCCCCTTCCTCCTGGTCTCAACACAGCAACCACACTGACCACGTGACTTCCCGTCTCTCCAGTGGCCTCCCATCTTCCTCAGCATGGACCCCAGAGTCTGACCATGGTCTACAGGGCCCTCTGTGGCCTGGCCTGTGAACCCTTCCGGTCTCATGTCCCTCAGTACAGCTAGAGAAGGGCAGGGCCTCGCAGAGGGCAACGGAGCTCTGCTCCACTTAGCGGTCAGCAATGATGCTGGGAGATATCCGGTTTCTCAGAAACCAAGAGAGGACGAAATGCAAAGCTGGAAAAATTTCATGGTTTTTCAGCTCCGTCATTCGATTTTAAAAATAACTCAATCAGATTGTCTTAAAATGCAGACATTTTTAGCCCAAAGTCAAGCTTCTCAAAGTTCGGGGGCAGGTCCTTTTGCAGATAGGCCACTTTTTCCAGATGGGTTTTCAGAGTGGAGCACGGACAGACTGAACTCGGCAGTGGGGAGGAAGATGAGGAGGAAGGGGTGAATTCTCAAAGTGGGGTCCCTGGACCAGCAGCCTCAACGTGGTCGAAGTGCAAATTTGCAAAACTTCAGAATTAGGAACTCCAAGGGTGGGGCTCGAAGCTGTGTTTTCACATGTCCTTCTAGAGCCTCTGGTCTGGACCATCTTGGGTTCATAATTCTGCACGTTGTCTAAGAGAAGAGTTTTCATAGGTGGTCTTTCCCTTTGCCGCTTGGCTTGCCCTGCTGTCCTCAGCTGGAAGATGGGAACAGTAACACCTGCCTCACAAGATTGCTGAAAAGTTCCCAGTCCATTCAAGTGGATCAAATGGATCTTTTTTAGCGCCTGCTGCGTGCCGGGCTGTACTGGGCACTGGGGATACAGAGAAGGCTGGGGCAACGTCCCTGCCTCCAGGAGTGCACAATCCCATTGGGGAAACAGCCTCGTCCCCATGGATTTGTCCCAATATATAGCCTGGAGCAAAGGGAAGCCCCAAGAAAGGACAACTGACTCCACCTGGGGATGAGCCAAGGCGAACGTCACAGACCTCCAGAACTTGGAGGCTGGGTTGGGGGTATTTTTTTTTTTAATATTTTTTTTCCTAATTATTTTCAACAATGAGCATGCATTACCTTATTTGGGAAAATACAGAAAAGTAGAAAGAAGAATATAAAAAGACCCTAGAAGTCTAGTACCACTCCCCTCCCCCCACACACACTGTAGTGTAAGTGAGTTGATGATGAATACCACTGTGTACATTTCATTTTCCCTTGGAAGGAATATTTTGAAATACTTGAATGGCTCTTAAAACTTTTGCCAAATTGCTTTTCTTTTTTTTTCTTTTTTTTTTTTTTTTAAGATTTTATTTATTTATTTGAGAGAAAGAGAATGAGAGAGAGCACATGAGGGGGGGAGGGTCAGAGGGAGAAGCAGACTCCCTGCCGAGCAGGGAGCCCAATGCGGGACTCGATCCAGGGACTCCAGGATCATGACCTGAGCCGAAGGCAGTCGCTTAACCAACTGAGCCACCCAGCCGCCCTTGCCAAATTGCTTTTCAAACGTCCATAGCGATTTTACCCCAACTCCCTATTATCATTATTTTGCATTTCGGTTAATGGGTGAGCAATAGCGCCCTGTGGCGCTATTGGTGGGGACTGGATGTTTTCTCTCTTACTTGCTAATGTAAGTGAACTACCCATTCATGTGCTTGGTCCACTGGAGGACTTGATAAGGTTTAAGTATTTTCAACATGAAATTAATTACCAAAACCAGACTTAACATTAAAAAAACCCAGATTCCTAGGGTTTCATTGCAAAAGAAAAAATGAATCAGAAATAAAAACAGTGGCGTACCATGTGCTTATGATCGTCTTCTCAATAATAGTGAAGAAAATATAACCGGTCTCAGCGTCCAGTGGTGGGGGGTATGGCGAAATGGTATGCAAAGCAAGAGTTGATGGAATATTATGCAACTATTAAAATAATGTTATGAAGCTGCAAAGCAACATACAAAAATGTTTATGGTATCATTTTAAGCCATAATAAGTATAAAATTTTGTGCACGTGCATTACAATTAAGTGAAAGCACATCTTCTGTGGACAAAGAGAGAGGATAGAAGGTCAGTCTTCAAGGACACTTAGGTTCTAGCGGGGGGACATTCATGAGCTTTCCTATGCTTTCTGCTGGCATTTTCACTATATTTTATAATAAATAGTAAGAAGGAAGGAGAAAGACCCAGAGAGAACATGGGGACTGTCTGTGGAGGATCTGGAAAAGGCAGGACAGTCCTGCCCCCCTGGAAGGCAACTTGGATTATCTTGAGTGCATTTCCTCCTCCCGCTCTCCTCCTCCCACCCCCAGCCCCTCAGAGACTTAAACATTTTCCATTATCTCAAGCACAGTGAATACTGACCCGGGTCCGGCCACCACTTCCTGGGCCACTTGATGAAATGAGATGCAAGAACGATGTCTTGTCAAACTCAAACATACAGCCCCTCAACATGGCCGTGGTGGGAGCCGGCGACCCACGTACTCGTGGTGTATAGTGTGGGGCGTCCCTCTTCCCAACCCTCACGGGCCTTCAGACTCTCAGACACGCTCAGTAGGGTTGAGCAGACAATGCGGGGCTCTCAGCCCTTTTCCCCAGTCCCTGGCCTGAGAAGTATCTGGTTTTCTTTCTTATTTTGGTGGTGGTGGTGGTGGTGGTGCTGTTTGAGGTCAGGAGACCTGAGTTCTAGTCCCGCTCCTGCCAGTCACTGGCTCTGTGACTTGGGCCTCATCTACTGCTCCCCTCTCCTGTAAAATGAAGATGCTAGACCAGGCTTTTGGAACTGCGGGAGGGCTGGTGCTTGGCTGGGTGTGAAGAGCCAAGAGTCCCTTAGGTGAGTCGCTTCTGGTGAGGAAGGTCTGTGAGGGCAGGGCTCTGAGCTACCACCCCCCCTCACAAGATTTCATTTGAGGAATAAAACAAGCAAACCCCACAACGTTTCTATCACTCTAACAAAATAAGACCCCCGCCCTCCCCCCCATGACTGGAGAACGTGCTCAGGCTGTACTGGGCGTGGAATTGCACACTGGCTCTCGGCTCCTTTTGCCTAGGCACCTGCAGTCGCTCCCGGCTCTCACGTCCCCTGGCCTTCCAGCCCTTTCCAGTCTCGTCCAGCTGCGCCCTTCTCCACGTGTCCTGCTACAGGCATCCTGGGTTATTCCTGCGCCACATGCCCCACCTCCTGCTCCCTCCTCCCTGTTCCCGGCCCAGCCCACTGCTCCCAGCTCATCTCTGCCCATCAAAGCCCTACCCGCTTTGCCCATTCCTTATTGCAGGAATCAGATGCAGAATCAGCAGTACATGAGGCCTGGGTTCAAATCTTAGCCCTGCCACTTACCAGCATGTGACCGGAGGGCAACTTATTTTGTCTCAGGGCCTCTGTTTTCTCATCTGCACGATGAGATTCGTAGTGGGGATCCGAGTGCCTGGCACAGCATGCCTGGCTCCTGCAAGGGTCAATATTGCCCTTCCCTTCCGCTTCTCTTTCCCCTGCGTGCATATAACCTTTATTAAAGTAGAACATGTATGCAGGAAGTTTGCACAGCCTTTTCTTCAAAGTAATGCATGCACCTAACTTCAAATTCAAATAGTAGCAGAGGGTTCACGATTACAAGTGGCTGCCCCTGCATCACCACCTCTTTCCGTCCTCCAGAATTTCCCACTGCATATTTTAAAACTGGGTACATGAGCTATTGATTCCATAATGGGAAGCCTGTATCTCTCCGTCCCCTTCACCCATTTCGCCCCCCACCCCCAGGCCCCGGCAATCATCCGTTCGTTCTCTGTATTTATAGGTCTGATTCTGCTTTTTGTTTGCTCATTCGTTTGTTTGGTTGGTTTTGTTTGGTTTGGTTTTTTTAGATTCCACATAAAAAATAAAATAAGGTATGTGTTTACTATAGAAAATCAGGAAATGTAGACAAGCAAAACGAAAACCAAGTATAACACCTGAAATCTCATTTCTCATTTTAGAACGTTTCTTCCAGATGGCTTAGCCATAATACTTTTTCCCCAATGAAGTTCCTTGTATTTTTTTTTTCTGTGCCTTACAGAAAATCACAGCCTTATTAGTTTAATTAAGGGAAGGAAGTGAATATTTGTTGAGTAAAAGGTGCTCAGTGCTTGCTACCCCAGCGTGGGCATCACCCAGGAAGCTTTTTAGGAATGCAGAGTCTCAGGCGCCACCCCAGAATCGGCATTTTGACAAGATCATGCACGTTAAGGCTGAGAAGGGCCTTCGACCGGAGCTGCTCAGAGCTGCAGTGCAATCCGGGAACTGTTCCTTCTAGTCCTGGGCAAGAGGCTTGAGCCAGAATGTAAACGCCTGCTACTTCCTTTGTAGAGAAAGACTTGCTACAAAATACTGCAGCTGAACGAAACAATGCAACTGATGAGGAGGGTGATTTCTATTCTGGCCCAGGCTCCTTATCTTGTCAGACACCAGGGACACCCAGTTCCTGGACTTGGCACCCACCTGCCGACCACACTTGGAGTAGCGCTGTTAAGATCACACACTTGTGAAGTTGGGGGCTGGGACTGCACTGGGTTTCTCTGGCTTTGGATCCTGGCCTCTTCCACCCTGCTGGGATCTGCCTCCCCCACTGGCAGTGACAAATGCACGTGCCTGCACAAATGCACATGCATGCATGCGCATGCGTCCATGCACACACTCTAGGAGAGCCCCGGCCCATCGTTGGTGATTAGGAAACATCCATCTCTCTCTCTCTCTCTCTCGTTTTTAAAGATTTATTTATTTGAGAGAGAGGGAGCGTGCATGCACATACACGTGCTCATGTGGGGGGGAGGGGCACGGGGGGAGGGACAGGAGGGAGAGACCCTCGAGCAGACTCCCTGCTGAGTGCAGAGCCCAATGCAGGGCTCAATCTCATCACCCTGAGATCACGACCCAAGCCGAAATTGAGAGTCAGACGCCCCACCAACTGAGCCACCCAGGCTCCCCAGAAATATGCGGCTCTTGACGCAGACAGAGCCCCCCCTTGGCCCTGTGTCTCTGTCTACACCAGGCCTCTGTTTACGTTAGAAGGGTTTTACACCAGGGTTACTGTTCCCTTTATCAGCTCCCCCATCAGGGCCAAACAGAGCAGGGGACTTGCAGAGCATCTGGAGTCAAGAAAAGCTGAGCAAAAAAAGCTTTGATGGACTTGGAAGGAGACAAAGAAACAACTTCTTTGCTCAGCACCAGTTCCTAACAGGAAAAGAGCTCTCAGATCCCAGGGTCCATATAGAATCCAGGATTTACAAACTCCAGGCCAGGCTTCTCCCCAAGAACAGCAGTAGGGGAATAATGCTCCTGAGCTGGGAGGCAAGGCCACTGGGAAGGTATGGATCAGCAGGGGTGAAGTTGGCCTCCTTTAAAATACTGAGTGTCACCTTCCCTGAGGAGCTCCGGAATCCCATGACTTTGAATCACGGGGTTCGTTTTTACTTTGACACTGGGGAGACTCACAACTTTTCACACAGCACAAATTATTTAAAATAATTGAGAGTCCAGGCGCGCCTGGCTGGCTCCGTTGGTGAAGTATCTGCCTTCAGCTCAGGTCCTGATCTCCTCGGGGTCCTAGGATCGAGTCCACATCGGGCTCCCTGCTCAGCGGGGAGTCTGCTTCTCCTTCTCCCTCTGTTCCTCCCTGCCCTTTGCGCTCTCTATCTCAAATAAATAAAAAATCTTAAAAAAAAAAAAAAAAAAGAATTGAGAGTCAAAGTTTGAATTTGCAGGCCACTATTCTTCTGGCTGTGTGACCTTAGGGAAGTTACTCAGCATCTCTGAATGTTGGTTTCCTCATTTGTAAAGTGGGATGTAATAACACTGAGGATTAGTGGCAAGGTCTGTAAAGTACCTAGCGCGAACTCATCTGTTGATCCATTCACTCCCTCATGTATTCAGCATTCTATCTTGAGCACAGGGTGTCTGGCCCTGGGGGAAGAGTGGCGAGCTGGAGCTCACAGCCCAGCAGGGAAGATAGAGATTGTTGAAGAACCAACCGCACAAACACTGAAGAAGCCGCAGTCAGTGCTACGAAGGAAAATGCAGGAAGCCCGGGCCAGGGGCCACGTCTAATGTGGGGATCAGGGAAGGTTTTACTGAGCAGGAGATTTTGAGCTGGGATCCCAGGGACGAGTAGGAACTTATTAGGCAAAGTAAGGGAAAACATTTCAGGGACATAATGGGGACTACTATTACCTTCTAGAATATCATTTCAGGTAGAGAGAAGGGGTCAGGTTTATTTTACTCTTTGAAGTAAAATCTACATAGAGCAAAATGCACAAATCTCAAGGTACAATTTGCTAAGTTTTGACAAATGCACACACCCATGTAACCAACACGTCTATCAAGATCTAAAACCTTCAGATTTCTCTCAGTAGCTTTTTCCGGTGTTACAAAAGTTAGGGGCTGGGTTTTAATGCAAACATTTGAGGGTGGTGCAGAGGAATAAGGCTTCGGGCTGGGTTGAAATCCCAGCTCCGCCACTCTCCACCCACGGGACTTGGCCCGGCTAGCTCCCCTTCTCTGAGACTCAGTTTCCTCATCTGTCAAACCGTGTGAATTAAGCCTGCCTCATAGCATTGATTAGGGGATTGAATCTGCAAATGGTTGTGAATGCCCAGCTGGTGCCTGCTCCGGGTAGGCACTCTGGGCGTTCAACCCAGAAGCTGAAGTTTCCAGAACAGAAGCAGTGGGTGAGGAAGCAGCCTGGCGGCTGGAGTCGGGCTGTCCCAGGGCAGCGTGCTCACCCCCTAACGCTGCTCTCTTCGTCCACAGGCATGTGCTTGCAGGCCTTCGTGGAGGCTTTCTTCTACCTGGCTCAGAGGAAGTTCAAGATGCTGCCTCTCCACGAGCAGGTGGCCTCACTGATCGACCTGTGTGAGTACCACCTGTCCCTCCTGGACGAAAAGCGCCTGGTGTGTGGCCAGAGCAGCACGTCGGGGGGCCGGCCCCCAGACAGCGGCACCCCCCAGGAGGCCGCCCCCTCGGCTCAGCTGGCAGAGGGCAACCCCCCGTCCTGCACAAACAGCTCCCACAAGTTCTCCCATTCCAGACACGCGCTGTCCTGAGGGCCACTCGATGCTGCCGGTGAAGAGCGAGCCCTTCAGGGCCGAAGAGACCCCTCTGGGCTTCCCGCCTGCGGAGAGGGGGCAGGCTGCGGAGAGGTCCTGCTGGAGAGCCCCCTACTTGTCTCCACGTCCTGCTCGGCTGTGCTTCGAAAGGCTGATGATTCCCCGCCCGCCTTCCTCTTGGTGGTCCAACTATTCATGAGTCATCGGTGGACATACGACATCCAAAACGTGACAGATGGCATCTTCTATTCTGGGCTCACAGGAAGCAACAACCAGGGTAAAACTGTTGTACTGGGGGCATGGGGCGCCCGCGGTGCCCGGCCTGAGATGTGGCGAGGAAAGAACTCGAGGAAGCCGCGTCCCGGGTCTGCCGGGGCCTCCGAGAGAACACTGTTCAGTCCCAGGGACATCATGTTTACTTCCTACCAGCGAGCTGTGAAAATCAAGCGGCCCTAGCAAGTGGGCAGACGCGACTCTCCCGTGCCAATCGTGTGCTACATGGGTGCAGTTAACAGATTGGCCTCATTTATTTCCTTAGCTTGCCTGTTGCTGCAGTGATCGCTTTGTTATTAATTAAGAAATAATTAACCAAGAAGTAACTAAGGAAGGATCCGAGAGTCTTAGAGTGGACAGGAGCCTCAGAGGTCATTTTGTTTGATTTTGTTTGACCTTGACCCCAGGCCGGTGTCCCACCGTCACGTGGCTTCTGGTTGCCCACCCTCCCTCCCCTCCACAGATAGGGCGCCACTTCGTGGCCAGCAGGGGGGGTGGCAGGCACTGCCAGGGGCCCCTGGGTGGGCGGAGGGGCTTCAGCGGGGAGGACAGAAGACCCTGGGGAGGGCCATTGTGAGCAGGAGCATGAGGTCTGAAGCTCAAGTGGCAGGCGTGGCGTGAGGGAAAGGAGGGCCCACGCTCTCCCTTCCACAAGACCCTTTCCTTGTCTCCATCTGTGTCCCCAGGCCAAGCTCTTCTCAGAGAGGGAGACTCAGAGGCCACCAAAGGCGGCATTTTGGAAAACCAAGCCCTGCAGAGCTCACTCTGGGCTGTTTGGCGACAAGAGCCACCTGTAATGACTTTGTTTTGCCAAACAGCAGGACAGGCGGCCAAAGACAGGAGGGGCAGGAGGAGGCTGCACAGGGACAATCGTCAGCTTGATTCCCCTGTCCCCCTGGGTCGTTTCCTAATGCTGTTCCCATTTTCAGATGGGAAAAGAAACGTCCGGGGGTCGGGGGGTGACCTGGTAGCGTCAGACTTGGTCCAGTTCTGTTGGTCGACCCCAGAGCCCCATTTCCTTTTTTTTTTTTTAAAGATTTTATTTATTTATTTGAGACAGAGAGAATGAGAGAGAGAGAGCACATGAGAGGGGGGAGGGTCAGAGGGAGAAGCAGACCGCCTGCTGAGCAGGGAGCCCGATGCGAGACTTGATCCCGGGACTCCAGGATCATGACCTGAGCCGAAGGCAGTCGCTTAACCGACTGAGCCACCCAGGCGCCCCTGAGCCCCATTTCCTTTATGTGCCCCGGTGAGTGTGACTCTAGCTCCAACCGCCCCCGCCCCGGGGTCCCCCAGGGCCCTGCCCCTCTCCTGCAGTCTGGTGGCCTGGGCCAGGACAATCAGTGTTCCTAAGAGGTCTGCTGCGAGAGAAACCATCTTGGACGACCCCAGACCCATTCCTCAGTCCCTGTTGTTGCTGGAGCAAATGGGCTTCACGATGAAAGACCCAAGTAAACATGTCTCTCACACTTGTTAGCAACTGGGAGCTGCACAGAGTCTTTTTAACAAAGCTCTGATTTTGTTTTCAGAAAGCGTTCGCTTGCCAACATGGAGTGCAGTTTTCAGCTCCAAAATCGACAAAGCACATTGGATTTTGCAGGGGGGGTGTCAATAAGTTGAATTCGAGCCACGTGGTTTGGGGTGATTTGAAAATGCCAGTTCTCATGGTGAGGAATGTCCTGTCCCCCTACCTTTGCATGTCATCTGAGGGCAGGTGGCTCTGCCCAGCCCTCCAGGTCACTGTCTCGAAGGAACCCCTGCTCTGTGCCAGGGCCCGAATGAGCCCTGCACCCCATGGTGAGTGTTGGAAATGAGGCCAGTAAGTGACAGACAGGCCCTTTTTTCTCAATGCTGCTGAGCAGGAAGAATTAGCAGCTGCTTCCTTATCAGGGTGAGTGATAGACTTCCCCCACCTCCTTGGGGCCCAGGGGAAGCCCCCCTTGGGTAGCTGGCCGCTCGTGCTGCAGGGTGCAGCTGAAGTGAGAGCAAAGACAGACGTTCCCTTTCTCCTAGAAGAGAGGAACCGGGAGCCAGGGAGCTGGGGTCCAGAGATGCCCCGCGAGAAGCTGAGCCCCCTGTGCTTTGCCCTGTGTCACCCCATTTCTGGGATACGGCCCTCAGGATCTACCCCTGGCCTCTTCTCCCCTTGTCCCCCTTCCTCCCCCTCCTGCCGATACACACACACACACACACACACACAGTCCAGCCAAAGTCCCTGAAGGGCCGGCACTCCAGAGTGGGTTGAGTTCAGTGAATGGAGAAGATCAGGTTCCGCCTGTCTCAGCTTGGGGACACCACGGGGCCATGCCTGCCTTGCTGCTGCAGGTGCCCTGGTCAGCCTCCTCCCTCTCCCATGCTAGCCGTCCTGCTCCCCTCCCTCCAGGCTCCTAGGAGATGTGCTTCTCTGCTGTCCCAGCAGGAGCGCCGTCCACACAGCCTGGCCAGTCCGGAGCTGCTGGAGGGGCTTACAAAGGCACGTTGGATCCCGTGCAGCTGTTCCAAGCATCGCCTGACGGGCCCCTCCCCATGTGCGGAGGCAGAGCGTCCTGGAGACAGAAGCCTCCATCCCCAAACAAGTGCCCTCTTGTTTCTCCCGTGGGTCCCTGTCCACTCTCCCTAGCTCGGACTTCATCACCTCCTGCCACTCCTCCCCCTCAACTCGTCCTCCATCCTCCATCCCCAGTGGCCCAGAAAGAATTCAGAGAATCACAGAGCTGCCCACACGATCCCCTAATTCAATCAGCCGTCAGCTCTGTCCAGATAAAGCCCACGCCCCTTAACCCAACGTTCAAGGCCGCTCATAATCCAGCCCCTTCTTCCTTTCCATCCTGGCCCACACACGTCAGGGGGGCAGCCTTGGCCCCTGTCCCCTGCCACCCCGCTCCCAGGGCACTCGCTGTCTGTTGCTGCCCCTCAGGAAGAGAGTGTGCTGGTCTCCTGCCACCGTGGCGGGTCCCAGGATGAGGACCTGCTCCGGGCTCTCCCACCTTCGTGCATACTGTTCCCTATGCCTGGAGGGCCTCCCTCCGTCCAATGGACACTCATCTTCAAGGTCCAGCTCAAATGTCCCACTGCAATCCCCCCAGCAGGATGAACTGTTCCCTCCATCTACTCGGGAGAATCTGGAAAGTTCTGTCATCATGCTTGCCCTGTGGCATCACAGTGCTCCCTCCCACCAAGCTGCGAGTTCTTCCAGGTCAGGCAGGTGCTGGATTCACGCCGGCCCCTCGAGCGTGGAGTAGGGGGTCCAGCAGGTGCTGGTTGAAGTAAATGTTCAGCGAGTCCCAGGGGAGGAGTGGTGTTACAGTGCTTCCCCCCCACCCCGAGCCTGTGCGTACCCTTAAGATTCATGGACTTTTAAACCCTGCCAAGGGATTCACTGAACCCCTCCGTGCCCCCAGCTGGCTTGTTGGCTCCCCGGGGCACCGCAGCTGCCCCATGACCCCAAGCAGACAATGGATCCTTTGACCCTGGGCCGTCTTTCCTTTGTCCTTTGTCCCTTTGTCCTGGGCTCAGGTCTGGGCTATGCCGCCCCGTCGGCATCCCCTCTTGTTCAGCCTCAGAGACTAAGGCCTGCCGGGCTGGATGATGCTCGCCATGGCTCCTGTCTGAGGTGTGGAGCCTTCTCTTCAGCTCTGTAGCCGCCCGTGTCCGCGTGGGGTGGGTGAGCTCAGAGTAGGCAATCCCCACGTGAATGTAGATGCTTGTGGGGGCGAGTGCTAGGACTGGTTTAGGGTGGAGCCCAGACATTTGGAATGGTGTTCCTGCCTTTCTAGAACCAACTCCCTTCCCCATGTGACTTTAACAACACCTGTTCAGCACTTCACAGTTTACCAAGTATGGGTACGTCCACCTGCCCCCTGATACATCCACCTGCCCTCTGGGGATGGGGGTTCTCACAGACAGGGGGCGGAGGCCCAAGCTCGTGGCTGGAGAGAGGCAGAGCCGGACCCACAGTGAAGCCCCAGCTCCTCTCTTGGCACCGGGACCACTCTGCACAGAGGCTCAACACCCCCAAAACCCAGAGCCCCTTTCAGAGACGCGGGAGGCTGGGGGTGGCCCAGCTTGCGCCCGGGCTTCTGGGGGCTAACAGGGGCCTGCCCACCTGCGCCTCTCGTGCCCACCTGCTCCCCACCCCGCAGGGCTCCAGGGGCCAAGCGGCAGGTCCCTCAGCCACACAAGGCGGTGGCTCACTCACTTGGTCCCTGGGAGCTAAGACAAGGAACAGCAAGCACAAAGCCACACAAAAGTGTGGCTCAAATACCGTGCCATCTTCAGACCGCTTCCGGTTTCCAAGAAGTGTGAAGCGATGAAGGAAAAGCTTTCCTTCTTGAATGTTGTAATCCATCAAGACGAATGAAGCCCAAACAGTCAGCTCCTCTCCCTCTCCACCTGCCCTTCATCCTCACATGACACTCGCAGGCTGACAAATGGCCCCGGCTGTTGCTCTAGCACCTGGAGTTGGCCTTGTGGTTGGCAGAGTATTACGCCACAATGGCTTCCTTCTTCTTCTTCTTCTTCTTTTTTTTTTTTTCACTTCTTGATCAATGTCCTAAATTCCTTGGCCCTATAATTGAAAATGGGCTTGAAATGGCCGGCATTTGAGTACCTTCCCTTGCAGCTCAGAAATGATGAAACCTCTTGCCGGCAGAAGCTGGTGTTCCCAGCGGCTGAGGGAGCTGTTCTCTCTCCGCGAGGTCAATTAACCTAAAACCCACTTCGCCTTGACTTTTTTTTGCCAGTCTCCTACTTGGTGTGATGAACGGGAGAGGGATTTTCCCAGATGGCATACGAATTTCTCCCTCATGAAAAAAATCCCAAATGTGCTTCCGTTCCCAGGGACAAAAAAGGCTTTGCAGAACACTCAACCTCCATTACCTCCATCTCTAGTAACCAAAAGTCCGGACGTTTATATAACTAGGAAAGCCATGCAGCAAGTGCTTACGTGTGCACGCGTGTGCACACCCACCCACCCACCCACACACACACACAGCACCATCGAGCTTTTGCATAAAATAGCAACATTACTGATGATTTTCTCATTTCTGGCAATTTCCTTCTGAGTCTTATTTAGAGAGCCGAGGAAAAAGGGCTCTGTGCGGCCCTGGGGTAACATAACGGGCTCCCCAAGAGGATCCTGGGAAACCTTTCCTCTGACGTGAAGGTGCTTGTGAGGATTCCGACCAGGACCGTCGGCCCGGGCCTCGGGGACCCCGGGGCGCTCCCCGGCTGCAGGAGCGAGGCCACAGTGATGGGGGAAGCCAGCCGGGATATTTTCCTGGCAGAACCTCTTGCATCACAACGGGGAAGCAAAGACCTGCTTTTGCAGCGCCTGTCACTCTTGCTGGGTGACCACGCACGAGCGACCTCACCTCTGCCCTATTTCTCGGGCCCTTACGGTGGCAATCGCGTCATCATGGACATGAGGAGCCTGTCACGGGACTTGGCGCCCAGGAACTACCTTAACAAATGTCTGCTGAGATCTGCTAGGACGGGACAGATGCCGGGGAACCCTCGGGCCCACCTGGACGTCCCCCACAGAGGGGCCCTCGAGGTCCAGTGGATCCCCCACCCCCTGCAAGGCGCTCCAGCCCTCCTCCCTCTGAGCAGGGCTCTGTGCTAGGCTGCAGCTCCTGCCTCTTAAAAGCCTTTAAACATTCGTTATTAAATTTTCATGGCACATAAAGTCAAGGTTCTGTTACTTGGCCTCAGTTGTCTTGGTAACTTTGTAAAATGCAATAATAAAACAAAGCTGAGTGTTGCTAAACACAGGCTCATTGTAAAAACGGCTGCAAAGTATTGACCGTTTCTTCCGCGTGATACTTTTTCACAGCAAATCCACCAGGGTGGACAATGCTCGTTCATTTTGGGTCAACTGGTGAGAAAAGGGCTCCTTTTCATTTGTTCCTCCCCGAATGGTTCCTGTGTGCCTGGGAAGCTAAATATTGCCTCAAGGAAACTGTGCGACCCTAGCGCGGACAGAGGGAGGTGTTTGGAAGATCCCCACCCCCCCGCCTTGGTCTGCGGAGGGCAGCCTCCCCTAGGGAAGGAGGGACGTGCCCCCAGAGTGTGGCCACCTGTCGGAGGCCAGGTGGCAAGGACAGCTGCCCTGGGAGGGAGCGTGGCCCTTCCCGCCTCGTGCGTCCAGCAGCACCGCGGGCAGCTCCGGGCGGAGCAGGTGTGCGTGCAAGCTCAGCCTGGCGGGGAGGCTCGAGGCGGGGCACCTGCCTGGAGAACTGAGCCCCCGAAGCTGCGCGGGAAAGGTGGTTCCTGGGGCTGCGGGCTCACCTGGTGGCTCCTTCCCTGGGAGCAAATGTCCCCCCTGCTTCCTGGCCTTCCCTGGACTCTAGGGGAGCAGCCTACGTCTGCTCCGAACATTTCCCAGACCGCACCCCCCTCCGTGGGAAGTGAAAAGCAGATAGCCTGAGGTTAGGCTGGGATCCCTGCCCCCTGGAGGTCCCCCCACTCAGTGGCTTCAGGGGGGTATTCATTTCACAGAGCGCCCCCACAGTGAGGGGCCATGCAGGCCGGCTCTGACCCCCGGGGTCCACAGTGCCTCTCGGCTGTGAGCTGCTTTATGGACGAAGCTCGCAGGTAAGGAAAAAGCTTCACATGCCACCATCGTCTCTTCCAATTTTTTACCCGCGACAAAGCTGGGGACCTTGGAGAAACAACTTGTTCAAAGTTACAACCACAGGGGCGCCTGGGTGGCTCAGTCGTTAAGCGTCTGCCTTCGGCTCAGGTCATGATCCCGGGGTCCTGGGATCGAGCCCCACATCGGGCTCCCTGCTCGGCGGGAAGCCTGCTTCTCCCTCTCCCACTCCCCCTGCTTGTGTTCCCTCTCTCGCTGTCTCTGTCAAATAAAATCTTAAAAAAAAAAAAAAAGTTACAACCACGGCAGCGTCTCCCCCCGCCCGCCCCCGTCACCTGACCAGCCGTGACCCTACCACTGCCCCGGCCACTTGGACACGTGGAACATATGTGTCATGCTGGGCAGTGGTGCTCGGTCTCTGGGCTGGTTCACACCAGGGCCCCAGGGAGGTTCTGGGCTTCCCTGGATAGACGGGCTTCTCCCACCCACCACAGAATGGTTTGGGGGTGGGGGGGCCCTTGGAGGAGGCCAGTGCTGGGCTCGTTTCTCACTTGACTCTAATCACGAGACGCTTGAGAGGTGATCTGAAAGGCTCCACCTCAGTAGCTCCTTGCTGGTAGTTTAAATCTGCTGGGCACTATTTCCAGAGCCCGAAAATGCTCCGTGGCATCGGTGGGTCACCGGGCCTCTGGCTGGCTGTCCTGGCGTAAAATGCAGCCCAGACTTTGGCAGGTCAGAGGCCCGCGGGTGTGGCCCACAGAGGCCCCCACAAGCAGACACTTAATTTGAAGTCTCATGTTTTAGTTTCCAAAGTCCTACAAGTACTGCGTTCTGCTCCATATTATATCCTTATTTTAGTCAGGGTAGGCTAGGTGATGCTGATTGCCAATCCCCCAAATCACAGTGGTTGAACCCAGCGGAGGGTGATTTTTCTGCATGTGCAAATCTGACATGAGTCAGGTGGCTCTCCAGGAGAACCCTCCTCCAGGCAGGACCCCGGCTGCTTTCAGCCTGGGCTCTTTCCTCTCAGTGACGGCTTCCCAGGTGTCTCCGGAAAGAGGAGAAGACGGGAGGATCGCAGGGGTGGTTGTTCAGGGGGCGCTGACTTCACCTCTGTGCATAAGCCCTTGGCTGGCACCTGATCTCAGGGCCCCAAGCTGAGCTCACAGGACGCTGGGAGATGTGTTCTTGCTGCCTACCCAGGTGGAAGAAATAAAACGGGACTTGGCGAGCACATAGTATCTTCTTTGCTACAACTCAGGCATGGTTTTCTTCCTCTAAATCTTCAAATAAAGGCACCTGGGTGGCTCAGTCGTTAAGCGTCTGCCTTCAGCTCGGGTCATGATCCCAGGGTCCTGGGATCGAGCCCCGCATCGGGCTCCCTGCTCAGTGGGAAGCCTGCCTCTCCCTCTCCCACTCCACCTGCTTGTGTTCCCTCTCTCGCTGTGTCTCTCTCTGTCAAATAAATAAAAATTTTAAAATAAAGAGATAAATCTTAAAATAAAATTGCTGCCCAAGAAAACAGCCATTTCACCTTAGAGCCGTCCCGAGTGCCCCCGCCGCCTTCACTTACTGTCCCTTTGAGAAGCTCAGCACCGTGGCGGGTGTGGATTTGCCAGACTCCGGAGCTGCAGAGAGTACGAAGGATCTCGTGTCTTCCCACCAAGAAACCCAGTCCCAAGCTCTGTCGCTTAGCTGCAGCTTGCCTCCAAGCTCCTTGGGTAGCTCTCCATCACCTGGAACACCCAGTCCAACGCGGGTCAGCCCTGAGGTTTCCCCTTGAGGGGGATGGGGACCGGGCCGGCGGCAAGCATGGCTGAGGATCTCAGACAGGGGCCCCCTGGCCTGGAGGCAGGTGGTCCGGCCAAGCGGGCTCCGGCTGGCCCGCACACAGGCCTGTGAGGGGAGTAGGCCCCGCTCAGAGCCGCCTCGGTGCAGGGAGTGGAATGTCCGCAGGGCCCCTCCCGTAGCCAGCAGCAGCTGTGCTCCGCGAGCACGGGGCAGGGGGACTGGGGCGGGGGTGTCACCCGCATCCTCAATCCACCGAGCACACACGGGCCAGACCACACCGGGCACACGCTATGCGTCCGTTCGTTCATCTGAGAAACAAGTTCAGGAAACGGATCCTCCTATCATGACCCCATTTTACAGTTGAGGAAACCGAGGTTCAAAACCCAGATGGAGTGGCTTTCCCGAGGCGGCACGGTTTGTAAACGCCAGAGCCAGTTTGGGATCCCGGCGTCATGGAGCCGGGCCTCCAGATGGTTCTCAGCGCTGCCGCCGGGAGTGGGGGGGCTGCCCCTCCCCACGGTGCTGAGTCCTGCCAAGGAAGGTGTCCTAGAACGTGTGGAAGGGGGAGGCTCTGGGGGAGGCCCCGAGCAGCGCCGTGTCAGCAAACGTTTCTCTGAAAAGCCCTCGCGTGTAGTAAAATCCTTGCGGGAAGGCCTCGCCCGTGGGCCGTGCTTCCTGGGGCCGCCCCAGCCCGGCCAAGTTCACGGGGCAGGAAGGCCTTGGGAACTGCCCAGCTTGGCCGCAGAGCCACAGCAGGGGGAAAGCGGGACAGAGGCTGGTGGCACACGGTGCCACGTGCGGAGGACCGGCGTGGCCCCAGGCGCCAGAATCACGGCAGCCACGGCGGGGAGGCCGGCGGCCGCACTTTCCTTCTATCCCCAAGGGAACGGACATCTGGAGAAGCTTCGCGCCTTGCCTGAGGCCATGGAAGGCAGCCTTTTCCGGGCCCACGAGGCCGGACAGCCAGGGCAGACCAGAATGTTCCAGGACCCTGCCCCCCGGGGCCCCCCGGCGTGCGCGCGCACCCAGCATCGAGGCATCCAGAACGTCTGCCCCCGAGCCCCGGCTCCCAGCTCCACGGCCCGGGAAGAGGCCACTCCGGTCGGCTGTGGCAATGACGCTCCCCCCCAGCGTGCTCACACGATGCGGGCGAAGTGGCCTTTGGGGAAAAGGGGAAGGGACAAGGGCCTCGGCAGAGAGGGGACCTTCAGGGCGGGGGCAAAGAGCCCTTGGCTTCGGGGCCAACCAGGAAGTGTTTGCCCACATTCCACATTCTTTGCCTGAAAAAATATGGAAGAACGTTGTACAGTCTACGTAGATTTCCTTTAAAAACAGTTTTTGAACAGTTTCGATTCCTGTAAGTTAGCTGGAAAATTTACTTTCAGGAAAATCCATTCCCCAAGGACAGTAGGTAAAATGCAAACCCCACTGCATGAGAAAGACACTGAACCATCTGGGCTTCATGTTGTTATCGGTTTAAAAAAATACACAACGGAGATGTATATGTTATATATATATATACACACACGTAAGTGCACATATGGCAGGAATGCAGATATACGGCTAAAACAAATAAAAACAGCACAGGGATACACAATCATACGCACTCTCCCTCCACCCCGGTCCCTCGATCCTCCAGTCTGTCCCCAGAAACAACTATTGTTCCTGGGCTTTGTACGTTCTTTCAAAGACAGCGTGTGAAGACACAAGAATTCTTAGGTATGTGTGCATACCCCTTTCCCTCTCTTTTATACACTGACCTGCACTCTGCTTCTACCCCTGGACGTTGTTTCTTGGACATTGTTGTATGACCCCGACATGGAGGCGGGCCTCAGTTTCTTAACAGCCTTTATACGACGCACTATAATTACTTATAATACCGTAGTTTGCTTAACTGGTCCCCAGGTGAGGCATTTAGACTGTTTCCGGTTTTCTGTTACCACATAACAGACAGTTCTTATCTCTGCATCTTTATGTACCTGTCCGACTATACCCAAGAGGATGAATTACCTGGTCAAAGGAGACATGCATTTTAAATTGCAGTCGATAAGTTGTCCGAGTGCCCTCCCAAGAGACTGGACCAATTTTCGGTCGTCCCACCAACAATGTGCGAGAGGGCCAGATCCCCTCATCCTCCCCAAGAGCATAGTATCAAAATGCCAACCTTTGCCAATGGATGGGCGAAAAACGTGGCCTTGTCTGATTGTCTGATTATAGATTTCGTTTTTGTTTCTCTCATTATGAATGAGGTTGAGACTCTTCTTTACCTGTTTAAAAGCCTTCGGTATTTCCTTTCTATGAACTGGTTGCTCATGTTCTTTGCCCATTTCTCTACTGGTCTTTTTCTTGTTGATTTGTAGCATCTCGTTGCAGATTAAAAGAATTAGCCTTTTGTCATATCCTTGCAAAATATGTGTTCTATATGGGCCATTTTTCGGCAGCCAACTCTCTCTCTGCCTCCAACACATTCTCCACAGGCTGCCAGAGTGGCCTTTCTGAAATGCCAATCTGATCATGTCACCCTCCTACCTCAAGATAGAAGACAGCTTCCCCCCACCGGGATCCAGTTCAAAATCCTCACCTGGTTTGGGGGGGGCCTCCGTGTGGGGTCCAGCTTTCCCCAGCCCTGGCCACCAGGGCCACCAGGTGCAGCGGTCAAGGCTGTCCCCTGCACAGGGGCCAAGGACACACGAAGGGGAACCCAGGGCACCCCTACAGGTGAACAAGGGGGCCGCCTAAGAGCCGCTATTTCTGGGTCCCATACACCTGACCTCAGCATTCAGATTTTTACCATTCCCCATACATCCCAGGCACTTCTGTGCCTCTCCGGCTTCATCCATGCTCTTCCTTCTGCCCTTAATGCCCTGCCTCCCCTGTGGGCCTAGGGAGCTTCCTCCTCCAGGTGTTGATGGTCGCCTCGGGTGGCCTCACCCTCCTCTGGGGCCCCACAGCCCTCCTGTCACCCCTTTAACACAGGTCAAGGCGAATCTCTCTCTAGGGCAGCTCTGCTCATTGATGTCTGAGTCCCACAGCCAGCCCACACCCAGCACAGAGGAGGAAATGTGTGTGGAATGAATGCATGAGTGAATGAATGAATGAATACATGAGTGAAAGAATGAATGAAGGCAGCCTCTGATTGCCAGACTCGGTGGGCGTGAAGCGGGGTGCAGACCCAGAACCTCCTCAGCCTTTCAGCCTACTGTAAAGTCGTGCGTCTACCCAATAGGTTGTTCTTTTGCATAAATATCCATTAAACACTTTGCAAGATACAAATTTTTAAAAAATGCAGCAGACCGGTTCTTCCCAGGTAATTATAGTCTGCCCTGTGAGTCCGCAGTGAAGGCCTTTCATTTAGTCTAGTGCTCTTTTCAGATAATAAATTAAGGCCCATTCAGGAAGTAGGTTCTCCTTCCTCCCTTAATTCTCCCACAGGGGCATCGGAGGAAGACGCGGTAGGCACGGACTGACACAGCAGCTTCTGCCATGGGAGCACCCAGGGGACGGAGCGGGGCGCCAGGGACCCTTCTGGTCTGTAGGGGCTGGTGGGCTGCAGGTGCTGGAGCAGCCCCTTCTTCCCAAACCCCAAACACCTGCTTGAGGCCCTCGTCCGGGCCAGCCCTCCTGCCAATCCTTCCTCAGATGGGGGATGTGCCCCCAGCTCTGCCTCCGTCACCCCCGGGCACCTGCAGGGCTCCCTGCTGCTTTGCCCACCTCCTCAGTCTGCCATCAGTCCTCCCCCTGCGTCCTGGGGGGTCCTTCAAAAATAGAAGTCAGATAAGGGTCCTCCCAGCCGCACTTTCCTCCGTGGTCCCTGCCTGGCCCCTGGGACCCCCTCTGGCGCCCAGCACCTGGCACCCCGTGGCGTCTGTGCCTCTGGCAGCCCCCCCAGCTCCCTACTTGGTGGCCGCTGAGCACTTTCTGTGTGCTGACACCATGCCAGGCCCTGGGGAGGCAGGGGCCACGGGAGCGAAACCAGACGCAGCAGCCTGCTTGCAGCCGAGGCCTGGCCAGGACGGAACTAAGTGCAGATGGCTGCACGGGTGGTGGGGGGAGTGGGCCTCCCGCTGTTGGGGGGGAAGCAGGGGTGAGGAGGAGGCAGGGCGAGGCTGGCAGCGGGGAGCCCGGGCCCCGCAGCCCCTGCTGGCCCGTTGAAGGTTTCTTCTTTGCCACCGAAGAGTGTTCAGAGGGGCTTGGGTTTTAAAATAAGCAAGCTTCGAATCTGGAGGGTGGGCTAGGCCATGTGGGTGGTGCGTGAGTTCGAGGGGCTGGCCGGGAGCGAGGCCGGCGTCCAGTCGCAGGGGATGGCGGCTGTAACCTGGCCGTGGCTCTGGGGACACCTCCCATGGCCGGTGCTTAATCGCTGCCTCATCCCCCTCTGAGAGGGCAAGGCCTGGGCCATCCTGTCAGCTGCCCGGGGCGGACGAACCAGCACACAGCTCAGCGCTCAGCAGGTGGAATGTTCTGGGAATGAATGAATGAACGACAGGTGGGAGAGGACATGCTGAACGAATGAAGGATTTGGCACACGGAGAAACTGACGTTCTACGTCGTGGGGTGTTATGTCACCTGGGGGAGCCGGTGACCTCCCTGGGGCTGGGCCAGACCCAGCTGCAGGGCCAGGAGGGAGGCCACAGGCTGCCTGTCCAGGCCCGGGGGCCGCGTGGAAAGCCCAGCTGCTCCCACCTGCTCACAAGAACTGGTCATCTCCCCGCTCACCCACAGGCAGGAACGCTCACTGTCCCAGTAAATAAACCTGGGCCACTTTTCAGCATCGTGTCACGTCCCCGGGAAGGCTGGGTCACGTGGCACCCAGCAGCCGCCCATTAGCTGACGGGCTGAAGCATATCATATTGAATTCCACGGCCCGCAGAGCCCGCACTGCTCTGAAATCTGTGCTGATTTATTAGGATGCAATTCTGCTGCTTATTTCCCGTAATGAACACGAGCCTCCCCCCTTCTTTTTTTTTTTTCTTTTAAGATTTTATTTATTTATTTGACAGAGAGAGAGCACAAGTAGGCAGAGAGGCAGGCAGAGGGAGAGGGAGAAGCAGGCTTCCCGCTGAGCAGGGAGCCCGACGCGGGGCTCAATCCCGGGACTCCGGGATCACGACCCGAGCCGAAGGCAGCCGCGCAACTGCCTGAGCCACCCAGGCGCCCCCACCCAGGTGCCCCCCTCCCCGCCCTTCTTGCCAGGACCGGTTTTCCAAACCTCCCCCCACCCCCCCGAAGCAGGTGGGGGAGGGTCCTGAACTCACTCCTTGTCTATAGGTTGAAAACAAGAGGGTATGGCATGCAAGGGGTCATGTGGGGGCAGGTACTGGGCGCTGGGGGCTGAACTTGGGTGCTGCTCACAGAGAGATGATCTGCAGGCGTTGTGCTGTCCTCTTGTCTTGCCCTCTGCCCGCTGCCCTGGGTCTGTCTGCTTGTCGCCCCGTCCCTGGCTTCCCTGGCCCTCGCCCCGTCCACAGCAGGACCTAGAGCCAGGCCAGCCAGGGGCTCACAACCTGGACGAGGCCCAGTGCTCGTGCCTCTGCCGCCCCTCCGGGGCCGGGGGCGGGGGTGTGCAGGGCGCAGGCCTGGGCTTCTGCCTTCAGCACGGGCCCCACACCCCGGCCACTCCTCGGCGCCACCTAAGATGGGGTACACACGCACGCGGGTGTGCAAGCCACACCTGGACAGAGCCACACCCAGAGACCCGCCCACAGATACCGTTCCCATCCCAGTGTGTACGAACCCACACCGACACACAACACAGCCCTCGTAGCTGATACACCCGGTACTCACACACACACACAGTCACATACACACTTCTACACACATTTTTGATTTCTAAGCTGCAGATAAACTTTGTTTTTTATTGAAGGATAACTGACATACAATATCCTATTAGTCTCGGGTGTACATCATAGTGATTCGATATTTTTACACAATATGAAATGATCCCCTGGATAAGGCTAGTTACCATCTGTCACCATACAAAGTTATCACAATACTATTGACTACATTCCCCATGTTGCACATTCCATGCCCATAAACCTTTGTTATTAATTCCTACTTTAGTTGCTCTGTGGTCAAGAAATAGGACTCTTCCTTTTTTGAACCTACTCTGTGCCAAGCATTATGTCAGGCGCTAATTAGACAAAGTTGAATTAATTTGGACTCCAGAGGCTAATATGGAGAAGACAAATCCACATGGACAATTTGATGTATGTACGGCCGAGGGAATGTCAGAACGTGTATTTTCTTTAATATATCAAGTATTTTTTTTCTCCTTGGGTTGATTCCTTTTTTTTGTTAATTACCTAACCACTTCTAGGCACACACACACAAAAGATATCTCAGTATCACACCCATTCGCTTTTCTTGAAACATTAGCATCAATGCCCCATTCTCTTTTATTGCCATTTGTATTCCTTCTTTGCAGCTTGCTATTTCATATCTTTGCCTGTTTTTCTGCTGGGATAATTGTTTAATTCTTCAAATTTCCAGTTATTTGTCTTTTGCAATATTCGTGGATAACACTCCGAGCCGATATTCTGGGATGAAGCATGACTTTGACTTTCAAGAACGTGCGTTCTGGATTTTGCTCTTGGCAATGATATTCTTTACCCTCAAGTTGTTGTTTTCAAGCTGCACCGACCCCTCAGCTGCACACTCCGTGGATTGATGAAGCATTATTTGAATCATCTGAGCATTCATTCAGGATGGCTGAGGCGCTTGCCCAAACCTGACACGTTAAGGCTTGGGGCACTGTGGGGGGCAATGCAGGACTCGCCCTTATCCTGTGGAGAGGACTGTCTTCGAGGGAATCTCCCTGAGGATCTGCGTTCCACGTGGGCAGGCTCAGCCATTCCCTCTATTTAGTCCGAGCCTGTGCCCCACTCCCACTGGGGGATGGGATGAGGAGCAACCCCACCTCCCTCCTACAGGTCTTTTTCTCTTCTGCTCGGCCTACCCAGGCTCTTCCTGCCTGCCTGATGCAGGAGCCACCGGGACACCTACTAAACTTCAAATTCCATGGAATCAGACGCATGCATGCCAACTCCTGATATCTGAAAGGCGAATATGTATGTTTGTGTGCACATGTATGTGTGTATGGATGTATATTTGTACTGTATGTATATGTGTATACATACACACATATTTATACACACACACACAGAATCACATTTATTCATTTGTTTCCTGATTCTGCCCGCTGAAAAGGTAAAAAAGAAAGGGCGTTCCAGTAGCTCTCAGATTACAGGTCTGTAATTCCAATCCCCAGTGTTGCTCAGGGAGATGACTAATCCGTAGCTGGAGTAGAGTAGGTACAAGGTGAGCCTGCACCTCTTATGATGCTAGAAATAAGGAAATGGTCAGAAAAGACATTGAAGGTGCCACCAGGATGTGGGCACCAGCGTGAAGGGGCTCCCTGTGGCCAAATCTGGGCCTGTTTGAGCACCAAAATAATTAAGCAATGAATTATAAGCCCTTACAAACAGGACTTTATGTGTCCATATACTGATAATAAATAAATACCCGAGGAGAAGGGCGCTCCTTTGTTGTCAGCAAAATTCTGAGAGTCAACTGATAAGAGAAAAGGGGTGTTAGAATTGGAAAATCATCTTTCGCAACCATCCTAGTAAAGGCTGAATCAATCAAGCATCGTTAATGGTTGCTAAATCTAGGGGGACAGTTTGATGAATAGCAAGATGGTTGCATGGTCTCAAAATGTCTCCCCATAGACTGCTTATTAGTTGCAACCAAGACAGAAAAAGAAAAACCCAGTAATTATATGATGGAGAAATAGGACCACACCTTGATCAGATGATCAAAATTAACATCACCAGCGAGGGACAAATGGATAAGGTGTGCCTTCAGACGGGTTACTATGAGAGGGACACAATATGCTCCCTGCAGTATTTTGGCCAAGAATGAATAACCAGAGACTAGTCACAAGGAAACATCAGACAAATTGCAACATTATATTTCTATTAAAGAAAGAGGGGCGCAATAGTTGGCTGCAGTCTTCCAAAACTCAATGCCATAAGATACAGAAAAGCCATAGAAATATTCTAGATTAATAGAGGTTAAAGAGACCCAACATCTAAATGCAATCTCTGACCCTAAACTGGATCTTGTGTTAGAGGGAAAAATACTATAAAAGAACATTACTGGTTCAACGGAGAAGGTTGGAATGTGATGTCGGATTACAGTATGGACCAATGTGAAATTGACTGGGGTTGATAACTATCCTGTGATTATGCAACAGAGGATCTCTAATCTTAGCGAATGCACGCTGAAGTACTTAGGGGTAAAGGACCATGACGTATGTCACTTATCTTCAAAGAGTTCGGAAAAACAATTGTGGGGGCGTGGGGGGGGAGGAGAGATCAAATGATAAGGCAAATGGGGTAATAGCATTAATAGGAGGATCCGGATGTTCTTTGTACTGTTGGTTTTAGCAAATTCACTATAAGTGTGAATTCTTTCCAAATCAGAAGTTTTTTTGTTTTTTAAAGATTTTATTTATTTATTTGACACAGAGAGAGAGAGAGCACAAGCAGGGGGAGCAGCAGGCAGAGGGAGAGGGGGAAGCAGGCTCCCCACTGAGCAGAGAGCTCAATCCCAGTACTCTGAGATCATGACCTGAGCCAAAGGCAGCCGCTTAACCGACTGAGCCACCCAGGTGCCCCCGGAAGGGTTTTGTTTTTGTTTTTGTTAAAAAAAAACCTTCAGATCCCAGGGCTTGAAATTTTAGACTATGTGCAAGTATAATCATTAAAAAGCAAAAAGAAAGAAAGAAAGAGGGGCACCTGGGTGGTTCAGTCGTTGTGTCTGCCTTCGGCTCAGGTCATGATCCCAGGGTCCTAAGATCGAGCCCCGCATCGGGCGCCCTACTGGACGGGGAGTCTGCTTCTCCCTCTCTCGCTCTGTCTCTCTCTGTCAAATAAAATCTTTAAAAGAAAGAAAGAGAGAGAGAGAGAAATAAAGAAGAAAGAAGAGAAAGAGAAAGAAAAAAGAAAGAAAGAAAGAAAAGAAAAAGAAAGAAAGAAAGAAAGAAAAAGAAAGAAAGAAAGAAAGAGAAAGAAAGAAAGAAAGAAAGAAAGAAAGAAAGAAAGAAAGAAAGAAAGAAAGAAAGAAAGAAAGAAAGAAAGAAAGAAAGGGAAAAGAGAGAGAAGGAAGGCAGGCAGACAGACAGGGATAGCTTAAAAAAAGAATTACATCTGTCATGACTTGGTGTCCATGATATACTGCCAAGTGAAAAAAGCAAACAGTCCATTGGTGGGTAGTGTGATTGAAGGGGATTTGTGAAGGAGGGAATCCCTTTTAACTTTCTATGTTTCTGTTTGTTGTTATTTTTCACAGGTGTCAGGAAAATTTGTGAAAGATTTCAAAATAGGAAACAAGGATTACCGGGGCTCCTGGACCCAGAAACTGCTTTTCATTGTCCTTGAGCTACTTTACAGCTCCGTCTATCACAAAAACCCTGATTAAAATGCATGTGATTTGGGCACCTGGGTGGCTCAGTTGGCTCCGTCTGCTTTCAGCTCGGGTCGTGATCCTGGGGTCCTGGGATCGAGCCCCACATTGGGCTCCCTGCTCTTCGGGGAGCCTGCTTCTCCTTCTGCCTCTTCCTCTCTCTCTCTCATGAATAAATAAATAAAATCTTTAAAAAAAGATTTTATATATTTGTGTGAGAGTTTTGGTTTCATCATTTTAATAAAATGTATCTTTTAAAACAACCATCTGTTACTTTCATAACTAAAGGTAAAATCTAGAAACATTTTAAAAGAAAAGCAGTCCAGAGATTCTCCAGAGAGCTAAATCAGAATTGCGGGGGGAGGGGGAGCCCCCCCTTCCGATCGAAATGCTGGATTCCTGTTGGGCAGGAAGCCCAAATTCATGCACCAGCAAAGTGTGAACACCACTAAGTGTGGGCCCCCCGGGACCCTACCCAGCCTTCCCCAGGGATCCTGTGCCCCCAGTGAGTGGGGATCCTGGCCCCCTCATTGTCACTGACCCAGAGTCACTGGCGGGGGGAGAAGGCTTGGCCAAAGTCAGACCACCATCCTCTGGGAAAGGGATTCTTCCTGTTTCCGACTGGCTGGGCCTCTGAGAGAGCAAGACATCCTCGGTTAATTTGTTTTCTGGATGTTTCAAGGATATATAAAAACAAAGAAATGCCAAAAGAGAGTCACAAAAATAGCAGTAAATTTTAAACATTTATGTTGCATACATGAATGTTTTAATGCAAATCCAATAAACAGTGCCACATGATTGTACTGTTTGTTCATCAGAAAAGAAGACCAGGATCCGGTGCACTGTGGGGTGTGCTCTGGAGACAGGCTCTTCCCCTTGCCAGGGGTCTGGGCACCACCCACACTGTGTGGACAAGCTCGCTGGGTGGTCTGGGTGTGAGCTTCCCTGTCACCTGCCTCTCCTGGAAGCCACGGGCCCCCTCTGTTAACAATTTCAATTTTGTATAATTATTGCGTATGTAGACACTGGACTGAACTGTGACCATTTTTTGGTTGATTTCCAGTGAATTTCTAAGACAACCCCATCTTTTGTCTTCTCTTGCCCAGTGGTTACAGTTACTGATGGCATTTGTCACTGACATGTGGGGGTCCTACATCTGAGTCTTGCTCCTCACCTCATCGGGAAGGTCTCTGCTGGTTTACTCTTTAGGGTGATGTTGGCTATTGGCTTGAGGTAGTCTTTTTTTTACGTGTTTTTATTACAAAAGCAAAAATATGTTCAGAAAATACTAGAAAATACCGATAAGCACAGACAGAGGGGGAGAAATACAAGTCCTTGCCACCTCTTGGTCTGTGTTTTGTGAACAGCTCGGTGTATGTCCTTAATAATAGTAATTTTTATCTTAAGATATTATGAGAATGATTGTTATTGCTCCCAGAGCAGTAACGTTTATTTCTGCGTCAGTACCTGTGGAAGGACAGGGGTGACAAATAGCATCTCTGCAGTTATAGAGACGGTCAGTCCCACCCTAGAGTCGGGGCCATCGAGACGGAGCGGACTTGCCCGGTTCCCCTAAGCTCACGTGGCTCATCTGCAGACAGTAAGGGTCCCTTATGCCAAGGCTCAAGCTCTTACTTACCCTCCACTGCCTCTTAATCCAGATTTGCTTTTGCAAATAGATTTTAAACACCAAATTCAAATCCTCCTGGATGTACAGTCCTGTTATCAGCTTTTACACCTAATACAGTATTAAAAGCTCTCATCGTCCCTTGTTATTCTATAGATTTAATAGCTGTACAGCCTTTAAACATACATGGATATGTTTTACTTGCTTTTAAATGGCTCCATATAGGGGCGCCTCGGTGGCTCAGTCGTTAAGCGTCTGCCTTTGGCTCAGGTCATGATCCCAGGGTCCTGGGATCGAGCCCCGCATCAGACTCCCTGCTCAGCGGGAAGCCTGCTTCTCCCTCTCCCACTCCCCCTGCTTGCGTTCCCTCTCTCGCTGTCTCTCTCTGTTAAATAAATAAATAAAATCTTTTAAAAAAAAAAATGGCTCCATATCAAAACGAGCAATGAAGACCGGTTGCAAAATATTGACACAATAATAGGAGTATGAAGTAGAAAGTGCCCGCCGTCCTCTCCCATCCTGCTGAGCCCCACTCGTCGGAGGAAGTCATCACTAGTCGCACGTTTGCTTCTACGCCTCGTCTGTGTCACTCACTGGCATTTGTTTTCCTTTAAAGGCTTGGGGGCATGCGGATCTACTTCCTGCTGTTCACACCCGATATCTCGATATCTCGTGACCACCGTTCCAGATCCATCTGTCCTCTTTCATGCGCGGGCATCAAGAAGTCACATCTGGCTCCTGGCGTCAGCAACACGGAGGATGGCAGAGCCGTTTGGGGGGGTCAGAAAAGTCCAGGGCTCCGTTTCGGACACATGGAACCTGACGCCAAGTGGCGAGGTTATGTGGGCCCGTGGCCCCGTGAACGTGGGGCTCAGAGAGAGGTGGAGCTGGGTATAAAAGCATGTGGGTCAGTGAGAAAACCACGGGTATGTAAATCCGTGGCTGTGGTCCCTGCTGGGGGGGAGCCGAGCCTGCAGAAAGGGCGTGTGCTTGTCAAGTTCACCCCGGGCCCCACCTGATGCCCGGCCTGACAGTCATCCCAGGTGGCCCTGCTTCCGTCACTCACATCGCCTGCCCGCTCACGGAGCCTTTGTGCTTCGCATTGTCAGGGACTATTCAGAAAAATCATCCGACTTTGGAATTAAGGCAGAAGAGGCCAGCTTGTCATTCCAGTGTCCCCTAGAGTATTAGAGTTTGTTTCTTTTTTTAAGTTTTCTTTTTTTTTTTTTTTTAAAGAGAGAGAGCCAGCATGCATGCGTGAGCGGGGGGAGGGCAGAGGGAGGAGGAGAGAGACTCTTAAGCAGGCTCCACGCTCAGCGCCAGCCCACCACGGGGCTCAACCCCTCAGCCCTGAGATCACAACCTGAACAGAAATCGAATGGGACTTCCAACACTCGGGGCCGCCCAGGCGCCCTGGGGTACCGTCTAAGAGGCCTGCCCCAGGACTCTTCCATCTCCAGGGGGTAGACATTGAATCTGCCTTGCCATCCACTCTTTATTTATGCATGCTGCCTCGGAAGTTACACGTGAACTGGTCGATTCGGGGCAGGGAAAGACGCAACCCCACTGCCTATGATTTGATAGCCCTGTAGGGCATCTGCTAGTCTTGACTGTGGCCAGACGGTGCTAACGCGTCTCCCTGTAACGTCACCATCTCTCACGGGGACCTCTCACCGACACCCTGCACCCGGACGGCTCAGGAGCGGCCGTCCCTCCCGGCTGTCTCGGGCCGCGGCCCCCAGCAGCCCCTCGTGTCGGCCCAGGGACTCAGCCGCCCCGGGGACTCAGCCGCCCCGTCCCGCCTCTGGGCGCCTGGCTGCGGCCAGCGCCAATCGGCCCGGCTCGGGCCACGTTCGGGAGCCTCGCGCTGCCTGCAAAGGGTCGACCTCGTCTGTTGTGCCACCTTCCTTTAGCCCGGATGTGGGCACCTTCCTTTGTCCCGGAGAACTTGCTTTCTTACTCCTTCGATCATTTTCATCCTTCCTTTTACTCTTTTCCCTCCTTCAGGAATTCCTAGTAGTTGGATGTTGGGACAGGCTGGATTGAGCTTCTAGATTTTTTTTTTTCACCTCTCTCCGTACCATTCTCTGCTTGTGTATTTTGTTTTACTTTCTGGAAGAATACCTCAACTTTGCCTTCCGTCTCTTCTACTGCATATTCTGCTTTTGCAAAGAATCTAATAGTTCTTTCTTGATCCTGGTTTCTTCTTCATGACACCCTGTTCTTGTTTTAGCTCCATGATGATATTATAGTTTGGGGTTATTATTATTATTATTTTTAATGATCTTCTCTTGCCTGCATTGTCTCTATTTCCTGTTTCCTTTCTTGGGCTGATTTAGTCTCTCTTTCACATTAGAAGCTTTGTTTCTTTCTTTTCTTCTCCTCCCTCCCTTCCCTTCTCCCTTCCTCCCTCCCTCCCTCTCTCCCTTCTTTCCTTCCTTTTTTCTTGAGCTGTTGTATTTGCAAATAGGGGGCTTTATTATCATATTGAAGCAAAGGCCCAGAGAAATTCCTATCTAGTTCCTTTTATTTACTGGAAGCTTTCCTGTGGAGGGGGGGGGGTCATCAGGGTTCCCGGATGTCCATGCTCCTCCCACGCACGTGCACGCGCACAGGACATGTTGATTGCTGGGTGTCATTATGGGATGCTGGGACAGGGCTGCAGTCCTTGCATTGGGGAGGCATCTGGAAGTCTTTTCTCCAAAGCAGTTTTCCAAAGAATGTTCCAGTCGCCTCCCTGGGGGGGTGGGCTCCGGGCATTCTGGGAGCAGTGCAGGCACCTGTGGGGCAATCACTACTGGGGACAGAAGCTCACTTTACCCCCTGCCACCTGCTCACAGACCTACACGTCACAGAGCCCTCTGCTCTGCCTGGTGTCCCCAAGTCTGGAGCATAGCTGGTTTGACTCCTCCAGAGAATAAATGTCCAGTTCCTTCCAAAGACATGAGACGATAAAGAGAAACCTCCTGGCTATGCAGAGCAGGGGAGGAGGCTGGGGCCTGGTCCTCCTGTTTCCCACCTGGCACAGGGGCTCAGCCCCCAACACACTGGGACCTCCCGCTCCTGAGCCTCTCGGGCGGGGCTGCTCAGCGCACCCCCAGTTGGTCTGTCCCGCTCCTCAGCTTCCATCTGCCAAGGCTTTTCAAATTCTGTTTACTGATGTCTCCTCCCACATTCACTGCTGATAACCTTTCCAGTCCTTTCCCCATCAGGGTGGTGGTGTTTGGGGAGTTAGATAAATGCATGTGGTCGATATGCTTTGTTTAATGAGAAGAAGTTTCTTTCAAAAATCTAATTCTATTGATTCAGTATTTTTTTAAACTTCCTGATGGTAGCTTTTTTTTTCCTGATTAAACATTTATTATTGATTTCTAGTTTTATTGTTTCAAGGCACAGAATGTGGCCCCCGCTATGTCTTCGGGCAACTTTCTGAGGATTTCATGTCTCGATATATAGTCAACTTTGGGTGACGTTGCAGGCATACTCAGAAAGAAGGTATGCTCTCTGGGGCAAGAGCAAGGTATCCCTGCTCATTAAACATTATAAATTATTAAAAGCCTCGGGGTTCTTAGTGTCTCCTTGATCTGTAATAAACTAATAGCAGTGGGGTGTTAACCTCAAAGGTAATTGTCTTTCTGTTGATTTTTTCCTTTGCATTTCCAGCTTTTGCTCTCTTTTTTTTTAAGATTTTATTTATTCGACAGAGAGAGAGCACAAGTAGGCAGAGCAGGCAGGCAAGGGAGAGGGAGAAGCAGGCTCCCCGCAGAGCAGGGAGCCCAATGCAGGACTGGATCCCAGGACCCCGGGACCACGACCTGAGCCAAAGGCAGACACTTAACCGACTGAGCCACCCAGGCGCCCCCACTTTTTGCTTTCTATTTGATGCTACTTAATGCACACAAGGAGGTTCACGGCTTTCGTACGTTTGTCACAGATGCCCTCTGTCAACATGATCTGTGCCTCATCCATAGCCACTTCCTGGCATCCTATGGTGTTTACGTGGTGCTGCCCAGCAGAGGAATGGTGGTCCTTGATCTTGAGGACCAAGGACAGAGGTACAGAAGCTCTGAGGGGGCCCATGGGTCTGGCAACGAGGTGGTAGAGGTGTGGGAGAAGGAGACGGGTGATACTGGCCTGGAGGAAGAACAGAGGCGAGGAGGTGGCGACGGGGTCCTCCAGGCAGCACACCTTAAGAAGGCTGGCTGAAGGGGAGAGAAGAAAACCCAGCCCGGAGCAGGTGAGCAGCCCCGGTGCCGTGGGAAAGCGCAGCGGGGCTGCAGTTTTAGGGATGATGAAGGCAGCGAGGGTGAGGCTAGGGCGCCGGCCATTCTCTCTGGGAATGCTGGACAGCCAGGGCCCTGTGCCGGTGACAGACCGAGGTCTCCACCGGGGACCTGCTGAGACACATCACTGCCCCCGTCATAGCTGGGCTCCTGTACCTGTGCCCCCTCTGAGGGGCTGGACTGAGGCCTGCACATGCCCCCTCTCAGCCTTGTGTAAATAGGATGGCCTGACCCCTGCCTGGCTCCCGCTGAGTCGGCCCCGGGCATGGGTGCAGCCAAAGGGGTTTGGGGTGCTTTGTTTCAGAGGCCCTGGGTGGGGCCTTGCAAACGGGTCTGGCTCGTGAGAGCCCCATGAATTGTGGCCTTGCAGGCATTCGAAGCTTCATTTAGCCAGCTCAGCCTTGACCTGCTGGTAACGTAGACCAAACTCTCGCCCCTACCCTAGAGAAGGCATCTGACACAGAGCCTGGCAGGAGATGGTGTCTCCTGCAGGAAGTGCAGGGGCCACACCATCCCCCTGGGACTGGCGAACCAGCAAAGAACTCCCTTTGGAGCTTATCGGAGCCCAGGAAGGGCCCTGAAGAAGGCACTGCTCCACTCTCTAAGCGGAGAGACCCCAACCTGCTGGAGGAGACAGTCTCAGGTCCCTCGGTAAGCCGAGACCACCACTACCCCCGTTCTAGGGGTCTCCCCTGTCCACAAGTACCACCAGGGTGAACCCCCGTGATGCCGCCCCTTGGTAAAGGACAATATAGGCCCACAACTCAAGGGTCGCCCCTGGAAAATCTCCTGAGACACAGCTGAATGGAGGCGAGTCAGGCTTAAAATAGCTAAATAAATCTTTAATATTTCTAATTGCAAATGTACAGAAATTGCACAGCCACACAGTCTTAGAACACCAACAACTTTCTCTGTACATTATTACATATGAAAAGTCATAGCTGGAAGGAGGAGCTCCAGCCAAGACTCCAACGTTTGCATTTTTTCTTTTTCACATACTTACAAAAGGGGGAGCAAGGAGGTGGTGTGGGGCTGGGGGCGGCTTTGGGGCCAAAGGTGTAGAAAAGAGGGGCTGTTTCCCTGGACAGCCTGCCTTCCGCGGATGGGCAGGCAGCAGGGAGAGAGGCGTACCCCGGGGCAGATGCTCCATAGGCGGGGGGCGGGGGGGCGGTGTGTGGAGCTCTGGCCTTGGTTCCCCCCACCCCCCTTTCTGGGCAGTTGGAAAAAAGTCTTCACTTATAGAAAGTTTGGCAGTTTCCTTCACCCTAAACATACAAGTTAAGCAAAAAAGTCAGGCCTCTCTGTGTTGGCAGAGGGGAGAGCTGTCTCCGGCAGACTCTAGGCCTGGGGCCCCGGGGACCTGGGGCCTTATCTTCCCAGAGCAGGGCCTGCCTTCCCTCACTCCCCCTCCCTCTGGCCCTGCGGCGAACTGGCCCAACACTGGGACGCAGCGTCTGCGAGGCCGGGACAGGAGCTCCTTTGCTGGTCCAGTCAGGGCGCAGGCCCCTAGCACCCCACCCAGACCGCACGCTGCATGCCCTGGGTACGGAAAAGCCCCAACACCCAAATCCCAAACCTCTTCCTCCTGCCCAATACTGTTCTCTAGATTAAAAAATAAAATACACACCATTGGAGAGCAGCGGTCCCGGGCAGCCCTCGGCAGCACCAGGACTAAAGGACTATGTACAACCATTAGGTGAAATAGTTACATTACAGTCGAACACCAAGAACATGTACAAAAATGGTCAGACTTGCAATTCAGATAAAAATCTGTGAAGAGTCTGTACACTTTTACAGTTTTTGCACTAAGTAAGTAAGGCTCTCGGCCTGAGAGCTCACAACCCACGCCAAGGGCCGCCAGCACCAGACCTGCGCTGGCCTCCTGCACCCTGCTGTCCGGGCCCCGGGGCCCCAGGAACCTCCCCCGTATTGCTAAGAGGCGCTCAGTCCAAGGTTGCTCTACGAGGCATCGAGGCATCGGTGGGAGAGGGGTAGGGGGGAGGAGGGGAGGAGACCGAACCAGAGTACATCACTGCGGGCCGGGCCCTGCCTGTGTGGCCACGAGTAGGGGCAGGGCCACAGCCCCCACGGCCTTCCTTCCTGAGGTCTGTGACCGCCGGGGGCCTGCCCTCTCCTCACCGGCCAATCTCTGGCCTAACTGAACTGCAGGCTGCATCTAAGAGCCCCCTCCCAGGACACAGGCCACGCCAGGGTGCTGTGTGGTCTGGGCCACCCTTCCCGCACTCCCTGACCCGGTGGGCTCTGTGGTGACCTCAGCCCCTGGCAGTGGCAGGCCTCCGGCCCCAGGGGCGGGAAGGGCTCAGCGCTCTTTCCAAGGGTCTCCTCAGCTTCCTGAGGCTGAGGCGGAGGCAGAGGGGGCGGCTCCCGCGAATCGCCCAGCCCCGGCTCCGCCGCCCTGGTTCTGCTGCGGGGCAAACGCCCGGCTCCCGCCCGAGATTACCGGGGCTGGGGGCGGGAACAGGGAGGGACCGAGACAGACCCAAGCTCCTGCCCACCTATGTCCCGCAAGGGGCGGGTGGGGGGAGCAGGGAGGGCTGAGGAGCCATAGAACAGCCTAGAGCTGGGGAAAACCGGCCCCAGCCGTGCCCCTCTCCTGTCTGCAGCGCCTGGGTCCTCGGCCGGGGCCCGGGAAGGGTGAGGAGGAGGCCGGCCGCACACACGGGGCCTGGTGCAGGCCGCTGCTGTCTTGGAGAGGGAGCAAGTCTAACATCCTCCAGGGCCGCTATTTCCCATGCAGTGCGCACGCTCAATTTAAAAGGCCCCTGTGTTCCAGCAAGCGAGCAAGCGGGCTTTTGTTTCTAATGCATACTGTGAAAGGAAAAAAAATCACAGTTATCCACCTTCTCAGGGCCTGCTGGCATCAGACTTTCTTTTCACCATCCATCAGGGAAGATCAGCCGTTCTCTCAGGGTGAGAACCGGCTGGCCACTCCCCGAAGAGCCACTGCGTCCTGGTGCGCTGGCCCCGGGAGAAGGGCGGGTACCAGGCACAGGGGCATCTGGGCCCACTCTGCCCAGATCTTTGGCTTTGGGGAGCCCCGGAGTGTCAGCCTGGGCCCAGGTGGCAAGTAAGGGAGGCTCTGGATCCTCCCCACAGAGACGAGGGCCCAGAAGAGAGCCAGGATCCTCACTGGGTCTATTTGGCAACACAAATAAGGAAGGGGGGGTGGGGAGTCTGGGGGCAGGTACAGGGGGGAATCCTCGGTTCCTCACAGCCAGTAAGGGTCCCCGGACAGGCTGCATGCAGTGGCAGGTGCTCAGGGTGGAGCCCAGCAGGGGACAGGAACTCCAACGGCTCCATCCTTCCCACCCTCTCCCTGCCTGCCAACCAGCCGATCAGCCCCTGGAACCAAGGGGCAAGTCCCCCAGGGCAGGCGCCTGGGCCCCCACCGCTTCAATCCTCCACCTCTGCGGGTGCTCCCTCCCTAGGGAGGGTGTAGGGGGTACATGCACTTGCCAGGTCAAGAAAGAAAGGTGACACACACCAAATTCAATAACCAACAGAGACATATTTTGGCAGGCCCCCTGCTCGCCCCAGGCCGTCCCACCCCCCAGCCTGCAGTCTCTTTGGCCTGCACCGAACTCGCTTCTCGGGCCAGAAGAGAGGGGAGCGGGCCCACGCTGTGTCAGTCTGTCGAGGCTCCCTCCGTGGCACCTCCTGGACTGCAGGTGGAGGGAAGGGGGGGGCCTGGGCCTCCCGCCCCCGTGCTGGGGCTCCCCAGGCTGAGGCTGGCCCCGGGCCACCACGGTCCTCCCTCCTCGGGCAGGTTAACAATGGCTGCTGTTTCGGAACTCGCCGTTCTCAGTAATCTGCAATTTGGTGGGGTTGGTGGGGGAGACGCCGTTACGGGCTTGCATGCTGTACCTCTCTTTCAGCTGCGTCAGGGCGCTCATGAGGCGGGCGTTGGCGGCATCCAGTGAGGCGATGCGCTTCTCCTGGGGGCAAAGAGGGCATTAGCTGGGGCCACAGGGGGACCGTACCGGGACAGGGGTCTCCCCGGGGCTGTGTGCGCCCATCAGGGGTGCTGGGAGGACACATGGGGAGGACTGAGAGTCCACGGCGTGCGAGGGGCCGGAAAGGCGCCCAGGTTACAGGGCCGCGGGGCAGGTGGTCTCAGTGCCATGGTCCGAGACTCCGCCTGCCTTCCTGTGTCTCTCCCATCACTGCTTCTCCCCAGTCAGAGCAGCCCTAGTGGTGTCATCCATCAGCTGCCGAGCCCCGAGGGTGCGTCCCCTCGCGCACGAGATCATGGCTCCTGGCTGGTCCATGCTGTTTTTACGTTTATAATCTGAACAAGGCCTGGCCCTATTGCCGGGTGAGTGAGAGGAAAGGAGTGTAGGGAAGGAGAGTGGAGGCCAGAGTCTCTTATGTGCTTCCTCTCTCAATGCAGCCGGGAAGCCACAGCTCTGAACAAGAGCCCCCCTGCTCCGCCTGCCCAGCCTGCTGTCACCCCAAGCCATCCCCATTCCCCTCCCAAAAGCTTCCACACTTTGCTCAGTACCCTTGGTGAAAGGCAGTAGTCACCAAGCTGCCCCAGTAGGGAAGGTGCTGTCCCACCCCTTTCATAGCCTGTCCCAGTGAGCTTGTGGTCCATTGAGACCTCCAAGCCTGACTTCTTGGATCCGAGATCCTGGCCTCCTATTCCTTCTCAGTTTTTATAGTGGGGTTATGACTGAGGATGTAGAGTTGTCAAAGTCACCCTTCCTTACCCTAGGTCCTTTAACACCTATGGCTGACCAAAGGGCCAGAACCCACCTGGGCATCAATGATCTTCTGTTTGGAGTCTACAGCTGCTTGCATCTCAGCGTGGTCCTTCTTCAGCTCCTCCTCCACTGACATCAACCTGTGACCAGACACAAGGACAGTCAAGCCGGCACTTGAGGGAGCAGCTAAGGAGGTGGGGTGGGGCCGTGCGGGAAGAAGCCATCACACCTACACGGAGGGCACATACTAGGAAAGCTCCTCCAGCTGGCCTCCAACCACTGACATGAGATGGGTCTGCTCCTCCCTTATACTTCACCTGCCCCAGACTCTGCTCCCAAATCCCCCAGAAGCCCTTGGAGCTGCCCATTTCCTGATGTTCTTCCAGGAGCCAAGGTGCACGGGGGTGGGGGTTAGATCTTCACTGCCTCCCAGAGCAACGCAGGGAGTGTAATGTCAGAAGATCCGTGGCATGGGTAGGAGGATGAAAAACCTGCAGGGCTCTAGGGCTTTTTCCACCCACTCGGCATTCACCAAGGCTATGCCAAGACGTGCCTAGAACCTGACGCAGCGAGATGAATAAAGTAGAGATCTCCATCTCTCAAAAAGTTACAAGGCAGCAGGGATACAGATAGGCAGACAGTGGCCATGCCCTGCATGGGAGGCCTGGAGGCCATGGGAACAGAGAACAGGAAGTAGGTAACTGTCCTGGAGGGTGGGGTGGGGTACCAGCAAGGTCTGAAGGTGCGGTAATGAGTAGGGAAGATGGGAAGAACACCGTCTGCAGAAGCTCAGAGCTAAGGCATGTGTGTGTCTGTCCCCAGCTGCTCCTTCCCTGAAACCCCTCCTGGCCTCACCTCGCAGGTCCCTCATGCACCTGTCAATCACAGTGGCTCACACCCACTTTCTGATGCTCTTCCATTAGTTTCTGGATCCCACACTCTCTGGGTTTGCCTCCTAGCTGGCAGGCCACAGCTCTGCAGACGCCTGTCCTGCCTGCCCCCAGCATGTCAGGGCTCTGTGGGGGTCTGTCCCAGCCCCTGTTCTTGCCCCCCACACTCTTCTCAAGACAAGCTCACCTGCTCCCAAGGCTTCATGCCCATCGCTACCTGCACAACTTCTCCAGGCCAGCAGAGCAGTCCCCTACCCCCTGGGTGGGCACCGAGCACCTGACACAGAAGGTGCACAGGGAGGTCAATGGTGCTAGGGCAGGTACCCACAGGGCCCTTGTGAAAAGTCAATGAGATCAGCAGTCAGGGAGCACTGATCAGGAGGAAGGGTGAGGGGCCACGCCAAGAGGGGGGTTCCTTGTCACAGGAAGATCAGACATTGAGTAAAGCCTGTAAGAAGCGGAGGAGGAGGACCAGGGAGCAAAGGGCACTGGATGGTGTCAATCCGAGGGGAAATTACACTAGGGGAGAGAGACTTGTGCTTCTGGTTGGTGGGAAAACAGAGACCAGATTTACCCTCCTGCCATCAAACAGCGACAGTAAGAAACTAGAAAACCAAATGAAATATATGAAAAAACGGTTTCCTGACACTGAACAACAGGCAGTGTGTCCTAAGAAAAGGGAACACGTGAGCTGAGCTGCACTCACTGCCTGGAGTGTCCAGGCCAAACAGAAGAAGGAAAGTAATGTCACGGAGTTGAGGAGACCCAGGGAAGCGGTGCCCGAGAAGAGGAAGACACAGGGAGAACGCCACGTATTTCCTGAGAGTTCCCTTTGAGTCTTTGGCTGGGGACGGGTCTGCAGGCCTGTGAGAACACAGCCAGGCTGGGGTAGGAACCACTGAAACATTAGAACAAAACCACCCCAGGGAGAGTTCATACTCCTACCTGGCAGAGTGAAAAGACATACTAACACAGGGACATAAAGTAGAATCCCCAGAAGGAAACTGCCTCAGCAGTGGGGCCAGATTAGGCTAGATTAAAGGCTGTCCAGACCCACCCCAACAAAGCTTAAATGTAAGCCTCCAAAGAATCAAACTAATTCCAAATAACCTCATTGTGTCCCAGAACAAAGCCTCAAAAATATTTAAAAGAACACAAAGCATCCCACACCTACATAAAAGTCACAATGTCTGGCATCCAACCAAAAATCACCAAACGTAAGAGAAGTAGAAAAATAGAACCAATAACCAGGAAGAAAATTAATAAAAACAGACTCAGAAATGTCACAGATGACAGAATTCATAGATACTGAAACAACAATCGTAAATGTATTTCCACATGTTTGAGAAAATAGAGAGGAAAGCATAAGCATGATGAGAAGAGAAATGGACAGAATTTAAACCAAGCTGAAAGTCTGAAGGTGAAAAATACGGTATCTGAAATGAAATGAAAAAATACTGGGTAGGATTAATAGCAGATTAGACACTGAAGAAGAAATGATTATTAATCTTGCAGACATAGGAACAGAAATTATCTAAGATACAACAAGGGAAAAGAAGTAAAAAAAGGACACAACAGAGCATCAGTGCAATGTGGGACAATATAAAGCAGCCTAACATATGTGGGATGGGATTCCCAGAAAAAAGACTGCGTAGGCAGGACAGCATACCTATAGATCCGAGAGCTTAAACCCAAGAAACATGAAGAAAACCATGCCAACAAACAACGAATCATGGAACACTTCATCTAAAACTAATGATGTAATGTATGGGGATTAACATAAGAATAAAAAAAATAATAAAAAAAAAAATATGAGGGCTAAAATTAATTAAATCTTAATTCCTTAAAATAATAATTAATAAAATAAAATTAAAATAGCCTGAAAAAAAAAAAAAAAAGAAAACCATGCCAAGGATCATCATAATCAAATTATCAAATCAATGACAAAAAAAGATCTTAAAAATAGCCAGAGAACAAAGACCAGAAGAACAAAAGCAATGACAGAATCCCTACTATTACAGCCTGATGGTGAGGGCCCCACTGGCCCACTTCCTGTTTTTGTAAATAGCCACACCACACACACAGTTCTGCTAAAACAGCAAAGTTGAACACTTAACAGAGAGGCCATATGGTCTGCAAAGCCTAAAATAGTTATTATCTGCCCCTTTACGGGAAGTTCCCAACTCTTGCCCTAAGTGACAACAGAGATATAGCTAATAAGCCAAAAAGAAAGATAAAATGCAATCATAAAAATGCTCAATCCAAGAGTGCAGGAAAAAAGGGAACAGAACAGATGGTGCAAATAGAAAACCATAGCAACAGAAGAGATTTAAACATAATTATATTGATAATTACATTAAATGTAAATGGCCTAAATACTCCAGAAACTGCCAGATTAGATAAAAAGCAAGAACAGACAATAAGGTGTCTATAAAAGAAACTCATTTATATAGAAAGACACAGACAGGTTAAAAGTTTAAGGATAAGAAAGGATATACCTGGCTAATACTAATCAAAATAAAGTTGGGATACCTATAATCAACATCAAACAAAGTAGATTCCAGAGCAAAGAATATTACGAGGGATAAAGAAGGTGACTTTATAACAATAAAGATGTTAGTTCATCACCAGCACATAACTCCTAGATGTGGATGCATAGTTTCACTGTACATAAAGCAAAAACAATAAAAAAGAGAAATACACAAATCCATAATTACGATTAAAAACTTCAATACCCTTTTCTCAATAACTAATAGAACAGTAAACAAGTAGACAGAAAAATTAGTAATAATATAGAAGGATTCAAATAATGCTATCAACCAAATTGAAAATTGACGTTTCCATTAAGGAGGAAATACAGCGGGATGGGTTAGTAGAAATAAATGTGTTAAGTAAACCACTGAATTCAGAGACCACACACCCTTCAGAGAAGAGGCACAGTGAGAAGGTGGTGGTTGGTCTGAGAAGCATTAGTGAGCCAAGAATAGAGCTGGCAGTCAAGTGAACAGTGGATTTCCAGTCACCCCAGTTATAGGCCCTCTGCTCATGCTAACCATTTTGCAATGAACAAACCCACAGGTAAGCGAAGCAAACAATAATTAGGACAGAGAAACAGGTAGCCTAAAGAGGAAGAACCTGGAAAGAGTTTCTGTAGTGGATGAAGCATGAGGCTAGGTGGGGAAACTTCCTGGCTATGGCACACCTGCTAAACCTGTCCGGATGACGGATTCTTGGGCCATGCAAACAAGCTGTAAAACCCGCACTGTGTCCTCTTCTACCTGCTATTACTCTCATGAAAAAGTGAACTTCACAACTGGGACGCCGGGGGACGGCCAGGATGCTACACCTTCACTGTACTCCCTGCCTGCAGACATGCATGAGGGTGTACCCACCCTGCCCATGGGTGGAGACAGAGAGAATGAGAGAGAGAAAATCACCACAGCATGTGATATCCAAGCCGTCAATAGAGATGAGAGTCAGCATCAAAGCCAACGGCCCCCTGGAAATCTTTCCTGGATAACTCACAGGCACCTTAAAACTCAACAGATCCCAAACGTGGGATCTGTCCCAGCATGGCTGGGACACCTAAACTCCCCAAGATCCTCCTCTCAGCAACTGGTACCAAGACACCCAGATACTCTTGGTAGAAATCTGGGGGTTATTCTGCCTCCTCTCCTTCACCCACTGAATGTAACTGACTTATCCCTACTTTTCCTGTCCTGAATTGGGTCCCCACTGTGTTGCCTGGCACCTCTAATCCTACCTCCCCTGAGAGCGCTTACCAAGAAAACAGGACTGCTTATAGGGGTCACAGGCCCTGTGTGAGCTGGCCTTCGCTAACCTCGCTTCTGCCGGGCCCAACTTTGCATTCTACCATCAATACACACCACACCAGGTAGGGCTCCCCACGCTCCAGGCTGCCTCCCACCTCCAGGCCTGGGCCACACTGTCTCCACTGCCTGGGACACTCTCCTCCTTCCTCCTTCCACTCCTGGCTCCCCTGCAGCTGACCAGACCTTCCTCTAATCAGGAGGGTGGTCTGCCCGCTGTGTGCGTGTATGTGGGGTGGGTGGGTGGAGGGGGGGGCCAGAACTGGCCCAGAGCAGGAAAAGGCTGCCCTCACCTGCTGATGATGCCCTTCATCTGGATGTCCTTGTCCTCCTGCTGCCGCCGCAGCCGCTCCTCACCCTCTTCCAGCCGTGCCTGGTACTCCAGCACCAGCTTCTGTGTTGTTTCCTCCTGGCACTTGAACAGAGTCTCATACTCCTCCAGCTTCTTGGTAGAGATTCGCAACTTGTCCTGCAGCACTGCCAGGTCCTGCCAGGAGGGCAGCGTGCCAAGGGCACAGCACCCAGGACAGAGAGCACAGCCTCGTGAGCCCGAGCAGGAGCACAGGGTGGGGAGGGAGCCCAGCTCGGAATGTGCCAGGGGTCTTCACCACCCTCACCTTCACACAGTGAGGAGACGCCTCCGGAGCCCAGCCAGAAGGGTCAGGGTGAGACTCCAAGCCTGTCTCCGTCCAGGGCTCTCTCCCCTCCAACCTCCCACCCCTGCAGCCTGACCTTACAACTATGAGGGGATGAAGACTCAAACCCAAATCTCCTAAGTAAGGGTTTAACGGAGGGCACTGAGTTTTTTTATCATAAACAAATGTTAAAAACACTCTTGGATATATTAAGATCTGATAGAACCCTGAGAGGTAGGGACTCTATAGGAGGGGAAACTGAGGCCCAGAAGGCAAGGTGACCTGGTCCCATGGAGAGTGACTGACCAGTGGAGTGAGATCCTAGCCTCCCAGCCTCTATTTGACCCTAAAGCAAGGGCGGTGGCATAGGGAAGTGGGGGCGGGGAGGGGGGGGAGAGGTTAAAGGTAAGGTGGGGTTGACACTAGAATCAAGGGGGTGGGGGCCAGGGTGCCGTGACAATTGGGGAGGCAGGAAGAGCCTCTCCTGGAGTCCTAGGCAATGGAGACCTAATTCACTTCAGCAACGGTTAGGAGGCAGCAAATCCAGATGACTGGGGAGAGGCCCAGCCTTAGCCCCAAGCTAAGCTCCTAAAGCAAAACTGGACCCATAGGAGAGCTTGGCTCTGAGAGAGATGACCCTGGCCCATCCCAAGTCTTGCTCAGCTAGCCAGAGTGGGGTAGAGAGGCTCCTCCCTGACAGAGGCAGTACCAGATTTCCAGGGAGCTGGAGAGAACAAGGCCTCCCCCAGATTTGCCTTGTGAGGGTTAGTAGCAGAGAAGATGAGAGAAGCAGTAGCTCATTCAGCCACAGATTGGCAAGGAAAGAGGGCCCTCCAGCTGCAGCCTGACCCCTGCAGTCATTCAGGTGGTCCTTACAAGTCATGAATGGGACTCTGGGTCCCCGAGAGGTACAGAGCCCAGCCCCAGGCTCACAAAGGGAGCCTGGGCTAAGGCTGGCCCAACTTTTGGCCCAACCAAACTCTGGCTCTTGGAGGACTGTGCCCCATGTCCCCTTGACATAATTATGGTGAAAGCAGGTGGATGCAGTGGACTAAGGGGATGGAAGGTGGCGGAATGCAGCATGGACATGAACCTCGCCCTAGGCCAGGACAAGGGAGAGCTGCCACCCTGACTTCCGTGCCCTTGCCTAAGAGGCTGCTAAGGCTTTCCTAGGGCCGAGGCGAGGGCATCAGGGGAGCGGAAGAAGTGCCATTCTCAGGGGCCTTGCACTGGGCCCTGCATCTTCCTGGGCTTTGGCCCGCAGGAGGACATGAGAACGAGCCATGGATCCAGGGCAGTTGCCATAACAACAGGGAGAATTTGGGAGGACAGAAGCCCCCTCCCCAACCCCCATTGCCCCACTAAATACTAGCTAGATGTGTGTGGTGGGTGGAATCTGGATATTTTAGAACCATTTCCCCCCCTAGGGGGAAGAAAACCTCTCAGTAGCAGTAGGACCCTTCACCTAGCTCTTTCTCTCTCATGTCCTGGTGGAGACAGGAACTGGGCAAGAGCCAGGCTCTGGATAGGTGCAAACCCAGAGTGGGGGACCTGGTTGGGGGCGGCCCTCCCAGCTGTCTCGGGGACCCACACCTCTCTGCCTCCTCATGCATGAAGCTCCCCATGACGGTCTCCATGTGCCTCTTTGGCACCCCCAGTCCTCAAGTCCAGGCCACGCAGAAGCTCGGTGGCCAGGTCACTCAGGGAAGGGGCCTCCCAGAGGTCTGAGGACCAGGTACCAGGAGTCTGGATTCAGTACAATTTCCAGGTGAGTCTCATGTACAGCCTGTATAGGAATTCTCAGCTCTAAGCTAAATCCCTCTTGCTGCTCCTCTTCCAGAGGCCATTGGCTGATGTCCTCATGGGGGACCAGGGGTTGAGGGGGAACTGGCCATACGCAGGGAACAAGCAGCATCCCTCATTCAGGGCTCGAAGGGAGAGAACATTGCCAGCGGCCACAGGCAGGCAGCCCCGCCCTGCCCCAAACTGCCAGGGTCCAGCTTTACCTTTTCTGCTTGGCTGAGCTCCTCCTTACTCCTTAGCCTATCCCTGTGGGGGGGGTCTGGGCCCAGGCCCTCGTCTTCTAATAACTGCGCGTTCATGGTCAAGAGCCAAGCGGCCGTGCGGTCCAGGGCATTGGGGCTCACAGGTGAAGGGCCCTACAATGAAACACAGCTGTGAGGGGCTGGAGGGAGGCAGGGGGGTGGCACCAGGTGAGTCACAGGGACAAGTGGCTCAGGGACACGGGCAAGGGTAGGGGACCTCCAACTGGCCAGGCAACTACCGACACAGTCCCCAACTCAGGAATTCCCACTCCTGGATGGCAGCCTGGGCGGAGTCAAGAGCCCAGGTGGCCTGAGTGCCCCTCTCTGCCACCCAGGTGAGAGCAAGTGAGCTTGGCCAGGCAGGCGGGCATTCAACCCAGAGCACATCTGTCCCACATACTGTGTGCGGCCCCAGGGTGACACGGAAGCCCTGGAGGCCAGCTCAGAGCATGAAGGTGGGGGTGCTGGGGGTCTGGTCGACTCCTACCCTGGGTGGGGCTTTAACAGGCCTGGAATCGGAGATGGATAGACCCCTCCCTCTTTCTCCCTGGCCCAGCTGCCCCTGGGGGAACTGGCAGAGAGACCCTAAGGCCACACTGTCCCTGGTTCAAAGGATTCAGGCAGGGGCCAGTGGGCCTCGGGGGGAGAGGGGAGGTGGTGTGTGGGGCAGGCTGGTGGGATGGGGCCAAGTGCGGCCGTGTTCAGCATGGGATGGCAGCTGAGGACAGGCGAAATGACCAGGAGCCAGCACACCATGGGTGGGGTATGATGTCCCGGCGGCCCGAGAGCGCGGCCTGCCCTGGGACAGCAGCACTGACCTGCTTGTGCACTGCACGAGGCTTCAGCTCCGGGCTGTCACCCTTGGACGAGGACGAGGGCTGCCGAAGCCGGGCTCCGGGGCCAGCCCAATCAGGCGAGGCTGATGCCAGGGTCCCACTGGAGGGCCGCGGGTACTGCAGGGTGCTCAGCAGGGTGGGTGGCGTCCGGCCACGGGGCGCAGGAGGGGGCGGTGGGGGTGGGGGTGGCGGCTGGTCGATCCTCCGCTGGGGGCCGGCACTGTTCTGCCGCGGCACCGTGGGCTGCCCGCCCTTCTCAGTCAGTGACATCTGCCGCCGCGCCAGCTCCCCGGGCCGCCGCGCCAACTCCTCGGCGGTGCTGCTGAAACTTCCCAGCTTGGCGGCAGCTGCCAGCTCCTCACTGTTGCTGTGGGAGCTCAAGGAGCTGTGGCCCTCGGAGCCTGAGTCGCCAAGGCCACGAGGCGAAAGTGGCAGGCCGGCCGCCATCTGGTACACGGGGTTCTGGAAGGAGAGCGGTGCCAACAGCTGGGGCCGGCCGGGGGCGCCCTCGGAGGTGCCCGGCGTGGTCGGGGTCTGGCCCGCCCGCCGCACCGTGGCCAGCCCTGCCAGGCTCGCTGGGGCCGCCCGGGCCGGCCACCCGGCCACCAGCTGAGATGCCGGCGCCTGCCCATCGGTGGTGAGGGCGTCGGGGCCCGCCGGGGAGCCCGCCTCCCCGTCCAGCGTGCGGGCATCTTGGAGGTCCACCATAGACAGGCTCTTGCCACCATTGGCCATCTGAAGATCAGGCTCGTTGGCTTCCGAGTAACTCGAGCTGCGGGCAGGTGAGGGCTGGACCCCGGAGGACCTTGTGACAAAAAACAAGTCCTTGTTTTCGGGGGTTGGAGACGGTAACCGGGTGAAATCTATCAGACTGCAGGGAGACAAGCACACACAGGGAAAGAAGGGGGAAGAGAAGAGCTGTGAATGCGGCCAAGGCGGGTCCAAACCGAGAGCCCCGCCAACCTGCCAGGGCCTGGCAGCCTGAGCCTGAGCTGGGGCTGCGGGGGGAGGGGGAAGGCAGGGCAGGGAGAGGAGGTGCGAGGGCTGCAGCACCAAACCACAGCCCTGGCAGCGCCCCCCACCCGGCAGAAGCCACCGCAGGGACCGAGCGGCCAGGATAGCACCTCCTACACTGCACCTCCCTTCTAGGGGCCGGTGTTGCTAGTCCCAGGCCAGGCTGTCCGGCACGCCCGTCCCCGGCTCAGCTGCACTTGGGACATTGGGTGCTGCGGCCTGGAGTGTTCTGGAAAATTCCCCTTGGCTAAACCCAAACCCACAACGCAGTGGCTCTCTGCTATCCAAAGGTCCGACTTCAAAGCCATAGGGGCTCCCGCAGCCTCTTCCCTCTTGTTCCTCATCAGACTGACAACCAGAGTGGGGACCTAGTGAAGCCTCCCCAACCCCCCCACCCCCCGCTCCCCGCCCAGCCTCCTGCTGCCACCTTTGTCTGACTGGCAGGCGGGGGCTGCTGTTCCTGGCAAAAACAAGGAATCAGAGGAGGATCCAAAGGTGTGACTCAGGCAGGGAGGGTCTGCACCTGCAGAGGCAGGCCATGCCCTCCCCCAGTCTTGCAGCCTCTCCCCGGCCCCTCCCCCGGAAGCTGGCTCCTTAGAAAGCACAGTGTGGTGGTAGGTCAGGTGGGCTTTGGAGGGAAGGTTGTGGGGGGTGGGGGTAAACAGGGCTCTGAGCAGGTGAGGGTTCAACAATGGGGAGCTGGAATTGGCATAGCCTGGGATGGAGAGAATGCCTGGCTACCTCTTAACCAAGGTGTCTTCCACCTGAACTGCTTTGCTTCACTTGGCAGGCTATATGAATGGACCCCCAAGACTCAGAGGGAGCTGGGAAGTGGCACCTAGGCCTCTGCATCTCTCGCCTCCTCCTGGGCCTCCAGTCCTGCGTACCACACACCCTAGCTTCTTGATCTCAATGCCCTTGCCTGCTTACATGCCTCCGAACAAGACTCAACTCCCGACTCTGCGGCCCCAGCCTCATCCTTCCTTACTAGCTGGCCCCTGGGAGGGAGTGCATGAGCGGGGCAGAAATGGTTCACTATAAACCCAAGTCTTTCAAAGGAATATCCTCATTTTGACATTAACATTTGAGAACATTCTGCCTCTCTGTCCACCATGTGCTTATTTACAGGTCACTGTGCCTTGGGGCTGAGGTCTCAGACTGTGGTCTGAACCTCAATACCTCTCTCCTAGTTTCTGGAGCTCCCAGACTCAGAGCCTTGCAGTCAGTCACCGAGGCTCCTGCTGAAAACACACATGCTTTAGTGCTACTTCTCGAGATTCTGATTCAAACCAGGAAATACCATGAAAGTATTTTTAACACACACCCGGGTAATCTAAAGGTATTTGGGACCAAACGGTTCTTTAACAAAGCGTATTTCTCCAAGTCTTTGTTTGTGCTAGATTCTCTATATAGAAGACCTTTTCCACCAATGGAAATGTTACTTTTCCTAAAAAGCCCAAACTATGGCACTACCTCCTCCAAGAAGCCTTCTCCGATTTTTCCTAAATGAAGGTTCACTGCCTATAGTCTGCATAACACATTTCAAGTCTCATCTAGCTTATCTTGTAAACATTTGTGTGGACATCCTCCTCCCCAGCTGAGGCTGCAGACAGGCTGAGCCTTGCCTGCACGTGTACCTCACAACACCCGGTACGCCTAGCAGGTCTTACCCAGAGAGATCATTCTCTATCACCATCTTCTGCAGCCCGGCCGAGATGCTGCTGCTGCCAGAGCCAGGAGTGGAGGCCAAGTCGTTGGTCCCTGGGAGCTGCCCACTGCCTGGGGTGCTCAGTGCTGTGTGGACATCCCTCAGGATTCGAGGCAGGGGCCCCAGTTTGGATACAATGCTCTGCAAATACACAGCAAGAGGCAGGTGTGATCCGTGGGGGCCACTTAGGAAGGCCAAGTGCACCGTAGCTGCTGTGGTTCAAAATCGCCAAGGAGCCCCTTGGAAAGGCAGGCCCTGCCCTCGCCCACCTGTCAGATGAAGCAGATCTGGGAAGTGGCTGGGAAGGCCAGGAATCTGCAACTGAACATTTTCCCCAAGCCTCTCAGTTAGCTCTGGGAGTGGGGGAGGGGTGCAAGGCCCAAAGGGAGAAATGGGGACCTAGCCCAAGCCTTTGACCTGAGTTTGTCCTCTCCCCGTGCCCCAGAGAAGGGAGCCCAGGTGGAACCCCAGATTTGCCAGTGACACCTCCCTATCTGAGAGGCTTCTGGGATGGCCCTCTGCTTATGCACTGGCTTCCAGGACTTTGTGCAGAAAGGAAGTGGGAAAACTCATGTAGTCAACAGAGCACAGACTCGAGAGACAACAGCTCAATTTCAAGTCCTTGCTGCAGCGGCATCAGCTGCGACGGCGGCTGCCACCTCCCGTGGAGCGGATGCAGCGGTCGGAGGCCGGCACAGGGACTCGGCAGGCAGCGGCCGCTCGAGCAACTGGTGCTGGCAGCCGTGGAGGAAGACGGGGCCTCGGCCTCACTGCCATGACCCCTCCGGCACCTGTCGCAGCCAAAGGGCAGTGGATACCGTGAGCAGAAGGGAGTGCAGCAGCAAAGCGCTGGGCCGAACCCGAGCGCCCGGCGACAGTGCCGGGGCCCGTGCGCACCCGTGCGGGACAGCGTGCGGCCGGCAGAAGGTCCCAGTGGCAGTGCAGTATGACTGACTACAGTGAGCGGGCCCACCGAAGTCCTCACTGCCCCGCGAACAAGAGGAAAAGCACTCTGTGCCTGCGTGGGTACTTCACACACGAGCAGAGCTATCTAGAAAGCCTCACAACCAGAGTGCCCTGAGCAGTCACCTCTAGGGAAGAGGACAGGAGCAGGGAGGTCTTCCAGCCCTGTTTAGGCAGTAACTACTTTTGTCAGGTGGTCTCTTGAGGCCCTGGAAAGCAACAGATATTCTGGAAGTGGATCCTGGCAGGACTGGCCCTTGCTGCCAAGAACCTGTTCACTGTGCGGGCTGGGGCTGCAGGGGCGACAGTGGAACCCCAGGTCACAGAGGGCGCATGCCGGGTGGCTGCGGCTGGGTCAGAGGTGGCTAGGGAGTAAGATTTTCAACTGATAGTCAAGGGCAAGTCTGGAAAGGTCTACACCTTCCTGCCTGACATGGGGAGGTGCAGCATCTTCAGAGTATACATTTTTCACACCAGTGGCCTTAAAACCTAAAGCAAAGACATTTTTGAGACGCAGCTCAAGATGATCACATTTCTCCCAGGCAGGGAGCACACCTTCACGCAGGAGTCTGTCCACTCAATTCTGAATGTGCAGAGGCCTAGCTAAAGCCCCAGTGGGCAGAGTGGGCTCCCGTGGCAGGTGCTGGAAAGTGAATGGGACATTCCCCCCCCAGGAAATGGAGCCCCAAGACCCCCCAGTGCAGGCTGACAGGGCCTGGGTTGGAACCTCGGGCTCCAGCACCTGGGTGGGTGAACACGCTTACCCCGTTCGTCTGGAGGAGCACCCTCCAGCTCTGTGGCAGCATCTGGCCCAGCCCCTGACCCCCCACAGCCCCATGGGGCCAGGCACCTGCTCCAGCTGGCTGACGGCCTCCCAGAGCAGCGAGTGCAGACTAGAGAGCTCACGGCCCAGATCGATGTAGCCCTCGAAGCCGGCCGTGTTGGAGATGGTCTCGGGGTTGGAGATCTCCAACAGGAAGCGTTGCATGTTGGTCCACTCGTGCTCCAGGAATTGGTTCATGAATGACATGTACTCCTCCTTGCTGCCAAACCTGGACAGAAAGCGGACAGGGTAAGTGCCCCGGGGCCCCGCCCATGAGCCCCCTTCTCTGAGGCACCCTGCCTCAACTCCCACCCCTCCTGGCCCACTGCGGCTGCCTCCCATGCCACTCACTGCCCCCGCCAACCAGTCCGTTCCAACTGGGGGCCCTCATTCCTGGCTAAGCCCAGAGACCCTTTTCGGGACCTTTCCTCACAGGACCTAGAATGCTCTGTGGCCCTCACTCCTCATGCACAGCCAGTCAATCTCCTTCCTCTTTTCCTCCAAGTTTCAAAGGCTTGGTGCACAGATGCCTTTCAATGCACGTTTGGCAGGTCTCTCTGCTGAGCTTTCAGATGTGCGCATCCATGGGTACCTCCTCTGTACTCGGCCTGGCCAAGTCTGGCGTCAGGTCTGTCGCCCCAGACCCATGCCCCACCACCAGGCTTCCTATCCTAAGTGGGGACACTGCCGTCCCCGAGACAGCTGAGCCAGAAGCCTGGTGGCTTCCAGCTTCTCCCTTTCTCACTGGTGAGACCTGCTGACTTTATCTTCTAATAACCCCCCACCTCACAGCCACGGCCTCCTGTATCGCCACCCCTTGCCCCCCAACACTTCCCCTGCAGTTCCTTTTGTGGGAGGGAACCATGGCTACCCTCTCGGCCCTGTCTCTCAGCTGCCCGCTGTGCTTCCTCCAGCCCCCGTGCCCCTGGCTTTCAGGCTGACCAGTTCAGGACCCAGAACAGATGAGAGCCAGCCTCCCTCTTGCTTCAAGCCCTCCAGTGGCTCCCCCTGCCCCACCTGCACTTCAAGTCCCCGCTGACCTCTCATATCTCGCCTCCCACTCCTCCTGGCCTGGTGATGAGTCAGGAATGCCAGGGTGCCTCATGCTGCCAGCACACGGCCCTCCTGGGGCCTGCTGCACCTCTGCTTCTGCTCGCCTCATCCTGACGCGCGGCGGGGGCACATCTCCCAGAACGACAAGCCAGGGGCCCTCCTAAGAGGCCTGCGTGCTCCCTCACCGCTCTGCTGCTTATCCCACATCTCCCTCTCTGCGGGAGTGTGGGTCCAGGAGGCTGGGGCCAGATGTGACTCAGAGCCCAGCGCAGAGAGGCCTGCAGCAGGGCTCCGTCCACACTGCGAACGAGCCCTTCCGTTTCCACCCACTCGCTCCAAGGTACAGCTGAGGACACTGAAGTGCTTTATGAGCAAAGACATCCTTCACGGCATCAAACAAGGACAGTCTGAAACAACCTGAGAGCCCAACCACGCGGGACGGGTTAAGAAAATATGGGCCATTCTCCCTTGAAGGCATATTAATCATTCATTGCAAAATGAGGCTTATGAATGTTAAGTACACGGGATAATCCTTATGATAAAATGTTAATTCAAAAAAGCAGAAGGAAAAAATATCTCCTCTTCTCACCTTTGAAAATGAAGGAAACGTACCCAAATGCCATGTACTTTTTGTAGGAGGAGGATGAGGTGTGGAGATTTTATTTTGAACAACGGGGAAGGGAAGAACTGAGGATGACAGGGCCAGAAGCGGGGCCTGCGTGCCGCCCAACTCCAGGGCGGAAAGCCCCCCACCCCCCCGCCCCCGGCCCAGCCCCGCCGCTCCAGCCGGCGCCCGGATTCTGCCCTGAGGGGTGCCCGGCACTCACTTGGCGAAGTTGGCCAGGTTCTGGGTGACCTTGGCGATGAGGGTGAGGGTGCGGGCTGTGCGGTCGTCGGGGTACTCCTGCAGCAGGTTGAAGAGCGAGGGCGACATGATGGCCGGGCAGAGGAAGCGCAGGAACAGGGAGGCACTGATGAGCCGCTCGCTGATGTCGGGCCGGCCTCGGCTGCTGCACTCCTGCCGCCATGAGGCAAACACCTCTTTCAGCTCCCGTGGGAAGACACTGGGAGGGACAGAGGGGGCGTCGGTCATCGGGCGGGGCAGCTAGCCCGCTGCGGGGAGTGCAGCGCGGCGAGGGCAAATGGAGGGCTTGGTGCAAGGAGCAGGGACAGCCGAGCTCCAGGCAGGGCGGTGGGCTCTCCACAAGGGGCCGAGGCGGAGGGGCACAGGTCCAGAGAGGCTAGGTCTCTGTCCCAAGCAGAATCAGTGGCAACAGCCAGCCTGCCCCGGGGCTTCAGCCTTGACCTCCAACACCAGGCACGAGGTTCTAGGGGAGAGCGAGGCGCACACAAGTGGCATCGACCACTGCTCCCTGGACGCCATCACTGCTGCTGACACTCACTCCCTTTGCTTGCATCATATTCAGGAACTGGACAACTTCAGCAGAGCTCAGAATGACCAAGATGGGAATAGCCTAATCACAGGAGGAGAACCCAGCTCTCCACCTTCTCGGCGGGAAGGGAAACAGAGGGAGTGACCCGCCCCCCACCACCCAGTGGGGGCCAGTGGGGGTAGGCAGGGTTTCTAGCACCCAGCTGGGGGCTCTCTCTGCTGGGCATCCGCAGCCTGCCTCAGTCAGGCCCCACTGGCCAATCTTTAAGTGGTTTTCCTATCTTTTCACCCTGAAAAGACATGCCTCCCACCTTGGGACAGAGTGCCGGCACCCACCCAGCACTCCAGGGACCCTATGCCTGGTTCTGTCACTAGCTCAGGGTGTTCTGAGCAAGTGCCTGGCCCTCCTTGACCTTCAGTTCCCTCACCCTTACAATGAGAATAGGGCCTACCCTGCCAAGTTCACATGACCATCTCAAGGCCGTAGGAAGCCTTGATCAACTCACAAGGTTTTTGCCCAACAAGCCCAGCACCTGCCCAGCAGGCTCTCTACAGTGAATGTGGCTGAAGCAGCAAGAGCGTGCTAGAGAGACGGTGACAGGGGAGCAGAGGGAGGACCTTTAGCCCTGGCCCTCAAAATGCCTGACCCAAAATGCCAGGCAGGGGGGAGCTGTGGAGCAACGACATCTGTGGATGGCCTTGTTCAGAACAGAAAGGTGCCTCTGGGCCTCTGACAAATATCAGAAAGAGGAAATGGAAAATCATCCACGGATATGTTTCCCTGTGTCCCACACCCAGTCTGCCCTGGGAACGGGGGGCAGAGGGTGAAAGCACAGTCCACCCCAAGGGTGGGAGGTATGTTCCCAAAGAGTTCAGGACTGTGCCTCCACCCCCAGGTCCAAGGGTCATTTCTGGCCCAGCTCGAGGGGCCAGGCTGACCCTAGGTGAGTACCTTGTGCAGCCCAGGGGCAGAGGGACGTGGTAGGAGGACATCCATTCTCCTGGCTCTGGCTATTCCCTCTGCTCCCTGCCCAAGGCTATCAGTCACCTAGCAGGCCTATCCCTGCCTGTCTTTCGGGAGCTGCAAGCCATTCCTGGGCCTTCCTAGGTCCAGCCCTGAGCTGGTGGATCCATCTGCCCCGGGGTTCCAAGGATATGCAGGAAACAGATTTGGGCACAAGCACAATCCCACTCTGACGGGATCAGGGCTGTGACAGAGGTGCCCGGGAGGGGGGAGACAACCACGTCTGATACCATGGAGGGGGGCCACTGAGGGGAGGCAGGCGTAAGGCCTTCAAGCAGGAAGGGAGGCAGCATGAGGCGGTGGGGCTGTGGGGTGAGTGAGGAATGGCACGGGCAGCAGGTGGTAGGGTGGGGCGGCCCCCCTGTGGACAGCTGAGAGGTCTCGCATCCATCCACCTGCTCCAGGAGAGTGCCTGAACAGGGCCCCATCCACCTCACTCCCTGATGCTGCAGGCCCGGCACCCTCAACAGCGGCCGGCACACCGACGGGCCTGCGAAGAGATTCGCAGATGCACTGCCACATCCAGATTTTCCACACCACGGCCTGCACAGATTCTGGGCCACTCCTTTACATTGGAGAGCCCACAAAGGACCAGACGGGGGCCAGGTGGGCGGGGGGGGGGGGTGGGATTCCAATCCCAGAGCCACCACTTGGAAGCTACGTGAGGCTGCAGCTCGGCCACTGGCGCCCTCGTTAAACCTCTGCTCTGTCGTTTCAAAGTCAGGGAGAACGGAGCCGAAGGGCCTTGCCCAGCACCCTGCGGGCACCCTGACACAAGACAGGCAAGACGCGGGGCAGGGGCCCAGGTGGCACTGACCAGTAGGAGTTGATGATCTTGCAGAAGGCTAGCTCGCAACACATCTTGAGGTTGCCCTGGTGCTCAGGGAGGTCGGCGGCCGAGCACTTGCTTGGGTCTACTTCGCAGTTCTCATCCGACTCATATAGCGCTTTGATGAACTCACCTGGGGCCAGGAGGGCAAGGAGAGGGAGTAAGGACTGGCGGGCGCAGGCCACCCTCTGCCCACCAGCTAGCCTGCAACCTCCCTACCTAGCGCATCCTGCAGGTACTTCTGGCCCACCAGCTTGAGGTATTCCTCGATGGCCTTAGTGGCCAGCGTGTTCTCCCGGAAGATAAGGTGCTCGTTGTCCCCGCAGCGGTCCACCTCTGACATCATCAGGTCCGTCAGGAAGTCCTGGGAAGGTGGGAGATAAGAGTGGCTGTGAGCAGGTCCGGAAGGCAGGACCCTGGGATCCCAGCCCCGCCCCCCAGCCAGAAGCGCCCACTTCTTGAGGATGCTCTGCTGCCACGCTGCTGGTGCCCAACCTTGGGGGCTACTGAGGGGTGAGCCCGGGCAGCCCGTGAAGGGGAGACACCTAGAGGTGGTGACGTGACAGCTGGGTCAGGGGTGGGGAGGCGGCCTCAGCAAGTGCAAGCCACGTGGAGCCATGAGCCAACTGCACCGTGGTCAGACCCGCCAGACTCAAACCCTGTTCCGCCCTGACCAGGCCTGGCCAGGAGACCAGAGCAGAACTCCCCTCCCCTTGCCAACAGCACTAAAGAGAACAGACAGGCCACCCTCCCTCCACTGTACAAGCAGCTGTCACCATCCACCCGCCTGTGACTCTGACGGGGTCTTCCATACCAGACAGACTTGTTCTGGGCCGCCCCCCGGGGGAAACTGTCCAGATGCCCTGGAAGGCAGTGGGCCAGGGCTCAGATGGCGAGAACACAGTCCTCGGCTTGGGTGGTAAGGCGGCCCCTCACTGCTGTGGGTCCCAGACTTCTGGAAGGCAGCTGTGAAGCTGATGAGTCTACAGGTCCCTTACACAGCGTCATGGGAAGACCCTGAGAGGAGCCGGAGCGCACGCCCTCCCTCCTGACTGCAAAGATGCGGTAAGGTGAGCCTGCCTTCCTCAGGAGCCCCTGCCTCCTCATGCCCTCAGCCAACCCTGTGACCTGGGCGAGGGGAAGACAGGGAATCAGAGACGCAGGGGAGGGTGATGGAGGTGGCAAGGTGGCTAGTATGGGCCAGGGTTTCTGGTGCTCTGGAAATCCCTCCCTCCAATATGCATAACTTTGGGCCCTTTGAAATCACAAGTGGCCCCTGAAATACAGAAGTGAGTTCTAGGTGCAGGAAACCTACTGGCCAAAGGAGGAACAGTAGGGACCGCAGGAGGAGAGGGAAGGGGCTAGTGCCTCTCTGGGTACCACCCAACCTGAGGACCCCTTCCTGCGCTACACATGACCTGTAGGGCCCCCTCCTCTGAACACACAGGAGCAGAGCCAAGTACTGCATGGGCCTTGCAGCTCCACTAGGCTCCTGTTCACGGTCACAGGTCTTCCACAACTCCTGGGATGGGTGCTAGGCCCAGGCTGGGATGGGGGAGGAGCTCTCTTTAGAGCTAAAACCCAACGAGGGGAACAGGCACAGAATAGTAAAGTGACCTGTCCAAGTCCACACAACTACCTGGGCCAGATCTGGAGTGGGGATGACAGGGAGAAGCCTTGGAGTCCAAGGACAGGAACTCTGCAAAGCCACGGCCCCAGAGGGCGGAGCCCGGAGAGAGGGTAGGAAGATGCTGAGATGCCCACTGATACCACCTTTACCTTGGGATTATATTATATAATTATAAATATATAAATATAAATATATATATTATCAGAGAGTGAGCTCATATGTACATCACCCCAGCACGAGTTACTTTCTATCCTTTCGCCTAATGATCTCCCAGGCCCACTGAGGGCAGCTGGAGCCTGGCTTCCAACTCCCTCCACGGTGAGCACCATGGGCCCTAAGAACAAAGGTCACTGCAGATGGGAGGTGGTTTTCCAGGCCAGCCCAGCTCTTGGGGGTCGGGTATTGAAAGAACAGACACAGCAGCAGAAGAGGCCTCCCTCGCTCCCTCTCTGGGGGCCAGGGGCTCCCTCAGTTCACTCAGTTTCCCAACAGCCTGCCAACACTGACCAGAGCCTATCTGGCCTAGTCAGGTCCAAAGGCTGGGGAAGGGAGGAGGAAACTCAGTGCCTCTCCCTCCACGGAGACCACACTGAGAAAGTACCTCTCCTTGAGGGCGGCCACCAGGCAGGGGGGCTCTGGAGGGCCCAAAGACTTCTGGGAACAGGTAAGAGAATAAGGGGCCCTGATGGGAGTCTAACCTGGACCCCCAACCTGTGTCTCCCCCGCCCCAGACTGTGAGGGCTCAGGACCTTGACACATGGCGGTCCCTCACCTCCATCACAGGCCACTTGGCTCTCAAACCATACCATGTCCAGAGGGCAGAGGCCCAGCTCCTTCTTTTTTTCTCTTAAACGCATATAAGAGATTTGTGTTTTATTCTCCTATGACACAGGCCAGCACCCGAGGCCCTCTGCAATGCCCAGTCCTTCTCCACTGCACCCCCTTCAGGTAGCTCCCCACCAACAGAAGGGGCAGGGTGAAGGGGTGGGGGGTCCACCTTTGAGGCCCAGAACCACGCTGCACTATGCCGGGCAGGTAAGCCGTGGAGAGCCCTCCTGAAGGAGACTACTTATCTCCAGAAGAAGGTGGGAGGGGCTGACGCGTGGCCTGGAAGATGAAAGGAGGTGGGGGGGGGGGGCAGAGAGGTGGGGCCTTCCAAACCTACGGGGGGCCTGCCGGATAGCTCTGGGACAATCCCCGTTCCGTGGGCTGTGTGGCTGGGGCAGCTGTCGCCACAGCTGGCTGACTGCCGACCAGCCCTGTGCGCACTGTGTGTGAGCCTATGTGTCTGATGTGGGAGGGCTGAGGCTGGGAGCTAAGACAGGCTGTCACATGTCAGGGATGTCACCTGAATGCTGCCTCACTGGGCGTGTGTCTGGGAGAGGCTGGGTCCCCTTGAGCTTCAGAGGTCGGCCCTCAGGTGCAGCGGGGAGGCTCCTCAAACTACCCCTTCACTATAAGCCACAACCCCACCCATCGGCTCCATATGTGCATCAGCGATCAGCTCCAACCACGGAGGAGGGACACAAAGCCCCCGACTCTGTGGCACAACTCTTGGGCTTAGGGAGCCCACCTGGCTGTGACAGGTGTCCCTGTGAGAGCTGAAATCCATGACTCGGACACGGGGAACAGCGGGTAATCTAGTGCACATCACCAGGCCTCCACGTGGGGCCACACAATGTGGCGGACCCGCTTGTGCCCACACACGCACCTTCACTTTGCCCGTGCTCTGCAGAATGTGCACCAGGGCCGATGCCATCTCTTCCTTGGTCTTGGCGCTGAGGATGGGCTCGAGGGCTGCACAGAGCCCCAGGTAGTGGTTGGTGATGTGCTCGGCAAACTCCTTGTACATCTCCATGGGCAGGATGGTGATGGTCTGGTAGCGCGCCTTGATGCGGATCATGGGCCCAGGGCCCTTGCCGCCCTTGGGGTTGGGTGTCACCACCGGGTACCACTTCTCCACAAACTGCCGCCCGGCCACGGAAGCAGCCGGCAGGCTCACCAGGCCCAGGTAACTGTTGCGCTCCTTCTTCTTCTTCTTGTCCGTCTCCCGGTACAGGTGGACGGTAACGGTGCGCAGGGGCGGCAGGTTGTGGAACTCAAAGTGCTCCCCCCAGAAGACATTGTCGGTCTTGAGCTTGCCCGTGGTCCGGGCGTACAGCACATCGTCCAGGCACAGCTCACACAGGTACTTCTTCTTGGCTGGCAGGTCCTTGGCCTCGATCACCCACAGCTTCAGGATGTGCTCCACACGCCGGCTGTTGTCCTACACACGCACAAGGGGGCCGCGCTCAGACCCAGGAGGGGCCCGGCCGCAACACGGGATCGGGAGGAGGCAGGGACAGCTCTGGAGCCTGGCGGACAAGGGGCCGGGTCTCTGCTCTGCCTTGTACTAGCCCACTGACCTTAAGCCTGTGACTTAACCCAAGCCTCGGTCCCTTTTCTGTGAAATGGGAACAAAACAGAGTGACAGACCAAGTAAGGGGTTGGCACAAGGCCTGGCACACAGCAGGCGACCGTGCCATTTACCAGCTCGTCTGCATTTGCCGGTCTGTAAAGTCACTTAGAGGTGACCGCTGCTAAGACCCCTTCCTTAGTGAGGTCACGGCAACCAGGACTCAACCCGGGCCCTGAAGGCAGCCATGGAGGCAGGCACGGAAGCAGCCAATTACAGGAAGGGATCCATGAACTCGATGGGAGAAGCTGGGGGCCCACCAGCCTAGGCCAGTGGTGGTCCTCTGAAGGAGACGGCTGTCCAAGCTAGACTTGGGTGCATACGGAACCAGCCTGGGGGCGGGGGGGAGGGACAGGGACATGAATTCCAGGCAGCAGGGCACCACACCCAAGTCCGTAACAGCCCCGTACTCCATCCTCTGGCCCAGTCTCGTCCGTGTGCAGCTTTGAGGACGGAGGCCCATGGCCTGAGTCAGCCTGGCCACCTAGAGCTCTTCCTGCAGGGCCCAGCACCACTGCCCACTGGGGCGCTGCTTCCACCCCGCCCCCCCACCGCAGCCTACACCAGAGATCCCTACTTCTATCCCTCTTGCCAGAGTCTGCGTCTGCTCTGAGCCCAGGCTTACCTTGTTGGGGTGTACGGCTCGCCGGAGGTTCTCCATCCACTTATCCCGCTCGGCTGCTGATCGGCAGGAGAAGCACTTGCTTCCTGACGACGTCGTCACCTGGGGGGATGGGCAGGATAGTCACAGAGGAGGGGAACACAGCAAGGCTGCTATGATGGAAGACCTCTGGGCCTTGGGGGACTTCAGCTGCCAAGTCTGCGCCACAGCCACAGGGAGGGGGCAGAACAAGGCTCACAATGACAGCGTTTGCAGGTGACGCACTGAGACCCGAGGTCCCCAAGCAAGTCAACAACAGTAGGAGGCCCATGCCTGTACCAGCTGGTGCCTGGTCCCGGCTCCCTACCTTGCCTCAGCAGCCCTGTCCACAGGAAAGCATCTTTCTGGCTCCAATCTCACTCTCCCAGAGATGGGAGGAGAGAAGGGAAGGGCCCCCTGCCCAGGTCAGAAGGCAGTGCTTACCCAGAACCGCCCTCTACAGGTAAAACCGCAGGCACCAAGGAGACAGCCACGGGTAAGCACAAAGGATCACCTCAGTCCTCAGCTGACACCTTCTGACGGGTCTTTGGCTAAGTGGCAGTGACAACAGTGACGGTCACAGAAACTTTACATTTTGGGGGCCACACTGGAGAAATGAGAATTGGGCTATCTAGGCCTGCTGGGCCCTGGGGCCAGACTGTTGCTCATCCTTCGTCTTCTCCAGGTGAGGGAACCTGACCCACGCAGCTCCTACTCTGTTCCTGCTGTGCCCAACACGAGGCCAAGGGCTCTCCAGGGGGAAAGCAGACTCCTTATCCAGCCACTCAAGGGCATGCACAAAACAGCATCCCCGGCTGTGGACAAGTGGACAGGCATCATCTTCAGCCCGTCCCAGGCAAAGAAGTCAGAGCCTGGCTGGACCAGGAGTCTTGAACCAGAAAGGGCACCCAGTGGGCACAGGGTATGGGGCAGGTGCCAGGCCCCATTCCATTCTTTCCTCAGGGCAGGGGTGCCTGGAGGTTGTCCCTGAGTAGCTGATTTTCATTACCAGGCTCATTCCTCTATCAGAGAGCTCCCCTAATCATCCAAGATTGTTGGGGGTAGGAAGCTTCCCAGAAACAAAGGTGGGAAGAGAATATGAATAATTGGAGAAGCAATTAGGAACGCCCAGAACACCTGCAACATTAGATACCCTAGTCCTGGTTTGGCCTCGGGCTTGATGTGTGGCTGCTGACATCTTCTTGACAACTCTGGGCCTCGGCTTCCCCATCTACAGTGAGGGACTGGGCAGGTCACAGCCTTGCACACCCTACACAGGTTGGGTGGCTGTCCCTCTGCTTTCAAACCTCGGGTCACAGAAAGCTAGGGCAGGAAAGGTTCTGGCTCTCATCATGCAGAAAGGGAGACAGGCCCAAAAAAGGGAGTATATTCCACTACCCCACAATGTATTTGAGGAGTTTCTGAGGAGTGAGTAGGCTCTGGGGCTTAAGCAATTCTATACAGGCTTTCACTCCCTTCACCCACTGGGGCCTTGTGTCCCTGCACATGGAAGACTGTGCTGGTCCATTTTCAAGGAGCTCACGGAGCAGGAACAAAGTCCCCCATCTCCCACCTCCACCTGGTTTCTTAGGAGCCAAAAGCTATGAGCAGATTCCAGCCTTGCCCCAAAGAACCTGGCCCCCACTGAGGCCACAGAGCACTCCAGAAGGGTGTCTGGATGCGACCTGGCCTCACCAGGAGATGACACGGTGCCCCAACCCACCCCTGCAGTGGAACTCACCTCGAAGCAGTAGTCCTGGCCCAAGATGCTGCTGTGCACGGGCTTGATGACCACCTCCTCCTCCATGCTGAGGTCCAGCGCTTCTACCGCGCTGCTGGGGCTGAGCAGGGACTCGTGGGAGCGAGACTCCTTCAGCCTGGGCATCAGATGGGACCTGGGGGTGGGTGGTTCTTGTGTCAGGCCCAGCCTACCACTCCCCTCCCTTCCCCCTTCTCCAGGAGGCCTGTCTAGACCTCCCAGCTAGAGGCAATCATTCCTCCCAAGAAGGAGGCATTACAGTACTGGAGTTACAGGGACCCGCCAGGCGCTCTTCCCCACTGAGGGACTCTGGGGAAGTGGCTCAGCCTCTAAGGAAGCAAACGGCTGAGGATGAGGCCACCACTCAGGAACTGAACATCAGCAATGAGCGCAGGGTAGGGTCCTGGCCTGGGAGCCCCACAGGACCCAAGCAACCTTCCCCACCTCCTTTCCTTGGCCCTGGTCTTCCTCCAAGACCAAAGTAGTCACCCATTTGTCCAGAACGTCACTGTCAACAGAGCCCTTTCTCATACAGCATCACAGTCCGCCCACCAGCCCCACTCAGGGCAGGAGAACCACAGGGACTTCTGCTGCTCCCCTCCCATACATGAGGACCTGAGGCTCAAACCGAAGAGGACGCAGTCTCTGCATGGTACCTGAGACACTGAGACTCAGGGCCCATGTGCTGGAGCTTGGGGGCCAAGGCCAGGGTCAGTGGGCCCGATGCAGGTACAAAGAGCAGAAGCAGTGGGCCACCTGGTGCCCAATGGAGCCCAGACCAGGCCGGGCTCTGACAGACCTGACCTTGGACTGGGCCCACCGCTCACTTGCTGTGTGGCCCTGAGCAAGTCACTTCCCCTCTCTGAGCCTCGGTCTCCTCAGCATATCACGTGGAAAGTACCTCAGACGGCACCTGCACCAGAGCTTGGTGGGGTCCTTCTCAGAGAGGTGAATGTCCCTTCCAGAGCCAACGGCACATAGCAGTGCCCCACGAAGCTCCCTCCCACAGCTGGGACCTAAGGACTACCAGGACTGCTAAGCCCTCCCCTAGCATGGAAGCTGGGCAGGCCTTGCCCCTACTCTTGCCCAAGCCCAAACCCCTGGAGCTGGCACAGAACCCAACTTGGCCTTAGCCCACCTAGACCTCCTTCCCCCAACACCTTCTGCCTTTCAGCTCCTGGCCTCTAATGGCCCAAGGTTCAAGTTATCACTCTCTCCCTGTCTCAGTCAAGAGTTCAGGCAGGAAGATCTGGCAGGGTCACCAAACACTTCCTGCAGGGCACAACCCTGTAGCTCCTATCTCCATGACCACTGGAGGTAAGGGGGAGCTGAGGCCCACTACGTGGGGGCTCAGGAATCCAGAGATGAGCCAACAGGCCCTGCCCAGAGGCCCTCACAGGCTGGAGGCCACCCTCCACACCTCCAACCCTACACGTTCATGGCAACAGCCCTCTCTAATGTGGAGTCCTGTGCCAGGCACTCCATGGCAGTCAGAGCTGGAAGGAGGACCCCAGCCCTCAGGAACCCCACAGCCTGACCCAAGAGACCCAGTGAGCCTCCCCGTAACTGCTCCCCCATGCCCAGTATGCAGCTGGCCCAGGGTGAGGCTCCGATCACTCAAGCTGAATGGGTGCGTTCAGGTAGGACTCCTGGGAGCTCAAGGGGAATACACAGACCAGAGGGAAGCTGTGAGGCAGGCTGAGGTCAGCTCAGGGCTAAGCCAAACCCCCAAACTCACATGTAGAGCTTAGTGAGGCTCAAGCCCACTGGCACACACAGGAACACCGCCTCTGCTCCTCCAGCACCCCGCCCCCGGGAGGCAGCTTTCACAAACATGCACTGTGGCCTACTGCACCACTCAGCCCTGGGTGCCAACAGGCACCTTCCCTTAACGAGCTCCCCAGGCCCTGCTCCAGTGGCCCATTCTCCATCCCCATCACAGCACTGGCCTAGGCTGTGGGGAGGTTTGTAATCCCCTCAGCTGCAATATGCCACCCCAGGCCGCACACCACATGGGGCAAATTCCAGGCTTCCCTCCTAGGATGGGGCTTCATTCCTCAATGCAAGAGAGGCCCTGCCCCAGCTGCTAGAAAAGTCACCCCGCCTAGGAAGGGCTGGCACCCACAGCCCCCTACTCTTGCTGTCCAGGACTGAAAACCCAGCCAGCAGGCCAGATCAGGCTGCTTTCTGGCCCAGCCTGGAAACCCCTGCCAGGTAAGGATGCTGGGAGGGCAGGGTAGGGACCCAGGCAGTGCAAAGGGGGAGCTGATGTGCTGGGGCCGCCCCCTGCCTGGAGCACCTGGATGAGGTGGCTGGGAGAGGAAAGGGAGGCATGGTTCAGCAGACTGGTCCTGCACGGGGAGACGAGGGGGCTCTGGTTTTACAGCCCGCGAGCCCCGCAGGTCCAGGTCAGACCTGAAAGCAGCAAGAGCCTGGAACCTACGGCTGCAGAACCCTCCTCTTCCTTCCTCACCATCCTGCTCCATAAACATGCCCCAGCTGGCCCAGGACTCCCCAGGAAGGTTCCTGGCTAAACAGAGGGCTGTGGGGAAACTCACAGCTAAGGCATCCTGGCTGCAGCTGGGCACCTGTGACCCTCCCAACCTCTTGTGGGCTTCTCCAGGCTGGGGGACCCCGGGCAGAGGCTGCACCCCCATGCAGCTAAGCTCACTGGGAGGAGTCGGAGGAGACGGCACCCAGGCCAGCCATTAGCTACTCCAAGGTCTGCCAGGCTGTTTCTGCACAGTAGAGGACCCGGCCTGAAGCGCTGCCCCGTTGGGTGGGGGCAGGGCCAGAGGGCCTGGGCTCTGATTCACATGCAGACACATATCCTTCCCACTCAGCCTGGAGTCCACCTGTTCCCCTCCTCCCCAAAAGGCTCCTGGCCAGACAGAAAAGGTGCACAAGAGGCCCCGAGGGAGCTGTTCTGCTGTCACCCTGCCAGGGTGAAAGCTCCTGGCAGAGGCTGAATGTGCCCCTGGTGGTGGCTGATAAAATGACTAGGGCTCAGGAAGGAAAAATGGTCACTTGGTCACTAAGTGGCCTAAGAACCACCTCCTCCAGGAAGCCAGCCCTGTCCTGAGCCTGCAGGACCCCCTAATACTCCACACCACCCCATCCCATCAATTAGTTTAAGTAGGCCTTCACCCAGCCCTGCCTTTGCCTCAGGGCAGCATTTTGCCCACCTACAGGCTGGGCGAAAAGCCCAACAAGGCAGGGAGGGAGGGTGGAGGGCACCGCAGACTGGCCAGGCTCCAAGGGGACAGCAAGTGGGCTCAGTCTCCCTACCTAGGAAGCTCAGTAAAAGGAGGTGACCAGGTGCCGGCTGCCGCCTCGCTCCCACCCCACTCCCAGGAGGTGCTCCACTCATAAGCACCCTCTCCATTTGGCGCAGGACACCCAGCTGCTCGCTTTCATGTCCCTTTTACCAGGAATATTCATCTACCCATTTTACAAAAAGGTAAGGGGCTCAGAGGCCTGATGCCATTGTACACAGGATCTCTGTGACCCCTGACCCCTGCATCAGGTCCCTCCCTGCCACTCCATGGCTGGGGTAAGAAGAGAAGGTGGCCCAACACTCCCACTGCATGGCCTCCTGCAGTGCCCGGATGTGGCTCACGATGGCTTACCCCGATGACCTCCTGTGGCCCCTGGAGATCAGAGCCACCACACCAAGCGGGGCAAAGGCCTTCACACTGCTGCAGCCCAGTCTGAGCTCATTCTCACGGCAACCCCACCAGGGATGCCATGGGACTACGCCAGGCTCAGACCTCAAACAGGACTGCGGGCTCCGTGCCCCTGGCTCCTCACCAGAGCAGAGCTGGTGGCCGTGCCCACAGGAAATGTCACATATATCCCTTCGCTGAATCCTCACAAGGCCAAGAGGCAGATACTGAGCTCATCCCCACTTCACAGGGGAAAGACAAGTTTCTTCCAAGAGGGCAGGCCCAGGGGCTGGTCTTCCTCCTAGTGTCACCTCCATACCTCAACTCCCTGGGGGCCACTTCCTGAAAAAGAAGGGTCTTGCTTCAAACAAAATTCGACAGTAATGAGCACACAGTGAAGAAGTACTGTAAAGAGGATTTTCAGAAAGAGGCATTTCTCAGGCCCTGGAGTCCAGAAGAGGGGTTTCTGGTCAGGAATGCATGGGATTCAGTATCAGCCCCGCTTGCTGGGGTCCATCTGTCTGTTCTACCTCACCCTGGACTGCTCTTCCCCAGGGCTCACAGCTCCCTCAGGCAGGCCTCCAGGCAAATGCCATCCCCTCATCCTATCCAACCTTCAACACTCAGCATCAGCACACCCTCCTCCACGAAGCCTTCCGGGACTCCCTGGAGACAGCAACCCTGCGAGTGGTCCCAGCAGCCTGACAGTTGTCAGGCTATGCTGGGAAGGTCAGTCACAGACCATCTTCCTGCCTGGCTGGGGGCTCCTGGTGGGTAGGGCGGGGTCTGGCTCAGAACCAAGATTCAGGGACCCCGAGGTTCCTAGCCCAAAGCCCCAGTATCCCAGCAGCCAAGGTCAGCTAAGCTCTGGGAGGGGGAGGAGTTCAGCTGGGATGGGGGCAATCCTCCCTGAGCCCTCAACCCTGGTGACTGGGAAAAGGGACAAAGACAACCCAAGCGTTGGTCATCATGGCAGCTGTCTGCTCAAGGTCAGGTCCCAAGAGCAGCACCCCAGTGCTCACCCAGAATCTGAGAAATGCCCCTGCTCTTTGTCCAGTTATGGGGAGCTCCCTCATGTCTCCCAAGGCCAGGTGGCTCACTGTACCCTCTATGGCTGTACCCCCCACCACTGTCCCATCCCTCTGACACATCCCTGAGTCCTAGACACAACTGACTGTCTAGACCCTCAACAGATCCCAAGGACTAGAAGCCCTGTGTCCCCTCCCCAAGTGAGGCCATCTGCTCACGCCTTTACCTCCATGGCATGGAATCCTCACACTTCCTGGGAAGCGGATGGTGCCATGGTTCTCAGGTCACAGATGGAAGTGCCAAGGCCACAGCGTAGGGAGACCTGCCCTGGACGCCTCTGCTCCAAAGAGCAGTCTTGGCCAGGGCCTGGGGGGCAGTGCAGTAGGGCTCCTCACCAGCCTTCTCCATCTGACCATAGTACCATCCTGCTAGATGGGCCCCTCTACCCAACATGGTGTTACTCCCACCCCTCTGCCGTCCGCTCACAGCCTAAAGAGAAACAAGTCACTGTGCTTCCACCTGGTGCTGAAGCCCTCCCTGAAACGGCCGCTTCTCTACCTCCCCTCACACCACACCCTGACAAGTGACCTAGACTCTCCTCCCCAGTTGGTCCCCCTTTGGGGCCCTTTGCGCATGCGGTTTCCTGAAGCCCTACCACCTCTCCCCGCACCTCTCTGCCTAACGAATTCTTTCTTTCTTGGTTATCCAAGCCCAGCCCAAGTACTGTGGCCACCAGCATGCTGCCCTGGTACCCCTGGGCAGACAAGAGCTCACGCCCAAGCCACACGGCCAAGCCCCACGCCACACCACTGCCCCACCTGTCTCCTCAGGACAGCCCACCAGGACTGAGGTGCTGCAGCCCAGAAGGGCCAGGTGGCTCACCTGAGACTGCATGGGTGGCATGCAGCCGAGTGAGATGTGAACCCCGTTCAGCAGAGTCTAAGGCCAGCTCCATCCGTGCCTCCATCAGCTCTCCCCCACCCCACAGGTGGCTGAGCTGCCAAAGGCCACGGCCAGCTGCCCTGCTCACCATGACCCACTCATTCCAGGTCCAGAAGAGCCAGGGGGGCTGGCGAGGGTGGGACGGCCCCTGCCCAGGAAACGTGGGCCCGGCACGGGCACGGGTGGGGCTGCTGCTGGAGATACAGCCCAGCCCCAACAGCAGCTCATTGTGAGGGCCTGGGAGCAGGAACAAGAGGACATTGTCCTGGCTCCTGGGCCACAGCCTTATCTGATAGCCTTCCAGCCAACCCACGAGCTGTTTTTCAACTCCAGCCTTTTTTCTCTTCAAAGGTTACTAACACAGAAGTTTAGCAAATTCCCCATTATTCCAAGAAGGGAGGAGACCCAAAAACAAAACTTGCGATAATTAAGAAGCCCTATCTGACATGGAGAGGATGTTCCCAGCTAGGGCGGGGTGAGTTGAGAGGCTGTATAGCCTGGAAAATGAGAGGCTCAAAATCTCCTTCCAAGTCTTAAAGGAGCAGAGGGAGCTGCCCTGCATGCTCCCAGAAGGCAGAACTGGGACCAAGAGAGGCCAGTCACTACTCGGGCACAGCTGTCCCCATATAGGCCAGGCTGGTTTGGTTTTAGAGGAGTAAGCACCCTGTCTGTGGGAGTGTGCAAGCAGGAGCTGGGAGCCCCTTTAGATACGCTACAGAGGGGACACCTGCCCTGCTGGAGGATGGCTGGGGAACAGGCCGTGCACGCAGGGAGGCCGTGGAGTAAGCCCCGAGAGCAAAGGCATGCACACACTCCCCACCCACAGCTGGGAACAGGGAGGAGGGTAGGAGAGCCTAGTGCCAACAGTGCCCAGCCATGGGACAAAGCTGGTCTCCGTTCTTTAAAAACCAATCAACCATGATCACTTGTAAGTTAGTCAACTCTCCGGGCCTCAGTTTCTGCATCCGTAAATGAGGAGAATGACCTACCTCCCTTACAGGGCTGTTACAAGGATCCAGTGAGATAGTGCAGGTGAGTGCCAGATACCACTGTCCGTGCAGCTGTGAGCACGGCCAACGCAGGAACTACATGTCTGAAGGCTGATGTTTCCATGGTGGGTGACGCTCCTGACATTTGGGGTGATGAGATAAGGGCTTCCCAGGCCATTTTCTGTTCCTTTCCTCTGACCACTCCAGTCTCTCACTTTCTCCATGCCTCAGTTTTCCCCATCTATAAAATGGGGACAAACTACATCTACCCAAATGCTCTGGGATGCCTCAAAAAAAAGGTCCTTAATTTCCTGAATGAAAGGAAGGGGTGGTCAGCAGACCCCTCGAGGGGCCACTTTAGGCCCTCTGCCTGTGACTCCTGAGCACAGCGTCCCCTGACCCAACCTCCCACTCATGCTTGTGTGGTCCACTGCCCCTGCCCATGCCACAGCCAGGCCCGGAAGGGGCAGAAATCCTGGACAAGGTTGGTCTCAATGGAGGAGGTGCCCACCTGAGGGTTGGCAGGACCGGTGGACTCTGGAGTCAGGTCAGAACATGCCAAGCTCACTTCTGTCTGTCACAGCCAGGCGATCCAGATAGCTGTGCTGGAAACCTCTGCCCTCCAGAACTGGGCACAGTCAGGGTGAGAGCGCCACTGTCCTGGGAAGTGAGTGGCAGGACACAAACAGGGCAGCGCCCCACCCAGAACATCCAGCAGAGCCATCTCTCCCCAGGCCCAGCCTTGCCCTGCTGGCCTGGGAACCCGCTGCCGAGAAGGCCAGTGCTCACTTCTGGCCCAGCTGCGGTCCCAGGGGAGGGGAAAAGAATGAGCTGCCTAGTGGCTCCCAGGGCCCAGGGGAGTCAGAGCCTGTCCTTAAAAGGCAGGGAGGCTGGCTGCCCTGCCTGGGAAGGCTTCCTGGGATGACAGGGCCTGGAGGCACCGTCCCTCTCGGCCCAGGATTCTCTCATCCAAGGCAAGGGGGCAGGTCCTAGCAGCCACTGGAAAGTGTGACCCCATCTCCATACACACACTGAGCCCTGGGCTGGGCGGTACCCAGTCTCCAGCCTTCACCCTACCCCTGGGAGTCTGTGCTTCCCCTCCACACTGCAGGGCCGAGCTGGCAAAGGAGGGTCCACACCCTGGCAACTACAACAGGAGGGTGGGATGGCTTATCACGTGCCATGGCTACAGCGCAAGCCAAGGCCAGACTCCTAGGAAGTGCCCCATAAGCCAGGCCTCGGCTTACCGGCATGGGTTTGGTCTGTGCCAGCCATGCTGCTTAGACATATATGTGTCCTGTTTTTAAAAATATAAATATATTCTTGAAAATAAATTAATGTATACTTACGTTTCAAAAAGATAAAAAAAAAAAAAAGGAAGTGCCCCATATATGCTGGGGCATAATGATCGACACTGTGGCCACCTGGACTTAACAGCCACTTACTAAGGACCTACTGTGTGCCCAGCTGCATGACAGGTATTCCTACCAAGGTGCACACATCATAGCACGGCCTTCTCCCAACAGCCCCACATAAAAGGCAGCATCACCCTAGCAGAAAGGGGGAGCACGAACTCAAATAGGTCCGGAGAGCCCCATCTCATGGGGCAACCTTTCCCCTACACACCCTAGTTAATCTGAAGGATTTGATGAAGGAAGCTTTAAGATGCCAGAGGAAACAGGCTGGGAGAACGGAGTGGCTGGCCCTCATCACCCTCAGCTCACACTGGGCCAGGCCTGGGGGCCCTCACCGAGAGGGAGACAAGAAACCTGGCCAGGAGGGCTCCTGTCCTGGGCAACCCTTAATCTGCCTGTGACCCTGCCCCCCGCTTCCCTCGGACCCACAGACTTGCTGGGTCTCGGACCCAAACAAGCTCCCTCCTCCCTCTAGGATGCAGCTCCTCACCTGCTGGGCTACTTGGAAGAGTGCCACAGAAGCCCAACATGTCAACAACCCAAGAACGTAAGGGACCAGACACAAAACAGCACAACGCCTCCCACCGCCGCCACACCTCCGCTGCCTTCACAGTGACACCTCATTGCTGCCTGTCGGTGATGGGCCTCAGAGCCAGGGCCGAGACCAGGGATGTGAGGGGTGCTGGTTGTGGTCCCCTCAGCATCCTGACCATCCCCCATCCCCACCCTTCCCAGTGTGATTCCGCTGCCTAACAGAGCTTTCAGAAAATATTCAGGAACACATTTACATCCCCACCTCTTATTTCTTTTTGGGGGGTTGGGGGGCAAGGGGCACGCAGAGTGAGAAGAAACAAAAAACTTTCCATCTAATCCCCCAAGTCATCCTGCAGCCTGAATAATCTCGGGTTTTTAATCAATAGCTGTCAGACTTGTCAAATTACTTTGGGGACCGCAAAGCAGTTTTTAAACATTCATAAACCTCAGTAGAACAGCAAAGTGTCCTGAATTTTAAAAGAAGAGAATTTTAAAAGAAGAGAATCTGAGGAACACTCATTGAATAGGATGAGATCTGGGCAAATCGAAAGTGAGCTGAGAGCCAAGTGCCCCTCCTGCTTCTGAGTGGGGACAGCTCTCCGGCCCCCTCCCTGCTCCCCAGAAGAAAGAGCCAAGAGCCTGGCCAGGGCACTCAGAAAGATTAAGGAGGGTGACACCCCCAAACTTAAGCCCCCCTCAGCCTCCCCCAGTAAAGCCCCCCACTCCCAGCCCCAGGAGCACTGCCCCCAACCCTGACACTACAGGTCCCCCAGGACCCAGAGGGCACCCCACTGCACACATGCTGCTCTCTGCCGAAAGCCCTTCCCACCTTCTCCACTTGGACAACTCTAGAGAATGGTTCAAGGCCCTGACCGAGGTGTTCCCTCCCTGCAAGCTCAGTCTGTGCCTTCTCCTCACATATGTGAACGTACCCATCCATCCCCTTGGTCTCACAGATGACACCACCGCATGTGGGACTGGTTTCTGACTGGTTCCCCAGCAACCCCGCCACCCCCTGGGGGCAGCAACCATAAATACCTCCAACAGCTGCCTCAGGCCCTGGGGACTCATGACCCAAGCAGGGTGAAAGATGATGAAATAAAAAAATAAACGAACCAAAAACCAAGGACTTCCATCCCCCAAGGAAGCCACTTTCCCCTCTGGCTAATCTAATTCCTCCCAGCTCTTCACCTCCAGGAAGCCCTCCTAGGCTCAGGTGGCCTCTCCAAGAAATGTGAGGGTGGGGGCAGAAGCAGCACCTTCTCCCCTCCTAATACCCGAAGGCCGTGCCATGTAGCCTTCTGTTCTGTGCAGGTTGTTCACGTTAGGGTGACAAAGCGATGTGTGGACTCTCCTTCCCCATCCCTGGGCACCAAGCTTCCTGCCTCAGCGGAGGACCAGCCACTTGTCAACACAGCCCCAGCTCCTGGCACCACGCTGGTTGATAACTGGTCAATGTGGAGAGGTCTCCTTCCTTAAAAACAAACACACGTGAAAATAAAACTCTGGGACTTTCCTCACATTAATTAACCCACATGTCTCTGTTTTTTTCATCTGTAAAATGGGGATGACACCAGCCCTGACATGAAGTGAGAGCCCTATGATCAGCCCTGGTTCTGCCTTTGCGCAAACACTCTGCCCCTTCCCGCCCCAGCAGCACTTCTCTGGATGTTCCTGGCTTCTCCCTGGGCACACAGATATTCCCAAGATGCCTCTCACTCTGCCCAGCACGCAGGGCCTGCCCGGCCCTCCCTGTACATGGGCTCTTGAAGAGCCTCTCTGCCATCTGACCCCAGAGAATCTTAGCCACTCCACCTACCACCCCCAACAGCAGGATCGAGAGTGCTGCCATTTTAAGTAGACACCTCAAGCCCCCATTTGAGGAGAGATGGGCAGACACAACTGGGAACAAACACGGCACCCTAGGTTTCCAGCCCCAATGCTCATATCCAGCCCTAATGCTCATCTCCAGCCCTGCTGTCTTTTTAATTCCAGCCACTATTTGGGACAGAGGGGCTTTGTGGTCTTAGGGAGACAAGAGTCAAAGATGGGAATAGGCACTGGGCCAAGAGAGCAGAAATCTCAAGTCGGCCTCCCCTGTACCTTGGCTTCTTCACCGGACAAATGGGCTGCCCTTACCTCCTGCCAGAGCCTGCTGGAGGTTCCTTATGCTTAGGAACCTCATTATGCCCCCCTCCTGGTTTGAGTTAATCCAGCGCCCCAGTATAGAACTACTAAGTACTTCCAATATGCCGACACTGAGCCCGGGGGCTTTGGGACCCGCGCTGCCTATTCCTCCCCATGTCTGGTGTCTGGGGGTCTCAGTGGGACATCAGAGCTCTGCTTCCCAGACTGTAACTAGCGGGAATCGGCCTGGGTCATTCAACAGCAGCAAAAGAGCAGAAGAGGTGGCCGCCAGTGAGCCACAGGTGCCCAGGCCACCAACAAAGGCAGGAATTCAAGATATCCAAGAAAAGTGGGGTGCAGCTGCTGAGTTTCTCCTGCTCCTAGTGACCACGCACCAGGGCCATCTACAGTGCCTGCCTCAGCCATGACACCTCACACCTGGGAAGTGCAATGGGTCCACAAAATGTGGGCTTCTGACGCTCATAAAGCCCAGCCACATGACTACAGTTAAGGAAACTGAGGCTCGAGACCTCAAGGGGCTTCCCAAGGCCAGACAGTGTGCCAGATCCCGAGAGCTCACCATGTTTCCCTCTCACCCCCCACACTCGCTGACTCTAGGATAAGCTAGCCCAATCTGTCATTTGCCCCCTGGCCCATGGGAGTCCAACCAGTAACGCCACATACGCCATACAGAGCATCCAAGGTGTGTCCCAACCCCGCAGCACTGGGCTGCCCACCGAAGCTTGAACACTCCCAGCCGCTAAGTCCGCTTTATCCATGAATCCTGGCTCAAAGACCCCCACCTCCATGACATGTGCCCCAGCAAAACTGACAACTCCCTCCAGGGCTTGACCCATGCACCCCACCCCCTCAAACACTGGGGAGTGGAGGTGAGGAGAGGTCCAGCAGCTTGCCCAAGGTCACCGTTCCCAGGTACCAGGGCGGGGCTAGAGGCCTGGCATTTGGGCTCCAGCTCCAAACTATCTTCACTGCTTGTCAAAGCGTCAGGCTTTCACCAAAACTACAGAAATCACGTGATCACATGCACCAACTTTCGAAGAGCTTACAGAAATTCTGGGTCACCTGAACTGTACACCGAACCCTGCCTTTGTCCCCTCCGGTGTGACCCTGCGTAGATTTGTGTCCCCCGTCTGGGAAATGGTGAGAAGGACATCTTGCTGGTAGGAGTGAGATCCACCACCAGCCCCCCAGAAACAGTAGTGAGGGTGGCTGGGACCAACGCTGGAACAAGCCTGGCACGGTACTTGGCACTTCACAGCGCTGGCTCATTTATTCCTCACTAGCCTCCACCAGATAGTGTGTTAACAAGCCAGATCCCCGCCTTCTCCGGAGACAGAGGTACTTCCCCAGGAAAGACTGCCACATCACAGGGACACGGCTCCTAACACGGTTTCAGATACGTACGCTGGAGCAGAACACACTCCAGGCCCAGGGCAGCCTTCCTGGTCTTCCACTGCCCGCAGCCTGCAGGCCCACGGACACAGGCAGGGAGGGGTGGGGGGGGGGGAGTATAAAAGAGGACTGCTGGGAGGTTGGGGAGCTGGGGTGAAGATGACATGGCCCCCAAACCCCAGCGCGGCCCCACCCAGTCCAGCCCAGGGTTGGGCGACTCCGAGCAAAGGCCAAGATCCTCCGCTCAGAAAACTTTTCGGCCATTCCTAGCATTTCCCGGTTCTCAAAGGCGTAGGCCATGGAGGCTTGGCTGTGGAAAGGAGCACCGGACGCTGAATTTCCTCTCTTTAAAAACTAAAACCAGGAGCAATGCTTCTCAGTTTTTCGCTTTTTGGCGGGGCTAATCTGTTTCCACATTCTGGGCGGGCAGTAGATGTCTGCAGAGACACCATCTCTGGAGAACAACGGAGTCCCTCCCAAGACTGAGTACCTGTGACAACCCCTCTCTACCAGCCTGCTCCCACCCATCTCACATGGGTCTCCCTGGGCCCAGGAGGCTGGTCAGGGGCCCTGGGGCCGGCAGCTGCCCACACTCCAGCCTCTGCTCAGGCAGATCAGAACAATCAGGCCACTTACCATCCCTCAGCACGGCCACCAGGATCCCCAGGCCACCAGGATCACCAGGCCAGGGAAACCAAGGGGCCAGGCCAGCCACCGGTCTGCCCGCTGTCCCCCACTGGGCCCAGCCAGTCCGACTGCACTCCGGTCCTAGACATAGCACTCCAGCCCTGTCCGCTGGGACTAATCACTGCTAGTTAAACAAAGGCTAAGTTCCAACTCTCTGTAATGTGCTTTTAAAGGGCCAGTGTCCCACTCTGGGCTGCCGGGGACTTAAAGGCACAGATCCCTTTTTCAGTACAAGAAACAAGACAGCAAAACCCAAAAAAACTCCCCCAAAGTCATGATCAGAATGGAGGGCTTGGGCTTCTCAGGAAGATCTAGACAAAATGCACAATGCTAAAATCCAAATTTCACCTAAAGAACCCCCAAAACCCCTAAAAGCAGCTACATCTGAAGAATCAAAAGCAGGAACCACAGCCACTTTTAGGCGCTCACTATGTGCCAGACACAGCGCTTAGCACTTCCTAGCACTGCCCAGGATCGCTCACAACCCTCCACAGACGCGCGTCCCTAGACCCCCTCTCACAGGTAAGGAAGCCAGGCTTCTGGCTCCCACTTGCTCCCTCAGGAGGCCGGCTTGCCCCACCCTGACCCTCAGGCCCCGCCTGTTCCATACCCACTAGCTTCTTTCCTTCATGGAGAAAATGTAGAGGGTAGATGGGGACTCACTTGTTGCAGATGCCCAACCACTAGGCTTTCAGTTTGGGCCTCAAAACCCTGTGAGGTCCCTTCTATTGTTTCCCCCTTCTTATAGATGAAAACACTGGAAATCAGGCCTGGAAATAACACAGCAGGAGATAGACAAACACTAAGTAAGGGTGAGATATAGGAAAAGGAGAGAGGAGAAGGTGAAGGAGGGAGAAGAGGCAGGTCTGCAGCCCTGCAGGAGTGGGGTACTTGACACTCAGGCCCTCATCCCTTTCTGGAAAGGCTGTATGGCCAGAGGAAGGGACAGGTAAGGAGAGCCGTCCTTCCAAGCCCAGGGCTCAGGCAAGCTGGCTGAGGCCCTTCCACTGTCCATGAGAAAGGACGAGGCAGGGCTGCAGGGCTGGGGGCTCTCCTGAGGCCCGCAGGCTCCAAGGGTGGGCAGGGTCTGCCCAGCTGCTAGAAGAGGAGTGGGCAGGGGTGAGGAAAGGAGAGACTTAATGGCCTAGACCTCGGTACCCGGTCTAACAAGCCCTCCAAGAGAGGCGGACCATTTCCTGGCATACGGAGCGGCTGGGTCCGTTGGAGGTGCTGTCTGGCCATTCTCCACGAGAATGGCCAAGGCCAGGCAGAGCCCTCAGGCCTAACTCTGCGAGGGCCAGGTCCTTCAAGGACTGACCATTTTGTTTCTGTTTCTGATCCTAGGGAGCCCGGCAATCAAATAAGTTTGAAGCTGGGTAGGCTGCTGGTTAAGAACAGACTGAGTTCAAATCTGGGCTGTGTCACTTGCAACCTAGGTGTTCATGGACAAGCCACCTCTCTGTAAAATGGGCAATAACAGTACTTAATAACTTCACAACAGGGTTGCTATGAGAAATTGATGAGTTACAGCACAAGGCCTGGCTCAGAGTGAGCACTTATTAAAGAGCAGCCAGATGAGCTAGGTTGAAGGAGGCTGCCCCCATGATACGATGGGAGACACGAAGTGGGAAACCAGCTCCTGAGTAGTGACCCTGAGCAAGTCACTTCTTTCTCTGGTAGTGAGTCCCCATCTACCCTCTACATTTTCCCTATGAAGGAAAGAAGCTAGTGGGTATGGAACAGGCGGGGCCTGAGGGTCAGGATGGGGCAAGCAGGCCTCCGGAGGGAGCAGGTGGGAGCCAGAAGCCTGGCTTCCTTACCTGTGAGAGGGGGTCTGGGGACGCACGTCTGTGGAGGGTTGTGAGCGATCCTGGGCAGTGCTAGGAAGTGCTAAGTGCTGTGTCTGGCACATAGTGAGTGCCTGAAGTGTCAAGTTCTTTCTTGACACTCAGGGCCTGAGTGTCAAGTACCCCACTCCTGCAGGGCTGCAGACCTCCAGGTCCACAGAGTCCTCCTGTAAAGAGGGGGGATCCAATTAGAATCCTCAGGGACTACCACTAAGACCACTCTGTAGCTCTTCCCAGGTGCCTGCCCTCCCCAAGAAGCCCTCCAGGCCAGAAAGCTGTGGAGATGGATGGGGGATGGGGACCGGCTGGGCTGTGGCCCAAATCCCAGCCTACCTCTGCCCTGCACCGCCCCCAGGCTAACTGGGGTCTGCTGGGTAGGAGGAGGGAAGAAAGAGTGCAAAGCCACCTGGCCTACTGGGAGGAAGCACAAAACTTCATGGTCACCCCTCTAGGGGCAACCCAGCCCCACCCCTGTCGTCTCTGAGTCTCCTCAGTCTCCCTACTCCTCAGTGAGGGGCAGGCCCTCTCCTGCTCAGGTGTCTCTCATGGGATGTTGTGCAGCCAAGCTGGCTTTCCTGTGGGGAGTTTGGCAACAGCCACACAAACCACCCCATACCTGCTACACAAACAGCCTCCCAGAAGCTGGGGGCCCCCCAAGGCTTGACCAGGTTCAAGGCCTGCCTCATTCTATCTTCCTGGAGCCTACAGCCACTGGTATGTGTGTGCTCAGGGAAGAGGGTATGGAGTGCCAGAGGAAACAGGTGGTCGGGAGGAATCCCTATAGCTCTGGCAGAGCAAATGACCACGGCTCCTAAGGGGAGGGGGGAGCCTGGACGCCCTGCACCCTACCACCACCTCCTCACCCCCAGGGTTAGTCAGTAAGGGTGGCCTCACTGAGGGGTCTGCAAGCCTGGTATGTGATCCTGGTGGTGTTACTTAGCAACTGGAACCTCTGGGCAAGACCTTTCACTTTCCCAGGCCTTGGTTTCTTTAGGTATAAAATGAGGAAATACTCTACCCCTGCAGATAACAGATGTGAATACACTGGTTAACCAGCTGCAGAGGAAGCATTTAACGCAACAACCTGGGAGCCCAAAGACGCAAATATCTGAGTGTCATTCATTTGACAGACACTGAGAACCCACTTGAGGACCATTAGAATTTAGGTTGTCTCCAACACTACACTGCCCTACACTGTCCCTCCCCGAAGCAAAACACATTCTAAACTCCCCGCACAGCCAGCCAAGCCTTGGGGGAGGTCAAGGTTCTGGCCACCAAAATACCCTGAAAAAGACCTCAAACTTCTCTGGATGCCAAACACACAAAGGAGCCTTCCAGAGCAAAAATCAGTGAAAATGAAGTCTAGCCATGCTCTGGGAAAGACAGAAAGACCCTCCAAGTAAACCCAGCTCCACAGTGCTCTTCTCTAGGGGCCTTGGACCCAGAGAGAGACCAAATAGGGAGATGGGGAAGAACAGGGTCAGGTGGTCCCATGAACCAGAAAAAAGTGCACCACTACAGGGCAGTTAGCAAGTTCTGCTGAGAAAGGGAGAAAGAAGAGCCCAGAGAGCTGTTCAAGAGCATGTTAGGGGGCCCCTCCAGCCCTCTGCATCAGCCTCCAAGGATTCTGCTTAGAGGATTCGGAGGGGTACGCAGGGTTGAGACCAATGGGCAAGCCACTGGTAAACCCAACAAAGAGAGAGGGTCTGAGCTCTCACTTGATCCTCCCCTGCTTCCCGCATTGGCTGGTTCTTCCTGCCCTTCCCTGACACCACCTTCTCCTCCTCTTCTATCCAACACACCTGTCCTGACCCCAGCGGTTCTCCCCATGGCCCCCAAGGGCCTTCATGGGGCCAAGGTCAACCACAGTTTCCATCCTCTCTTTACTGACAGAGGACAGCCCATGCCCTCCCTGAAACCCAGGCCACCAGACCCTTTGGTGTTCCTCCCCCATCCCTGTCACCACCTGAGGTTCTCCCATCTCCTTTCCTGCTACCTCATCCCCTTCCCTTGGGGGGTGGGGCATGGAGTTGCTCAGGCTCTAACTTGGGGGCACTCCCCTTCAGTAGAACACCTTGCTTTGGTGATCTCATCTGCTCCTTTGCTTTCATCCACTCCAGTGTGCTCAAGGGCCCCTCAGCCCTCCCCTCCTCTGAGCTCCAGACTCACACATGACATGCAGGGCTGACATCTTCTCTTGAACTCCTCATAGAACCTCAGCGCGAAATGTCCAAAGTGAAGACTCAGGAGCCAGGAACCCCCCCTTTCCCTGGCCTTCAGAATCCAATCCATCAGCAAATCCTGCTGTTACTACCTCTAAAGTCTCCCTTCCCTGACCCAGCCTGCAGCCTCACCCCCACCCCTACCAGGGAGCCAGAGGGACGATTTAGAAATGCAAATCGGATTATTTAATGCTGGGGTGAGAAACTCTTCCAGTACTCCCTACACACTCTGAATAAATCCACACTCCTCCCCAAGTGGAAGAAGTAGGCAGGTGCCTACCTCTGACCTCATCCACCAAACCCAACCCCCCCCACTTGCAGCCTCTGTTTTCCCACCTTGAGGACTTTGTACTGGCTGCTGCTTGCCTCGGTGGGAGTTCTCCTTCCACTGCCGTAGGGGAAGACCTCGGGGACAGGCCACCTTCTGGAGCTCAGTTATTCCAGATGGATGGCCCCGTCTGTCACAGGTCCTGCCCCACCCCATTACTCCCCACTGAGACACTTGTTTCCTTCATAGTGTTTGGCTCATTCAGCCAGCAAATATTTATTTAGTGCAAACTATGTGCCAGGCACTATTTTAGGCACTGGGAAACAAGGTGCCGAACATCCCTGACTTACGTTTCAGTAGGGCAATTTCACAATCTGGAATTACTTTGTTTTTCCGCTTATTTATGATCATCTGTCTCTCCTGACAGAAGGTAAGCTCTACAAGGGCACCACCGAGTCTTCTATTTCTGCATCCTAAGGGAGGCTCTGGCAGGGTGTTTGAGCTCAGGAAGTATTTATGAAATGAAGAACAAGGCAGCAAAAGAACCAAACCCAGAAAGCCTAAGAAGTCAAAAGGCAAGCCTTCACTATCTCCTAGGGCAGATGCCCTTCACTGCCCTCGGGGTCTCAGGCTTCTGTAACCTCTACCCTTGACCCTTCTGGGGAACAGACCAGATGCACAAGTGCAGCTTCGGTGAACTGCTGGAAAACAAAGGATGATTACAGGCCTGCGCAGTCAGGGAAGACTTCTTGAAGAGGTAAAATCTGAACAAGGCCAAACCCCACCCCCAGCCCCAAATCTAGGGAGAGGAAGGAAAAGATTTGTGTTTTAGGGCTCTGATGTTCTTTGCTCCAGTAGGAAAAAAGGAAAAAAAAACCTTGCTCCAAAAAACCCTTTACTTTTTATTAGTGTCTGGATCAATAAAAGTTTTAGGAGTAAAGCTTCTCTCCTGCAACACTCACTGCCAGAGAGACAGGCTAGGATTATTTAAATGTCTCCAAGAGGCTGTGCTCTGCCCTTTTCCTCACCTGGGCTGGGAGCCGCAGGCTAAGGGAACAACAGCCTGGGGCCCTCACTGGCTCCTCACTGGGCAGCTTGGGGTCAAAGCCCCCTTCTCACAGCCTTGCCAACCCTGCCAGTTCCCTGGGCCTAGATTACCTTCCAGGCACTTTAGTCTTGCCTGCTTTGGCCACCTTGGTCCTGTGCTTCTGGGCCTCTCTCCACCCTGCCACCCAGACTTGATGCTCCCTCAGAAGAGTGCCTGATTCCCAGGAAAGAGGAGCCAGGCTAGCAACCCCAGCCCCATCTTCACTCTTCCCAAGACCCTGAGGAGGCCTCCCATTCAGTCCCCGTGGGCCAATAACAGATAAAAGAAAGGGTTGCTGTTGTAGACCTCCTCAGCACACCAAGGGGGCCTTGGACCGAGGAGGGGGAGGAGGGGGAAGTGGGGGGGCGATGGGGATGTCTCAGGGCTGGGCCTCCTTGGAGACATAGCCCCACACCCTCCAGCTGGATCCATGCCCACCCACCAGGGAGGGAGTTTCCTGTGCCCCTTTGCTCCCATGGAGCCCCCCACAGACCTTGGCAGTGGAATCGCAGGCCTCTCAAATGACCCAGGTCTGGGCACTAGGTGCCTGGGAAGCAGATCTGGTTTGCGAGGATGGCCGTGTCTCCACAGAGTGGGTGCTCTGGCCCGGCCCAGAATCTTGCCAAGGTTGTCACCAAGGAGTCCGAGGCCACAGAGGCCCATTCCTGAGAACGGTGTGCAGCCAAGTGCCTCTCCCAGCCAGATCAGGGGGCCTCTCAGCTCGGCCCGCATCTAAGAGGTGTCTTCCGGCACGCTTCCCCTTCCCGCAAAGCACATGCTGAATCTGTCTTCCAAGTTGAAATTTCAAAAATGACTTAAAAAAAACACAGCGGTGACAACATCTAGAGATTTCCGGGTCCTCCAGGGAACAAGTGGAAAATTACAGTCTTCCATACAGGTAACCACACGGCACAACCTCCAAGAAGTCTAGAAAGACTCCTGAAAACCAACAGTTGCTTCCAGCCACAGGCAAGTCTTCCTCCCAGAGCACCTGGGCAGGGTGCAGACCTGGCGCCAAGCTCTGGGTCCAGGAAGCTGGAGGAACCTCAGCCAGAGAGGCCCATTGCAGGCTCCTCCCATAAAGTGCTGATTCCGCCCAGGGTCACATCTTGCCCCAGTCCCGCCTCTGGGCCTTTGCACTTGCTATTCCCTCTGTGCTGCCCTGGCCCGAGGCAAGGCTGGTTTTGCCTCATTCTGGTCTCATATCAAGTCTCGTATCAAGTGTCCTGGGAGAGGCCGTCCCTGGCCACTCCAGCTAAAGGAGTAACTTCCACCCCAACCCCCAAGTTATCCCCCGGCTTCATTTTCCTCATAGCCCTGATCTGAAATCATCTTGTTCGGCCCCCCTCTTCCTCCCACAGTAAGAAAGTCAGGTCTGTGAGAAGAGAGGCAACAGTTCACCCTGGTAAGCCCGAAACACCTCGGACCAGTGTCTAGCACGTGCTGAATGAGTATCTTTTGGTACCTTTCTGGCTGGTCTGTGACAGCCCAGCCACAGCTCTGCACGCCGAGCGGGGCGACTCGCAGGGCGCGCCAAAGCGCCCCTGGGCCAGCCGCTCTCCGCGCATTCCTCCGGGCGGCGCCACGCCCCGCTCCCCCAGGCCGGAAGCGGCCGGCCCCGCCCCCAGCCGCCCGCCCGGGAGCCCGCCCACTGGGAGCCGCACTTCCCGCCCTTCCCAGGCCCCGCGGCGGGGCCGGTCCGCGCGCCCAGCTGTCCGCAGCTGCAGCCGCTTTCCGCTCCCGCCGGGCCGCCGCGCTCCGGCCAGCGCCGGCCAGCCCCAGCCAGCCCCGCCGCCCGGAGGCCACACCCGGGTTCCTCGGGTCGGAGCAGCAGCCCGGAGCTTCCCCACTCCCCTGCCACCCCGCACTTCCAAACATTTTTAAAATGTGAACAGAGGCGGAGGTACAGGCACAGCCGGGGATTTGCTTACCCAAGGCACCCGCGCAGAAGGGCCCAGCGCCGTGGGGAAGCAGGGCTCCCGGCAGCAGTCCTGGCTTCAAGTTCCCTCTCCCACCCGGTTCCTCTGCGGCCAGCAGGACAGGGGTAGGATTAACTGCCACAACGGAGGAGACGCTTGGGTGCGCAAGGTCAACTGCCCAGGTCTGGGAAGACTGTGGGGGCAGACAGACCCAGTCTGACCCATGGGCCCAAGTGCCACCCCAGCCTCTGGCGTAGAGATTCATCTTCAGGTCATACTCACTGAAACGCAAATCCCTCTGGGAAGGGCACACCCAATCAACCCAACATTTTTGCCTGGAGTCACCCCTTTTCCGTTCCACTTGAGATGGCTACACATTGAGCCTCTACCGCAGGCAGGGAATACCTCCTCCTACAGCCACCACCCTAAGGGTTAATCAAGCTAAGGCCCAGCACCCACAAGCCTGCACTGGGTTGGCTGCTGCACAGCTTTCTGATACAATGAATAATGGCATGCAATCCCACCATGTAAATATGGACAGAGAGGCGGGCGGGAGAATAGAGCCTTTGCCTGGTGGTCCTGCCTACTCCATGGCTTCTATATCCAGAGACATCACAAGCCCCAGTTCAGTTCATGGTGGTTTCAGCCTGCTCCAGTCCCTCAGCAAACAACAGAGCTCCTATCAAGTGCCAGACTGTCTGGCACCTAATGTGTGCGGGCAGGCAGGACTCTGGCTGAGGCACACTAAAGGCTGGTGAAGAGGTCTGACTGGCCCCAGAGCAACCCCCAAACTGGGAAGTCTGTAATTCATTCCATCCCCTGCTGTGTCCTCACTTGGGCTCAGCTCCATTTAGGCACGGGTGATCCTGACCACAGGCCAACAAGGCCTGCAGGCACACCCCCTCCATCGCCCCCTACATCTGCATCTGCCCACACCCACAGCCCAGAGGGCTCCTAGTCCAAGATTTCATCTGAGTCTACCCAACGTCTTGGTGAAAATTTCAAAACAAGGGAGAGGTGAGGCTGTAGGCAGAGAGAGAGAGACCTTAGGGCAGAAGCAGCCCCTTTGGCTCCCAGAGCAGCCAAGGCTACGGAAAGGAGGGACAGAGAACATTTCCCAAGCACCTCCACGAGGGTGCAGACCCCGCACAGACCTCCTACTTGAGCTTAGTCTGGCAACGAACAGGCAAGGCCAATACTGTGACCACTTTACAGATGAAGAAATCAAGTCCAGAGAACCTCAGTCGCTTGCACAAGTTGACCCAGCTTCATCTGAAAGTAGCTAAGCCTCACCCCAGACAACCGTCTGCTCCCATCCCGTCCTCTCAGTCTCCCTCTCTAATTCTAACAATCCCTTTCTCCTGGAGGCCTTCCCAGATTTACCCCAGACAGGAAGCCACCCCACTGGTGGGTCCACCCAGTTCTAAGATTTTGTTATGACAAAACAGGCCCCTATGACAGGGACTTCTCAGTATGACAGCTGCCACAAGAGAGGATCAAAAGCTAAAAAGAAACAAGCTTTTTCATAATGTATATAACTGTCAAATCATTATGTTGTACACCTAAAACCAATATAATATTGTACATCAACTATACTTCGATTAAAAAATAAAATAGGGGCGCCTGAGGGGCTCAGTCGTTAAGGGTCTGCCTTCGGCTCAGGTCATGATCCCAGGGTCCTAGGATCTAGCCCCACAACAGGCTCCCTGCTCCTCGGGAAGCCTGCTTCTCCCTCACCCACTCCCCCGGCTTGTGGTCCGGCTCTCGCTCTCTCTCTCCCCATCAAATAAATAAAATCTTTAAAATATATATATATACATGTATGTATATATACACATACATACATATAGATATATATATAATAAAATGAAAATAAAAACAAGAAATAGGCCTGTATTTGGGGTCAGAACATGTACATCCCAAGTCAGGCTCCCACACTCACCAGCTGCCGGACCTTGAATAAGCTGCCTCCTCCATACCCTTCCAGCCTTAGCTCAGAGGACTGTATAACCTCCTGTAAGCTCCTTTCAGAGTCAACTTGAACAATATGTAAAAGTACAGAGCACACAGTGATTTGGCCACAGATAGCTGGGGGAATTCCGGAGGCTGCCAGGATCCAGTCACTCCTGCCTGGTTCCAGCACCTCCGGTGACCCAGGCCTCCTTGATCATTAGGCCCAACCGACCCACTGCACACTCCTTCACATTTACACAAGCAACCAGCCGCAGGTTCTCCTTTTCCACTCTGCCCCAGGCCTGCCCTGCCCTTCCTCCTGGCCACACATTTGCTCCCACTGATCTACCCCGCCCCACTTCCAATTCTCATTCAACTTTTCAGACCCAACTTAATTGCCCCCACCTCAGGGAAGCCTTTCCCAGTTTCCCAGTGTCCCCAGGCACAGGAAGTACAAAATCACCCCCTCCCTCTTCCTGAATTCCTGGCATGCCTCCTGCCCCCCTCCCCTGGGGATCCTGCTGACCGCCCTTGTCAGGCCCTCCTCAGGATCTAGTCATCTCAGGTTCTTCAGGTCCTTCAGGTCCTGGGACTCAAATAAATGTGTGATGAACAAGTATACCCTGCAGGTCAGTCTTCTCCCAAAAGCTGAGAGCCCAGATGTGACATCATCTTTCAGATCTGAAGATGTCTCACCAACTGGCCCAGGCTCTCTGGAGAACTCTAGAACCGTCCTCCCTCAAACACCTTCCCATTTCCTGATGTGCAAGAGCCAGCCCCAAGATTGTCAAGGAACATCCCCTCGGGAGGGGGGACCTTTCCTGTGCCCAAGGCTCTCTTCTTCCTAGAGGCTGTGCAGAGGTTGGAGGCCCTTTCTGACCTGCCCAAGAGCTGTCTCAGCTAGAGGACAGAGCACAGGACTGGAGACAGATGCCTTGTGGGAGAGTCAGCCTCAGGGACTGGCTGTTCATGGACAAGAGCTTCTGAAGAGACAAGCTGCTGTATTTTGCTGAAGGTGAAAATCAAACTTGATACTAGACTGAGGGCCAACTCTGGAGAGCAGTTTCGGTGCACTCCAGCTGTTAATTTATGTGAGCACATCCATGCTTATGTGGTTTTACCATCACCAACAAACCACAAGTGTGTCCGGGCACCTGCTAACGTGCCAGGCCCAGTGCTAGGCACTCTACACACGTTAGCTCCATGAGTCCTCCAGAGAGTCGTAAGCTGTGGGTATCCACAGCTACATTTTACTGAAATGAAGCTGAAGCACAGAGACATTGGAAAAGCTGCCCAAGGTCACACAGCTTGTTAGTGGTAGGAGCTGGGATTCCAGGCCCCTCAATAATCTGGCCCCAGTCTGTCTTTCTGGTCTAAGCTGCCAGTGCGCACCATTCTAGAGCCTCTGTCCTCTCTCCCTGTCTGTCCGTCTCTGTGCTCCCTACTCACCTTGTTTTGTGATTGGGGGAGGGGGAGGAAGGTTAAAATACACTGTCAGCCTGCAACCTCCCAACTCCCTCCCTCCTCTTCACCTGCTCAGACATCCCCTCCAGCTCACAGGCCCTCCCACCTCCCATTAGGCCAGCCAGGCTCCCCACTTGGCCACTTCCTCCCCCCCCCCACCAGCCTGTTTGTATCACCCCCATCTGCCAGCCCCCCCCCCCCCCCCCGCAGCGCCTTGTGGTAATGACTTCAGCTGGCAGAGAATCCTGGAACCTTTTCCCCCCACAGTGATGTTGACACATGTTCACTCAAAAAATGCAATGTTTCCATCAAATCATTGTGTGTATATGGTGGGGGGGAGGGGTAAATTCCCAGCCACGTGATGCCTTCTCAGAAAAATAGTAAATTTATTCTTGAACTTGCAATGAGACCTGGTCAGCATTTCTTTCTTGGTTGTCACGGTGCCAAGTGCTGGGCAACACTCAGCATGGTGTTCCAGGGACTGAATGCTACCAAGGTGGGGGGGCGGGCGGGGAGTGGAATGGCTACTTAAGGAGACTGTGGCTGCTAGACCCCTCTCACAGTATGCTGGGGTCAGCTGGTGGTCAGGCCCCCTCATCCCTAAGTCCTGCCCCCAAAGGCTCAAGTTCCATTCACTGTGCTCCCACCAGAGTCTAGCTTCTGTGTCTGACTCAGTCACCTGCTGCCCAGTCCGCAAGTCCTGTCCCCACCCCCACAAGAGTGGGGCTCTGCTCTCAGAGCCATCACCATCGCATGTCTACCCCAGGCCCGATGCCCCAGTTCGCAGACACGCCCTCTGATTTCACCAAGTCCCTAAAAGGTCAAGGAATTCAAACCTCCCTGAACTGTCCCCTTACCCACCCCCATACCCCTGGATCGTGGGAGTGGACTGGAGGGCTCCTGCTCCACCTCCGGACCCAACACTGCCAAGAGAAGAGTCCCAATGCCAGGACTGGGACCTGGGTGCCTTCCTGAAGATCAGCGGTGGCTGGCTGGGTCCTAATTCATCCCAGCCCCACCACCGGACACCTGAAGGTACTGCTCAGTGAGGACAGAGCAGCCAAAACAGGCGAACTTGGGAAAGACCCAGCCCCCACAGCAGAGAAGTTGGGAGATGAGGGGAGGCCCATAGACCACACCCTGTCCACACTTCTCCACATAAGGAAGCAACTCTGCAACAAGATGGCACTCACAGCCCCTCTCAGGATTCCCCAGAGCCCTGATCTTAGATGTTCCCGGCTGCAAGAGGGTGGAACAGAAGCGTCTGGTTTGATTTCCTCCAAATGTTTTCCAAGAGTCTGTCGCAGGTGTCAATACACAAAGCTGCCAGGAGCCTCTTTCTGGATGGGTGTCACAGGAAAGACACTGTCCCATTTTACAGACAAGAAAATAGGCCCACCAGTCCAAGGTCACCCAGCTAGAAAGGGTGTGACATCAGCGTACAAGCAAGTGAACAAGACATGTGATCTCTCCCCTCTGGAAGCTGGCAGTCCAGCGCTGGGCAGGGGGAGGACACATACAGACATCGGTGCCAAACAAAAGCACACCTAGCTACAGGCCCCAGAGAAGCTGAGAGAGTATCCAATGCAGGGCCTGGCCTAACGGGGGACCTGTAATGACCGCAGAAACATTTCCAGTTCGGGTGCAGGGAATCAGGAACGGTTTCACAGAGAAGAGGGTAGCCCAGCCCGTGTGCCTTCTGAGACCTGGGTCCCCTACCACGCTCTGTGCCTTGCACACAGTACAAGGGAACGAGTGTGGATGGGTGGGTTAAATGTCCACATAGCACATCACGTTTCCAATACAAGAGCCTGGCCCCCGGAGGTTCATCAGGTACTCGTGCCTCGTTTACAGATGCGGAGATGGAGTGCCCAGCAGTCAGGCTCTCTGCTCCAAGTCACACACCTAGTAAGGTCCCAGCTACATCTGATTCCAAGGCCTGCCTCTCAAACAAGCACCTGATTTCTCTGGACCTTAGGTTCCTTGTCAGAGGCACATCTACTGCAGACGGGGGTTGGACGTTAAATGCCCCACACCTGCAGCCTGAGTCCAGGAGGTGGTGACCACACACTGCAGACCCTGCTCCCGTAGCCTGCTGGGTGAGTGAGCACAGGGTGTTCCTCTGTTCCCGAGCCAAGCATGCTAAGGAATGGCCACCGACACGAAGTTATAATTGGTGAGCCTGGCGGCACAGAGCCCAGCAACGCGCTCGGTGGGCGATGCTGTTACAGGGGAAATAGCTGAGCACAGCAAATATAGCCATTGACCCAATTCAGTTCCATTCTGTCTTCGAGAAAATAATTGAGTTTAAATGAATAGGTTTCCCATGTCCCCTCCGGCCGCGGGAGGGTGGAAAGGGAGAAGGGGAGACAGGAACAGTTCCCCAGGCTCACTGTTGGTTATTTTTGAGTCATTAGGCCCATGAAAGGTTTCTTTCTTTCCATGGCGGCCAGTGGGGCTCAGACACATCTGGGGGGCAGTGAGGATGAAGTGTAAGTCCCAGCCTCACCAACACCAGCTTTGTGGCAGGGTCCAGTGGTCCCCTTGGGCCTCAAGCTCATAGTCTACAGAACGGGCACATTACCCCCTTCCCCCCCCCCCCCCCCCCGCTCCCAACACACACACAGGGCCACTGGGAAGAGCTAAGGCAGGCTAAGCAAACTTGAAGGCCTTCCAGAGAGTAAAGGATGAGATGCCCTATAGGAATACAGGCCCGATGCTGCCACATCTGTCTGTTCGGGAAGAGCCAGAGAAACCCAGATTTTTCAGGCATGTGTTTTATGGGTGTTGAAGTGTTGGTAACCGATTTTTTAAAAAACATCAAGAAACACCTCTGCACTTTCTCCGATCCAGTGAAACCTGCCTGTGGGCTACATGTGGCCACGAGCCACCTGGGTGCAACCTCCGATTTAATGACAACAAATGCATGGCAATTTATGATGTGCTTGGTGTCCTCCCACCTGTTTACTGCCTTATAATTTTCTTGGGCTGAGAGGCCAAGCCCAGCACTGGTTGAGTGGGAGAGGCAAGAGACACCGTCCCCTTAAGGCGGGACTCAAGACCCCAGGGAAGGACAAGGAAGGGCTCGCCCCGTCCGCGGTGCGGAGGTGGCTAGGTGAGCTGGGACTGATTTCATCCTAGAAATGAGGGGCCCTGGTCACACCTCCTGCACTGCCCTCAATTCCCTGTCAGGGTCTCAGTTTCCTCTGCAGTCAAAAGGGAGTTTCTGTGAGGATCAAACAAGAACTAGAAAGCTTCGAGAGAAAAAGTGAGCAGGTGTGTCAAGTCTCCCCAGAGAGGCAGAGCTGCACACAGAGTGGAAAGCGTGTGAGTTAGCAAGACCTGGGGTCATGTCCCCAGCTACCAGCTCTTGGCTGTGTGTTCCCGGGGAAGTTACCTAACCTCTCTGTACCTCAGCCTCATCCTGTGTACACAGGGGTTAGGAATCTTCGGGACACAGAGCTGTTGTGAAGATGAGATGAGATGATGGTTATCAAATGGCCGGTAAGATGCCCAGCACACAGCAAGGGATCAAACATGAGAGGAATTATTACTATTATCTTTAGTGAAAAGCATGCCAGAAATTTTGACTGAGTGATTACAATAATGTAGCACAACCACGCAAACTTGTTGTTAACAGATGAGGCCACCTATAATTAGCACAATCATTACGTATGCAAATGGAGCGGCTTAGATGCTGGAAAAGGGTGTTCTTTGAAGTGTATTTAAATAACCCCTCTCCTCTGGCTGCCTGCCCTCCCCAAATCTCATTTACACTATTAATTTCATTAGCAAACATTTTCTTCATAAAGCAAGTCAGAATTCCAAACCAGTATTATATTCAAATCAAGGAGGTTTTAAACCATTTGAACCCCTGCCCACCCAACCCAGGGCTCTCCCTGGAGGGAGAATTGTTTGTGGGGGCCCATCCTAGGTCTCCTCAGTCAGCTGTAGGCCTCAGATGTGGGGAAGGGGGGCTGCCAGTTACTGCCGCCCCAGCCTCTTCCCTGCGGAGAGCCCCACTAATGAACACGCGGAGCTGGGAAGAGGAGAGGGGGTGTTGGAGGTGTGTTCTCGGTGTGGGGCAGGTCCCGTGTTTGAGGAGGAGAGGTATTCAGCAGCTTTAATATGACCAGTGAGTGAGTTCCTATGAGCCAGGGCATATGGTACCAGGTATACCATAATACCCATTTACATCCAAAAAAACCAAGTCTCAAAGAAGTTCAAGGAAGGATTTTGTCCCAAGACATATAAATAGTAAGTTATAGACTAGATTCAACTTGGTTCGGTCTACTACCTCTGGAGTCTGCTCTTCTGGCTTTGCGCTTCAAGTGCACTTAGCATAGGATTCTACCTGGAGAGGACAGAGTAAGTTAATAATCCAAAATTGATCCCAGACCCTTTGAACCCGGAGGGATCATCAGGGACTGACCTGGGTTTTGAGCTGAAGATACTGAGGCTCAGAGAGGCCTTGTAATTTGCCGAGGGTCCCACAGGCAGAAAGCAGAAGAACCTAGGGCCCAGGGCCTCTTGGCCCAGCCTTGCTGCTTTTGCATTCAGATGTTTACACACAAGACAATTCAACAATCTTCCTCCCCTTAACAGCTGGGTCAGTATCTTAACCATCCCTGTATCCCCTAGGCCCAACATAGACCTAGGCAGACAGAAGATGCTCAGGAAATGTTCGCTGGTTTGCTGAACAGTTTTCTTACCAAAAAAGACAATGCTGAACAGCTGGAACAGTGAAGGCAAGCAAAGGAAGATGGGTGGTGGCTCAGGGACAAGGGCAAGAGCAGACCATCCTCTGTGGGAAAATAACACAGAAGCAGGAGAACTTGGCCACCCTTGGCTTGGAAAAGGCCCCTTTCAGAGCATTTCCTGCTGATGCCTGTTTCAGGGGCAGGAAGTTAGCTGACTTTCAGTACTGGGAGAAATGAAGAGAAGTCTTAAAACCGGTATGTCAGCCCCTCACCTGCCCCCTGCTGGCTCCAACCACCATCAACCCTTTCCTCACTGCTTCCTTGGCCCCAGAAACTGAGGCTGGGAGAGACCTGCCTGAGGTCAGTAGGGGTGGAAACTGGGACCCAGACTTCTCTGCTCCTTCAACCAGGCTCTCTCATCACCCCTCCCCACTTCTGGCCCTGGGAAACCTAAGGGAGCCTTGATAAGGGTGGTGAAGATAACTGCCCTCACCCTTGTCCTAACCCCATGGCCACCTCTGCCACAGCTAAGGCAAACTGGGCCCCTCCCACCTTTATTTTTTTTTAAGATTTTATTTATTTGAGAGAGAGACCGCAAGTAGGGGCGGGGGGGGGGGTTGGGAGAATCAGAGGGAGAGGGAGAAGCAGACTCCCCGCTGAGCAGGGAGAGAAGGCAGACGCTTAACCAACTGAGCCACCCAGGTGCCCCCCCCTTTAAAAACAAATAATTCTCACAAATATCCTGGGAAGCAGGTACAGTTATTGTCCCCATTAATAGACACGGACACTGAAGCTCAGACAGGGCAAGAAACCTGCTCAAGGCCATAGGGCAGGGAAGTGGGGCAGATGAGACTGGATGCCAGGCAGTCTGACCGCCAGCAGGGGTCTGTACTATTAATGGCTCTGCTCCAAGATGTGGCCCAGGGAACCCCCAGATGGGGAGCTGGTGGGGGCATGAGTGTTCTGGCACCATGTCCTGCCAGGGATCCTTCAGGCCCTCCCCCTGCCTCCAGCCAAAACTGTAAATAAACTTGGGCTAAAGATGTGCTTTCTGGGCCTGAGGTTCTGGGGCCTTCCAGGTCTGCCCAAGCCCACCCGAAAGATTTTTTGGGGGTCACCCTAAATCCCAACTTCCCACCATCTCCGGGTCCCAGTCCACCAGCATTCCAGGGGTGGGGACTGGAGTTCCAGGCAGTGTGGCGGAGGGACAGGGGAGGAGATCCCCACTCTCTAGGATGAAGGGGAAACAACTGACAGCCTCCCACACCCACCCTCACACAGAGCCAGGGAGCTGCTTCTAAAATCACAGATCTGACCAGGCCCCATCCCCTCTGAAAATCCTTCCAGCTACGGGATCAAGTCCAAACCCTGCCTGCCCTCCCACCATCTTCCACTCTATCCCCTCCCACTGCCCAGCCCAACACACTGCTAAGGTGGCCCACAACACCCAGATGCCAGGCCCATCAGCCAGCCCTTCCCTTACCCTCCACAGGGAGGTCTTCCACCAGCCTTCATCTTTCCCCTGTGGCCCAAACAACTCTGTGACGCCTTCCCTGAGCCCCAGTGGGGTCCCCACTCCCTTCCCTGTCCCACACAGCCCCTCTAATGCAGGCAGGGTCTGCCTACTCCAACCAGTAGGAGCCCTTGAGGGCGGAGACTGGGTTTGACTGCCCCTGCCCACAACACTGGGTGTGTGCTGGCTGGCTGGCTGGCGTTTGCTGCACCGGGCTCCCCAGGGTCAATGAGGCCAGATCTGAGGGTGACCACTGGAAGAGGTCCTGCCATAAGCCCCCAACCCAGGTCAGGTTAGGGCCTGCCAACTGGCTCTCCTAACTTGGCTCATCGGGGGAATATGGATGGTGCCAGGCCCAATCTTTCCATGGATGCCTGACAATGGTTGTGTGGAGAATCAAAGGAGATGAAGTCATTGCTCCCAGAAATAGGCTGATTGAGAAGACATGACAACAACGCGAACAGCAAGGCTGGAGACTCTCTCTCTCACCATGTGTTTCTCTGCCCTGGGAAGCTGGGCCAGGCGTCCTCTGGGAAACAAATCGTGCCAGGAACCAGAGCCAGCGCAAGGAGCCTCTGGGAGCCATGGTGCCCCGGGGCTGCTCCCTTCAGGGACTACGTTGCAGAGGCTCCCTGCCCTGAGCCTCACTGAAGTGCCCGACCTGCCCCCTGGCCCTCTCAGGCTTCCTCCCACCAGTTTTCCTCACTCCCTCCTGTGCCCCACCCCTCATCTCTTCTCAGGATACAATACCCACAGTTCTCAGCCCCTCACACTCTCGTCCTCTCCTGGAGGGCAGGCCTGCCTAGATTCTGGGGAGGTGGGAGCATCTACTGGCTAAGACAAGACTCTGGGCTACAGACATCTGGTTCAAATCTTGCTTTTGTCATGGTGCAACTGTGGACCATGAGCCAGTCAGTCCCCCACTCTGAGCTTACCTTCCTCATCTGTAAAAGCACACAGCAATATGCCTACCTCACAGGGTAAGGGTAAATGAAATACATTGATTTGTTCATTCACCAACCTTGTGGCGGGCCCTATTCTAGGGGCTGGAGACACATCAGGGAACAAGACATCAACTGCGAGCTCCCCTGGGGCTTATAGTCTAGTTAGTGTGGGGGAGGTACACAAATATCTGCATGATACTATCAGGTGAACTCAAGTGCTAGGGTCTAGGCTAGAGGGAGAGGAGGCTGCTTGACACATGGCTGAATGAAGTGAGGGAGCAGGGCACAGATGTCTGGGCAGAGTGGTCGAGGACAAGGGAACAACAGAGGCAGAGATCCTGGGCTGGGGTACTCGAGGTGCAGGGGAGAGGGACGGGTCGGGGAAGTAAACTCGACAAGGCAGGCAGGAGGGAGCCTGGAGTCCAGTTGGAAGGGGTGGGCCATAGAGGGGTGGGGGGCAGCACTGAAGGGGAGCAAAGCCGGAGGTGGAGACCAGCCTAGTGGTGGGCTGCAGGGTCCTGGCACAAAGTGAGCCCTCACTTCACTCTTCTTGTCCCTATTCTCATCACCACCAATACCCCATGACCCCGACACTGGTGCCAAAGCCAAAAAGGCCATCAGGCAGACCTCTGCATCCCATCTTAACAGATGACCCAGTGCCCAGTGCCCTGCTCAACATCCCCAGAGCAGTGACAGGCAGGGCCAACACTTGGCCCAGACCGGGCTCTCCAGCCTGAGCAGACGGGTCTTCTCCGTGTGACCTGCCCTTCCCCCACCCAGGGCCCAGTCCTCAACCAGCTGTGCGCCCCAATCCACACAGCGAGAGGGAAACAGGAAACCCCAACCAAACAACAGCATCAGCGTTTGCACCGCACAGATTTTCCCAGTTCTATCCGGTTTCTCACTTGTTGAGAGGGAGGTACTTCAAGCCCCATCAGATGATGGACCAGAGTTGAGGAAAGCTCTTTCGAATCCTAGGTTATTCCATCTCCTCCAGAAGCTTCCCTGAGCCCAGGCAAACACTCCTCCCAGGGCTCACCTGCCCCCCAGCCCCAAACAGTCCCTTAGGGCCAGGCTCCAGGGTCTCTGCCTGGTGGCCCAGCTGGGCCCAGAGGGAGCTGCCAAGTGACGGCCCCCAGCTAGAGAGTCTCACTGAGGCTGCACACGTCTCTCCCACCCCAGGCTGGGAGCTCCTCCAGAGCAGGCAGGGACTGTAGCTGACTCCTGTCCCTGTCCCCAAGGCTGGGCACAGGGGAGCAAAACCAGAAACGACTCAACCCAAGGGTCCCCTGGGGAGTCCTGTCCGCATGAGAAGCCCTGCGACAGCCATGCAGCCTGAGTTTGGGGCCCCCACCATGGCACCACCTGGAGAGCCGCCCAGGCCCAGAGCTGTGCGGCTGGAGGGCGTGACGGGGGGGGGGGGGGGGGGGTCTGTGTTCTGGGCCAGAACAGCCAGCTTCCCCCGCCTCCCCTCTCTACAGGCTAAGGAGGAAGGACTATGCTGGCCTACATGCTCTCAAGCACATAGACACAGACAGTACTTTTTTACCTGCCACGAAAAGTCTGCAGAAAAAGCCACAGCCAGCAGTAGGTAGTGGTCTTTGCAGGGTGGGGAGGTTCTATGATGACAGTGGCGTAGAAGGAAAAATGTCCCTTTTTGCTTGACACGCCCCTGTATGGCTGGAATTTGGTGCTCTGTGCTTGTATTTTTAATTACCTTTACGCTAAAAGACTTAAAAGTAAAGTAAAACGAGGGGCACCTGGGTGGCTCAGTCATTAAGCGTCTGCCTTCAGCTCAGGTATGATCCCAGGGTCCTGGGATCGAGCCCCGCATCGGGCTCCCTGCTTGGCGCGGGGCCTGCTTCTCCCTCTCCCATTCCCCCTGTTTGTGTTCCCTCTCGCTGTGTCTCTCTCTGTCAAATAAATAAATAAAATCTTAAAAAAAAAAAGTAAAGTAAAACAAAGTGGACGAGAGGGCGTCTGGGAAGGAATCTGGAAAGCTCTGGTACCTGTTCCGCCCAGAAGGCCGGGCGCCTCCTTCCGTTTTGTTTCTCTCCTGCCTGCGCCGCACCCCACATGCTGAGGACAGAGCACGAGAGGGAGGAGGCGAGGCTGGGAGAGCGGCCAGGAGTGCCCGGCCTCCTCCGACATAGGCACTTGGGGATCACAGAGTCACCTCACCTCTTCCCTGACTGCCCCTTCCCGCTTTGCTGCCTCGCTGCCCTTCACTCAGAGCCTGGGGCTGGACCCCGCCCCGCTTTGGGGGTTGGGTCTGTCTACCCCCTCCGTTCCTGGCCACATCAAGTCCCTGGGCTTCAGTCACCTATGTTTCTCTGGCCCAGGGCCCTGCACACAGCAGGTGCTCGATGAAAGCTTGCTAGACAAATTGCCAGGACAATCTGAAGGATCCTTGCAGCAGGTGATCATTTAGAAAGAAATGAAAATGTGGATTACAGAGGGAGTGGCAGACAGGGTGGAGAAACAAAGAAAAGTTAGGCCTGCAGGCCTGAACAGGAAGACACCCAGACAGGCTTTGGCCAGAGCAGTTCAGACCCTTTGAAGAAGGCAGGACCCCTGCAGAGGTGGGGAGAAGTGAGCCCCCTTCTGAGGGTTTAGAACTTCCTGTGCCTGAAGGAGCTACAGGGCCAGCAGGAGAGCAAATGCAAAGGGGGGGGGGGGGTCCTATACACACACGGACCCGCAGACAGATGGACAGTCCCATCAGAGCTGTGTAGTTATACCTTTGCTAAAGATCTGGATACCATGTGTCCCAGGGCTTTCTCTTAAATACCTCTGACCTTTCCTCCCTGAGCTCTTCCCTGACCAAAGACTCTTACTCACTGTGACAATGCTGGGCAGAAACACCTGGCTAGAGGGACAGGGGACATAGGCTGAGCAGGCTCAGGGTAGCCTGGGTCAGGCTGCCACTTCTCCGCTCTTCCAGGGCAGCATTTCACACCAACTAGGGTTAGTCCCTCTCAAGGCATGCACGGCTTCCAGGCTTCCATAATCGGCGTGACTCTACCCCTACCCAGACTGCCACTCCAGTCCCCTTTGCTCCAGTCCCCAGACTGTCCTGAAACACTGGTGCAGATTTACCCAGCCACACCTCTGCCCATATGGCCCCTCCTCCAGAAGGCCTTGCCTACTCCCCCCTCTGCCCACCTGGGTTCTATCCAACACTTAGATGAAGGTCTCTAAACTAAAGAGTATGGGCTGTATTTGGTCAACATTCAGGTTTTGTTAAGCCCACATAGCGTTTGACATTTTTAAGTTTTGAATCAATTGGCAACATTTAAAGATGTGAAATTTTAAAATGTCACCCAAAACGCTCTAGATTTCTGGCTTCTCTTATACATCCAAAGACCTGGTGACACACAGTACAGAGGCTGCCCACCCCCCCAGCAGCGCACACACTCTCCAGGTTACACAGTGCCCCCCACACCTGTGGCTGCCTCAGCCAGGGGTTCCTGTCGCAGCTGGCAGGACAGGGGCAGGACCCACCCCCACACATCTCTCCAGGGACACACTCAGCACCTGGCACACAGTAGGGACTTGCCTATCGTTTGTGGAATAATGAACAAAGACACAATGTCTCACCGTGCCCGGGATCTCCTGACTGCTCTCCACTTCCCCGCAAGACCTCAAGCATTCCTGGGGTCCCCCCTCCCACAGCTAGGCACACACGCAATGGGGGCACTGGGGTAAACCATGGGGGCTGTATCCAGATTCCCACGTCAGTAAGTTATGTCTTCTAGAGCCCAGGCAAAACAGAGCAGTGATCCTAGCATGCCCCCGCCTTCCGCACAAGTGGCAGGATTCCAGGCCAGCCCACAGACACTGATCCCCAGGACTTCTGTTAACCTGAAAAGGAGAAATTCGGCAGCAAGAACTGACAAAGCCAAGGCTTCCTCAATGCCCGCCTGCAGGAGGCCTGCCCCCCTTTGAAGCCTGCAGCCAACTCTTCCCTTTTTCTGGGTTTCCAAGGTCAGAGTCACATTGGCAGGAAGGGTTCTCTTTGTTCTCCTGCCTCTGACTTACCCCAAACAGTCACTGTCCCAGACAGCCAGCTCCTCAGCAGTGGCACAGGGGGCCTCTGCTCCTGCTGGGGCGGAGCAATAAGAAGGAGTCAGGTGCTGGCTGTGGCCCCAGGGGCCCTGCTCCTGGGATCCGGAGTCTCTGTGGGCCCGGCTTCCCTGCTGGCCTGGGAGCACCATCTCTGGTCCACAGTGCCAGTGCTCAGTGAAGCTGGTGGCAGAAAGAGCTGATAGTCCCCAGGATGCACTCACAGTCCAGGGGGCGGGAACCCGCCCGGGATGGGCTCAGCCTGGCTCTGCCCCTCACTGGCTGATGATGTGACCTCAGGCTACTTGCCTCCTCTGTGCTTTGGTTTCCTCGTTTGGAAAATGGGGAAATGAATACCTGATCCGAGACAACCTACCTAAAAGGACCCAAAGGAGCTTTGTGAATCAGGAAGTGCCATGCCAAAGTCAATTATTCCAGCACCTGGTGGAGCACCGGGCATGCAGTTGGTGCTCAATGTATCGTTAACGGTGTAAGCATTTATCGGGCCCTTGTGCTAGGCCAGAGGCCCAGAATGGAGGCCTGCCCCTCAGTGGGGCCCACAGACAACTATCATACCCTGAGAACTGTCAGGAAGTAAGATCAGAATGCTATGAGACCTACAGGGGGTCGTGGGCTCCCCAAGGAGCAGGTGAGGGACGCAGGTCTTCTAAGAGCCCTCCCTCTCAGCTGCCAGGCAGCAGAAGCCAGAGTTGGGGCTGCCCAGCAGTAGGCTGCCTGGTGCTCGACTCATTTCCCAACAGGCCTAGCTCAAAGAGAGCAGCGAGGCCCGCATGGCGGTGACCCCATTCTCTGAAAGTGCCCACTGTGCCGTGTGCACCCGGACACGTGTGCCGGGCAACTCACAGTGACACGGCATCTCTGTGGACCAGACCCTGTGCCACACCTTTCAGGTACACTCTCCTAGTGGCTCCCACACCTGGCGGGGGAGTAGCTAAAATACTGGGCTCCGGGGCCCCGCCCCTAGAGAGGTGGTGCTGCCCCATCCCCAGCAGGCAGTGGTCAGCAGAGCCTGGAGGGTCATGGGCCGAGGTTCCCATTCTGGCTGTGCCCCTTACTAGCCCATGAAGCCTCAGTCAAGTCACCAAACCTCTGGGCACTTGGTTTCCCCACCTCTCAGATCACCTGATTCAACCCAACACACGGGACCGCCCAGCTCACCTCTCTGTATCCACATCTCCTTACCTCCCACTCCCTAAGCTCCCAGCCCTTTCTCACCTCCCAGAGCAGCCTCACATCCCAAGAGGACAGGAAGATTCTAACCTCTGAGCACTGGGCATTTGTTCACGGGGTCCCCTCTGCCTAACCACCCTTCTCCCCCTCTCCCTCTGATGAGCTGCTCCTCTTTTAAACCTCAACTCCTGTCACTTCTGTGAAGTCCTCCCTGATTCCTTCCAAGAAGGCCCAACTCCTACCAGCCCCCAAGGAGAGAAGTGTGGAGAGAGGAGGCAGGGACTCCAGCTCCTTGTGTGCCAGGGGATGTTCCTTCCCCACTCTCGGCTTCATGAAGCTTCCCCATCTGTGACAGGATCTCTAACTTCTTCTCATTCTAGAGCCTTAGGAATGAGTTTGGTTACATGCTCTGTTGCGGGGTGAGGAGTGGTGGGGAGGGTCTCCCAGTTCACCCCAAGGTTCTGGGGGATTGTGAAGGAGCTAGACTCTACCTTGTACTACCCAAAAGGGCAGGACAAGGACAGTTCAAGAGACCCTAGCCAGTACCCTCAGAAGACCCCACTTGCAGAGCAGACCCAATAATAACAAAGCACAGAAAGCAGGCACGGGAAGTGCGGAGCCAAGTGAAATCTGCCTGAGACTGGAGCAAGGGGCCAAGGGCAGGCTCCAAGCAGAAGGAGCCAGGACTAGACAGATGGGCAGGCTCCAAGCAAGAAGAGCAGGGAAAGAGAAGGAAGGAGGCACTCTAGAGAGGGCAGCAGCCTGAGACCGGGAAACCCGCTGCAGGGCAGGGCTCAGGCGTCTCAAGTGTTGCTGTGCATATCTCAAGGTGCTCTGCTAAGCATTTAGCCACAACTCTCATTTATTCCTCTTGATATCCCTGTGAGATAGGAATTGCCCTTATCCCCATTTTACAGAGTTAAGCAAGTCCCCTGAAGTCAGAGTTGATGAGAGGCCAGCTGAGATTTGAACCCAGGCATCCACTTGCAGAGTGAGTCTGAGTAACACGAATAAACAGGGACGACCGGGGCAGAGAGGCTCAGGGGAGCGGGGGTGCCACGAGAACGACAGTCTGGGGACTCTCGAGAGACTTGTTAAGACCTGGAAGTCAGGCTTTGTTTCCTTGCAGCCGGGTCTTAAATGGCACCCAACCGAGGCCGATGTTGTTGCTGAAATCTCTCCAGGGTGACCCCACCCATGCTCGGGAGAGTCCAAGGACCCCAGCCCCGCACTTCCCTTGCACCATCTGCCTAACGGTTGCAGGAGAGCGCGGGGCTGCTAATGAGTGCAGGAGCACGAGGGGCAGGGGAGGAGCAAGGGAGGGCTCGAGGCGCAGGGGAGGGCACGGGCGAGCGCAGCCAGTCAGGAGCCTGGGCTGTCAGCGGCCACACGACAGGCTGGCGCGGAGCTGTTGCCAGGGCAGCCCGGAGATTCTGCCTTCGCAGGCAGAGTGATTTAGAGCCCGTAGGTCTCTTCTGGGCCACCAGCTTGGCCGGCCAGGGGCTCCCCATTGAGTGCCTGGCCTTCCGAAACCTCAACACAGAATGTCAGGGGCCCTGCCGTAGGGGGGCTACCAGCATGAAAGGCCATCAAGACAGAGAGAATGGGCAGACATCCCATGGTGGAAACAAGTCCCTTGTCACAACACAACCCAAACAGAGACCCTGGCTGGGGGCTTGAGGGTCTGGAGCCAGCAATTCCAACAACCCAAGTTCCTCTTGCAAGACGCCCAGCACGACAAGTGGTGGCGCCTGCCCGTCGTCTGAGGGCCTGGACCGGCAGCACAGGCAGCCCACGGGACTGGGGGCAGGCAGGACCAGGAAAGGCAGTGGAGGAGGGGGGGCTGAGAGGGGACGGCCACAAGGAAGGCGGGATCCTGACTGCAGTCCACCCCACCCCACCCCGCCCCGGGCCTCCCTCTGGGGCCAGTAATATAGCTGCCATCCAGCAGGATCAGACACAGCAGCCAGAACAGCTCCGGGGAGGGAGCGGCGACCATGCCTGGAAAGGCAATGTGATGTTCACTTACGAATGTGCACACAGCCTGCGAAGTAGAACGGGGTCCATACGGAAACATATTAAGGCAAACGGCTGACAGTGGGATAAAAATGTGTGTGAAACAGGTGAATCTACCCAAAGGCAGGTTTGCAGACCCCTCATCAGGACCCCAGTGTACTAGGGGTGGCCACAGGAAGCGTGTTAACTAGTTTTCTGTGCACCTGTGCCAGAAAGGGTGCCGTGTTTCCTCTTGTTTAGAAATGTGTTTCCACCAGTGTAATGAGTGGCTTTGAGTGACTGGATAAAAAGAGCATCAGGCATCACCATCCTGTCTGTACCTGCCCTAAAATTCAGGCGAGCTTAGCAAGCCAACCCTTCGCACGTGGCCCCTTGGGGTCCAGAATTCTTTTGATCCTGAATCCCACCACTCAATGGAAAACCCTGGCCCGAGCCGATAAGGAGGTCCCTGCCATGGTGCCGGCATGAGAACACGCTGGGCCATGAGAACACTGTGGGAGTGAATCTGTGGCGCAAGGTGCTTCTCCAGGGCAGAAGGACAAAGTTGGCGGCTGCCAGGCTTACTAGACGCTATGGGGCTGTCTTTCTGAGAGTGCACTAAAATGTGTGTGCACAGGGCAAGGTGCTGTATGAGACTTGCCTTCACTGAAACTCTCTTCCCGGTAGTAGCAGGGGGCAAAGAAGATAAAGTCCCACCACCACTAACGATTACAGGCTACAGAGATTTACGGAAGGAACCCAACAACACCTACGCGGCCACCTTGACTTAGGAGGGAGAGAAGCAGGGATGACCGATCGGAAATGTGTGGTAACAAATCACCAGGCTTACTGTTGAGCAGCCCAGGTTCCCCAGGTTGGTCAAAGAACCAAACTCAGGGGACAGTCCATTGTCCACCTGCAAACAACAGAGCACCATGAAAACACAAGCCCGAGAACAGAGTGCTCAAGCTGGGGCAGAATTTGAGGGATATAAGACTCTGGAATCCATCCATCGCCCGGTGGAAGAAAAAGTGTGTGGAACAAGACTTGATCCGGCTACTTCTGCTTCGCATCTGCCTGGGCTCAGTTTGCCACCATGGAAGAACAGGGACTGACTATGAGGAGACTCCAGATTTGGTACCCAGAGTCAGAGGTGTTGCAGGGACCCTGAAATACCACCATGAGTAGGTCTGTCCTGCTTGGTTTTCTGAGAGAGGGACTGGCTCCCTGAGAAGAAGGAACAAGACCAGAAGGCAGACCTCAGGGCACCAACTCCAGGGGGTTACTGATAACTCCCTCTGGCAGTACACTAGGAGCTGGGACAGGACTAGATCCCCTCTGTACCCTCAGGGCCAGCCACAGACCTGCCCAGAACCCCATAGGAGATGGCCTGCTGTATATCTGAAGAACTAAGCAGAATTCTTTTGGAAGTGGAATCTGAGCAGGACAAAGGGCCCTCAGCTGGGGCTCTTCAACCAGACCAAATAAACACTCAGCCTCTGCCAGGGGGGCTGTGGTTTATATTTGGAGAGGGGTAGGAAGAGTCAATCCAATCTGAGCTTGGGCTGAAAGTGGGCTTTCAGCCAAGAGCAGTAGCAAAGCACCACAGGCTGAGTTCCTGTCTCCTCTGGGGCTGAGCTCGCCACATTGCTTTGTCCTACAAGTGTCCCTGGGGGCAATGAGGCTTGGCTCCCCAAGTTGGAGCAGTCAGTGGTACAAGGTTACTCTGCAGTCTGATAACCTGCCACCTCCACCACCAACATCCCTCAGAGGCCTGGGACTCTTCCAGAGAGGGGAGAATCCACAGCTACTCGCTGGAGATCTCAATACTTCAGTGGGTCTCTGAATCATGCCAGAGCTTGTCAAGAATACAGCCTGGAGCCAACTCTAGACCTGTGATTCTGACCCTCTCAGGTAGGGCTCTGGAATCTTACCAGACTCCTTGGTACCATGATGCTCTGCTGTCTCCAGGGACCAAGAAAAGGTGGGATGACCTCTGATGGCCCCATCCCAGTGCTCAAAATGAATACTTGGTTACTCCCCCATCTGCAGCTGCCACTTCCTAAAACCCTAGGAAGTCCATAGGTCCCCAAACACCTTGAACTGACCACACCTCCATCCCACTTCTACAGGCAGCCCATAGGCCCCACCAGATGACAGGCCAGCAGGGATTAATGGCAGGGAATAAACCAACCCACTTCATGGGGAGAGAAGTGCGTTAGAGAATTTTTTCAAAAAGGAGTCATTAGTTGACTTGGCATTTTGATCAACAGAAAATTACCCAAGTCATGTTGCCATTAGGAGGAAGCAAAGCCCCCCAAAGGCAGAGGTCTGGCTTTGGGGCTGATGGGGCTCCCGCTCTCTGGAATCTGGGATCTCCCCAGCTCAGGAACTTCTTAGGCCCCCAGTCCTACAGGAGTGCGGTCCTGGAGCTGGCTGTGGAGACTCCTGCAAGGGCAGCAGGTGCCAAGAGCAGCTCCCAGGCCAGGCACACAATTAGTTACAGAGGCCTGGGTTCAAATCTCTGCCACGGAAGGCTACATGATCTCTGGCGAGTGTCTTAAGCATCTTCAGTCTTAGTTTTCTCACTTGTAAAGTGAGCAAGTATCCACTTCCTAGGACTGCTGTGAGGGTTAAGGCCACACAAGCCCTCTTTTAGCTCCTTGCTCCCAGACCCACTGGGTCTGCACAAGTTCTTCCCTCTGCCCAGAAGGCTCTTCCCTAAGAGCTCAGCCCACTCCTCCCTTCCTTGGGGAGGCTGTCCCCACCACCCCAGCCAGATCAAACCCACTAGTTCTAGGCTCTCCCGGCCCTCAGGGCACATACCTCAACCGTAATGACACCTTTACCTGTGGGACAGTTTCGCTGCAGCCTGTCTCCTCCACCCTGGGAGGGGCCGGGGCTGGCTGTGCTCACCCCTGCATCCCCAGAGCACCGCCTAGAATGTAGGGTAACTGAACAGTATCCCCCCGCCTTGGGGCCAGGCCATCGGAGCTCCCTGTCCCACCAAAGACTCCAGATTTGATCCCCCAGTAACTCCGATTCCAACCCCTGTGATACTCAAATCGGTGCCCTGCCCTAAAAGGACCCCCTCGGACCATCCACTACCTCTGGAGACTCACAATGCTACTAGCTGCTTCCTGAGGCTCAGCCTCGCACGGCTCTCCAGATTTCTCATAGTAACACCTTCTCAGAGTTTCGGAAGCAAACCAAAGTTATTTGCCAACTATTTTCTCCCATTAATCTCACAATGCACTTGCTATTCTCCCTCCATAATGACTCATTTAGCAGCAACAGAACAATTAGGCAGACCACAGAATATTGATTTTCTAAGTGGGAGAAATGTCCACACAAACATCTTTTCATGTCTGTCTTGGGCTGTCTCCTGCTACGTGATGGGGTGGGACCCTGGGAAAGCTTGGCCGCATCCGCTGGCAGGGCATTGGGGTCTCACACAGAAGCGCAAAAGCATGGCGTGTGCAGGGGCGCCTGGGTGGCTCAGTCAGTTGAGCGTCCGACTCTTGATTTCAGCTCAAGTCATGATCTCGGGGTCATGGGATCGGGTCCCCTATCAGGCTCCACACTCAGCAGGGAGTCTGCTCTCTCTCTCTCTCACCCCCTCTTCCTCCGTCCCTCCCCCCACCCGTGCTCACTCGAGCTCTAATAAATCTAAAAAAAAAAGCATGGCGTATGCAAATATGAGAGTGTGTGCGTACACAAGAGAGATCATAAAATTATCATGTGAAAACCATGATGATCCCATATGACCTAAGAACATTAGGAGGCAGGCACCATCATCACACCCATTTTAAAGATGAGGAGATCAAGGTTCAGAGATTCGGTGGCTTGGCCCAGATCACACAGGAAGTTAGGAAGCCTGATCCACACCTAGGTCCGTGTGTCAGCAGAGCAAAATTCAGTTCATCAGGGTGTCCTTGCAGTGGCTTGCTCTCCAAGAGAACAAGGTGGCCGTGCCACTTGGGGGCAATGCAGTCCCTTTCACGGTGTGACCCAAGGAGACTCCTGAGACATAAAACAGTTGGCCTAGGTCTGGAGTCACACCTCAGCCTCAGTGCAGGCCCTAAGCCTAGCCGCTGTAAACAGGTTCACCCCAGGCTGCCCCCCGCCATCCACCAGGCCTGGGCAATAGCTCTCAGAAACACCTAGAGCAAAAGATGGTAGCTGGACCCACCTGCCCTCCGCCGCCCCCTGACCATCACCACCCGCCTGAGACAAGTGCCTACCTAGCTCCTGGGGCACTTCTAACATCCCCACCCTATAAAAAAGAGAAGGCAGAAGAAAAGAGAGTCAGGAATGGCTTGGTGAGTGGGACACCTAGTAGTTTTATGTCCGTATCTGCATATAGCTCCAAAAGCGGGCCCCGCAGCTGGGATACTATTAAACAGGGTTTTAGCTTACCTCCTACTTCCCACTCCCGGAAACTTAGAACCAAGCGGGGATGGGGGCTGTGGGAGGAACAGGTCCCTAATGTCCCAAGGACCAATGCCAGCCAACATACTGACCTTCATTTGGAACAAACGGTTTCTTTGTGGCCAAGGGGAAAAAAACTAAAGGTCCAGCTAGCAGACATGGGTTTAAATGCCAATTCTACCACCATCTCTGGGCCTTGGGGTGAGATAATTATCCACTGAGTCTCAGTTTCCTTAACTGTAAAATGGGATAATCCCTGCCACCTCCCTAGCTGGTATGAGGGCCAAATGGTAATGATGAAATGCCACATACATGTTGGCTAGGGAAGCTCAACAAAGGGGAAGGTTTCCAAGAGTTGGCACTCCCCATGACTGGAGATGAGCAAGCAGGCCCTGGAATAGTCCACGTGGATGGATGGGAAGCAGAGCGGCCTATACACCCTCTAGGACACCCAGATGCACATTAGCACATTCAAGGCTCCCAGGACTCAAGCACTGAAGAAACTTACTCGCTTTGGTTCACTGGATGTTTCCCTGACCTGTTTGAACTATGGAATCCCCTCATCTCTTAATGGTCAAGCACTCATTAACATCTACAAGAATGTGGTGTTCTGTGGAAACCAGTTTGAGAAACACTCCTACAGAAGCTTAAGACGATGAGAGGAGGCAGGGAAGAGACCAAAGCCTTTCAAGGACACCACAGGCTTGGAGAGACTATAGGAACTTCCCTAATGTCAACAGGTCAGGAGCAGACCCAGCCCTCAACCTCCCTTTCTAGCATGGCAGGGAGGCAAGACCACATCTACAGAGGAAAAATTCACTTCCATAAAACAACATAAAAAAGGGACTTAGAAACCTCAGATACAAGTCACTCTCAAGCCACTCCTGACCTCAAGAAACCCAGAAACTTGGAGGGACTGAAAAAAAAGAAAGGCCTCAAGCAGAAATGCCCCTTTGTCCCCTGCTCCTGCCTGCAAACTCACCACCCCTGCCCTTACCCTCTGAGTCAACAGTGGTTCCTCCAGGCTACCAGAAAAGGGAGGTAAGTCTCTACAACAGTTGATCATACTTCAAAGAAGAGTTAGTTTGTGGGACCACAGAAAGCAGGAGAATAGAGAATCCCAAATCGTTTGTGTGCCCGAGACCCCATTTGTGGGTCCTGGAAGAAAGTAGCAAATATATTACCAGCCCTGCCCATTATGATGCTACAGGCATCACGCGGACCCCCCCCCCCCCCCCGCCCACACATAACCCAGTGCCCTCTCCTCTCTCTGGGGTGGACTCCATGCCAGGAAAAGCCAAGGAGTCCGGGAACCATTGGCTCCCTGGAAGAGCTCCGGCAAACCCATCCATGGCAAACCCATCCATAATGGTGCAGTCTTTGCTCCCAGCAAGGACAGAGCTTTATTAATTATTCAGGGGACGGTGCAATTATGCAAATCAGTGGGCAGCCTCTGCCCGGCTGTTGCCTTCTGCAAGAGTCCAGAGGGGGATGGGGACGCCCAGAGCAAGCAGGGAGCCCAAGCTGCTGGGAACAAGAAGGGAGCCATCCAGGCTGCAAAAGGGGAAATAAATCCCTCATGCCCCGGGCCCACAGAAAACTGACCAGAACCAGCCCCACCCCACAGAGGAGAGCCGGCAACTGCCCTGAGGAATGATTCTGAAGACGTGGGGATGCCTTTTTCCAAAACAACATACCCCCATACCACCTGCTGGGCTAGCAACGCCATCATTCAAAGCTTACTCCTGTAGGTACTGAAGGCGTGGAATACTTCCAAAGATCCTTCTTAAAAGCATGCTTCTAAGCAGAGGTAAGATCTCAAATTAGTGTTTACTAAAGAATGTTTGGCGGAGCACTGCGGCTCAGCAGATGCTCCTGGAGTGGGGCGCGGGGACAGGAAGCCCTGGATTAATCAAGATGAAACTAGTTTCTTTACTTCAGGGCCTCTCAGGGCCTTCAATGTCCTGAATCAAAGAATGAGTCGCCTAGAGTGAGGATGCCCACAACCCCTGAGGAGGAAAATACCTAGCCTCACCTCCAGGAACCTCAGGAACCAAGTTCGAGAAACTCTGGCCACATTGCTCACTAAGTCCCCTACCAGCTCCATCATCCCTGGACTCTGAAATCCCTCAGACTGGGTTTTCACCGTTCTCATAAACAGCAGTCAAAAGTGTGGCCTTCACATCCCAGGGCAACTGGGTAAGACCACCTCAGGCAGTTTGCATGGGGCTGCCGGCAGAGCACCCGACCCTGTCCTGCCACTGCCCCGCGCCGACTTCCAGCCCCCTCGCAGGCCTAGCAGCTGTGCCGAGCACCATCCCAGGTCCGCACCGGCCTCACAGGCCTCATCAGTCAGGAGTGCGGCCCCAGCCACGATCAGCGGCCCCATGGGCGCCAGGCTCCCCCATCTCCCCAGAGGTCCACAACAAAGGCTGGTCTGGGGAGTCCCTGCCCGCCATCACCACTCTGCTTTCCCTTCACCCACCTGGGCAATGATGAAAGTCACCTCTATGTGCTGACCCTGGGAAGAAAGGGAGGTGCGGCACGAGGCCAGTTGGCCGGCCCATGACCTCCCCACCTGCCCGATCTCACCCAGCACTACAAATTAATAGATCTAAAAGCAGCCACAGCTCACCAGCTCTGCCAAGAGAAAAAGAAATATGGGAGCCCAGAACCCTGAGGGGCCCATGGAACTAGACACGTATAATCACTGATTAAGTACAAATGCAGGAACAGTCACCAAGTGGGCCCTACCCTCACATCCTGGAGAACCCCCCCCCCCAAACAATGAGGCCAGGAGGAAGGCCCGCCTCCATGTCACCATGGCCTCAGGACCTGAGCACCCATAACAGCCCCCGGGAGCTCTCGTGTTCTCTCAGCAGGAAGACAGTAAACCACTCCAGAAAGATCCAGGTGCAAATCCCACCTCTGCAACGCACATGCTGTCTGACGCAGGGCAAGTGGCTTTTACCTGACGGAGCCTGGGTTTCCTCATCTGTAGAAAAGGGAGAAGGGCAATGCTGGGCGGCGGTTACGAGCACAAACTTGGGAGCCAGACTACTTGGGTTCAAATCCCGGCTCTGCCGTTCTAGCTGTGCGACTGCTGTGTCCCAGCTGTAAACCTGGGATGACAAGCGCGCGCGGCACACGGGCTGGTGGGAGGGAGGCGCCCACAGGACGTGCCTGTCGTGTCAGCTGTCGCACTAGAGAGGGCCCAGGCTTTGAGCCTAAAGAGACCTAGATTCTAAATCCATCCTGAGGGTAATCCCCGAGAAGTGATTTTACCCCTCCAAGGCCAGTTTCGTCACCCGTAAGATGGGGGGAGGATAACACGAGGGTAGTGGGGAGGATCAGCTGACGCACACACAGAGCACAATGCCTGGCGCGAGGCAGGACACCTCATAAGCGGCGGGTAGCTGACTGCTGACATTACTGACTGGCCGTGCGTCTGTAAAATGAGCGTGTGAACAGACACCACGCAGATAGTGACTGACGGCGGGACTTTATATAATGAAGCCAGACAGCCGGGGTTTGAATCCCAGGTCGGCCACTTATGAGCCATAGGACTTTGGCAAGCTGCTCAGTCTCTCTGTGCCTCAGTTTTCTTCTCTGCAAAATGAGGACAGTAATAGCACCCATCCTTCACAGTGCTGTTGTACGGATGGAATGAGAGAATGCAGGCAAAGGCGCCGGGCGAGGAGGCTGGCCCCTCGGGAGCGGCCCCTCAGGAGCGGCCCCTCAGGGCAGCATAGCACCAAGAGAAGCTGCCGTGAAGGGCACCAAGACGGAAAGGCCCCTCGTCCGCCGGGCTTCCACGGCTCCGTTCCACGACACCTCCGGGGGCCTCAGGCCCTTAAGGCAGCGCAGCAAAGCCTGGGAAAGACAACCCGCCACCCTGTACCAGCTGCTTGCCTTCCAGGAATCCTAGAATCCTCAGCACCGAGACATTAGTTTTTGGTTCTGCTTCGTTGAGATGGGGAAAGTGAGGCTCAGAGAGAAGCAGTGGGTGGAGCTGGGCCTTGGGCCGACTCTGGGTGACTGCCTCAGGCACACGTACTATTGACCTCCTCAGCTACTGATGGCCCAGACTCCCCCTGCCCCCCATCCTTCTCCCACAACTTCCAGAGGGCACCTGGCCTCATTGGTGAGGAGTCCAGCCCACCCCACCAGGCCTGGCCTCTGCACAGACAGCTATCGCATCCCTGAGCAGAAACCCTCCAGGCTGTGCTCAAAGACCTCCACTCCCAGGTGGGGACCAAAGGTACCCGGTCCGGCCCTGAAATGCTGGCTAGTCCTGTTCTATGGGCTTTGACTCAGTGGACTTGGCCTTGAATTGCATGACTGCCACCTGCTTGATTCTGGTAAGTGACACCACCTCTGTGAACCTCCGTTTCCCCTCCTGTAACTGGAGAGCTGGCAAGACAAGTAGGCCTTGGTGGCACGGGTAGGCTGGGCACTGGGCCTGGCGTGAGAAGACACGTTCTAACTCCAGCTCTGCCCCTTCACCTCTCTGGGCCTCACCCGCCTCACCCGTAAAATGCAGATCACAGTCATCCACGCCCTAACTGCTCTATGCAGCGCTGGGAGATCAGGGGCACTGATGTGAGAGCGTTTTATAGAGGGGAGCCCTGTGCAAGCCCAAGAGGGAGCTTACTGGCACTTCTCTAGGACGGGAAGGTTCACTTCAAAAACATCATTAAGCTTAAAAAGAAGGGGCATAGCATGATAATGGGGGGATTTTAGGCATCAATCAGGGAATGGGTTGCCAGGGCAGGAGGTCCCCCAATGTGTGACTCTGGGCTAGTTAAGCTACACTCTTGGAGTTTCGGTTTCTACATCTAAGAAATGGGAAACAAAAAACCCTCTTACTATGAGGCATCAATAAGAATATAGCACAGGCAGTGGCTGGGCAAGTCGCTGGCACACCCCTGGGGCACAATTCCTGCCCCTGTGCAAAAGAAACAAACTTTGGGCAGTGGTTCTCAAGCTCCGTGAAACACGATCACTCCACCAGTGTCTAATTCTGGAAGGTCTAGGCTAGGGCCCAAGAATCTGCATTTTATCAGGGGCCCCAGGCAATTCCTCTTCATACAGGTCCTCCCTGCGGTGGGCTGGTCTGTCCTGCTCATGAGCCAGGCCCTCGGCTTCTAAGGCACAAGGGAAGCTTCAATCAGAGCCAATTCTGGGGCCCAGTTTCCTGATGAAACGTGGGGAAGTTGGAAAAGGAGGAAGAAGACAGGAAGGGGAATAAGGAGTAGGGAGTGGGACTGTGAGCAATCTATTAATCAATCTCCTCCCTAGCCAGAAGCGATAATTGAGGCTCATACATCCTTCACGTGCTAACAGTCTGCAGCTGCAATACAAAGCTTTGATTACAAATGTCAAAAAGACAGGGCATGAAATTAACTTCCCCTTAGTCAGTGGCCACAGGGAGACACTGCCTTCAGTATGCAAACTCCCCACGACAACGTCGCCTCAAATTAGGGCCTGCGCTGCTGGGGTGGCATCTGGATCTTTGCCCAATGTGCTCTTTTACAAGTAGGCTGGGCCTGCAAACAAGGGCCCTGAGGGTGTGAGAAAGGTCAGGCCAACACAGAGGTGACAGGTGCAGGGTTAACTGGGAGGTGGCCAGAGCCAGCTGGGAGAGGGGGCCAGAGAAGGGCTCCTCAGCTCCCCTAAGGGGGCTGCCCACCAGAAAAGGGAGGTGAGGGAAATCATCCTGACAAGGAGTTAACTCACCCACAGAGCATCTGATGCAGAGAAATGTAAGGCCCACTCGCTAGCTGGGCCAATTCCTGCCCCACTAGTCCCTGGAGGGACAGGAGGACAGACTGAGAGCCCCAGTGGCTTTTCTGAGGTTGATCATACTGAGTTAGCAACCGAGCCAGGCCCAGGAGCCAAGTCCCCATAAGTCCTGCACTTTGTCTGCTCTAGCTTGGTCTGTGGCAGTCAAGGTACAAGGGGCGGCAGGAGGCTGGAGGTGGCAAAGCCCTGCTCAGGCTGCCTTCGGGAGAACCTTTAAGGAATAGGGCTTTGGGGCTGCTCACGCAGTTATTCACTGGGCAAACCCAGAGCACCTCCTCTGTGCCTGGCACAAAGTGCTCTGTTAGAGCTTCCAACCAGCCCACCCCATGCTGCCATCATCAGCTGAGGTCTTCGAGGTAACAACTCCAGGAGTCAGCACGCAGGCTTCCCGAGCGGGTGCAATTGCGGGTAGGTGGGGAAGACCTCTTCTTGGCATGCCCCCAGGAAGAGGCTTGACCTCTAGCCTTGGGGTCCCTTTCTACCCTTCCCCAAGAATACCCAAGGTATTCCCAGGCAGGCTGCCACGGACCTTGCCGCTGGGGATCCTGTCTCCCTCTTTCCCCTGGTCCTCATCCCACCACCCACCTGGCTCAGAGGGGACCTCTGGCACGCAAGTGGTGGCTTCCACAAGGTTTGCCTTCCACACGCCAGGGACGGTTCTTCTGGGTGCATGCCCAGGTGTGGCATGTGGTGTGAGCTACAGACACGACAGGGCAGGCAGCCAAGGCTGTGTCCCGTGCTATGTGCGAAACACTGTGCGTCCACCCACGAGCTCCCGCCCACACATTCCCACAAAGAACAGAGATTCCCTCTATCTCAGGAGGGGATGGTAACACAGGCCATCCTTCTGGCACTCCCAGCTGGCGGGGAGTGGGGGGGCGAAACTGAGTTTTCAGTCTGTCCTTTGAGGTTGGTGGACAGGCTGGATCACAGGTGACTCCACCAGAGCAGAGGGGGAGCACAGAGAGGAGGGAGCTGGCCCCTGGTAGAGATGTGGCCCTGCAGGAAGCTGCCCCAGGCTCTTAGGCTCTTGGAAGGGGTAGGGGTGGGGGGACTGCAGGAAGCAGCCCAAAGGCACTGGAGAAGTAGGGAAGGGGTTACTCTTCAAGGCAGGGTGGCCAGTGACTGTCCCACAGCTCAGGCCAGGAATGAGGCCTGGGCCATTCCTCACAGATGGACGGACTGATGGCCAGAAGACCAGAGTATCTTCATACGAGTGTGGGGGGAGGGGGGTCTCTTTCACGCGGCCACGGTTGATCTCCATGGGGCAGTTAAGCGGGCAGGTCAGAGTAAGGAAAGAGCTAAGTGTGCCTTGCCACCTGGGACAGAGTCGCCAAGCCAGCCAGGGGTGCTGAATGTTTTCCTTCTTGCCTTTTTGGTCCCCCTATGATCTCCAGCTCTCTTCTGTGGCCTTCTAAAATAGCCATTAATTAAAACCTGGTAATTAACTTTCTGGTTCAAGTAATATTTTGCAAAGGAATTCCATTAAAGAGTCGATTTGCATATCCTCAGACACAGGGGCCTGGAAATAAGTGGGTGACTTGTGGAGAATGCGATAGGCCCCTTGGCACCCCAGGCATGGGCTCTGCTGGCCCCTGAAGGCACAAGGGGATGAAGAAGGCAGCTGTCCTCATGGCCAGGTGTATGCCGAGCCCTGAGGTTCTCCCCAGGCAGGTGGGCAGTTTGTTCACAAAACTGGCCAGCTCAGTGGCCACACACCCAGACTGAAACGGCACACAGATGTGCACATGTGACAGCTCAAACACAGAACACACTACACACACAGTATGACCTGGTATCTGCAAACACACACACACACACACAGCAGACGTGTACACATAAGAAAACAGACAACAATAATGATAGCAGTCAACACTTAGTGAGTGCTTATTAGATTGAACCATATGTCTATATTCGACCTACAAAAACAGCCACTTCCTATGGTCCAACCCAATATGAAGTGCCAGGCACTGTTCCAAATGCTTTACATGTGATTAGTCATTTCAAACACACAGACGTGTGCAAGGACATTTGCATATAACGCACACACACCTTCATAAGGGCAGGTACGTACTTGCAAGACATACAAAAACATGCATGCACAGATGTACAAAGGCTTACGAGCTTGTACAAAGAAAGGCTTCTTCAACCTTTGAAACCCCCAGCCTGGGGCTGAGCGCATTCCCACTAGCTAATTTCCACCGTTCCTAAAAATATTGCCCGGCTCCGGTCTCTGGAAGATACACGAGGGAGCCACAGATCTAAAAGGAGGGCGATAAAAATGAGAAAGCAAAAAGTAAATTGGTTCTTCCCTACGTCCAGGTTGTGTTCTGTGGCTTTCCCCTCCCTCTCTGGAGATGAGGCTCAGAATCACGTGCTCACGCGCGGGGCCCTGGTCAGCCCTGCCCCGCAAAAGTGCCCATGGGGTTCCAAGTACCATGCTGCAGACAGGGTAGGACCTGCTCACCAGGCCTAGCTTCTGCGATGGTCCCACCTCCGTGCCTTTGACTGCATGCCTCAGTTTCCATGAATCTAACAACCCTTTCATTGCTTACCTACCTTGCAGGGCAGAAGACCTCTCAAAATGCTGTGTAAATGCCAGGCCTCCTTCGAATAATTATCGGATTAAGAATTAAACCTGATTCTCTTATGGAGGGGAAGGGAGGAGAAGGGAGAGGAGAGCTGGGTGAGCCTTCCTTGCAGGTAATTAATGAATTCCCTGCCATACCTCTTGGAAGGCAGGAGCCCATTTAACAAAGATCCACCTACATGGGCCTCTCAGAGCTGAGGGAGGCCGCACAGAGCAACTAAGAATCCTGCAAGGGGCTTGTCTAAGAACGTTCAGAAGGCAAAGGACAGAATTAGACAAGACTCAAAAGAAGAAGCACTACTGGCCATTAAACTCCAGAAAATAATATTCAATCCCTAACAAGCAATGAAATGCAAATAACAAAGAAATGCCATTTTTCTGCCTATTTGAATGACAAAGATAATTTTAATGACACCCAGTGTTTTTAAGGGTGTGAGGAAACAGGTGAGCACTCTCAAAAATCATTGGGGGGAGTATAAATTACTACAGGCTTTTTAGTGGGGGGCATTTTTATCAAAAACCTGAAATTGTTTATATTCTTTGACCTAGTAATTCAATTTCTAAGACTTTATCCTATGGAAATAGAGACGTGAACAAAGATAAATATTCGAGTATTCAATTACCAGCATCATTTTTAATAAAAAAAACACTGGACATAACCTAAACATTTAAATGATTAAAAACAAGTATGGCCCAAACATAGCTGGAACAATGGACTTTTAAAATACACATAGAAGTTTGTCATCATCCCATCCCGCCCCCCCACGCCCCCTGATGTAGACAGGAACAAGGGTCACTCTGCCCTGCTAGTTACTGTATTCAAGTTAATAATGATTCTCTGTACAACCCTTTTCACTTTTCCAGGGACAGCAACATCCAGTATCTCTCTTGAACCTCAGAAGAACATAGCATGATTGCCTGATATTAGTCCGACGTTGTAGATGAGAAAACAGAGGCTTATCAAAATGAAGTGACTTCTTCCCACCTATGGTAACTCTCACTTACTGAAAACCTACAACATACTAGTCTAGCCTCTTTCACGTGTTATTATGCATTTAATAACATTTTAGAAACATTTAAGAAATGTGCAAGACCTGGTGTTAGTTGCCTAGGAAATAGCACTGAATGGGACACTCTCTATTAAACACATACTGAATATATTAACATTAACGTTTCCAAAGACATTATCATCATGAGACCCATTTTGCAGATGTGCAAACTGAGGCTCAGAAAGCTTATGCGACTTGCCCCAAGAATGCCTGGCTTCAACGCCACACACTTCCCATTATTCCCAGAGACTGTCTAAATTGCACAATCATCTCGACGTCACCCAGGGGAAGGCAGAGGACCAGACACTCCCTATCTATGGCAGGGGAGGGAGAGAGGCAAGAAAGGCCAAGTCCTTATGCCCAGCTCCTCCTGCACCTACTGTCAACAACTAGAGCAGGAAAACGGATCCCACCTTCTATTTTCTGTTTCCCGTTAAGCTTCCCCTCCGCTCCCCAGGGACTGCCTCACCCAAAGGGGCTGAACTGATTCCTGCCTACTCAGGGCCACTTGGGGGTTCTTGAAGGCCCCCACCCCACTTCCAAGTATCTCCCTCCCTAGCTTTACTCTGCCTGGAATCCCACCATTAGTAACTTTCAGGTGTGGGAACTCCAGGCAAACACATATTCCTGAGAAGGGGTCATCAATCTCTAACTCCGCACACAGCAGCCCTGCATGCCTGCACCTGGCTTGCCCACGTTTACAGGATCAGCTCTGCACCAGACCAACTGGGAAGAATGCAAAGGGGGTATGGCCACTTCAGAATAACTACAGGGGTAAGGGAACAGGCTGAGACCCAGAGGGGGCATACTCTCAGCACCCGCGGAGGGCCAGAGTCACCCAGAAACAGCAGCACCAAGGCAGTATAATATTGCCGGCTGACCCTCCTAGCTACTCAGGACCATTAATAAATGAGTGACTTGGAAATCATCTTCTGGGAAGACAGAACCACCACATTCTAGATGGCTTTTACCAACATTATGACAGCCTTGTAAATGAAGCAGCAACACTTCCAGCCTGCAAAACAAAAAATGCTTCTGCCAGCACACCTTTCACCTGGAAAATCCCTGAGCAGCATTCATTTCCCTTATCCAGGAGGCATGATTACCTGTCCTTGGTGCTTACTTCCAAAACCTCCAAAGAAGAAATGAGTGTCTAAGGGGGCCAGGGATTTTGGAGACCAGCTGGAAACCTCCCATAAGCCATTTCAGGAGAATAAGTACAAAGGCTCAAACCTGTCCTGTGGCCCTCGAGCCCCCCCAGAGCCCAGCTGTGCCCACCAAGCCCTGGCTGGCCTGACCCTGGCCTCACAACCGAGACATCGGCCCTCTCCCCCAACCAGCAGTGCTCAGCGGCCCCACACCTGGCTAGACTCCTTTCCCAGGGAGCCAAAAGATTCCAGCACAGAACCAACTGGTTTCCAGCCTCCAGATGAGAGAATTCCAGCGCAAAAAATAACCTCCACAACACAGCAGTTTGCAGACCACAGCAGACAGCATGCAACAAAGCCGCTTCAGCGGCCCTAAAGCAGACAGCGTTATCCAAAGTCTGAACCCAACTGGCCGCCCCAGAGTGCCCCACGCTCTTTACTGACAGGGAGAAGCCACGAGGACCAGGGCTCACACTTGCTACCCTAGAAGCTTCCGCCCTCCTTCCCATGCCTATCCCTTCACTGAGGCTGCACTTACCCCCTCCCTGGCCAGGAACATGGCAGCCCGGTAGGGGTCCCCTGGAACCAGGACCCAATCCCCTCCTCACTGCTAAGCCAAGCCAAAGGCAGCCCATTCTGTCCTCCCAGCCTTCAACAGTACAACCACACCACGCGGAGTAGAGGGAGGCTCCTCTCCACTCACCCAGGTTTGACCATGAGGGTTTGGGGAGGGGGGTTCCACCATAGTTGGTTTTACTCAGCCAAGTCCACACAGAACGACTCCAGGGACTGCCCCAGAGAAGTAGCTACCCAAGAGAAATATCTGCCCATCCATCCCCGAAGCAGCTGATAAATCTATTATTTCTAAGCCAAGCAGTAAAGCAGGAGATCCCAGTCTCCTGACAAAGCCGATTTCAGCTCCAAGGCTGGGTCCAGGGATTTCAAACTCAGTCTCTCTGCCTATCCGTGAGAAATCTGGGCTCCCTTCCTGTGCCAGAGAAGCCACCAAGCCAGATTTTGTTTATAGAAAATTAATAAGACAATTCCACACCACTGCCAGTGACATTCTGCTCCAACTGCTACTGTTAGCACTGTTTCTAGAAATGAGCTTATAGTTTCACTCCCGAACCCCAACCCTCCCCCCCCCCACCTCTCGCCCCTTAGGCATTGTAGCAAGGCTGACCTGACCTGAGACCAAGCTGGACAGGACCTGCTCGAGGTCATCTGGGCCATGCCCCGACCTCCAGCCAGGAGGCTGGGTTGCCAGCCAGCACTTGCCGGCTTCTTGGTGCAGGCTTCCCGCTGGAGGGAGGTAAACATGGCATGCATGCTGTCTGCTCCCGGGAGGGCAGACACACTCAGAGGCCGGACCGCCTGCTGTCTCTCCTGCTCCCCGGACAACCGACACATGCACACAAAACGGGGTACGTACACAAGCCCCCTCATGCGGGTGCAGAGGGTCCTGACCCCCGCCAAGGAAAGCGCAGAGAAAGGCATATTCCTGGGGGAGAACGCCGGAGGCAGGGGCCGGGCGGAGGGAGGAAAGCAGCAAACCGGGTGGCCTGCCGCCCAGACAATAACAAAGATGGGAAGCGAGATTTTCAAAGACGCAGTGGCTGCACCCAGCGCTGAGCTCTGGCCTGGCTGCATGCTCCTGCCAGGGCACGCCTGGTCCCCCGGGGCACCACGGCCATCAGAGAAAGGCTGAGGGTCCTGCCTCAGGCTGGGCTTGGCAGCTGGGGCAGGAAACCAGCTGCAGGCAGCGGTGGGGATGCATTGGAGAGAGCAGCTCTGGGCTGATGGAAATTAAAGGTCTAGTAATTCTCCCCGGGGATGGGAGGGAGGGGTGCTCTCCAGGAAGATGCTAGGGGTCAGTTAAACAGCCACTCAACCTTGGGCAGGAGTTGGGCGATAACTTGTACTCCTCTGCCTGATGGAACCAACGGGGAGGAGAGAGACATTTTTATTCTACCTATGCCTCCCCTACAGGGAGTGCCAACTTGCCAATCATACACAGGGGCACAGCCCTATGGAGGCAGATGCCAGGGGCCTGAGATGTCGGGGCTGAATGCTGAAAAGGCTCCTTGGTGCCTGCCTGTTCTTTCACCTCCACTAGCTGAGCACGGACACGTTCTAACTGGCACCGGAATCTATCACGGTGCCTGTGCCCAAGTGGAAAGGTGCTGTGGCAGGTAGGGCTCAAGGAGGGGGACCCGGCCCAGAGACTGTATCCGCCCAGTGCCCCCGCACCCGGACAGGATGGCTTGCCCTTGCGAGCTGAAGCCTGCTCTGTTGCTGGTGACTGGGAGCAGGCTGAACCACCTCCTCCCTCTCCTCCTCTGCCCCACAAGCCACCTCCCCCTGGAATTTCCACACCTGCTCCTGGCTTGCCCAGGAAAAGGGAACAGGGAACAGGAGACACCCCTGGGAGTGGAGAGGTGAGGGAGGGAAGCAGCTGCCCAGGCTGGAGAGGATGAGGCCCTTCTTCCCTAGCCTCAGGCAATGCCCCTGAGCTCAGAGCCCCGGCACTGCCCCCTCTGCTCGCCCCAGCCCCCAGCGGAGCACGCGCCCTACTTAGAGCAGATGTGCCCCCTAAGCGGCCCAGCCCCCTGCTCCTCCCCTCCAGATGTTCACCCTTTTCCTCACCACTGGGTCTCGGCAAAACCCAGCCGAAAATGCCTTTTGTATCGGACACCCGGAGGCTCCAGAGGCAGGGGGATGGGTCCTGGGGGTGGAGGCGCCACTTCGGTCCCCAGCTCCGGGCACTGCACCGCCCGGGAAACAATGCCCACCTCGGCGAGGCGAGGCGAGGCAGGACTTCCCGGCGAGGGCACTTCGCGCCCGGCCTCGCCCCGGGCCGCGGGCACCCCCTCCTCACCCCGCGGGAAGAGAGAAAGGTCCTCTCGCCGTGCCCCCCCCCGTCCGAGGCGGCCCCACAAGTTGCCGGAGGGCGGCGTGCGGTGCCCTCCGGCTTCCAGCGCGCCCCAGCCCCGGCTCTCGCTTTGTCCCCGCGCCCTCCGGGGCGCATCCCGGGGCGGGGGCGCGCGGAGGCCGGGCCGGGCGCTGGCGGCGGTGGGCTCACCTCTCATTGTCCGCGGCGGCGGCGGCGGCGGCGGTGGCGGCGGCGGCGCTCCGGAACCCCGGCAGGATGTGGCGGAAGCTGTGGTTGCGGTCCAGCTTGGGCTGGCTCTTGGTGCGCTTGATGGAGCCCTTGAGGCGGCGGCTGAGGAAGCCCTGCGCGCGGGGCGACAAGAGGGGGAAGGGGAGGCGGGGTTAGCGCGGCGGCGGCGGCGGCGGCGGCGGCGGGCCCGGGACCCGCGCGGGACCCGCGCCCTGGCTCGGGCGGCCGTGCGGCCGAGGGCGGGCGCGGGCTCGGGCTCGGCCCCAGCTGCTCGCGGCCCGCGCCGCCCGCCCGCCGACCGAGCGCCGACGGCCCGGCCCGCGCAGCGCGGCCCAGCCCACCCCGCGCCGCCCCCCGCCCGGCCCAGCCCGCCACGTCGCCCCCGCCCCCTAAGCCGCTGTTGCCATGGCGACGCCGAGGCGAGCCGCGCCGGCCGCGGCCGAGGCCGCCCGAGCCCCCTGGGCGCGGGGGCGGGGCTGCGAAGGGGCGGCCCCCTCACCTCTTCCCTGAACGAGGGCACGCCCCCACCCCCCTGGAGGAATCCACTCCCGGCGCCCGGTCCCGGCTTGACTCTGGGCGGTCCTCCACTCCTGAGGTCGGTGTGCCCAGCCCCAGGTACAGGTGAGGGAAACTGAGGCTCTGGGAGAAGGCGTGTGATCCGTCCCCTGGGGCCAGCGCCTGGTAGTACCCTGGCCACCCGGCCCGCTAGGCTGGGTGCCATTCCTTCAGCAGGCGACCGTCACTGACCCTCAGGGTGAAGCCCCTTGCCTGGAACCTTGGTACTTCAGCAGGGACAACCACGTCAAGGACAGGGTCCCTAGCACCTAGCTCAGGCAGGGGGCGGAGGCTGAAGGGTTTGCTGCGTATCCCTATGGCCTGCTTCAAGATTTGCAGCCATGTCTGCGAGAAGACTGGGCCTTCGCTTGACCTGCTGCCGCAGGGCCCCATTATGACCCATGGTGGGCAGGGGGCCGTTCCTAGGACGAGTATGGCAAACCTCAGCCAGGGCCCCCATTCAGGCCATTTCATTTGCCCATCCACCAGGCTGCACTCGCAGGACAGAGCTTAATCCACCCCCAACCCCAGGAGCTCCTGGTCCCATGGAAGAGACAGGGAAGAGAGTAGGCAGGTTGAACTAGTGCTCCCTTGTTAGGTGAGGGAAGATTTAGGGGCTCAAGGGGCCACAGGCTGGGGTGTCCAGGACTTGCAACTACAGAAGGCTATAAGAGGGAGAGGAAAACTCATGGGAGGTGAGAATTCCCTGAGGGAGGAATTTGCGAGGGGCTCTGGGGTCTCACCCCCCACCCCAGCCTCAATTCCAGGTGGTATAAGGACAGAAGCGAAGGGGATAGTAACTCATTTTGAAGTGACTGTTGTACACGATCTGATCACCACCTTTCATCCATCATACAATAAAGAATCCAGAGGTGGACACTTGCTATAGGCCATGCCCTGTGCTGATCTGTCCATCTCTATGGCCCCAGCACCCTAGTCATGATGAGGTGAACCATTAGCTGTACACATCATCTCATGTCATCCACACAAGAAAATGACAGAGAAACATTACCCCTTTCAGCAAATGAAGAAACCTTACTCAGAGAGATAAGATGACTTACCCAAGGACACACAGTTTCCAGGCCTGCCTAATGCCAGACCTTTTACCACAGGATGCCCCTCCTCTGCCCACCCTCTGCAGGCTTTCCCTTTTCCTATCTGTCCCCCCTTACTCTTTCCTCTCCCTTGGTCTCTCTGATCCAAAACTCTGCACATCCTCTAGGGCCTACACCTAGAGGACGAAACACCACTTTGTCCAGGCCTTCCCAGGCAGCGGGGTCCAAATGCCTCTCACTTGGCAGCTCGGTGTCACCCAAGCTACTCTAATCAGCTGTAGTTCAGCAAATACCTCTTCGGTGTTAGGGGCCACAAGAGGGACCCTCCTCCAGAGAGCAATCCCTAATGGAGAGGGACCACAAATGGTGGCAGGCCAAGGAACAGTAGGCTCTCTGGGAGACTCGGCATGAAGGCCGGAATCTGCACTTGTGTGTAGGCTCTGGGTGCCCCAACCTTGGTCTCGTGCCCGTTCGGCAGGGAGGGGAGATGCACCTGGTGAATTTGGACGGGTTCATCTCTCACAGGTGTTGTCAAGCAAGTTCCCCAATGGGCTTGTACTTTGTCTTGGTTTTTATTTTCTACACCAAGGAAAATTTCACGATTTTTACATTCTTGTGGTACAAAGAACCACGAGGCATTTTTCACAATTTCTGTAGTCATTATGTAGCTATACTGACAGCTCTATCCTATTTCTGAGTTCTTTTTTTTTAAAAAGCGTTCTTCCTTCTAGGAGGTTGAGTGGGACCGTGCCACTTCCTCTTCCCCGCCCCCCCCTAGGGCTAGACTTCAGGCTCCTCTGACAAGCTGCCCCCTCCCTGAAGCTTACCATCCCTCACCAAACCAACAATGACCTTGGGGTCTCAGACTCTCTGTAACATTCATTCATTCATTCATTCACATTTATCGAGAGCCTACTATGTGCTAGACACAGTAACCAAGACAGCCAGCTGTTAACACTATGAGGGGAGCAGAGTGCAGATTAATTAGAGGAGAGGCGGCTCAGATTCTTCAGGGGAATGGGGAAGGTCCCCGTTAACCCCCCCCCATCACACCCTGAAGGACTTTGTGTCCGCCAGAGGACCCAGCTCAGGGCTCTGCATATAGCGGGCTTAGCAAATGCTCATCCTCCCAGAAAGCCACAGTTGGAGGGGGACTCAGATCCAGAAGTCTGGATATAAGGGTGAATGAGACCCGGAGAGGGAAAGGGACTTTCCCAAAATCACATAGCAAGGTTAATCAAAGACCCCAGACTCCAGTTCCCTACTCTGCCCAGGCTCACAGCTTGCTTACTGACCTCTTTCATGGGGTGGAGGGCCGAGGTCGGCTTTTCACCCAGCCCTGGGCTGGCTGAAGGGAGAGGGGCCTTTTCTCCTTTCCCTTCATGAGCAGGTCCAGGGACATGATTTCTGGAGGCGGCTACAGCTCCAAACTCAAGAAGCATCTTCAAGTCAGAAAATCTTATTCTAAACCCGAGTCAACCTTAGTGAGAGGCAGTGGGCAAATCATGTCCCTTCTTTCAGGAAAGCAGGGTCCTTGAGGCCCACTTTCTAGGACTGCTGTGGAGTGGAGCTGGTTCTGAGCCCTGGTTTGCCTGTCCCCTGCTCCCTGTTCTCAGCCACTGGCCCGCTCCAAGCCTCAGTGTCCCTATCTGTAAAATAGACTAGTGATGGTACCTACTTTATAGGGTTGTGGGAAGGATCAAATGAGGCAAGCTATCACCAGTAAAATAGTAAGGATTCAGCCACTACACTCCATAGTTACAGCTTTATTATTATGACTACTGATGTTGGCGGGAGAGCAACCAGCGATTTCTGCCCTGAGAAGGGACATGACCACCACGGGCGGGAGTCTGTCTGGGCTCTCCCAGGAGCCTGAAGGCTGTCTCGCAGCAGGGACAGGCTGGTGTCATGCCTAGTGGATGAATGAACACGCTTGCAAAATGATCCCGGAGCCATGGAATGTCATCCCGTTTGGTAGTTTCGAACGCTTTTAAACAAGCACTTTTTTCTAAAGCAACCTCACAGAGACTCCCAATGTACAAAGTGTGCAAGCTGGGGGCAGCCGGGGCTGCTCAGGGGGAGGCCTCAGCTTTCATTCACTAGAGCAGGGACTGAAAGCTCAGCGAGCAGCCAATGCACTCCGTGAGGACAGAGCCCGCCAGATGGGGTGTGCGGCCTCTACGGTCCCCTGTGCCCAAGGCTGCTGCCTGCGGGACTGGGTGGGGACAGCTGTGTCGCCTCTGCCCCTCTCTGTGACGGCCGGCTGCCCATTCCAGCTGATCCACACGGCTCCCCTGGGCTTCCGTCCATGCCACCGACCAAAGTGCAGGGCAGTCCCCAGTGGAGGACAGAGAGGCCTGTGGGTCTCTGGAGGGAAGGACCCAAGTTCTCGGCAGCTCCCTTACCCCTTTCCAGCCACTATGCCACCATCCTGACATCTGGCCCTAACCCTGCTCACCCCTTCCTCAGGATGTTCTGAGAAACTTTCTCAAGGGCCTTGGAGAATTCCAGAACATGATTTGTTCATTCACCCATTTCAGTCAATTCCAAGTGATGCCAGTGAGGAGAGATGACCAGTTGCGGAGCCCCTGCTCTATGGGGTCACTGCCCATGGCACTCACCGGGCTCCTCCCAAGCCCTAGGAGGGAGGCCCAGGAGGGTCCAATGCCTGTTATTGGGAATGCAGGGAGGATGTGTGCTGCAGAATACAGAATGTTTGGGGTTTTCAGAGGCTCAGAGAAGTTAAGCCACTTGCTGAAAGTGGCAGAGCTCTTTGGTGGCCAAGCTGGGGGGTTCTAGCCCCTGGGGTGGGCAGGGTGGGGGCCCTCTCCCTATGTGCCCGCATATAGGCCCCAAAGGCCAGACCGGGAACCGAGAGCTCAGCCCCAACCTCCCGGGACCACAGGCCAGACCAGAGGAGAGAAGGGGAGTGCCCTCTCTCCCTGACCACAGGTCAGGGCCTGGCCGCTCCGGGCGGGGACACCTTGCCCAGGCCCAGCCTCCCACATGCCTCATGCACAAGTCACCTAGGCAGCACCTAGGGGACGACAGGTTTGCATTCCAGCGCCACTACTTGGGCACCCAGAGGCGGCATGTCACCACTGGTCTCGGAGCCATGTTCAAACCTGAGTGTGAAGCATGGGACACTGTGCCTGGCACATAGTAGGCACTCTGTCCCCAAGGGTGACTCCCTTCCCCCAACTCCATCATCTGTTTGGTGCTGCATCCGCCATCCTGTCTCCATCGCCTTCTCCCCTTCCAACACCCAGACCAGTGAGCAGGCCTGACCTGCCTTTGACTCCCACTGAGGCCTTGCTCAGGATGGAGGCAGAACCCAGTGGGCTCTCCCCCGGCTCAGGCCCCGCTCCTCCTCCAGCGGCCGTCTCTAAGGCCTGCACCCAAACAGCCTTCAAGGAAGGAAGCTGTTTTAACAGGGGCGTCTCTCAGGACCTTTCTGCAGCTTTGCACAAATGCCAAAATCACACCTAAAAACACAAGAAAGGGAGGGGAAGACCCCATCTAGATGGTTCCACCTCCCTCAGCCCCAGGAGAGGAGACTGGCTGGGCATACTGGCTGGCAGGCAGTCCCGACAGCTCAGCAGGCTCAGGCTCCGGCTCCGGGAAGAGGTCCTGCTTCCAGAGTCACAGGGAGAGCTGAGAGGGCCCAGATCGGGCAGCCAGGCCAGAGCCCACATGGTACAGACAATGCACCCGAGGCCCAGGGGGGCAGGGCGCTTGCCCAGAGTCACTGAATGAAGCAGTGGCAGAAGCACGGCAGAACCTAGGTGCCCTATCTCCTCACCCAGTGCTCTCTGCAGCACCCCAGCCTTCAAGAACCTCTCAGGCTCCCCACATTTCCTCTTTCCAGGCCTCGGTCTTCCCTTCTGTATCATAAGGGCTGGGCTGGGTGATCACCAAGCTCCATTCCAGCACTGATACCTGGTGATTCTAAAGAGCTGAAGCTATGGGGCGCCTGGGTGGCTCAGTCGGTTAAGCGTCTGCCTTCAGCTCAGGTCATGATCCCGGGGTCCTAAAATGCAGCCCCACATCGGGCTCCCTCCCTGCTCAGTGGGGAGGCTGCTTCTCCCTCTCTCCCGCCCCTGCTCATGTTCTCTCTCTCTCTCTTTTTCAAATAAATAAATAAAATAAAATAATAATTAATTAATCAAAAAGCTGAAGCTAGAGCAGCTGCCTTCCACAGCTGGGCTCTCCCAGGCCTCGCACTAGCAGTACCAGCAACTTCTCTGGCTTTGCCCAAGTCCTTCAGATGCATGGTTCCTCCTGCCCTCCCTTCCCTGTTCCTGGGGCTCTGCCCTCAGCAAGCTGCCGGGCTTCTCTGGCCTCCTGCCCTGGGAGGTATGGACCCTTCAAAGAGGGTCCCAGCTGGAGAATGACTCACTAATGGTGGAAGGTCAGACATCGTGACAGGGGTGAGAGGGGAGGCATTTTAAGCCAGGATTAAGTCGGTGCCTTCCTGGTAGCCACCTGTTTGAAGGACACTCTATGCCCACATAACCCTCCGCAATTGCCTGCTCTCTTGAACGTAAGACCTCCACACTCCAGCATACCGGGAGAAGGCAGCCAGACTACTTGGGTCACACAAAAAAGAACCAATTCACGAGCCATGAGAACCAGCAGGGGGCCGGACCTTGGCACACAAGGGTCACTCTTGCATTAAACACTCATTGGTTGCACACAGCCAGAAACGCAAACAAATTCAAGGACATGCATGCATACAAAGACACAGAAGGGGGGGGTGCCCACAAAGAAATGCATGGGTAAACATACAAGTCTCCACACCCCACCACACACAGATACACACACATAAACATACAAGCACACTGACTAGCACATGTACAGATACACACATACAGGCGTGAAACATGCAAATGAAGATACGCTGAAAAAAGCTCACAAATACACATACATGCTCAGCTGTCACCAGGTACACACAGAACGACACACAGGCCAAACACCAGCCCGTGTGTGTTCACGTTCACAACCACAGCAGGAAGGGAAAGTGGCCCAGAGAGCCCCGTTCAAAGAGCTAGGAGCCCAAATCTCGGATCCAAGGGAAGAAAATGCTGTTGCTACCATAGTTCCCCTGATCTGTGTGCAGGACCTTACTTTGTACCAGAATCTCAGGACATCCTATTTGCTTCTCTCACACCCTGAAAATTGGCCTTCCCAACTCCCTGAACATGTGGTTTTTTGGGAGTCTTGCAGCCTGGCAATTGTTCTTCAGGGCCCCACCCCTATCCAGAGCTAGAGAGCCCTGCCCCAAACATTTCTCCTTCTGCCATCATCATACCTAAAGCTCTACCTAGGTCCCAGGATTACCTCAATCTCTAGGAATGCGCAGGTAAAATGCAAATACTTTTCATCCCCCCTCCCCCAAGATGCATGGTAGAAAAGGGTTCCACCACTTAGTGGCTATGGGCCCAAGGTGGGTGACCTAACCATCCGAGTCTGTTTCAATTTCTGTAGGAGGAAGACAACAGCAGCCACCTCAAGGTTGTTGTAACAAGTCAATGAGATCATGCATGTAAAGAACTTAGCCCATTTCCCGGCACGCGGTAAACGTTAGCTACTATCATCATCACGGTCATTGTTGTGGTTTTTATTGCTTGGACTTTGACCACCAGGGGCCAGCCCTGCCCTTAGCCAGAAGGAAACAGAGGGCAGGAGTTTACCAAAGCAAACTGTGTAACCCAAATCCCCTTTGATGGGGAAGACAGCTGGTCAAGGCTCATTCAGGGTGTATTCCTTGAGCCTTCCCATGTACTGAGTCCTGGAAGGGACTTTCTGCCCTCAAGGATCCCATAGTGCAGCTGGAGAGGTGGTGCTGGCCCTTCCTAGACACTCCCAGGAGTCTCTTTGCTGCTTTGCTATCTCCAGTCTTGCCTCCCTTTCCTTGTCCACTCTCCACGGGCATCCAGAGGGGTCCTTGATAAAGCAGATCAGATCCTGCCCTGACCAGCTCCACACCCTTCCACAGCTCCTGGGGCTTGGGGATAGATGCCTAGATCCTTGGTAAGGCTCCTAAGGCCTCTCATGATCCATCCCCTGGGCTCCAACCCCCTTGTCTTCAGTGGGACTTTCGGAATTACCAGCCCCTCCTGCCACAGGGCCTTGGCACAGGCTGTTCCCACAGCCTGGAAAAGAGGCCTCCTTTGCCCAGGGGATCCTGCACACCCTTCAGTCTCTCCTCATAGTCTCTCCTCAGGGGCCTACCAGATGCCCTAGGATTAGGCCAGGTCACTCTGCAGACTTATCATAGTTGTAATTATACATGTGTTTATTTCATGCCTCCCTCCCTCACAGGATTGTGGGGGCCATAGTGGCCTGGGTTCCCAGTGCAGGACGCCTGGCAGGTATTCCTAAATGCTTCCTGAATTAATTAACAGATATTTATGATACGAAAGAAAAAGGAGAAAGTTGAGAATATGCTCTGGGAGGTTTTTTAAGGGATTCCACTTGTCAATCTGGGTGGGCTTGCTGGAGGAGGCAGATTTTGAGAGTCTAACAGAAACATTGAAAGTGAGGCAGTGGGGGGTCTTGCTAAGATTATCTGGGGTAGGGAAGCCACATATGAGAATTCCAGGCAGAATCACAGCACAGGCAATGGTGCAGAGGTAGGAAAGCCATAAGTCTGGCTGCCTCGGAGGCCCATGGAGTGATCACAGGTCCCTCTGACCTCCAGTTACACACCACCACCTGAGCCCAGGCTGATAACATGGGGCATAACCACCCCCCCACACACACACACACACAGTGCAGAGGACACCCAGGTCAAGAGGTCCCCTAAGGAAGTCTAAGAGGAAGGAGGAAGGGGGCATCCAGTTGGGAAGAGGGTAAGCGTGTGCAGGTAGGAGGAGGGAATGAGGACAAGAGAGGACCTCCTGACACGTAACAGTGCCCAGGACTGAGTGGCATCAGTGAACAGAAATCAAACACACATTTCTGAGGTCTCAGGAAGGGATGTGATAACCCAGAGCAGCCTGGGAGTGACTCACTGCCCCATAAATCCTCTAGCTAGCCGACACTTGCCTTAGCATAATCAGCCTGTCCCAGAGGTCTGGACAGCTACACACACTTCATCAGCTCTTTAAGCCCTTGGCCAGCTCTGACCTCGGGGTGGGGAGTCCAGCACCAAGGGCCGCCTGACTGCAGGGAGGCTGACTCCATCAGGGAGCCTCACCCCTGCAGCAGGATCTCCACTTTCTCCCTCTGCCTCCCTCCAGGCCCTGCCTGAGGTCCCAGCACCAGGCCAGTCTTCCTAGGGTGACTCACTGACGTCGGCGCTTAGGCCCTGGGTCCTATGTTCCGTACGCTCGCTCTGCATGAGTGAACACTCTCAGCAGAGGCCGCCTGGCAGAGTGGCGAGAAAACCATGTTCAGAGTCAAGAAATGTGAGTCCAAAACCCAGCTCTGCTATTAATAATAATGAGGACTGTTCCAGTATGCTAATAAGAGTAAACCAGATGTACTTATTCAGCCCTGTCTAAGCTTCAGGCGCTGTGTTAGAGATTTACAGGACTTACCTCGTTTAATTCTCACAATCCGACGTGCAGATGAGAGAATGGAGGCTCAGAGAGGTCAAGCAACTTTCACAGGGTCACACAGCTAGGAAGTGGCAGAGCTGGGGTCAATCCAGATAGTCTGTGCCAGAGCCTAAGCTCTTCCATAATCCCATTACCACATTGTAAGGCTCTAAGCAGGCATCTTAGCCTCTCTGTGACTCACTTTCCCCATCTGTACAACGAGGGGATTGGTCTAGTTGAGGTCTAAATCCTTCCCAGTGTGGGCATGCTATCTTTCCCCTCCCTGGTGACCCATGTGCAGGTGACAACAAATGGGAGGGATCTTCTGGACAGCACAGCCTTCAGGAAGGAAGGGTGTTAATGGTGGGGACTCCAGCTCTGTGCTGGAAAGTGAGATCCTCCCCGCCCAGCCCCCAAGCACCCAGCTGGCCTGGAGTAGCCCCTGAGCAGCAAGGCAGGGAAGAGGTGCTATCCTGTTTCTCCTTGCACCAAGAGCCACCAAGGAGCACCAGGACCCCAGGGTGCCCCAGCCCCAGGGACAAGTAAACGTTATAGTGGGAGGGAGAGGTGAGAGGTGGGTGGCAGCCCCATAAATCCACCTGAGTGAGCAATGCTTTCTAAAGCCCTTTTCATACAGGATACAAAACGCACCGTTTTGGGAGAGGATTTTATAGGCTATTTCTCCTCCTGGGTGATTTACCATCTGCAGGCCTGGCTCACCTGGGAGTCCTGCCCCTGAGGGATCATGGGAACCCATGGGGTGGAGTCAAGGTCAATTTTACAACAAGGGCGGGTGTCCTTGCCAGGGCTCTGTGGTGGTCTGGGTGACTTGTCCTGAGCTCTCTTCCCAAGACGGTTGGCCACTTGGCCCCAGAGACACCAAGTGGGGCTCTCAGAAGCCAGAAGATCTCTGCTCCCCTCCCCTACCCACCCAGCACTCACTCATGGAATTCATTCTCTGCCTCTGTCTCTCTCATCCACCTTCACTGCACAAGCCCATCCAGGTGCCCACCATAAATGAGGCCCCGTCTCAATGCCCAGGGTTCAGATAAATCAGAAACAGTCGCTGCCCTTGAGAAAGTCACCGTCTGGTAGATGGTTAAATCACAGTCTGTGGCCTAGGGGAGGGGATGCCTGCTGGAGTGAGGGAAGCGCGGAGGAGGGAAGGAGCTCTCAAGGCAGGGAAATGGGGAGGATAGGACCAGCCTGTAGGAAGGAGGGCCCTGAGGCTGGGACAGGCCTGGGGACACCTGCGGCAGGGGCTGGATAGCCCCGCCCCACCCCCCTGCAACCATCTAAGATGCTGGAGCAGGGCAGAGTAACAATCATGGCTTGTTTTAGGCATTCTTTAAGCAACTCCACAGGAAAAGCAACTCATCCCAATGCAGGGCCTTGTATCAGAAACAGATGTCATACTGCCACCTCCAAAGAGGGCCTCCTGGCTTTGGAAACAATTCCCACCCGAAGACTCAGAGATAATTATGTCTGTAATCCAACCCAAATGCCACTTGATGTGACAGAGGCAATTGCTTCATTTTCCTACCATGAGGGGGTGGGGAAGTGAAGGCATCTGAGCCCTGCCCCCCACATCCAGTCTCCTGCCCCCTCACCCAGAAGAGAGCCTGCAGGGGCCACAGGATGGGGTGGGACGAGGGGAGCAGTTCCCTTCCAAGCCAGGAGTGTCTGCCCTGCACAAACACCTCTTGACCCTTGGGGGCCACGCGGGCTGGAGGCAGGGCCAAGACCAGATGAGGCAGGGAGATGGGGAGGCCCAGGTTCCAATGCCAGCTCTATCCCCAGTTGGCTCTGTGACCTGGGACAATGCACCTCCCCTCTCTGGGCCTCAGTGTTCTCTTCTACAAAATGGAGAGAATAGCAGCATGGTGGGCAGAGCCCGGGCTGGTGCTGTGGGCCGGGCTCTGCAAGAATTTCAACACTGAACAAATGGCCAGGGGCTGGCAGAGCCGGGATGTGAACCCATGTCAGTGGGACTTGCAGCCCAGGCTCTGACCACCAGCCCATCTCTACCAAAGACCAGCCTTGTTCTCTTCCAAATTCCTGGCGAGGATGGAACAAGACACCTGCAAACCGTCAGAGAATGGCCATGATGGAGTGTCTACTGGTCAGCTCGGCGGCCCTCGGGGTGGCCGGCCTCAGCCTGCGCCTCTCCTCCTGCTGGAAAGCTGTGTTGGCCCCAGGCCTTCCCCCACTCCAATGTCCCTAATTAGGGTCCTCTTTCCTGAGTCCCCCAGCTCTCTGGCCAACCTGGGTCCAGTTAGCTCAGCCACCAGTGGCAGGCCCAGCTGTCCATAGGCGCTCCTTGATTTGAGTTCTCCCCTCCACCCAGAGGTGAGCTTTGCAGCTAGTAGTTTAGCTCAGCTGGGGCCCTGTGGCCCTGGGGGGCGCACAAACCCCTGGGACTTCCAACTCTCCTCTGGGAGTGGCTGTCCAGGCGGCCACTCGCTGCCCTCTGCTGCCCCCAGCTGGTGGGAGACAGCCCTGTGCAGACACCTGCAGCTCCCTCCGTCTGTACTCACCACCTGGGAACTTGGTCTCTCGCCCCTTAGGAATCACTTTACCCACCTCCACCTCCTGGTGCCAGGGCTGAGCCCTAGAAGCTCTGTCAAAGGCAATGTCGCATTGGGGCAGCAGATGATGGGTGAGGAGGGAGGTGTCTGTCTGATTACCTGAGGGTTTGGGGGAAGGTGTCGGGTAGGAGTGAGCCCCACCCACCAGAATGGGGGACAGGGTGTGAACATTGGCTGAATGCTTCCCCTGTGCCAGGCACTGGGCCCTCACAGCCACTCCGTGAGTAAGGGGCTCCTGGGCTCATTTACAGATGGGGAAAGAGAGGCTCAGAGTCAGGCAATGATAGCATCCATTTTTTAATGGGGCCGGCAGCCTCCGAGCCCTACCAAATACCACAGCCCGTCCGCAGTCCCAGGCCTGACCTCAGGTTCAGGAGGTTCCAAAGAGCCCCCTGTCCCACCCACATCCCTGACCCGAAGAGCATCCTGGTCCACCCTGGCTGCCCTGGTCAGCTCCTGCACCTGGGTTGTCTGTGACAATGTCCCCATCTCTTGCATTCCCACTGCAGGAAAGGAGCCTCTCCCTGCAGAAGGTGAGCACACACACCAAAATGATAGTAATTTTCCTTTTGGGTTTGAACAGTTTAATAACAATTAGGCTCCATGAATGGCAGGGGCAGAGGAAGCCTCTCTCCAGCACCCCCTCTTCGGGGGAACATTGTCAGACACCGGGCTGGGAGACTCCAGCTCACAGGGCTCGACTGAGCCAGGTATTGTGAGGAGGGGCTTGGGGCGCCCATCTGTGGGACCCCGATCCAGGGTCCAGCACCACTGCCTTGTCACAGTCAACCATGGCTGCATGGCTTGACCTCCCCACGTCGGCTTGGGGGCCACAGACCTAGACGTGTCCCACGTGAATGCACATCCGAGGTGGGCCAAGGGCAGCCCGGAGCGGGGGAGTGCGCCCCGACAGGAATTCCAGGCAAGCCTCCCCTCTCTGGGCCTTCGCTGTACCACGTGTGCAGCGACAGAATTGGCTCATCTGATCTGTGAGCCTGACCAGCTTTTCTGTCCACCACCCCAGTGCCTAACTGGAGCGGCCCGAGCTGAGAAGGGGCACTAGTGCGACAGGCAGCCCAGAAGGGGGCAGCGTGCTGACGAGTGGGCAGGAGCCACGGATGCCCTTTCCCTTCAGCCTCTCCTCCCAGGAAACCGGATGGAGGTGGGGAGAAGGTCTCGACTGCAGGGAAGAGAGAGGGCCGGCGCGAGCCAAGCGTGAGGAGCCCTGAATCGGGGGAACGGAGAGACCTGGGCTCAATCCCAGGCGCTGTCCCAGACGTGCTGTGTGACGTGGGGAAAGGACCCTACCCTCTCTGAGCTTCAGTCCTTCCTGTGTCCAGGGAAGGCTTCATAATCATTTCCAACAGCCCTCAAGGGTGGTGTGGAGGGGGACCCTCACAGGCCTGCATATAGGCAGGACAGGTAGACAGCTGAAATCTGGGGAAGGTGCAGAGAGAGAAGCTGCAGGAGCGGGAAGAGGGGCAAGTAGGTGGGAAATCCTGAAGTCCACATCCCAGAGATCTGCTGGCTCCACTCTCACCCAGCATCTCCGGCGGCTCCTGGGTCCCACAGGGGAAAATCCAGAGCCTTCACCCACTCACTTTCCTCTGCAGCCACCCCCCACTTCATGCCTCCAACTCACCCAACACTCTAATTAGCCCCATGGGGCCATTGGCTTGTTCCGATTGGCTTCTGTCGCCCCCAACTGGAATACTCTTTTCCCTTTGTTCCCGACAAACTCCTACACATCCCTCAAAACTCAGCCCCTCTGAGCCTCCTCTAGGAATTCTTCCCCGCCCTTCCTAGCCAACGGGGACTACCCCTTGTTCTGGGTGCCCACTGCACCCCAGCCACGCCTCCAGCACAGCTCCAGGACCAGTGAGGGTGCGCACAAATAAGCATCCAGTAAAAGCAGGTAACTGAAAGGAACTAAGACCCCCTTCTAGAAGCATCGGCAATCAACCCGGTACTGAGTTTATCTGCAGCTTCCGCCAACCCCCTGGGCCTTCCCCTCCCTGACACTTCTCCTTCTCCATCTTGCAAAAAATAGCCCTGAGACCTAATTTCAGCTAAACCTTCAAACACGATTCTCCACTTTCAACTTCCCGAGGAGGAATCAATTGGCTGTCAAGTTTCCCAGAGCCTCTGCCACCTCCCACACCCCAGGCCTGCCAGCTCTCCTCAAGGTCGATGGGAGGGGGTGGGGGCCGAGGAGGGAGAGGGGAAGGACCCAGCCTACACCAGGGGCGGTTGGGTCTGGGGAAGGTGGTAGGCTGAGGGGACCTATGGGGAGGGCAGGAAGAGTCATCACTGCCTTCCCCCCAAATCAAACCATGAATTCCCAACACGGAGTGGCAGGTGACAGGGGGCAGCATGCTGCTGTTCTAAGGGTTCCTTGGCTTTGGGAAGGGAGATGGGCCCATGCAGCGCCTCTGGACCCAGCCTGACAGTCTGTGCAGACACGGGGCCCCTAGCTTGCTGCCTGCCTGCCCTCTCTGTCCCTCTCTCCCTTCCAGGATTCCCTATTGATACAGAGAAGACAGATCTGGGTTTGAGTCTTGGCCTCATCATCTCTTTAAAGCCTGACAGCTGAAGGCCAGAGATGGGCAGGAGGTCCTTCTGGTCACCTGCTTCCAGTTTCCTTCCCCATCCTACCCTCATCCGGGGTCCTCCACAACTCTCAGGGCACACACCAGCCTGCTAGCACCGTATGGTCCTAGTGGCCCACTCCCAGCTGGATGGTGAGCTTGCACAAGTCCAGCCCCTCCCAGGCTCTAGTCTTCATGGAGGAGGTAAAGAGGTAAGTCCTAGACAATACAACATGTTGCTTCTTCACTAAACTACACGGTTGCCAAGGGGCACTTCCGTAAGAGGTGGTGACATCCCGTCACCCGAGTTTCAGGTGGCAGCGAAGACACCAGTTATTCAAGTATATCCTGTGCTGTCTCCCCTGTCTCCCCCAGGCAAAACCATGTTCCCTGAGTTCCCTCGGGGGGATGCACAGAAGAGTAGTCAGCCACGTGCGCGAGGATGTGGCTTATGCGAGTGCATGTGAGCAAGCGTAAGCGGGGGCGGGGGAGAGGGTGTGCTTTTTGTCCTTCACAGGGTCTGGGTGCAAGTGTGTCCCCAACACCCAAGACCCACCCTCCCCCAAACACCCTGTCCTCTGCTCTCCACCCTGACCCTCCCTAGATCTGTACTGTTCTAAAGCCAAAAAGGGAAACACAATTCCAAGGACAGCGGCGGGTTTTCTGTATCAAGTGTCTACCCTGGGTCAGACCTGGGCCTATATGAGCCAGGACTCCCGAAGATCCACTATAGTCCTTCAAGGAAGGGTGGACATTCCCTACTTTACTGATAAGGACACAAAGCTCACTGAGTGACTAATGAGGTCACACAGGTCATGGAAGAGCCAGGATTTGAACCCCGATCCCTACCTCTGAGCTCTCCAGCACTTCTGAACTCTGAGCACCAGCCCAGGATACAAACTCACACCCCTTGGGGCGCCTGGGTGGCTCAGTCAGTTAAGCGTCCGACTCTTGATTTTGGCTCAGGTCATGATCTCAGGGTCGTGGGACTGAGCCCCACGTCAGGCTCTGCACTCAGCGTGGAGTCTGCCTGAAATTCTCTCTCCCTCTGCCCACCCCCCCCAACTCACGTGCATGCTCTCTCTAAATAAATAAATAAATCTTAAAAAAAAAAGAAAAGAAAAGAAACTCGCATCCCTTTCCTTAACCATTGCACACAGAAAAGGACCAAGGTGCCCGGAGAAGGACACAATACGCGAGTGTCTAACAGTCCTGGCATCCAGGCCTGGCTCCATCACTCCAGAGCTGTGTGACACCAGGCAAATGACTTCATGACCTCACGTCCCTCAGCCTCAGTTCCTTCATCTGTACAATGGAGCAACTCGTCATACCTCCCCTCGGGGTCACTGTGAGAAGTGGGGAAAATGACAAGGGAACACGCCTTCCAGCCTGCAGAGCCCGGCCATGCAGTGGGGGCCCCTGAGTCCCGGCGCCTGAGGGCCCAGAAGGCTGGGGCTGGCTCTGCCCCACGCATGGTTTCCGCACCAAGACGCGGGAAGGGAAGACGCCAAGCCTAGCCGGCAAGTGACAGCCACATCAAGGTGTGCTGATACCTTTAACGAGCAGCAAAAGAAGGGGGAACAGGGAAAAAACCACACTGAGAGGCTCCGGGAGGGCGAGGGGGGGCAACAGCTCTCCTCCTCACAGCCAGGAGCTCACGCTCACACTCTGACGTCAGACGGGCTGGGTCTCAATCTTGGCTCCACCATTTATTGGCCCTTGGAGCTTGGCTGAGTGACTTCCCCTCTCTGAGCCTCCATTTTCTTGACTGTGAAATGGGGTGATCAAAGTCAGCTTCAGGGCTGTCTTGAGGATTAAAAAAGATCACCAATGTGAGACCGGAAGCACAGGCAGGTGGCTACCTTATTATGAGTCATTGTTCCCTAAGGCCCCTGAAGGCTCAGCCCCAGTGGCAGGTCTCGGCCTCAGCTGCAGTTGACTGGAGTCGGGGCCACCCAGGGGTCAGCGCCCTGGCCCTCCCTGCAGGCTGGAGACCCTCTCCCAGGGGCCCCCGCCACACCCAGGGGAGGGACCCTGAACCCACTCTCAGCCTGGGCTTCCCTTTCCTCCTCGCTGCCCAAGGCTAATTCAGAGCCTGAAGCTCCCAACCACCACTTGGGGGCGCCTGTTAAAATGCAGATATCCAGGTTCTGCCCCTGGCCCCCTGCTCTGAGATCTTGAGGGGGCCTAAGAATGTCTTTTGCAAGCATTTTTATGACACACAGACAGGTGAGAGAATCAGTTGCCCTGGGGAAAGACCGATCCCTTAGCCTGGCACCTGAGGCTCCCCCTGACCCAGATTCAGCCCAGCTTCCCAGCTTCACCCCCTACCCTGTCCTCCATACCCCTCAACTCCAGTCCCACCGAGCATTTTGCTGTTCCACAAACACACCAATTTCTCGCGTGCCTCTGTGCCTTTGCAGCTGTTCTTCCCCCTACCTGGAACTCCCTCTCTCACTGTCCCTGGAACTCCCTCTCTCACTGTCCCTGACTACCCAATTTCTACTGACCCTTCAAGACCCAGCTCAAAAATCAGCCTCTGGGGGGAACAGCTGGTCACTCCTAGCTCACCCGGAGCCCTGATATCACACTCATGGGGACAGCCAGGCCTGTGCCCTCTCTGTTCCCTCTACCCAAAACCCTCTTCCCCCTGCTCCCCATAGCACTGGCTCCTCATCCATTGGGCCTCAGCACAAATATCACCTCTCGACCACACCACCTCCAGGAAGCCCTCCTGGTTTTCTCTATCACAGCAGCCTGCTTTTCTTCACAGCACATAATCTGAACATCAGAATGTGAGCCCATAAGTTCAGGGGCTTTGTCTAGCTGGTGCTCTGGTGGCCAGCTTCTCCCACTCAGCCCCAGTCCCAAGAAAGAATGGGACACAGCTGGCCATATAAACTACTGAATGGATGGATGGATGCAAACGTCCACCTCCGCTATAGACCATGAGTTCCCAGGGGAAGAGACCGTGGCTACTACTTCTTCCTGCCTACTAATTCTCCATGCCTCCAGTGGCTCACAGAGCTCCGGACCGAGAAGCACATGGTAACATGCTGGATGGGGAAGAAAAGAGATGCCAAACTGTGCGTGCTTGGCAAGGACACAGGGAGTCAGATGTTAAGGGTCACCGCGTTCTGTCTCCGTAAAGTTGTTTAGGTTTGTAAGAAAAAGGTGTATGCCGGTGGGACCACGAAAATCAACAGCTAAAGTATATATGCCATGTTTTGTCAATTCCAAGACATCATCAATTTTAAGATACAGCAATTCTTTTATGTGTCTCCAAGAGAGAAAAAAAAAAAAACATAGCAATTAAATCATGACACACCACAGGCTGTAACATGAGAGATATTAACGTGTAAAAATAAAAACGGTGCCATCCTAAGAGTCGAGGAAGCGCGGTGTGCGTGTGCGCACGCGGGCCATGTTTATCTGGCCTCGCACTAGACTCTCTCTCCCCCGGCCAGCTTGCTCCAGGCCCCATGGCTGCAGGGCTGGCTGTCCTGTTTCTGCCCCCTCCCTCACAGGATGGGACCCCCACGTGGCCCCCAGGCTGAGCCACCGAGAGGGGAGCAGCTGAGCGATCGGATACCTAGAACGAGGGAGGCTGGATGCTCTCCCGGTCCATGAGGCTCCAGGAAGGGGGCCCGCGGGGTCACAGAGCAGCACCCCTGGCCAGGTAGCGGTGGTGACGCAGAGATAGTTACCGTGACCCGGAACGGAGTAGCAGCCGAGGGCTCCATGCTGGGGCTCTTCTCTGACAGGCTGCCGGGCAAACTGCGCCGGGAGCCTGGCCTTTCCTGGGGCGACTCTGTCAACAGAGGGAGAGAGAGCTTGGTGAGGACGGGCAATCGAAGCCACTCAGTCCGGCCCTCCTGTCATGCCCATCCTGGCCAGGACAGCAGACAACTGGTCCCCATAAAATAGTACAGTCCCCGGTGCGCCTGGATGGCTCAGTCGGTTGAGCGACTGCCTTCAGCTCAGGTCATGATCCCAGAGTCCTGGGATCGAGCCCCACATCGGGCTCCCGGCTCGGCGGGGAGCCTGTTTCTCCCTCTGACCTTCCCCCCTCTCATGCTGTTTCTCTCTCGCTCACTCTCTAATAAATAAATAAATAAAATCTTTAAAAAAAAAAAATAGTACAGTCCCCATGGAAAACAGTTTGGCGGTTCCCCCAGAAAGTGAAAGACAGAATTATCGCATGACCCAGCAATTCCACTCCTAGGTATATACCCCAAAACCTTGAAAACAGGGACACAGACACATACACAGACTTGTATGCAAATGTGTAAGGCAGCATTATTCCTAACAGCCAGAAGGTGGAAGCAAGCCAAGTGTCCATCCACAGATGAAAGGATGCATGCAGTGTGGGAGAGCCATACAACGGAATGTGGTTCCATCACAAAAAGGAACAAAAGTTCTGACACACGTTGCAATGTGGACAAACCTGGAAAACACGCTGAGCAACAAAAGCCAGACACAAATATTGTATGAGTCCACTTACATGAAACACCTAGAATCGGCGAATTCATAGAGATGGAAAGTAGACTGGAGGTAACCAGGGGCTGAGGGTGGGCGGGATGGAGAGGGTATGGCTTAATGATAGGAGTTTCTGTTTGGAGTGATGGGAAACAGTGGGAAACAGTGGTGATGGTCGGACAACACATAACATACAGCACATAAATATACTCAATGCCATTAAATTGTACACTTAAAATGATTCAAATGGCAAATTTTATGTAATATGTATATATACACCCCAATTTTTAAAAAGATTTTATTTATTTATTTGAAAGAGAGCAAGAGCACCGAGGGAGAGTGAGAGGGAGAAGCAGACTCCCCACTGAGCAGAGAGCCGGACGCAGGGCGCAATCCCAGGACCCCAAGATCAGGACCGGAGCTGAAGGCAGATGCCCAACTGACTGAGCCACCCAGGCATCCCACCCCAATTAAAAAAAAAAAAAAGGTGTCCTAAAACCTGTACTTCAAGTCATATATCTTGTGACATAATGAGCTCCCTGTTACTGGAGGTATACAAGTAGTCCCTTCAAACATGAGAATCTGTGATCTCCGGGTTCTAATTTGGACCTTCTTTTCCAGAGGCCTTAAACTTGATGGAAGTGCAAGGGCTGGCTGTTCCCAGGATCAAGGGTAGCAGCCCGCTGGTTATTCTGTGCAGCCATGGGGGGCCCAGTGCAGCCACAGCGTCCCATAGTTCAAGAGAAGCTGGAAATCTGAGTTTTTTAAAATATGAAATATTCTGATTTTTAAATGGTGACAGCTCATTTAAAACTCATGGCCATGATCTGAGCATGTCTGTTCAGAACCTCCCAGGTCAGTGCAAGCTGGTCGCTTTCCCAGCTGTTCCCTCACACCATGCTCGCCATGTTCAGCACCGGGTGCCTCTTTTCCAGGGCTCTGGCTGGGACCCCCCACAGAGGTCTCTGGGCCCAAGCCCATCCTGCAGGCCCTGGAGGAGACGCTTGGCGACCCCTCTGTCCTCCGCTGTTGGCCCCCTTCTGGATCCTACAGCGATAGCCTGGCCAAGCCTCCTATCAAAGTTCTCACATGGGGGGTGCTCAGGAAAGGCCTGTTGGTTCGCAAGGAAGAAAAAGGATAGGGCATGGGCGCCTGGGTGGCTCAGTTGGTTAAGTGACTGCTTTCGGCTCAGGTCATGATTCTGGAGTCCCTGGATCGAGTCCCACATCGGGCTCCCTGCTCTGCAGGGAGTCTGCTTCTCCCTCTGACCCTCCCCCCTCTCGTGTGCTCTCTCTCTCTCATTCTCTCTGTCTCAAATAAATAAATAAAATCTTTAAAAAAAAAAAAAAAAGGATAGGGCAGAGATTTCCCTGGTATGCGTGCACACACAGGCGTAGTCAGGCGCATGCCCAGCAAACACACATGCACTTCCACATCTGTGCGTGTAGCCACGCAGACTTATCCCCAGGGACATGTCCGTGTGAGGACGGGTGGACGTGTGCACGTGCACAGGACAGATGACCAGAAGCAGGCTTTCCCAGAAGGCAGAAGCGCCACTGGGGACAACGTCTACCCCTTCCAGTCCATTCCCTCATTGCAGCCAGATTGAACAGGAGTCTTCAGACGTGTGGAAGGCCAGAGTTGAGCCTGTCACCCCCCCCAGGACGGGCTCCAGTACAGCAGGAAAGCCACGGGGATGGGCTTGGGCATGGCTGACCACCAGGTAGACCTAAGGCAGGGGTTGATACCAGGTCTGGATGTGCACTAGCCAGCCCTGGGCCACCTCCTCCAGAGAAGTTTCCTCCACTCGGCTCCTCCTCAGCCCAGTGACCGCGATCTCTGAGGCCCTCAGTGCCTTGCTTGTGGCACTTCCTGCTGAGAACCTTCCACCCTCCCCCTCCACGGTCCCTGCTAGTCACACTCTAGGAGACACCCACTCTTTCTGGAGGTTTCCCTAGGAAATCTCTTCTTGTACTCCCCAGTCTACCTTCACCTCTCTCCCCAACCCCCAGCACCCCACCCCCATCACCTCCACCTGGGTGTCCACCATAACCACTGTGTCCTACCCATGTGTGAGGCACTGTGCTCAGCTCCCAGAAGCCCTTCAAGAACTTCCCTCCCTCCCCCAGCACACACACACACACACACACACACACACAGCTCCATCAGCCCTTCCTGGGCAGGTGGGCCATCATGGCTTCAGGCAAGACATACATGGAGTCACCTGTAGGGCATGAGGAGCCCAGCAAGGCTGCCTCTCTTCTGAGACCAAGACTGATACTCCCCCCAACCTGTGCAGAATACTTCCTCTTGCCTCCTAGGTCTGAGCCAGGAGGCTCTCGGGGGTTGCTTGATCCAACCACCCATTTTACAGATGAGGAAACTGAGAGGAGAGGAAAGGAACTTGTCCATCAGCCACTAACCCAATAGGTCTAGAGCAAAGACACTCTCAGGTGTTCCCAAAATAGCCTTAAACTTCAATTCAGAAGCCCTGGCCATGCCCCATCCCTGTCAGAAGGCAGAAAGTCAGCAAGGGGGCTACAGGGCAGGAAAGGATAGGAGTCGGCTCTCCCTCCTGCATAGAGCGACCAGTTCTTCTCCCTGACCTCTGGAGCCTCCCGGCCAATGCCCAGCACAGGGCCCTGCCCTCCAGAGGAAACTGAAGGGGAACCTTTGTACCTTTCCAGGTAGCTTCTACTGGCCCCGGCTCTATTCTCCACTCTTCTCCACCCTGCCTTCTGTTCCAGTGGGCTGACCTGTGTGGCCCCCGCCAACCGAGCTTCTGGGCCCCCCAGCTTCCATGGGGTTAGGCCAGCGCAGGGGTGGCAGGGGGGAACTGGTGCAGAGATCAGGGGAGGGAGAGTCGCCCAGGCTGGCTGCCTCCCTCCCTCCTTCCACTGACAGTCCCAGCTACTATCAAGATGAGCCTGTCTCCTGAGCCCTGGCCCACCTCCCCTCCCTAAGCCTCAGTAGATCATCCCTGGTTGTCACTAGCTCTGGGGTCCTGCACTCCTCCTCATGATTCCCCACACCCGCCCACACCTCAAATCATCCTAGCCTAAGTCCCATCTGCTTCCTGTGGGACCCTGACTGATCCACCAGGCGGGATCCCAGCTGCCCAAGACCCAGCCCATCCTCCACGGAGGGGGAGGGACGGGGGCGGGCGGGGGAGGGGGCAGGCCAGGAAAGAAGCCGTGTGGTGCTCATGGTCCTCAGGGCAGGGTCCGGGCCGGATCGGGCTCTCTCCCCATCCGACACCCCAAATGGCTTTCCCAAGCCTGCCACAGGCTCAAAACACAAAGTTAACAATAACCTCGTGGATCACTGAGTTCTGAGCCAGCATCTCTCTACCTTCTCTTCATTACCATTTCCCCTGGAGGGGGTCTTTTTAGACATTTTTTCCCTAGGTCCCCCCCCATAAAACTTTAATACCACGTACCCAGTAACTTATCTTCATGACCTGTACATATATTGGGCTTCATACAAAGAAAGAGTGAGAATTTTTTTTGCACCCTCCCTTCCAAGAACCAATTTTTTTCGCCCACATGGAGCACTATCGCCCCCCCCGAGAAGGAAAGTTCTGGACCCATTCATATAGAATCCCCACATGGCAACTTGGACAGCTGTGGTGAGCTCCATTTTCCAGATGAGGAGACTGAGTTCTCAGAGGCAAAAATGACTTCCTCTAAAGTTCCGCCCGGTAGGAAGTAAGAGGGCATGCCGAAGCTCCTTAAACTGCCCCCCCAAACACACACTGAGGACCTCACAGAAGGCTGAGGGTGCCTGGAGCCTGGGGCAGGGGGAGGAACGCAAGGGGGGCACCAGGAGACGGATTCAACCTGGCCTCTGCTGTGTGACTCCAGGCCAGCTCCTGATTTATCAGCAATCCAATGGGTCAGGGGGTTAGAGCAGTGACTGTCTCAGTCCTCAACTACCAAAACAAAAGCAAAGACCAAAAAACAAACCCTCTTTATTTTACAGAGGCAAAGAATAGGGAAAGTTGACCCCCTCCCGGCCATCCTCATTCTGCCTGCAGGGATTTAGCCTGAGTCCTTGACAAAAACACAGAAGCCTATGTCCTTTGATTTAGCAGTGCTTTTTTTCTAATTTGGGGAAGCAGACACTGGGAGGCTCAGGCCCTGTGCTCCCCAAAGGTCTAAGCAACACAGCTGGGTAAGTGACCTAACACTGTGCAGCATCCCTGGCCTTGGAGCACCGATCCAAGAGTCTCCCCTCAGCTCAGACTCCTTCTGTGACCTCCACATGACCTCGGGGCTCCCAACCTGCAAAACCAGGCCACAGGATGAGCCGATCCTGGATCCCCTTTCCACCACAAGGTCAAAAGAGTCTCCATTTTTCCCAGGAACGCCAGGCTGTCTTCCCACTCTTGGAAGCCACAGCCAGAGAAATGCATTTTAACCTTGATGTGTTTGCAAAAAAATAAATAAAATAAAATCGGTTTCATTCAAATGCTGCTGGCTTGGTTGCCAGGGATACCACCTAATCATGAAGGATGACTGTTACGTGTTCCCATGGAAACACGGAGGCCTGAGAACATCCTGTAATTTCAGACAAGACACCAAATTTCAGTTGTCGGGTTGCACTGCCCAGATCTTAATGCTTAAAAACAGGGAAAGGCAGCAACCTCTAATATTGGTGTCAGGAGAAAAGAAGTCAGCACGAGTATAGAAAAAGGAGACAGGAGACAGGGGTGTATGTGTGTGCTGGACCTCAACGGTGACCAGGAAAACGCAAATTAAAACTACCAGATACCATCTCACACCGTTCAGATAGGCAAAAATAAAGAACAGTGACCCCGAATGTTGACAGGGATGTAGGGGACTCTTTCATCACTGCTGGTGGAGTAGAAGGGTCTGAAGAACAATTAGATCAGAGCTAGTGGAAACCGACACACACGCACGCGCTCTGGGACCAGAACGCCCTCCCCCCCACGTCCAGTCTAGAACGCTGCTTCATCCTTGCACATGGAGATCTGCACAAAGATGTCTCCTGCCACACTGTTTGTAGTAGCAAAATGTTGGGAGCAGCCTGGATGTCCACCAGTAGGGGAATGGGTGACCCCACCCCGGCACCCCGGGGCAATCATTTGGCAGAATACGATACAGCAAGGAAGAGGGTATGATTTCAGGGACTCTGTTCACATGGCACACAATGACACTAGGAAGGACCCGATTCTATAAGATCCACATGAAGCATACCCAGAAACAAGGCGTTGAGTGAAAAAAGTACGTTGCCCAAGGAAATGGGGTGCGATCCCCTTACACACATTTTTGTACCAATGTTCGTAACATGCGTAATAGCCAAAAACCAGAAATAATCAAAACGCCCTTCAATAGGTGAATGGTGAAAATGTGGTCCATCCACCACAGTGTGTGAGGCTGAATAATGCCCCCCAAAGAAGTCCACACTTCTTCCTAATTCCCAGCGCCTGTGAATTGTTACATTACACAGAGACTCTGTGGACAGGATCAAGGTTAAGGAGATGAAAGTATATCCTGCATTATCCAGGGGAAAACAGTCTTAAATGCAGAAGAGGAAGCAGAAGGATGCAATGATGGAAGAGGCAGGAGACATTCTAAGCATGAAAGGAATGATAGAAGAAGAGATCACAAACCAAGAAATGTGGGTGACTTCTATCTTGAAACTGGGAACACCCTTCCGCTGACAGCCAGCAAGAAAACGGGACCTCAGCCCTACAATCACATGGAACTGAGTTCAGCCCAGCCAATGAAGTGGATTTTTCCCTAGAGCCTTTCAAAAAGAACTCAACCCGCTAACACCTCAATTTTAGTCCTGCAAGCCCATGACCCATGGCAGACTTCCGACCTACAGAACTGTAAGATGGCAGATCTGTGTTGTTTGAGCTGCTACGTTTTTTTTAAGTTTATTTATTTTTCTTTTTAAGTACACTCTACACTCAACGTGGGGCTTGAACTCACGACTCCGAGATCAAGAGTCATATGCTCTTCTGACTGAGCCAATCAGGTAGCCCTAAGCTGTTAAATTTTCATTTGTTGTGGCAATAAAAGGAAACAACACACATACCATGAAATGCTACACAACAATGAAAAAAAGAATGCACTATTGATAGATTTCCACAAATTTCCACAACTGGGGTGGATCTCAAGGGCATTATGTGGGGGGGGGGGTAGTCAATATCAAAAGGCCACATAGAGTATGATTCCATTCATATGGCATCTTAAAGTGGCAAAGTCCTAGAGATGGAAAAGAGATTAGCAGTTGCCAGGGCTTGGGGATGGTGGGGGGCAGGCAGGTGGGTATAGCTATAAAGGGGCAGTGCGAGAGCTCTTCGTGGTGATACAATAGTCTTGTGTCTTGATTGTGGTGGTGGTTACACAAATGTACACATGTAATAAAAATGGCACAGAACTGGGGCGCCTGGGTGGCTCAGTCGGTTAAGTGTCCGACGCTTGGTTTCAGCTCAGGTCATGATCTCAGGGTCATGGGATCGATCCCCGCCTGGGCTCCATGCTCAGCACAGAGTCTGCTTGTCCCTCTCTCTCTCCATATACATAAAATAAATAAATAACATCTTTTTAAAAACGGCACACAATTATACATATACACGGTACCAGTTTGCAGAAAAGAGTGGATGAAAGCAGCCGCTGGCATCCAGAATCCAACCTGGCATTCACAGCCGTGCCATGTTATTGTCCTTTTGGACATAAAGAATCTTCTAGGGTACCAGCCTCAGACAAGTTCACCCAGATAAAGTGAGACAAAACAAGGCCATTTCATAATTTTGTCTAAGCAACAGACAAGAGCCAAGTCACTGTGCCACCCACAAAATACCAAACACCCTCCTACCTTGGCTACAATGACTGACTGCTTCTTCCTTACAACGACCGCTTTATCGTCATGCTTGTCTCCCCTCCCTGAAGATACATTTGGAGATACCCCATCATAAAATTGCCCCGCTTTCTGACAGCAGCCAACCTAGAGTGAACCCCACTTCCTTAGACATCCCCCAAAGCACTCCATCAAAGCCCAAATCCTATAGCAGGTTTTTTTCTACCATATTCGGACTGAGATGTCCTGTGGTTCCCAGTGGTGTATGTTCTCCCTCGCTGGTGTAACAAAAAATAAATCCAACTTGTCTAACTAGGCACGCTCCCAGGGGGTTTCTGGCTGGAGGGCATCGACGCTGGAGGATAATGTACTATAGTCATGTGAGACGTAACTATCAGGGGAAACCAAGTGAAGGGTACACGGAAGCCTCCCTGTACTCTTTTTGCAACTGCTTATATATCTGTGATGATTCCGAAATGGAAAGTCAATAAATTGCCTATTTGAAATACATGGAATCATATCTGTGTGTAAATAATTGAGATTTTCCATCCCAAGAAACTAACTGCAGAAATGTATTGGTATCCAGTGTTACCTAATAGAGAGAGGAGCTAGCGATCCAGAGGTAAGAGGCACAGAAATATGAACCTCACCGCACAGGCTTACCCTAGACTCTTTAGGCTGAAGTACATTTGTTGTCTGTGTGATTAAACTGATACGAGGTTTTACCTTCTGTTTGTGTGTGTGTGTGCACAAACTCGTATAGAAAAAAGGCATAAACCGTTCTCAAAACATTATCATCAGAGGTTCTCTCTGAAGAAGGGGATGGGCTATGGGTGGAAACAGATGACTGCATCATTAACTGAATGAAGAATAATTCAGACTTCCAAAAACTAACAGTAAAATTAAAACATAAAAAGTGGTATGATGATTCAGCACGAATTGGGCCCCCCTGAACACATAGGAAAGGAAGAGAAAAACACAACCAGAAAACAAAACCAATAAATCAGAAACAGCGGTCCAAATGACCAGACAGCTACAGAGAGTGGCTCAGGAAGAGTCCAAAAAGTGGACCTAGGAACAAACCAGTGGGTGAGGGAATACGGCTCCCCATCCTGGAGTGCCAAAAGACTGGTCCCCACCCCCCCACCCCCCTCCACGGGAGTGGCCAGGTAAACAGCAGGAAGAGCCAAAGGTAAAATCACCATGGCAACAGGCCATGGAATCTTCACATTGTTAGAACTTTCCAGACGCAGCAGTCCAACTATGATGGCTCTGTGTCTATCTTTGTGTGCGTTAATGAAGCACATCCGCACTGTTATTATCTGCTTGTAACAGTGAGCTAAATAAAGAGTGAGTTTGCCAAAATATTGCACTGATAAGTTGGTAGGTCGCCCGCCTCCCCCTGCGCACTTTTTCCAGTTCAGTTTTTGGTCACCTGTCTTTGGGAGAAGGAGGACAGGTGTTCCTCAGAGATTACTAAGCCTTAGCCACCTGCAGTAGGCAGAAAAATGGGCCCCAGAGAGCCCACGTCTCGATCCCTAGAACCTCTGAATATGTCACCTGTGTGGTAAAAAGGGACTCTGCGGACGAGATTAAGTCAAGAATCCTGAGATGGGGAGTTTACCTTGGACTACCTGGTGGGCCTGATGTAATCCCAAGCAGAAGGAGACAGGAGGAGTGTCAGAGAAGGCAGAGCTGGTGCCGTGGTGAAGGGAGCAAGGGGGGGTGGGGGGCACGGGTCAAAGACTTCTAGAACCTGGCAAAGGCCAGGAGACTGACTCTCCCCCAGAGCCTCTAAGAGGAATACTGTCCTGCCGACACCTTGATTCTAGCGCCCAGGGACACTGCTTTCAGACTTCCGACCTCCAGAACTGTAAGATAATAAATCTGTGTTGTGTTAAGACACTGAATTTATGGTCATCTGTTACAGTAGCAACAGGAAACCAATACAGCCACTGATAAAAGCACAGCTTACTCTAATTACATTAAAGTGAAGATAGAGGGATAGGCCATCAGATCGTTGGCCGATTTAGGACAGCGGACACTCAAGGTCTCCCATCTCTCGCTTACAGCTGCTTTAAAAAAGGAGACGAGCTTCCTTCTAGAGAGACAATATTCTTCACCATATATAATGTAAGCCTCTTTCTTTCTCCACAATGCACTTGTTATCAAACGACACACGTGATAACCACGAGAGTATAACGTACGTTTGCTGGTTATTTTGCAATATAACTTAGAGATGTTTTCACATCTGTGCCTGGAGAACATTTCATCTTTTCGTACTCAGCACTCTGTGTATTTATCCTCAGTATAGATACTATTTACATCAATCATACGTCTCTAGGGTATATAAGTCCTAATGATAGCACTCCAGAGGGAACCATGATTATCCAAACCTAAATATTCTGATGTATTATTAGATTCATCCTATTTTTTCATTTCATTCAGAAAATATAAGCTATTTCTTTTTTCTCCAAAATTCAACCTCAGAACCTAATGTTCTGCACTTCTGTTTAAAAACTGTATTATTAAATTAGTACATGGCTATATAACAGCCTTCATTTTTTTCCTCAACAAATTAAAATGGGCATAAAGCTTTAAGTGTGTATATACTGATTTTTACATATAACTTGAAAACTCCCTTTACCTTTCTGTACTCGACAACTTGGAATTCAAATTCTAAATGATCTCCCAGCTTCTAACTTAATGGTTTAATGCTAAAGCAAACTGAATTTCAGTTCTTTGTGTAATTTTTAGCCTGCGAAACAGCTGACCCCCTAGATTGTATATCATACCCTATAAGGGACATGAAGCTGTAATTTGGAAAAACAACAGAGCGATCATTTATGTTCTAGAACAGACCATCTGTGACCGCCCTAGGAACTTGGGGGGAAAGGGGACCAATGGAGACATGAAGCTCCTGCTACCTGTTGTGCAGAAACCTTTGTCTCTGACCCTGGGGTCTCCTATATTCTGCCCATGAAACTACCAGTTTAGGCTCTTAGTTTGCAAGTAGGGTAACATTGCCACCCTGCATGGTAATTAACAAAGAGCATCAAAACTACTCAGGAATACATTTAATAAAAGAGGTACAAGACTGGGGCGCCTGGGTGGCTCAGTAGATTAAGCGACTGTCTTTGGCTCAGGTCATGATCCCGGGGTCCTGGGATCGAGCCCCGCTTTGGACTCTCTGCTCAGCAAGAGCCTGCTTCTCCCCCTCCCTCTGCCTGCCGCTCTGCCTACTTGTGGTCTCTCTCTCTGTCTCTCTGTCAAATAAATAAATAAAATCTTTTTAAAAAAAAAAAGAGGTACAAGACTAATAGCTAAAAATATATCACTGAGAGACTTTGTAAAAAATCTAAATAAATGAAGAGATACACCATGTTCAAGGATTGGGAAGACTCCGTGTTGTTAAGATGGATTTCTCCCAAACCCATCTACAGATTCAATGTGATCCCAATCAAAATCCTAGCAGGCTTTCTGAAGACAATGACAAGCTCAATTGTAAATTTAGGTGGCAAAGCAAAGGACCGAGAAGAGCCAAACAATCTGGAGTAAGAAGAAACAGGTTGGGAGACTTACATTACTTGGTTTCAAGGCATAGTTTATAGTCTCGAAACAGAGCTAAAGTAATCAAGACAGCATGGTATTAGCATTAGGACACAGATCAATGGAAGAAAAGAGCATGCAGAAACAGACCACACATAGATGGTCAATTGATTTTTGGAAAAAAGGTGCAAAGGTAAATTGATGGTGTGAAAGATAGTTTTTTCAACAAATAGCACTAGAACTGGATATCTGTATGTAATAAAAATGGACCATCAGGAAATGTAGAGAAACAGATCTGGGGATGGTGACTGTGCGGGTGTGGGGAAGGGAAGGAGTCCTAAAGCCATGGAACTGTGATAACCCATTGTCTTTCAAGTGGAATTGGGATCAGAATTCAAGTTGTTGTTAAGTTCAGGACGTTGTTCAGAGTCAGGGGAGGGTACCCACGGTTCCTGGGGGTGGCCACATCTGCTGAGAGAGGGGCACGTCCAGGGCACCCATCCCCACCCACCCAGAGCATTTGGTGGGGGGCACAGCAACTCTCCAGAGGGGCCATGGAGGGGTCAGGCTGCTGGCACTCAGGAGGTGGAGGGAAGAGCCAAGGAGATGCGTTGTTCTCACTTAGATCCCGGGAGGGGCCTCTCTGAAAGCAGAGTGCGGGGGTCTGCTCCCTGGCCCCTGGCTGGCCTCAGCAGCCGTCCAAGTGAAGTCCTGCAAACTTCCCAGCATCTGTAGACACTGTAGCCAGCTCTTCCTGAGGCCCTCTCCTCGAGCCCCTTCACAATTGCCTTGACAATTCATGCTTCCTATTCCTCACCCTGACGTGCACCTAACTTTCAAAGAATTCCCAGCCTTCCAGAAAACTCTGGATTCCTTGGTCACTCCAAGGACTCATGAACTGGCCTGAAGACTCCTCATGTCCCCAAGTCTCTTTCTTCCTTTGCTTTTCTGGGGATTTCTAGGAACTTGGGTCTGCGGCGTTTCTATTCCCGAGTTTCCCCCTGCGGCCCTTTGCTCCTACCCCAGGGCCCACAGAGGGCTGCCATTTTTTCTGGGCTGCCGGAGTTCGGGAAAGGGAGGGGGTCCCAGGTGTGGGCATGTGTGCAGTTTCTCCACATCCATCTCTTCTTTGAAACAATGCCATAGTACACATTTTGAAGCCTTTGCAAATGTAGGAAAAACATAAAAGCACAGTTGCGCAGGACGCACCCTGTCTTCAGGAGGCTGGCTCTCCCTGGGGAGAGGACAGGGCTCTTTAGCCATACCCCATGGGTAGGCAAATTTTTCCCATAAAGGGCCAGAGAGCAAATATTTTAGGCTTCTCTCGACTACTCAACTTCTGCCAAAGTGGCCCAAAAACAGCCACAGACAATATGTACTTTGAAAAAGCATGGCTGTGTTCCAGTGAACTTTACTTATGGACATGGAGATGTGAATTTCATAGAATGTTCACATTATAAAACATCATTCCTCTTTTGACTTTTGTCTCAACCACTGAAAAAAGCTATTCCTCGCGCCCAGGTCATACAGAAACAGGTGGCCGGCTGGGTTTGGCCTATGGCCTGTATTTTGTTGGCCCCTGCTGTACCCGAATCATTTTATTTCTAGGAAAAAAAAGAGAAAAAGAAAAGAGAAGGAAGGAGAAGCAATAGGACCATGTTACCATTTGTTAATCTGAGAAGTGAGTACATGGGTGTCTGCAATTTTTTCCCCATACTTCCTATATTTTCAAATATTTTAATTTTTTAATTTTTTTTAAAGATTTTATTTATTTATTTGACAGAGAGAGACACAGCGAGAGAGGGAACACAAGCAGGGGGAGTGGGAGAGGGAGAAACAGGCTCGCCGCTGAGCAGGGAGCCCAAAGCCAGGCTCGATCCCAGGACCCTGGGACCATGAACTGAGCCGAAGGCAGATGCTTAACAACTGAGCCACCCAGGGGCCCCTCAAATATTTTAGAATTTTTTAAAAAATTCAAGAATGGGGGGGCCCCTGGGTGGCTCAGTCGGTTAAGCGTCTGCCTTCGACTCAGGTCATGATCCCAGTATCCTGGGATCGAGCCCCGCTTTGGGCTCCCTGCTCCGCCGGGAGTCTGCTTCTCCCTCTGCCTCTCCCCCCACCTCTGGCTTGTGCTCTCTCTCTCTCTTGCTCACTCTCTTTCTCTCAAACAAATGAGTAAAAATCTTTAAAAAAAAAAGTCAAGAACAGGAAAAAACCTGGAAGTAACCCCCAAATGCTCCCCCCCAGATGCTTATCACTGGGTGCTGGGATTAAAGATGATTTTTTACTTTCTTCTCTTCTAATATGGATATTTATTGCTTTTGTAATCCTGGGAGTTGGGTGAGGAGGAGAAACACCAATATAAACATTATTTTTTTTTTAAGGAGGAGATGGAGGGGGTTAGCCCATAACTGGTGGTCTCCCCTGGGGACCATTGATAACTCAGGAACTGCTTCCATAACATCTCTAGGAGGGGCTTCCCAGGCCCCCAGCCCCAGCGCTGTCTGTCGGGGCAGGACAGGGAGCTATAGCCTGGGTCCTCTGAAGCTCAGGGCGCCATCCCAGGACAACTCAGAGGCTGCTACTGCTGGGGGAGGGTGGTTGGAGCAGGTCCCTAGACACTAGTGGGTCTGTGACTGCAGAGACAGTTCACGGGAAACCCAAGCTTCTCTCGGGCCTCCACCCCCACCGAACTTCTCCAGCTGTCCCGTTCTGCACACCACACTCCATCCCCCAACCTCTACCCCTGCCCCGTCTGCAGCATTAAGAGCCAGAGCAGGCTTGTCAGCCATGTCCACAGCTCTGCTGGCTTCCAACCCACTCCAAGGGCTCCCACTCGCCTAGATCTTTCCAAAGGCTGTATGCCGCCTCCCTCTTGCTGGACCTCTCTCTCCTGAGTGCCAGGCTCCCATCACCTTGGAATTTCAGGAACCCATTCCATTTTCATACATAAAAACAACATGGTAGCATAATATGGAAATGGGCAACGATAGGACCTCTGACCTCTTGTCTTGCCAAATACAACATTAAAACAATTATCACCATCCTGCATCTCATCAAAGGAATGTTCTAACCCCCAAAAGAGTCCAAAAACCATCACCTCAGAATAAAGAAAAGCAACAAAGATGGATTACACTGAAATGGATGTTGTGGGCAACTCACTGCATTGGCCTTACTTTTCGTATTTTGCTGTCGGTCAGGGAGTAAATGTGGGCAGTCTGTCCAGCACTGGTCCTCAGATGGGGATGGCATCCCCTGTACCACCTCCTCCAACCTTGTCAGCTTCTCTCAACTTGCCCTCTGCTTCCCCGGACCCCACACCTACTGGCCTCCCCCAGGATTCTCCAGGAAGCAGGAATGACCTCCTTGCTGGGCCTCCAAAACTTGCATCACATCTGAGTCTTTTGGGATACCACCTCCCCCATTCCCCCAAACTGGTCCAGTCCTTCTCCCCTTCTCCCAGCTCAGACCCATTGCCTCCTCCTTCTGGACAGCCAACACCATCACCTCTGTTTGCAGACACCCACTCTCCCCCCACCCCCTCCCTGTACCGCACCAATCTAGCCTGCCGGCTGCTAAAAATCATATTCCCAAATCACAGCTCTGGTAAGCAAAGTGAGGGTTAAACATCCTGGACTCTGCCCCTCAGGAGCTGGGTAAAGCTGAGCAAGTACTTAACCCGTCCGCAGACTCAGTTTTTCTCATCTGCAAAATGAAGCAGATCAGAGTAACTGGGAGAATGAGGATTTAATAAAATGATGCATTTAAAGGGCTTAGCAGAGCCCCTGGCACGCTGGAAGTCATTGTTATAATTACCATTATTTTCAGAATCTTTCCTTCGACTCCCTGTGGCTAGCTAGGGGGAGTGCCAACCTCTTGGCTCACCGTTCAAGGCCCTAACTAACCTCCTGGTCACGTCATCTGCTGACCGATTCCAGCAGACCTTCCCCCAGGCTCAGCTCCCTGAGGGTGGAGACTGGCTCTCTCCTCCACGGCAGCCCCTGGCACAGGGTTTGCAAACAGGAGGCGGCTCATTAAAGCTCTGCTGCTCTGAACAAGTACAAGTGACATTTGCAGCAGCCTCTGGGGGAAGAGATGCCAAGGAACCATCTGGGATGGTTCCGATCCCCATAGGCATCACATTTTGTTTCTAGATCAGCCCTAATAAAGGTGCAATTAACCCCTCAGGCTTTGGATGAACAGATAATGACAATTCACCCAGCTTATAATAATACTCTATGCTGTGTCACACCTCTAGAAGCTAGAAGGGCTTCTGAGCCCAGAGACATTTAGTCACTTGTCTGAGATCACACAGCATTTATGATGCAGTCAGGACTCCGGCCCTGGCCACACTCCTGAGCCAAACCCGGTCCCCAGAACAGAAGTATAAATGGATAGGAAACTATTTTTTCCTAAGCTTCTCCCTAACCAATGTATTGGTTTCCAATCTCCACAAACCCCCCACCCCAAGAGGGACAGCAAGAAGGAGCACCATCTCCGGCTGCCCGGCGGCTCCTCTGGCCCCTCTCCTTCCCCTCCCCTCTGCTCCCTCATCGACAGGGGCTAAGGGGGAGGGGACAGAACCTCACAGCCCCACAGTTTCCTCCCCATCCTCCCTGCACTCTGCCTTTTTCATCTCATAGCCGTGTCAACTCATCACCTCTAAGGGCCAAGAAAAAAGAAAGAACATGGCCCAGATGCAGGAAGTGCTCTCCTGCCTGTCAGGGAGACAAGAAGAGGGAAAGAAAAGCTAACAAAGCTTCTAAAAGCAAAATCCCCAAACCACCTCTCGGGCACCCAGCAGCTGTCAAAGTCAACACAGGAACCCGGCAAAGGGGGGGGATCCCATCCCAAATGCACCCCAGGCAGCTGTGGAGTCGGGGATTCATAGGCCAAGCGCGGCTGCCTTTCCAAGGGCGTCATGGGGAGTCCTCGGCAGGCTCGCCTTTTCCGCTCATGTACAGGTGGGTCTGTCTAGACTGCAGAACCAAGCCGGTCTTTTCTGAGTACCGAGGCTCCTGGGCTGCTTTTTTTTTTTTTTTTTTTTTCTCATTCTCATTATTTGGAGGGCTATTGAGATTCCCCTCGATTCCTTATTTATGCAGTCAGAGGAAATCACAGCACAGAGAGCCGCTTCCAAACTCAAGGCCACGTGGGCCAACTTCAGATGGATAATTAAATATTGAACAAACGCTGAAATGCCTCTGCTGGATCGGGATGGCTAAAAATAACCACCCTGCCACTCCATGCCATAACCACCCTGCCACTCGGCGTGGCATCTCGCCTGCTCATTCTCAAATCCCTCCTCCCAGCAACTGTCAAACACAGCCTTGGTGGGGGGGTGTGCTGGGGGGCTGTGGGGGCTGGGGACTGACTGCCCAAATTCCCACTCAACACAAAACAAAACTTCAGCTCCTGGCGAGCTCCGAATGTTCCTGACCAGGAAATACTCTCCCTTTCCTGACATTTAAACCAAACGGCCTCAAGAGGAAGGTGCTGGAGAAGTTATCACAGCTGTTGCTTTTCCTTTTAAAAACAGTCAAAAGGCTTCATGTCATTTCTAAGCAAAACGCGTATGGGATGTGAGCGCGTCGGCAACGGGTTACACAAGAGCTCAACCCCATCCCGTCCCCCAGGAAGACCCAACGAGGAGCCCAGCTGCCTCAGTTTCCCTCTCTGCGCTACCCTTGGGAAAAGCAACAAACACAACCAACATGGAAATAGAATGCCAGAGTCAGAATTCCGGACCTGGGTCTCTCATTAACTCCTTTCCATAACCTTGAGCGAGTGGCCTTGGCTCTGCAGGTCTCGGTTTCCCCCGCTGTCCAGGGGAACAGTTAGCCCGGGTGCTGGAGGTGCAAGAGGCCCCGCCAACCCGGGGCCCAGCAGCGGCTGAGCAAAGCAGCCTCCGGCCCCTCATCCCACCAGGTTTCCGTAAGCACAGACTGCAGCGGGGCAGAGACTGGGCAGCAGACCTGACCTGCTGAGCTCAAGAGGGCATTCCCGTGTCCTCCGCATCCCACCAACTCCAGAAAAGAGGAAGCACTGGGCTCCTGGGCCCGGTTCTGAGTGTAAGTGGGCTTTGGAGTCTAGTGGCCTCGTTTTGGACCTTGCCTCGTTCAGCCAATTAGTTTACCAAGCTCAGTTTCCTAATCCGGCAAAGGGAAGTGATAATAAGGACCCCTACCTCCTTAGGAGGGTGGAGGGGTCGAAATAAGATATGACATGATCAGGCAAAGCTCTTGGCACCGGGCCTGACACACATTCAGCCATTATCTTCCTTGTTATTGAAGGTGAAGCCAGGAACACAAAGGCTAAGAGACTGACATTCCGGTAGATTAACTGGGACCTCTGGCCTCCCTCAAGGACCTAGATAGCTCTGGGGAGTGGGCCTCAAGCTGTCTGCCTGTCTTCAGGGACCTCATACAAGGGGACCCTGAACCCTTAGCACAAAGAGCCTTGGTGAAGAGACAGGGCTGAGGCTGTTTGACCTGTGACCATCCCAGGGAAAGCACATGGTTGGCAGAACACAAATGAGAGCAGGATACAGGGGTGGGGGTGGGGGTGATACTGGACCTAGGGGATCACCTGAATGGTCCCAGGCAGGCAGACGAGCCAATCGGGAAGACTGACCCCCCACAGATGCCAACAGAATCATTCCCCTGCCTCCCTCCCAAGTTATGGCCAGGATTTGGGGAGATGATGGCCAAGAACACTTGGTAGAGTCATTGACTGTGAAAATCAGATAGGAGGAGGAGGCCTTATCAAAGCCAAGGCCTGACCTCAGAAAGATCTGCCTGCCCACAGAATAGCAAGGTGGTGCATTTATCAGCTCAGGATCTGGAGTCTTGCAGAACTGGGCTCCAGCATTTCTGAGCTGTGTGATGCTGGACGAGGCTCCCACTCTTTGGGCTGCGGCTTCCTCCCCCATAAAATGAGGACAACACCAGTATCCATCTCCCAAGGTTGTAATGAGCATTAAATGAGATAAGGCAAGTACAAAATTAAGTTCACTGTTGGGCACTGAGAAAGCACTCAACAAACAAAAGCCATTTTAACTTTATTACAGGCCATGAAAGGGAGTGAGCCTCCCAGCTCCTGGGGTATGTAAGGACCAGGAGGGCCTGCAGAAGCTGGGGTTAAGCCCCAAAGGAGGGATTGTGTCTCAGCAGGAACAAATGAAGAGATGAGGCAGGAAAGGATAAATGTACAATTTCAGAGGTTGCAACCAAGTTGGGGGCAGAGAGTTGGGCCTTGGGCTCTTGGGGGTACATTTGAAGATGGGGGCAAGGGGACAAAAGATACAACCAGCCCCCACCCTCAGGGGCTTGCCAGCCCACAGGGCATCTCGGCAAGTCTCAGTGAAGCCAGGGTCCATATGGAGTGGTCCCAGCCCCTGTCCTTCCCTATGGGGGCACACAGGCCCTTCCCTAGCCATCACTCCCAACTGGGAAGCAGCTGTGACAAACCAGCACCCTCCCGAACCATGTCATCATCTTCCTGGGGGCCAGCAGCCCTGGGTTCCACACCTAGTTCTAGGAAGGTCCTTCTGCGCCTCAGTGTCCTCATCTTGACCAGGGATTGGATCACTCAGCTGCCACGTCTAAGCACCGGGAGGGGACTATCCCCTCAGGAGGTCAGCCCCAGTCTTCCTGGGTACCACCACCACTCTTGTCTGCATTCCTCCAAGTGTGCTGGGGTGTTCCTGGGAAACCCTTCCAGAGGGCTCCTCAGACAGACTCCAGCACACCCTGAAAGGAAAGGGGCCTGGGGATAGGGGAGAGGGATCACACAGCCACCAAAATATAGGGCCATACAATGGGGCTATGTATGGATGTGGAGGAGGAACCATCTCAGGAGAATATATCCACCAAGTCCCCAGCGTGCAGGCGGGTTAGGGTTAGCACCTGAAAAAACTCGGGTGAAAACAGAACGAAAAGAATCAGAGCCTCTGATGAGTATGCGTATGGGCATTCCAGGTCTCCTGACCTGTCAGGCAGCAGAGCATAAGTCCTGCTTGACAGAGGGGGAACCTGAGGCCCTGGGAGGGGCCCAGAGTCACACAACCAGCTCATTGCTGAGCTGGGAGCAGAACCTGTCTCCCACTAACCATGGCTCTGTACCCCCAAAAGGGCTCTGTGCCTCCGTGAACCTCAACAAGTCAGCCTCCTCAACCATCTGGGGGCTTGGGGAGGGCTGGCAGCATGTGCCATTAATCTCCATGTGCCCCCAGTGCCCAGGCTGGAGCCCAGCACATAGTAGGTGCTCAAGACATGTTTGCTAGTTGGGTAAATGGGCCAGACCTTATCTGGAGTGAGGGGAAAACCTGTATTTCCTCCCAGCAGCCCTGGGGGGACAGATAAGTCAGACAGACAGACAAAACTTTTCTTGACCTGGGGTAGGGGGAGGTGGGAAGGCACCTTGGCTGGTGACACTCTACTGGGGACAGGCCCCCCTCATATCCATGGACCATACCTAGCCTTCAAGTGGACTTAGGGTCACAAAGCTCAATGTGAAATGGCCAGATGACCCTTGCCATCTAAAGGTCACTGTCTCCACCCTGCTTCTGGTCATTGTCAATGGCAGGTCTCACTCTGCCTATTCCTCGGATGGGGAGATCGGGGCCCCGAGAAGGAAGAGCCCTGCTTAGTGCCCCGCTTTGCTCAAAGCCCGGGGGAGTGAGGCGGGACTGTGGACACTGTCCATCACTTGCAGCCCTGGGCAAGGACCAAGTCCTGCTCTCAAGTCCACAGGGAGCCCCCTGCCACCACTCCAGGGGACTGTGGGGGCAATGGACAGGGGGCTTCCTCAGAGGTGGCAGCCTGGCCACAGCCCTCTCCAAGGCCCGGCCGGCTGTGCACCTGCCTCCAGCCAACTCTTCCCTGCACTCTTCTGTTTCTGGACAAACACACTCCCCCAGAGTTCTCAGTCACTGTCCTTCCTCGCTAGTGACAGAGGCCAGAATGGGTGTGGAGCAAGGGGCGTGGGTGATCGGGGCTGGGGTGCTAGATACCACCCCCTCTTCTGGGGTCTGATGTCAGCACTATGGGACCAAGCCCCCACGCAGATGGGGAGACTGTGCCGCCTGAGGTCAGCAGGGACCCGCCCAAGGCCACAGGGTGGTTCCCCCCACGTGAGTTGCCACCTAGGTTGGGGCACTGGCCTCAGGAAGAGGGGTGGCCCTGGGGGCAGAGGCCAGGATCTGGGGATTTAGTGGAGAGGGAGATCAGTGGCTGCTCTAGGCGGGCAAGGGGCCCCCAGCCTCCACCTTTCACCCTGCCAGGCAGCTCTCATCCCCATGCATGACTCCCCATCACTCAAGGCCCTCTCTCCAGCCCAAACTACTGCTCCCCACTATCCCCCCTCCCAAGCCCTTCCCCTCCTCCACCCCAGGATGAACTCTCTCTACAACGCCCAAGACATTTTCCTTCTCCCTGTTTTTCCAGACTGTTCCTCTGCCCAGAGTAAGAACACCAACAGCTCCTGCTCAACTCTGGCCCAAGTGCCAGACAACACAGGCTTCTAGCTTTCTGTGCACTTGCTCTCACCCGTAAAGGACCCTGCCGTCACTACACCTGTCACTACACCCATTTACCAGACTAGGCCAAAGCGAGGTAACTGGCCCAAGGACAGTTCTGTGCAGAGCTGGGGCTTGAACACACATCTGACTCAACCACTCCCTCTGCTGTCCACATGTCACTTCCTCTGCGAAGCTCTCCCTGATTTCCCCAGATGTAACTTCAGTGACAGTCTCCTCCCCACTCGCTGCAGGCTTTGAGCTCCTTCAAGGCTGCGACACAAAGCAGGGGCTCCTGCACAGGAGGGGCCTGGAAGCTGGGGCACAGGTGACCGCTGGACACATTGTCTCCTGCCCAGTCAGCTGAGCAGGAGGGGGACTTCCGTTTCTCTCTGAGCATCTGCAGTCAGGAACAGAAGGGCACGGAGGTGCAGAGCAGGTCATGCAGGGCATCTGCAAGGAGAGGGGAGGGGTGGAGGCCTCAGGGTGTCCTGAGCATTACTGGGCATTTGTACAACTCCCATTTCTCAAAGCATGAACCCATTTCCTCACTGAGTCCTACCAGTCCTGCTAGCCCCTTTTTACAGCTCAAGAAACTGAGGCTCAGAAAAGAGAAGTGGCTTGCCCAAAGTCTCAGTGCTCAAACCCAGATCTCTAGTCTCTCAGGCTAAGCATGGAATGGGGCGGCGGTGGGGGGGGGGGGGGGGTAGCCAGAGGCCACTTCAAGGAAGACAAGGGGAGGTGGACCCCAGGCCTCGAGAGACTCTTGAGGACTGAACTTGCAGCAACACCTGTGCACACTTCCAGTCTCAGCTTGAACCCATCCAGGCATGGGGAACTCACTACTTCAGGAACTCACTCCTTCCTGAGGAAGCCTTGTACATTGTTATTCAGCCCTGACTGTGGAAAAAATCTTCCCCATTCTGGGGAAAAGCAAATGAACGCGTACTGTCTGATTTACCCTCAAGCTGACGATAAAACTGAGGTTCAGCAGCAACACCACAGGGCCCGAGCCACAAAACCAGCACCCGGGAGGGTGGGGATTTGACCTCAGGTCTGCCGGATCCCAAGCACGGATCTGCTCAAACCGCTGCCCGATCAAGCTCAGCACCGGACCAGCCTTCCCGTTTCCCAAGAGAACCAACTCGGCCCCGGTCCCGCTGGGCGCTACCAACCACCCTCCTCCCTCTCACCCACCACCCACCACCCACCACCCACCGGCACTTCAGCGGTCCTGAGCCCCTTGACAGGGACCCTGGCCTCCCCAGGACCCCTTCTGGCTTCCTCCTTCCAGGAGCCCCCTCCCTAAACTCCATCCCACCCAACCTCGGAAGGAAGGCCTGGCCCCCACCGGGCCCAAAAGGCAGCCTCCTGGATCACATGTGCTTCCAACTGAGGATCCTGTTACTGGAAAAAAGAAAATGCTGCTCCCATTTCCCCTCCTCCCTGTCTTGCCTCCGGGCTTGAAAGAGAGAAATTTTTCAAAGGAGGTGGGCCCATCATCCACTCGGAGGGGTCCCAGGCAGATCTTGGCTTTGGAGCCAAGGACTCCTGGGACAGGACCCTCTGAAGTCCAGCCACCTGTCCCTCCACCCAAGAGGTGGGGAAGCCTGTTAAGTCCCTGGGGAGAGAAGGTATGTGGGGGCGCTGAGACGGGCCCCCCACCCTAAGCTGGGAGGCCAGGGCCCTGAAGGCAAAGTGAGGAAAAGCCAAGATCCACTCAGGATTACTTCATTGCCAGGCTGCTGAGTAAACTGAGGCACAGGGGAATAGGAGGTGGCATCTGAGAAGCGAAGAAAGACAACCCCGAATTGCCATCTCCCCTTTCCCTGCGCAAGGCCCAAGCGGAGACTAGAGCTTCGGATTCCCCAGGACGCTGGCGGAGGAGGGAGAAGCTGCGGGGATGGGGATCAAGCCGACACAGTAACGGGCAGCCAGAAAGGGCGATGGGGGGCGGGGGGGGGGGGGCGCGACCCGGCTAAACAGACTGAAAGATCCAGGGTCCCTGGCATTTCCTGGCATCAGGTGGCGAGGTGGCAGCAGGGGGAGCCCAGGGGTCAGGGGTCGGGGTGGCGCCTACCCCTGGCGGGCCGGGTCCGGCTGCGGGAGCGGCTCCTCTGTCGCTGCAGCCGGGGCCGCCGCAGCAGCCGGTAGTAGTAGGAGGGCCTCCCGGTGCTCTTCCTGGCGCTGCCGCCCGCGGACATGCTGCCGCCCGCCGGGCACCGGGCAGGGCCTGGGCGCGCTCACACGGGCCCCATCGCCCGCTCCGGCGCGCCCGGCGGGCGCCCCTGCCTTCTCCCGCGCGCTGGAGCGGGCGCCGCCGAGGCCACGGCTGCCCCACAAAGTCGCTCAAACTCCTCCTCCCGCCCCCGCCCTCCCCGAGCAGCCGGCCCCGCCGCGGGGGCCTGGGACCGGGAGGCCGGGCTGGCACCGGCCCGGAAAGTCAGTGCGGGAGAAATCCCGGCCTGGAGTCGGCGGGGCGAGGCGGCCCGGAGCGCCCCGGGACCCCAGGCAGGTCCCCAGGAGGGTCACCGTCCGCATCCCTCGCGCCCCAGAGCCGTGGCCCGACCTCGGGACGCACGGGGCGCTCCAGCCGGCCCGCGGGTGTAGACGGTGCACACCCGCGTGCGCGCGATCGCAGGCACCAGACAGGGTGCACGACAGGCGGCCAGGCGGCCAGGCGGGGACCGCGCTGCGAAACCGGTCACCTTTGCAGGGTCCGAATGAGATGGACACCGCAGGGCGCGTTTCTGCCCCAAGCTCACTGGACTGAGTATGGATCCGCAAACACACCGCCTGGCGAGCTCCCGGCCCTGGCCGCCTAACGGGGCTGAAAAGACTTCCCTTTCACGCAGAAAACTTGCCTCTTCTCTACATTTTTAAAAATTGTTCCGTTTGATACACATACTTTTTGTATATCATTACGATTGCAGTGTATATCTCAAGCGCACAAACAGGAGAGAGAGGTAATGAGCACCTGTGTATCTGGCAGGCTTTGCCAAATCTGAACATTTTGCGGGGCATGATCTAGACCACTCCCCAAATAGAACATCACAGATGCGGTGGGGTCTTCCTCCCCCTGGGCGTTCACAGCAGTTCTGGCAAGCCTGGAGAAGAATCCCAACCCTCGAGGAGATGGAGGCGAGAGGTGCCAACTCTCTCTATTGCCTCCTGCTGAAAGACTTCTCTGAGTCACTCCCCAGCTCAAGAACTCTTCATGGCTCCCCAAGTCCAGACAACCTTCCTTGGTATTTGGGGTTCCAACCATCTGGCCCCAACCATTCTCCAGCCTCACCTACTATTCCCTTCCTTCTTACTCTTCCTTGTGCTACTCCCAGAAGGGTCTGCCCTGCCAAAGGCCATCCTTCTAGGGCCCAAATTCTACAGCCTTCCCCGACCATCCTGGCCCTTGCTTGTCTCTCTCTCTCTCTCTCTCTCTCTCTCTCTCTCTCTCTCTCCTCCTACTTGCCCCCAGAGCAGCATTTATCTTGTAAATTATGCAGACAACCACCTGCCTGAGCTTTATTCTCTCAAGTATAGAAGGGTAAACTGAGGCCCTGACAGGGAGGGCTGACTGGCCTCAGTCACACAGAAAAACGGCAGAGGCAAGTGGTCTTAGCCTGGGGCTCTCAACACGCAGTTTTAGGGGTGTGCTTGAGGGAGAGTCATCCGTGGGTGCTGGAGACAGTCTGGAAGTTCTCCGGAACAGAAAGGTGGGGCCCTGATGGGGGCGGGGCAGTCTCGGCAGAAATCCAGGCCACGTTTTGCACCTCACAAAGAGCCCCCCCTCCCTGGCTCCCTCAGCCAGGGGGGAGGGCCCCCAGGTCAGGAGAGCCTGGATCACAGCTGGAAGCCAGGCGCCTTCCCAGGACCAGGGGGGAGGGGCAGGAGGGGTATGCTCCTCCAAACCCAATCTAGGTTGTCCGAAGACCCCCGCTGGCCCCTCTCTCCAGAGTGCCGGCCAGTCCCTGGGACAGATGGTAAACCACGGTGCCTGGAAGGACACCGTTAACCTCCTTTGGGTTAAGCACTGCTCTAGCTCATTCTCAATAGCAAACACTGCGCAGGAGCGTCCCTTGCCAGAGCAGAGGCCCCAGAGAAAAGCTGTATGCATCCTCCTCTGGCCTCTTGCAGTCACCTACCCACACCTTGGCACTTCCAGAAAGAATGACCTCTGCAGCCAGGTCCACCAGTTTTGGTGGGTGGAAGGCTCCCAGGAAGTCCAGCTCAGGGTGGGGGCATCGGTCCTGTACCCAGAGCCTGGAGTTCATCAGGCCCAGTTTCCTTCCCAAAGCAGGAAGGCCCTGATCAACCAGGGTCTGGCCTCCCCTTGAGAGGACGAGAGGTTCCCTGCCAATAGACTATCAGTGGCTGAGACAAGTGGTCTTGACCTGGCATCCCCACCTAGCAGATTTAGTTGTCTGTGTGTAGAGGGAGGGGGGAAGTAGCCAGGAGCTCCGGACGTCGTCAGTAAGCACAGCTGGGCTCCAAAGATCAGGCAGAGTCTCTCGGCTTATGCTTGGGCTTCTCAAGTTCTCCGTGCCTCAGTTTCCCCGCCTACAAGGAGAAGCTATGGGCCCCCAACTTATCTACCTTGTGGAGGGAAGAGGGTCTGCTATTGAAGAGGAAGAAGCTTCTGCATTCCTGGCCTTGGGATGGGGTGGACATTGCCAACCACGCAAGCTGAACATCTCCACAGGCCTCGGGAGGGTCGGGAGTAGCGACCAGTTGAGTACTGTGTAGGCAGGGGGCAGAGCAGGACCTAGGAGACAAGGGGCCTGGGCTCCCTGCCCCTCCTCCTGTCCCAGGACCCCCAGGGCGGCAGGCAGGCAGACAAAGGCTGCTCCCTGCACACCCCAGCAGAGCATCTGGAATCAATCCCGCTGTGGAGCAAGCCACCCACCCCCTTTCACTGCCCCTGCGGCCTCCTCCCTTTAAACAGGAGCAGTCCCCTTTCTGGAGGCCACCCAGCCTAGAGGAGGGGCATTTGAAAACACCCTCCCCACCACCATTTCCTGCAATATTCCCCCTCCAAGGGGAAGCCCTCTGTGATTGCCCTGGCCAGCATGGGCTTCCCAGGCCCTGCTGATCTGTGAGCTGGGGCCCCACAGAGCTGGCCGTCTGTCGGTGGTCTGTTCTCCACTGCTCTCTGGACTCCAGAGGGGCTCCTGAATAGGCCCAGCTCCCACCTCTCAACCTGCTGCTTTGGGTCGGGGTCAAGCCTGCCGCCTCCACACTCCTGAGCCTCCAAATCACCCTAGTACATTAAACACAGATATTTCTGGGTTCCCCCGAGACACTTGATTCCGTGGTTCCAGATGGGGCCTGGGAATCTACATGTTTAGTAAGTGCAGACACAGGGACAGGGGCCAGCTAAATCAGATCTGACCCCCCACGTGCCCTTAAAGCCTCCAAAAGTGAGCTCACAGAGTAATGAAAAGGACCAAGCTTTGTCACAAAGCAGCCACCTCCCCTTGCACCCCTGCCCACTCCAGACCCTTACCTATCTGCTCCCCAAAGTCTCCCCGCTCATTCCCACTCTGCCTTTGCCCTGCTGGTCAGATGGCTGCCATGAAGCTCTTCCTTCTGCATCTGGTGAACTCCTCCTTACCCCTCAGGGGCCAGCTGAAACGTCACCTCATTAAAGCAGTCTGAGCCCAATGAGAGACCCTCCCCACCCCCGCCACACCCCACCAGTTGGGTTGTATAATGAGGACACAGGAGAAGACCAAGGAGAGATGGACCCAAAGAATCTGCATCTGGATGTCAGGAGAATAACACCCTGCTGGGAAGAGGGGGTTGGCGGCCTTAAAGCTGGGCTGTAAGTCCAGGTAAACCACTGGCTGGAGTGGGGGTAGGGGGGTTGTTAGGTCAGGAGGGACACCAGCTGCAGAGTGAGGGGGCCAGCCGAGCGCATTCTCCCATCCTCCTGAGGTATTAGGTTTAAGGTCAGTGAGAGAGGAACAAAAATGCATATTGTCAGAATTACTCCTGAAAAGCCTTCAGTTGCCCACAAAGGACCCTGGACAGAGGTGAGCACGAGGCAGAAGGGCATGGCCTTTACTGAGGGGCCATTTGGCCCAGGAGGAAAGAGCAAGAAGAACCCGTCACCTAACATTAGATTCCATCCAGGGAGGAGAGGGGCTCACACCGGGAGGGGACCCCAGAAGTCCAAGACTTTCCACAGAGGAGGGCTAGAAGTTTGGCCTGGAGAGGTCTGTCTGAAGATGAAGCTTGGATTTAATACTGATAAACCGTATTCGGCATTTACTGTATGCCAGACCCTATCTGGGGCATTCAACGCACAGGATCCCATTAAATCTCACAACAATCCTAAGAGGCGGGTGGTTACCACCTTCAGCTTACAGGAAATATTGATGGCCCAGAGAGGGTAAGTTCCCTAAGGTTACACAGCTGGCACTAGGAGTCAGGATTTGAACCCAGGCAAGCTGGAAAAAGCAAAGTTCTTAAGGCTGAGCAGGACTTCAATGCAGAGAGGGAGGAGGGGCAACAGCCTGGAACTTTCCATAAAAGCCAGCTTTGACAAGGAACAGGAGGAGGTGAAGAGGGTTAGGAGCCCTGCAAGGGGAAACATTGGAGCCCACGCCAGGCCCCACACAATGGGTGTCTGGAGGGCTCAGACCTGTCAGGTTTCCTGTCGGGACGGGGGTAGGCAGCAGTGACCTGGGGAAGTCCCTAGCCAGGCAGTCCGGCACACATCCGCCTCCCGGGCCAGCCTCGACCTTTGCGTGGCTGATGTCCCAGGCAGGGGTGTGGATGGGGGTGCCGCGGTGGGGGGCGCTAGTGGTCAGGGTCATGAGTCTCAGCCTGGAGAGGTGGCCTGTCTGGCGAGCAATGACAGCTTCCAGCGTCTAGTACGCGTCCAGGAGCAAGGCTGGACCAGGAGCAGGACCTTCATCAGGATGTGGGGGAGCAGGGGCTCTCCCCACACAGTGGAAGCTGCAAACAGGCCCTGCGAGGTCACACTCGAGGTCCAGCCAGCTGTCCAACACCTCCACTGCTCCCCAGACTTCCTCCCGAAAGCCACCAACAACTTTATTGACATCCTTCCCAGAAAATGGCCCCGTCAGGGCCATGCCGACCCCAGACTTGGATGACTCTGCCCCTCTCAACACAGGGAATGGGGGGCCTGGTCAAGGGTGGGTATTTGCACACACACACACACACACACACAGCCCTTGGGGAGTATATTTTCTAAATAAAGTCACTCAAAGCAGGACTGAGGGTGAGCCTTGGGAGACGCCAGGGCCCTAACAGGGGCACAAGGCCAGTCGGCAGGGTCATTGTGTGTCTTTGGGTGCTGTGTGACTTAAAGGAAGCCTCTTGACATCTCTGAGCCTCAGATTCCCATGTGCTAAATAGAGATGAGACATCTCCATCTCCGCCCAGCCCAGCCCACCTCCACAGGATTCCATCAGGATCTAGAAATTTCCCCCAGTCTCAAACCAGCACCTGTATGTTCCCTCCTGTCCTCCAGAAGCCCAGAGAAGATGTAGTTCCTTTGTACACGTCAACAACCTGTCCTAAAATCCTGGCTCATTCTCAATAGCAAACACTGCGCAGGAGTCTCCAAAGGAGACTTTGGAGAGCTAGCAGGAACCTGCAGAGTGGGTGATGGAGCTGGAGAAGCCGAGGCCTCACAGAACAGCCACCTGCCCCAGGGACGCTGCCCGGATCCGGCATCAATTCCCCAGCCATCAGGGGTCTGATTGCCCCTCACACCCCAGCACAGAGCAGTCAGGGTACGGCAGTGTCACTCGCTGCAGATGGAAAAGGGAGGCCGAGACACGTTGTGACTCGCCCAGTGTCACACGTGAGTGTTGGGGGCAAGGCCACCTTGGGACTTAAACAGAACTGCCAAGACCCTCTTTCCCCCTTGACTCCTTGGACCGCCCCCTTTCCCCCAGAATGCCTGCTGCCTCCTGCCCACAGGTGCCCTGGGCTTCTGCTCCAGACCGGCTGCCTCCGAAGCTCAGGGCTCCAGTCCCAGGGCTGGGGGAGGCTGGGATCCACTCTCCAGGCCCCAGCCCCAGCCCTCCTTCCTCACCCCCACCCAAGCAGCCAGCATTTCAACCCAGATGGCCAGGCCTGAAGCAGCTCTCTCCCTGGACTTCCTCCCCCTGCCCTGACCCAGAAATGCTGCCAAGCTCCAGGTGGGCCCCCAACCCCTCCTTCTCTGGGCCCAGGCCTGGGGCTGAGGCTCCAGGTCTCCGGGCTTCGTCCTCCCCTTCCAGTTGATGGGCCCAGACAGCTCCACACCCACTGGGTGACCAGAGGGGGTGGCATATGGTCCCAGTGTGAGGTCAGAAAGGCCCCTCCCTTCCCAGGCAGGCCTGCCTGGTCATCTGTGAACCACTTCATGGCCGGCACTGGCCTGGGTTCCAGGCAGGAGGGGCCTCGCTCAATCCTTGCAGGATCCCACTGAGGAGGACAGATGAACTGGCCCAGGAGCCAGCTTCTAGGAAGCTCCCGTCTAAGCAGGGTGCTCAAAGAGTATGGGATTTGGGGTGAGCCCAGATTAGTGCCTTCACCTGCCTGTGCCTTCAGTTCAACTACGGAATGGGTTTAATGATACTTACACTTTGTGAGGTTGTAGAAGGTCAAATAGCATAGCGAATCCAAACCCTGTATGTAAACTGACTAACATCTGCCCCTCTGGGCTGTTTCTTTTCTGACTCCTCTAGGCTCCTCGAGAGCAGTTTAGTCAGAGCTGGTCAGCAGAGTTACCAGCCCAGAATAGGCTCTCAGTAAGACTGACTACGAGAGATGGTAGCAGCATTTGGGACAAGTGGCTGACCCCTTCTGATCTGGACTCAGCCCTAAGGAATTCAGAGGAGGGAGAAGTCCCAGAAGACTGCCTGGAAGAAGAGTACTCCTGAGTAGGAGTTGACTGGGTAGAGAACAGAAGACTGTATTCTTGGAGGGGGAGACAGCATGAGCAAAGACCCTGAGGTAGAAACCAGCAAGGCATATGCTGGGGCAGTGTGTAGACCCGTGAGGCTGGAGCAGAGGATGAGGTGGGTCTCGGGAGCAGGCCGTATGAGGTGTAGATGCAAGTGGCAGTGAGGCCCAGGCAGCCCTTCCATGGGGGAGAAATGAAGTGGTAAAGAAAGAACCCTGACCAGGGAGGCAGAGGATCAGGCTCTAGGCCTAGCTCTGCGGCTTTGGGCCTGTCTGACTTTGACAAGTCATAGATCTCTCTGATCCCCACTCTGCAACTCTAAGGGAAGGCCCGGCTTTAGAAGGCAGGACTGCAGGTGGGGGGCGAGGCTAGATGCCCACAAACTACACTGAAGCATTCAGACACGGATTCTAGGGCGCCACTCTCAACATCACTGAATCCAAATTTTGGTGGGTAGGGCCAAAGAATCCATATTCTTCAAGTTTTCTAGCAGCTTTCTTGGGGAGCCACTGGCTAAGATAGTTGTAGACTCGGCTGGATAGCTTTCCAAGTCCTGAGCGTGCCAAACATGGTCCCGCCTTAGGGCCTTTGCATGTGCTCTTCCTTCTGCCTCACCCACTAACCCCAGATCTTCAGATGGCCAGCTCCTCCTTGTCATTCAGGCCTCGGCTCAAATTCACACCCTCAGAGGCCTGCCCTGGCCACCTTATCTCAAGCGCCTCTGCCCCAATCCCCACACGCTGTCCCATCGCCCTGTTTTATTTTCTTCAGCCTCCTGCTTCCTAAAACTATCTTATCTGTGTATTCGGTTGTTCACTAGTTGTCTTCCCCTAAACTCTAATGAGGGCAGGGGCCTTGTTAGTTCTGTCACAGCCATGTCCCCCGTGCACAGACCAGCACTCAGTCATCACTTGGGGAATGAGGTGAATAGAGGGAGCTGGGCTCAAAGCCCCCCTTCTTTTCTCAAGAAGGGCAGCTGTGGGACCAGGGGCAAGTCACTCCCCCTCTCGGGGCCTGGTTCTCCTCCATGGGACACACAGACAGCAGGCTGCAAAGTTGACCTCAGGCAGCAACCTGGAGCCGATCAGGAGGCCAGGCTGTAAGTCCTGACTAACCTGGGGCTGGCACAGAAGAAAGGAACGGATGAATAAGTGCCTTTGCTCTGCGGTGTGCCTCTGAGCAAGTCCCCTCTCATTCGCAGACCCCCACCCCGTCCCCCTCCTGTAAAGTGGAGTTGGCCTGGGGGGGGTGGCCCTTGGGCACTTACACGTAGAGCTTCTGTGCCCAGTCTGGAACATAAATGGGAACCACAGCAGGTGTTAGAGGAGGGGCAGGCTGGGCCAGAACCATCATTCTCACACTTACTTGCCTTTCCTGGGGATCCCACCCAGCCCAAAGCTGGTGTCCCAGGACCACATAGGTGAGAATTAAGTGTGGCTTCTGTAACCTGTCACCCCTCAACTCTTAAGAGCAAGAACAATGCCGGCCCTGCCCCCATCCTGGGAACAGCATTTTGTCTGGAAATTCCACCAAGGGGAGGAGGAAGGGCTGGGGCCCTAGAATTTCTGTGCCTGCTCAAACAGGAAGTAGCTAAAAGTTTGGGGCCAAGGAAAACAAGTTCAGGGTCATCCTGGAAATCAGCAGTCCCCTTGGCTGGGACTCGCCCCTCTCACAGGTGGGGCTCTCCTCCTGATTAATGATTAACATAGACAGAAGGTGTGTGAAAGGGGGATGGTCCAGGACCACAGGCAAAGTCCTAAAAGGAAGCAAAATTCAGTCAGTCTCATCTGGCATACCTTTGATGATGGGGAGCTCACTACCAAACTGTCCCCGCCCCCCCCCCCCCCACCCCTGCCCCGTCCTCAGAAAGTCTACAAGTGACAGTGCCTTCCCATAACTAGGAATTGCAGAAGGCCTTCAGGGATCTAGTGGTCAGTCCACCCTTGACCCAGGGCTCAGAGGGCTTGGGACTTGCCCAGGGTCCTCCCTTGGTTCCCAGCAGCAGAGGAAGCTATTACAGGCACAGTAAGGAGGAGCCAGTAGGAGGGCTGGGGCTGGAGTTTGAGCTTCAGCCCCGCCCCCACATCTCTCCTGGCTAAAATGCCTAGGTTAGGGTGGGGGGGGGCTGACCTCTGGCTGACCTTTATTAGAAAGCCCAGAGGATGCTGGGAAGAGGGGGACTTGCGGGGGCAGGAGGGGGGGGGAGCGCATGTTGGTGACCTGGGTTACAAAGGCCCCGATGCAGCCTGTCTGACCCACAGCCCCTCTCCTCTTCCCTGTAGCCTCTGCCTCAGGAAGCTGCAAGAAGCCTTCAGAAATTTCTAGACCTGCTTTCTCTGCCCTTGTGTTTCTTATGTCCTCTCTCTCCCAGCCAGCCCCCTCACACGGGCTCCCCTGCACACACAGACCCGTCTTCCCACTGAGGCCCACATCTCCCCCTCCCCAAAGGGCTCCTTCCAGGCCCTGCCAGCCCCAGGGCCCACAGAGCAGCCTGGGGCCCTCTGGAGTAGCCCGTGGTGCTGCCCCCTACTGGGCTGTAGAGCCCTAGGACAAAGTCCTTGGCCCTGGGGCCACCACAGGGAGGGCTGTGCCCCTTGAGATCCCCAGGGTGGCATGGCACAGGGTTCCAATCTGCTGAGTGACGTGGACTGGCCCTCCCCACCCTCTCTGGGCCCCTATGCCCACCGGAGCAAAGGGGATGGCGCAGAACCTGGGTTCTCAGGTTGGAGATGCTTCACTGCCGCGGAGAACAGGTTAAAATGCAGATGCCCAGGCCTGCCGGGGAGAGTCTGGTTTAGCCAGCCTGGGAAGAGTCCAGGAGTCTGCATTCTTAACCAGCCGGGAGTGAGCTCACCCTGGCCACACTGGCCCCCTTCTCTCTCTCTCAGATCCCCAGCTCTGTATGGGTTCTGGGACTCCAGCCCCCAACAATGGTGTCATAAGCCTTTTCCCAACCGCCACGTGTCTCCTGTCCCTTTGTCAGCACTCCGCGTGCGGTAGGCAGGCAGGGATCCCAAGCCTTACAGTACAGATGGGGAAACTGAGGCTCCGAATGGAGAACAACAAAGTTTGCCCATGGTCCTCGTCCCTCAGAGAAGCCCCTGGCTTCTACTGTCCTCCCCAGCTCCCCAAAGACAATCTAAATTCTGGGGCCCAGCAGGTCCCTTCAGGTCGGGCAGCAGCCCTGACTGGCCCCATTTGTCCTGCTCTGTGTGCCCTGCGACCTCACCAGGTCCTGGGCTGATTAAAATATCCCCTTACAGCTCCAGTAGGCCTGGTGTCCCCTTACAGGGCTGGGAGGGACACGGTCCCATTCCCAGCTTGGTGCTGCACTCTGGCTACCCTCAGGAGCTGGACACTTGCCGGCACCACAGAGATCAGAGAGAGCCTTCCCCTGAAGTGTTTGCAGAGACCAGCCAGGAGAAACCAAGGCCCAGAGAGGGGACCTTGCCCAAGGTCACACAGGACCCAGTTAATCACCCCAACACAGAGCTTCCTCTCTGGCAGGCAGTATTAAGTCAGTGAGTCCATATAACACCCTTAAGAGGTGGACACTATTATTCGCCCATTACACAGGCACAGAAAGGCGATTGTGGCAGACCCGGGACTCGACCTCATGTAGCCTGGCTCCTAATGGGTAACCCCTTGCTGCCACAGATGGTCTCCCCTCTCCTGTCCTTGGGTCATTTTGTTGGTAAAAAGGCATGCTATAGCAATGAGGCAGGGCCCTTGGCTTCTACTCCCAGCCCAGGGGGTGGACACTGGGTGCTGGCCCAGTCCCCGACCTCAGTTCTTGCCGTGGCCTCAGCCATGCTGGTCCCCAGTCCTCCAGCCCCCAGTTCTCTCTTTGTGTCTTTGCCCCCACTGTTCCCACTCGGAGGACACAGGCTTCCTAGGCTCTGAGATCCTCTGTGAAGCAGGCTGTCGCTAGCTCCAAAGACTAACTTGAGTCGGTCCACCTCTCTCCACTATCGTGACTCAAATCCAGGTCGCCACCATCTCTGGCTTTGGGAACACCCACAGCCCCTCCTCAAGCTGCTTTTCCACAAAGCAGCCCTCTGTCCCAGCCACCCTGGCCTTGCTCGCCTGTGGACACCCAATCCAGCTCATCCCCCCACCCCGGCTCTCGTGAGCGGCCTGGCCCACTCCCACTCCCTCTTCGTTTCCGGAGAAACCACTCCCTTGCCACCCCAACCTCACTGCTTCTCCCCCAAGGCCTGCCCACCCCATTTTCTCCGGGCCCCCCGCCCATACCTTTCCTCCAGGGAGCCCTCCGCATCATGCAATAATATCTGTGTTTTGGTGATTCGTGTCACATTTGCCTCTCCTGGCACGCCGCCCTCCCCAAGGAGCAGGGCCTGCCCACCTGGCTCACATCATAACCCCGGTGCCCGGCCCGGGGCCGGCACGTGGTGGCTGCCAATCAAGAGGGGAAGCGTGTCACAGTCCTGAATGCAGGAAAGCACCATACACATGAACGGGCACTGGAGTCCCCAGACCTCTGGGCCTCTGAGCCCCATGAAGCCAAAGGGGGCCAAATGCCCTCCGCCCCCCCCCCCCCAAATAAGTCACAGCTCAGGACTTACTAATTTTCTTCCGCACAAGTTTCGGTGCTTTTGTTCTGTGATTTATAGCCCATCCGATAAATTTCCCCCATTACCTTTCACACCGAGCATGCTGCCTTTCTGCCGGTTCAGGATACATTTGGCTCACTGGCCTCTCCCTGGAGAAATCTAAGGCTTGGCTCCAACTCGGGAGCAGGCCCACGAGGCCACGTGGGATTCCAAGGGCTCGTTTCAGACCCAAACCTCGAGCAGGTTGAGCCTCGCACTCAGGACTAACTGGGCAGGTCCCCAACTCCCCTCCCGCCCTCCCTAATGGCGAGACTCCTGGCAGAGACAACGTAGGCTGCGTTGTCCAGTGCCCACCGGGGCCCTGGTAGCCAGTTTGAAGGCTGGGCTGCAGACTCTAGTGCTTCTCCCGCCCAGCCTCGAGGGTTTCCATAGACTCCACAGACGGGATCTTCCTCTACCTCTCTAACTGCCCGAGGAAGGCAGGAACTCATCAGACCCATCTCACAGTTGAAGAAACTTCCCTGAAATACAGAAGATCGCATGCCAGCCCTGCTTACCCCACTGGGTACTTGCCAGGTTCGGGTGCAGCCAGCAGAGATTTCCGAGGGTAGCCTCTGTGCCAGGCATTGTGCCAAGTGCTTGACTGGAGTAGTCTCACTCACAGCCACCTTTAAAGGCCGAAGGTACTATAAGCCCATTTTACAGATGGGGAAATCAAGCCTCAGAGAGAAGCAACTTCCCTAGGTTTGTACAGGAAGCAACTGGCAATGACCCAGAGGAAGTACTACTAACGTGAGGGATGAGAAAGGTCTAGAGGCTATAGGGAGCACATAGCTCGAGGCAGAGCTACCCACTCAAAAAAAAAAAAAAAAAAAGTGACACGGATACAGGGAGAGCTCAGCACGTTAGGGGTCGGAATCCCATCCCTGGGAGTGCCCGGCTGTGTGACCAGGAGCAAATCCCTTCCCCTCTCTGGGCCTCATCCTCCCACCCTGTAGAATATGAACACTGTCCTGCCCAGGACTATCACAGGGCTTGCATGAGGCAACATGCAGAAAGCTGCCTTGTAAACTGTCCGGTCCGGGGCCAAGTCATTTCTGCATGTTCTGACAGTGAAGGAAGACATCATGCAAAGACCTGCAGGGAACCTCGGTGCTCCTCCGGGCTAAGTTTGACTGGTGCCTCTGAACCGTGCGGGGATCTGGACAGAAAACCCAGGCTCCTCCTCGGATCACAAGCTGCTTACCTCACTCCGAGGCGTGGAGCCACCAGGCGGCCCTCCTGCCCCCCGGGCGCCCAGATCCCTGCACTGCCCAGCCGGTGTGGGGCACGGAGCAGAGGACGTTGCAGGCTGACCTGGTGTCCCGTTCCCCCCCACCAATGCCCGCGGCCCTCGGGGCCACTAAGTCTGCTGTCCTCCCCGGTCCAGCTCCTGAAAGTTTCTGCTTCTGCTTTACAGTTTCCGTGGCAACCACCTCTCTCCCTCCGACTGTCTTCCTCTCCTCAGTCACTTTGCCTTCTGAAGAGGCAAGTTTCTCTCTTCTTTATGCGACCAGGAGAATAAAAGTGGGTGGGGGCAGGAGATCGGGACAGGAGAATGGGGACGGAGAGGGGACCTCGGGTGCAGCCAGGGGCTGGTGTGGTCACGGTGTGTCCCCCCCAGAGACCTCTGCGCCTGGGACTGCCCACAGGGTCCTCGACAGCAGGCTTCTCCAAATGTGACTGTCCTGCTCTGAGGGCCTGCCGGGCCCTGCAGGAGCAGCTCTGGCTTGTGGGGGGCAGGGGGGTGTCAAGGCTTCACAAGCTGGCTGGGCCCAAATCTGCCTGCCACTGTCCGTCTTCACCCACGAGTGCCCTGGGTTTGGACTGCGTCCACCCCCCTGCCACACGCCCTCTGCTCGTGGGAACCCTTCCTTCCCCAAGGCCTGGCTGCAAAGTAGCCCCACAGGAAGTCCCCACCCCTTCAGAACTCCCCACGGTATACCCCACTGTACCCATTCCTCTGCCACCTGCCGACGGCCTTCTGCCCTGCAAGCAGAGCCGATGTCCCCCTCACTCCATGTCCCAGCAGGGCTACAGGAGGCCACGTGGAACCTGGGGCCACAGAGACCCGGGCTCCAGCCTGCGTTCAACCACCAGCTGGCGGCCGGCTCCCCACAAATTTGCTCTAGAACTCTGTCTTCCCCGTGGTTGAATAAGAATGGCACTCACTTCCTCCCGGGCTGTGGAAGACTGAAATGAGTTTGCAGGTCTGAAAGAGCTTGGAAAATTCTGAAGTGCTGTGGGGAGTCCGGGATTATTTTTAGGCACTGAATTAGTGCCATCCAATGAACAGCCCGAAGGCCTCCTTGACCCCACGGGTCTCACGGCTCTCTTTCTCCACCTGCTGACCTCCCGAGGCATTGACTGGGCCACCAGCTTCCCCGACACACGCGCGCGCACACACACGGCCCCTGATGCACGTGGGGCCCCGCAGCTCAGCCAGAGCCAGACGTTGGCTGAGGGGGCTGAGGATACCTCGGAGGCCTGAGTCAGCAAGGAGCGGCCCGGGCCATGTGTCGGGGACAAGGGTGGAGGAATAGCTTCTTCCTAGCCCATGGGGACTGGGGACTGGGGCTGGGGCCAGAGGCAGCCCCAGAAAGGGCTCCCCCACCCTCGGGGCTGTCCACTGCCTTCTCCTGTTCCACTGGGACCCACCCCCTCCCCTTATGGTCTGCTGGGCTACCCAGGAACACCTCCTAAATGTGCTCTCCCCCGAGAAAGGTCTCTCCCTCCCCCCATCAGGGCCTCCCTCCTTTCTCTGATGCTGACAGTGAACATCCCCACACACACACACTGCCTGCCCAGCCTCAGACCTACACGTCACCCCTTCCAAAATGCTCACAGAGGCTGCACCTGCCCAGGCTTGTGCTAGGATAGGGCTGGTTTCCATGTGCAAGGGGACGCCTGGGGCTGAGGCAGCTCATGTATACACTTGAGGCCCATTTCACTTTCCTCCAAAGACCTGCAGAATCAGAGGGCTTTAAGCAGACTCAGAGAAAAACGAATAAAGACTTGTGAAATGTCAGAACCAAGTGAATGAAGACAGGGTCAGCCACGGCCTGCCGGGGACTCCCTCCTGTGCCGGCCCTTCTGTGCCCCCTAGTCCTGGTTCAAGAGCCCAGGATTCCCACAGCTGGCAGGATCTGGCAGTGAAAACCCATGCAAATACTCGCACCGTCCTGTGAGGGACACTGTCTGAGCCCAAGGGGGCTCAGACACAGTCCCCGTTCTCAGGAAGCCGACCGTCTGGTAGGACACATGAACTCCCGCAGGATCCCACCAACAAGGACCCAAGGCAAAGGAAGCATAAGGAAGGCAGGAACTGATTCTGACTGGCAGGGCAGGTGGAGATCAAAGAAGGCTTGAAAGAGGAGGTGGCATCTGGGCCAGGACTTTGAGTAGGATTCCAATAGGCAGAGGACATTAGGGAAGGGAGGGGACCCACTGAGATTTCACAGCAGCCTAGGAACCACAAAGAGACTTGACTTCCCTTTTCCAAATGCCATGTGGTTAGACCATGGTGAGGGTTTGGGTCTAGAGGATGTTGGCCCCGTGTCTAATCAGCTGGGCCTCTTAGGCCAGGTGGGTGATAAATGCCGCAAGATGGCCCAGAGGGAGGCATTCTGCAGCCTGGCTCCTGACACCAGACCCTGGGGCAATGTCTGTTCTGGTCATTGCTGTCATGGGGCAGTGGCCCCAAAGTGCCAATGGGAGACAGAGCCTGCCAGGTCTTAAAAGCCCTAAAGAAAAGAGTCTCCTTGAGTTCCCTGAGCAGCCCATTCCGGGACTTCACACCACCCCACGGTCAGCCAGGATGTTCTTCCCCCTATCTAACCTACATCTCTCTTGCTGAAATGTACACCCACCTTGCTTTGGAGACACAGGAGTAACAAAGCACAGAAGCTAAAAGGCCTCACCAGGAGCTCTGTTTGCAGCTGAGGTGGGAGTGGGGCTAGGTCAGTGGACACAGACACCACCCCCGGCCCTGACAAGAGAGGACAAGGCCCCCTTTGTGTGCATGATTAATTTATAGGCCTGGGGAGGGCCAAGCGAGCGGGAATGTCCTCTCTCTAGGCCTTGGAGGCTTCCCTGACCCAATTTAGAAGCTGCGTTTATTGGGTTGTTCATGTCAAACCTTCCCGATGAGGTCTCTATTCCCAGCGTGCTCATGAATTTTCCAGGGGTTTAATAGTGTACAATCTGAGAACGATTTATTAAGAAGATTAAGCCCCCCAAATATGCTGCCGCATGCTCTACAAAACATGGCAAATTTATTCTCCAGCGTCAGTGGGCTCCCACTGCCCTGCACAGCACATGAACGCTGGAACCCCTCGCCCTTGGGGAGACAGGGAGGCCACATGGGGTATGGGAGTGCCTAGTGAGGGTCCAGGGGAGTGTGGGAAGGTGTAGGTTTGAAGACACTGCTCTGGTCCCCTGCCCACCTTGTCCCCCGCTTCCCTGCTGAGCGAGGGCTCCTGGATGCTAGATGCAGGATGCTGGTCTAGATGCTTCCTGCTCTGGGACTTGGAATCAAAGTCCTACGGTCATCTCTCTGGGCACCTCTCTCACTCTCCACATCTCCCATCACTGGGAACTCCTGGAGGGGAAGACCTGGGTCAGATGTGGCCAGAGGTGTTAGAGAGAGATGCACCTTTTGCTTGACCCTTCCTGGGCGGGGAGGGAGGGGCTGCACTTGAGGGGCCAGAGGAGGCCTTGCCGAGAGAAAGCTGGGTGGAGGATGTGAGGTCAGGGAGGAGGCAGCCCTGGCCCAGCCCTTGGGCAAGGGGAAGACAGCAGCGCCCTGATCTGGTCTCAGATGCGGGTACAGAGGCCCAGGCCTCAGTGCTGATCTGAGACTACCAACTGGCCTCTCTTCTCCCTGCTGGCTCTCCGGTCCAGTGGGTCCCCAGAACCATCTCTTTTATCACTGGTGATAAAAACTGTCATGGCAGGGCGCCTGGGTGGCTCAGTCGGTGAAGCGTCTGCCTTTGGCTCAAGTCATGATCCCAGGGTCCTAGGATCGAGTCCCACATCGGACTCCCTGTTCAGCAGGGAGTTTGCTTCTCCTCGGCCTGCTGCTCCCCCCGCTTGTGCTCTCCCTCTCTCTCTCTCTCTTTGGCAAATAAATAAATAAATAAAATCTTAAAAAAAACAACCTGTCACGGCTGGGGCATGTCCACCACTTACTCTGTGCCAGGCACTGTGCTGAGCTTTAAACACATTGTCCCTTGTCACACCCACGCCACCCTGCCAGTGGGTGCTGTTATCATCATGTGCCTTGGACGACGGAGTGAACCTTTGAGAATGTAATCCACACACCTAGGCCAGGCAGCCAACAACCGACAGAACCAGGCTTCAAACGCTGCTGGTCAGACTCCAGTGTCTGAGGTCTCAAGGTCCTCCCACCCCATCTAACTCCACAGCTGGGACAACTCCCGCTCCTACCTCCCTGAGGCCCCTCCGTTTGGGCTCACTTTAGACCTCCATGCCCCCCACCAGTGGACCGCCCAGTCTCCTCAATGGCCACCCAGCCTCCAGCCCCACCTTCTCCAGCCTTCCCTCCATCCAGCAGTCAGAGGGACTGTCCCAGAGCCCAAACCTGATAACGTCACTCGGCTGCTGAAACCCTCACCATGGTCGATCCCCTGGCTAACAGCGCAGGGTGCAAGCCCCCACTCCCCTCCTCCCACTCCCACTCCCCTCCTCCCACTCCCACTCCCCTCCTCCCCTCTGCCCTCCCTCCTACCACCACTGCCACATTGACCACCTGGGCCCCAGGCTTCCTGTCTCCACACCTTTGCTCACGCTGTTCCCTTGGCCTGACATGCCCTCCCCATGCCTCTTACTTCAAGACTCTCAAGGCCCAAATCCAAAGCCATTTTCTGCAAGAAGCTGTCCCAGGATCAGGACTCTACAGTAGAAATGGCTGCTCCCTCCTTGGAGGGAAGTCTTTCTCCCCTTGCCCCAACCCCCAACAAGCCCAGGAGCTCCTGGGGGGCAGGGTCTCCTCCCTCTAGAAGTTCATTCCCCTGAGCCCTGCATACAGCTGGGCATGAGGATTAGGCGGGTTCAGTGCAGATGTGGTCACCTTGACAACATGACACCTTGACCTTGTGAGGGAAAGGAGGCAAGAGTGGCCTGAGTGCCCATTGCATGAGTCCTTTACCTTTTTGGGGGGCCATGGACCCTTGTGGCCTCTAGAAAGGTCTAAGACTCCCTTCTTGGAAAAATGTTCCTTTTTTAAAAGATTTTATTTATTTATTCGAGAGAGAGGGGGGCGGGGCACAAGACGGAGAAGGGTCAGAGGGAGGAGCAGGGAGCCTGATACGGGGCTCGATCCCAGGACTCCGGGATCATGACCTGAGCTGAAGACAGGTTGCTTAACCAACTGAGCCAAGCAGGCACCCCTTGAAGTATGAACAAATGTGTTATTTCAAGACCCCCACTAAACTATACTATGACGTGATAGTGTCTGTGATTTCTATGATTTCTACAAAATCACAGAACGGCTAATGCCACCGTGGTTTATCGCCTACATTTGCAATTGGAAGAATTAGAATTTGTAACTGTGGTCAGAGGTCAGAGAAAATAAAGGTGGGATATTTTTTTTTCCTGTCCACATTCTTGGATTCCACCCAGAGACTCCTGGGGTCCTTGGTTGAGGACCCCTGGTGTAGAGGTGGGTGTAAGGGGAAACAGTAGGGTTTGTCCTGGAGACCAGATTCTGGCTATGTGCTGCCTGGCACGTCGCTGACCATCTCAGAGCCCCATCTCCATCCACCTGCCTCGGAGTGATCATGGAGGAACCAGGGCCAGCGCCCTCAGCCTTGTTGCTCAGGCTTATCCCAAAGCCCTTCAGTGGGGTAGGCTTTGCAGAGGCCCCTTGGAGCTGCTATGCCCCAGACAGCCCAGCTCAGGGCCTCAAGGCCCCTGGCTGCCTCCCAGGAAACTTGTTTTATGTCCCGAAAGAGCAGGGCTGACAGGAGATAAATCGCCAAGGAAGGCTGGAGTGGACTCACACTGTCTGCCCGGCGCCCGCCCAGACACCCTGCTACCCACCACCACCCTCTCAGAAAGGATAAAAGCACCATTAATTACCGGGGAAGAAAGGGCGCCATGAGGACACGCCCAAAGGCTGCTCAGAAATCATCTCTGGCCAATTTTCTGAGTGTAGCACCAAGCCTAGGAGCCGACTATCAACCCTTCCTGCCCTCTGTCCCCAGCAGGCCGGGCTCTCCTCCTCCTGGGATCCCCCCCAGGGCCACCTTTTAACCTGGGTCTTGCTCCCAGAGACCCCTGACCTATCCACTGTCTGTGAATGGATTGCTTTTTGCAGACAGGAGCCCCAAATAGTGCTCCCCAGCTAGGGGTGGGACCCGAGGGGAAAAGGGGGTCAGCCTGTCATCTCTGCTGTCTTCACCGGCCCAAGTCCATCAGCGAGTCCTATGGACTCCACTAGGGAAGTGTCCCTGGCCTCCCCCAGACCCCACTGCCAACTCTAGTGATCACCCCCCGCCCAGGAGATTGAGTCACCTGCATGGTAGCCCCTACCAGTTACTTTGTGTGGGTCTGTGCCAACAACTGTCCAGGCAAGAGGTCAGCCCTGTTATTATCCCATTTTATAGACATGGTAACTGAGGCTCAGAGAAGTTAAGTGACTGGCCCAAGGAGGCACAGCTGGAAACTGACAGAGCCAGGGCTTGAGACCAGTCTGTCTGGTTCCAAATGTCCCCTTTAGCAGCTTTTCAGCCCCCGTGTGGTCCCTCCTGCAACCACAGGTGGCCAGAGAATCTCTCTAATGGAGGCGTCTGAGGCCCCTCCTTCCCTTTCCTGTCCTGCCCAGGGGCTCCATCAGAGACTTACCTCCAAACCCAACTGGTCCCAGTCTCACCTCCGCCAGAAAGCCTTCCCTGACTACCCACCTTCCGTGGAGTCAGAAGTCTTCCAGTGCTTAGCAGAAGCTGCCAGAGATGGCCACTAGCACTGCCTGGGGCTAAGCGAGTCTTTTCCTTCATCACCCCAGCACCATACCCTCAGCCAGACCCAGACACCCCACAGGGGCTCTTCCCAGAGGTAAATGAGGAAGATCATGCCAGCAATGAATGAGCGAGCCATGGCTCATGCCAACCTTCCACCAGAGACAGATCCGTTCACAGGCAGACGGGGGCAGCTGCCCCAGGATCATCGGAACGGGGCCCACCAGACCAGTCAACCAGGATGGCTAAGCGGGGCTAGGAGTTGACGTCGTAGCCACTCTGAACAGAGAAGAGCCCTGGGCTGGAGAAACAAAGTCAGCAGATGCCCTGGACCCACAAGTCACTCGCGAAGAGCCCACAGAAGGGCCAGGCCCGTTTTCAAAGCCGAGGCAAAACCATGACTTCGGCTCCAAGCTCACAGCAGGAATAACAGCAGTGCTGTTCCCAACACAAGCACTTGCCTAGGAAATGTGCTTCCCCCAGACAGAAGGACACTGGCACCCAAGCCTGATAGCCTGCCGAAAGCTCGATGCAGCTGATAGAAACGGGGAGGTAGAGGTCCATGTCCTGACTAGGGACATGTTCTGAAAATCTCTTCGTGAAAAAAACAAGTTGCAAAATGACTAATGATTTTTTAAGAACTGTTAAACAGAATCATAGATGTGCTATGGATACATCTGTGTAGAGGAGAGCATGAAAGAACCCTGCAAAAAGCATACTCCAAAGGCCCCCACCCCAGCTCCTGGCTGGGTCCTGCCCCAAAGATCACACCCGAACTCTACACCGGCTCTTGATGCCCCAGAAGATCATGAGCGAAGCAACATTCACCCACAGGAGGCAGAAGCCTTCACCACCCAACCTCTGTGGAGGGCAACTCAGCAACATGGATCAAAAGTTAAGATCCATAAAATGTCCACTTTAAATTCATATATTCTCCTTCTACAATCGTGTCCCTCAGATAAACTCTCACAAGCGTGCAAGAACAAATGTACAAGGATGTTTACACACTCGTTTGCAGCAGGAAAAAAAAACCCCATAAACAGCATCCGTGTCCAGCACAGAGGACCTGGCTGAATTAATTCTGGTCCCTTCTGAGCGCGGAATCCTGTTTGGCTGTTCGGCCTCATGGGGCGGAGACGTGTATACCGACATGGTGTGCTCTAGGTGAGGAGGCAGGAGATGTGGGACAACCCCCTGGGCAGACAGGCTCATGGAAGCATGCAGGGAAACAGGTTCTCGAATGTTCTTCAAAAACAAAATAAACAGTGGTTACTCCAGGGAGTGGTGTGTGTGTGCGTGCGTGTGTGTGTGTGTGTGTGTTGAGTGGGGTGGGGGCAAGAAAGGGGAGAGGTTTACTCTTCGCTCTATACCCCCCTGTACCGCTTCCATTTTAAGTCACGGAGTACGCCGATTTTATGTGTTATAACACAGATCCTGGTGCGGACGGATGTTGATGGCAGAGGAGGCCGCGCGGGGCCGGGAGCGGGGGCGGGGGTCTATGGACAGCTCTGCACATCCCACTCAGTTTTGCTGTAAACTTAAAATTGCTCTCAGAAATAATGTCTGTCTAAAAAAAGAGAGAAAAATGGAGTCAAAGCCCTTGGAAATGGGCGCCTGGGTGGCTCAGTTGGTTGGGCGACTGCCTTCGGCTCAGTTCATGATCCTGGAGTCCCGGGATCGAGTCCCACGTCGGGCTCCCTGCTCGGCAGGGAGTCTGCCTCTCTCTCTGACCCTCCCCCCTCTCATGCTCTCTATCTCATTCTCTCTCTCAAATAAATAAATAAAAATCTTTAAAAAAAAAAAAAAAACAAAGCCCTTGGAAATGAAAAACACACAGAACTCCCCCCCCCCCCCCCCGCCGCCAAGTCCACACTGCTCCTGGCTGAGGTTCCCTGTGCCTTCATCATTCTTGGGCGAGTCCTAAGTCCCAGCCTATTCTCACATCGTCCTGGCGAGGTGCAGAAAGGGGGTGAAGCTCATGGCAGGGGAGCCCTGCTGAGGTCCCAGAGCTACACCTCTGCTCACACCCTCTCCTCTGACCAGTATGTCCCTTCACCTTCACTGTTCAAACATCCTCCTCCCTGGAAGCACGTTCCAGGTACCCTCACCCCCTGAAATGCAGACTCTCTGAGGACAGTCCGTGTCCTAAATATCTCTCTGTAGCCACCAGGGTTGGCCAGTCCCTGGCATAGAGTAAGAGCTCGAGAAACACATGCCAAGTCCATGGATGCCCTACTGAACATGTTAACATTTCTAGCAGCCCTAAGCTCCATCTGAACATCTCTCTGTGGCCACTCACTTCGCCTTGAATTATGCATCTGCCTACCCTCAGCAGCACTGAGCTCCTCAGAGGGGCTCCTGGGCCCAGAGCCCGATGCGTGCCCCAGCCAGCAGCTCACCTAGCTCAGGAATCCTGAACACAAATGTCGGTGTCAGCCAGGAAGGGAAGAGGACGAGCCAAGCAGGCCGGGCCAGGCTAAATGGAGCGGGCACAGGCCAGCCCACGGTGGTGCTACTGGAAAGCAGGCCCAGGATGGCCAGATGATCCAGTTTCAAGAGCAGTTATTGGATTTTAATGTAAGAACCTTCTGACTGGGGTGCCTGGCTGGCTCACTCTGTTAAGCGTCTGCCTTCGGCTCAGGTTGTGATCTCGGGGTCCTGGGATCAAGTCCCACATCGGGCTCCCTGCTCAGTGGGGAGCCTGCTTCTCCCTTTCCCTCTGCCCCTTCCCCTGCTCATGCTTGCTCTCTCTCTCTCTCTTTCTCTCTCAAATAAATAAATAAAATCAAAAGAAAAAAGAAAAAAAAACCTCCTGACTTAAGGGCACCTGGCTGGCTCAGTTGGAACAGCGTGTGGTTCTTGATCTCGGGGTTGTGAGTTCGAGCCCCACGTTGGATGCAGAGATTACTTAAATAAATAAAACTTTAAAAACAAAAAACAAAACCAAAAAAAAAAAAAAAAAAACCCTCCTGACTTAAATGTAAGCAACTAATTCACATTTAAAAACTAACAAACACCCTACAGTTCATAAGAAATAGGGCTACAGGCCAGAATCCATCTAGCCCCCCTGCCTTTGGTAGCCTCAGGGAGCAACAGTTCAGAATTCAGAGCAGCCATAATTTAAAAAGAAGAAAAAAGGCAAGAAACTCTCCTTGATCCCACAGTCCCATTGACCCAAACAGCTACAGGGCCCACATCCCAACCTCAGCACCACCTGGGACTCAGAGACCAGCCATTCTGGAGACAGGCTGTGTGACCTGGGGCAAATAACTTCACCTCTCTGTTTTCTCCCTTGCAAAATGGAGGCAGAGAAGAATAACAGTGCCGGTCTCCCAGGGGTGTTGTATGGATGCTGGCGGTTATGAGGGAGAAGACCTAGGACCTAGGAAAGGACCCCGGCCTGTAAGGGTTCTTTCTTCCTTACCATGACAAACATGATCAGCTAGCCTAGAGGAGGTGAGGGACTTAGCCACACCAGGGAGGGGCCGGGTGGCAAAGCAAGGGAGCACCCTCTCCTTTGGCCCCCTGACCATGCCCCCGATGAGGCAGGGAATGATTAGCCTCAGAGTGACCCAGGGAGACTTTCACAGATGCATGCTCTTCTCCAAAACCACTACATCCCCCAAATAACAGAACTTAGCACTTGCGGAGCATTTAGTACCTACTGGGCACTGTTAAATGCTTCGAGGAAGTTCCTGTCATTTCACTTTCTCAACAATCCCAGAAGGTAGTTATTATTACCTCCCCATTTTCCAGATGAGTAAACTGAGACTCAGAGAAGTGACCTGACTTATTCGAGGCACCTAGTCAGTGGTACAGTCTGGATTTGGCTGTTGACAGTCTATTCCAGCTCTCTCAGCAAGCACCCCTTCCTGCCTCCTTCCCACAGATTTTTGTGGTTCCCAGTGTGCCAGCACTGACCGAGTCTGGGGACTACCAGGAGCAAGACCAGCTCCTGATCTGGGCAGCCTAGGGCACAGAGGCAGGGAACCATGGACTCTGCCGGGAAGAGCTGCATCAGGGATGACGGAGCCCCTGAGCCAGGGCCAAGAGGTAAGGAGAAGCAAGGCCAGAGGTGTGCAGGTGAGCCCTGGGCTGGTTGCACCAGGAGCAAACCTAAGGCACCTCAAGCTTTGAGGCCGGAGGCTGGGAACCTCAGTCTAGACAAAACCAACCAGGCTCAACTCGAGGCAGGTGAGAGAACAGAGGGCTAGCTTCTCTCTTGAAGGAATATGCATATGTGCAAGAAAAATGAAAGAGCCAAACATTACGGAGGTGAAGAAAACTCAAAACCTTAAAGCTTAAAACCTATTCTTGGGGACCCCCCCAGCCCCTGAGGAGGCCTCTTGGCTGGGGAAAGTTCCATTGCTCTGGCATCATCACCCCCCAGCTGCCATCTTTGGGGGGGAGGGCAGTGTCACTCAGGCCTAGGGCTGAAATGTGTTCCCTTAAAATTCACATGTTGACTTTCCAATCCTGAGAATCTCAGAATGAAACCATATTTGGAAATAAGGGCTCTAAAGAGGCGATTAAGGTAAAATAAAGCCATTAGGGTGGGGCTTCGTCTAATCTGACTGGTGTCCTTATAAGAAGAGGAAATTGGACACACAACAAGGACACTGGGTCCTATGTGCCCAGAGGACAACCACATGAAGAGAACGCAAGAGGGCGACCGTCGACAAGTCAAGGAGAGAGGCCTCATGGGAACCATCCCTGCCGACACCATGATCTTGGGCTTCCAGCCTCCAGAACCGTAAGAAAATAAATTTCCATAGTTTAAGTCACCCAGTCCGTGCTAATTTGTATGGCAGCCCTAGCAAACTAATATATGCGGGGACCAGCCATGCTGTGTAGAGCAAGGACCCTGGCTTGGTCATCTGCAGCCAACCTTGGGCATATCAAGCCAATCCCACCTGCCAACTGGGGGTCGGGAGAGCTGGCCACTCACTTAACAGGGATGGCACAAGACTCAGATTCAGCACATAGCAGCCAGGTGGGGAGTGGCAGCCCACCTGCCCCATGCCCCCATGTGCGCACCCCTGGGCACCCCCATCTAACATCAAAAAGCATCTGAACCTTGAAAAACCCAGTCCCTCAGGGATGGACACTGGGGTCGGGGGCAGCGTGGTCAGCTCATCTTGGTTTCCCTGCAACTGTCCTGGTTTTAAAACTGAAAGTCCCAAATCCTGGAACCCCCCCCCCCCCACCTCAGTCCTGAGCAAACCGAGACAGTTGGTCACCCTAGCCGAGGGTTGGACCTCTCCTGAAGCCTTCATGTACTCATTCCCGCATGCATCTGACAAATGCTCACGAAGGCCTACAACAAACCAGAAACTGTGTCAGGGGCTAACGGTGAAAAGCCAGACAGGGAGCCTCTCTGCCCTCATGGGCTTTTGGTCCACTGGAAAGACACAGAAAACAAGCATCAAGAAACTATAAATACACAACCACGTACATGTACCTATAAGAGTGTGAGCTGGGCAGGCCCAGTGGGACCTCGGGGCCAAGGCCCGGCTAGCTGCGGCTCAAGGGCAGTGGGAATCGGGAGCAACACGAAAAAGTCTCCAGGAAATTTAAACAGCACACGCACATTGGCTACTGAGTAAAGAGCAGAAGGGAGGCGAGCAAACAGGAGTGAGCCCAGTTAGCAGCATCCTGCAGTCAAGCAGAAGATGGGTCGGCAGCCTGGATCCGGTGAAACCAGCGAGCCTGCACAATGGACAGATTCGTAGGCTCCCCAAGTACCCCTCTGATCTTGCCCTCTAACTCAGCAGACCCTGCCCTCACCCCAAGAAAACCCCCAGGAATCAAAGTAAGTCAAAACCCTGCAGCCTTGCCGATGGCACTGACCCCCGCCCCCCTGCCCCCCACACGGCGTGGTACCTGTCACTTTCTCGGCCAAACCTGTCCCAAGCTGGCTGTGAATCAATCCCTTCCAAGGGGCCAAGTGACCGTGTGCTTTCCTTCCCCGGGGGGTGGGGGTGGAGCGCTGGTGGTATTTTTAAGCTATTAACAATTGACATCTGTTAATTATTACTTTGTCCACCTCTGTTTTTCTTTCACCCACACCATTGCTCAATCCTCCGGCTGCCGTGGCCCTGAGAAGGAGAAATATTACCTCCCAACAGAGAGCTGGGGAAGCAGAGGCCCCTTGCACAGGTAGGGGTAGGGCTCGCAGTCACTAGGCCCTATGCATCTAACAAACCCACATGAACTTCTAGATCCTGAATCGTAGGAAGTACGACTAGGTCTGTGCCCGGTACTGGGGGTTGCCATTCTGGCCCCCTTCAAGCCCTCTACATTCATAGGCACCCATTGCCTCTGGAGAGGTGGTCCTCCTAGCCAGGCCAGACCCTTCTCTTATAGACCCCAGAGATTTCCAGGCTGAGCCTCAATCAGCCAAGCTACAAATACTATAGGCTCCATAGAAGGAACATTCCCCAGGAGCCAAGGGAAGGGTAAGAAGGACAAATACCTATGCTCTTCTGGTTGGAGGCGGGGGGCTGGACTGCATGGAGACCTGTGCCCCTTTCTGGCTTTGTGAATTGGATCAGACAAGGGTAGGGTCTGGACGGGTAGGCACAAGGCTGAGGGACAGCATTCCAGGGAGGGGGACCCTGAGAACAAAGTCATGGCAACAGGACAGGTGGGAGGTCACGGAGTGTTCAGCTGGCTGAGCTCCTGGGTGCAGAGAAAGGCGCTGTGGGCACGGAGGCTCCTACCAGAGTTTGGAGGTCCCCGAAAATCAACCTCAGAAGTGTGGGTAGGCTTCAGAGAAAATAGGGGGCCCCTGGTCCGAACAAGGTTTAGAAAGCTCCCCTGGAAGCTGAGTCGAGGGAGATCAGGGATGGAGAGGCAGGCCATGTGACAGGAGCCTGCAGCCTGCTTATCCCCAGGGGACAGTGGCGCAGGGATGGAGGCAGGAGCCAGTGCCAAGGGGAGCTACTAGGCTGGCATGAAGCAGGAAGGAGGGAATGGAGGGAAACTGCCAGGCTGGGATTCCCCGGCCCCGGGCTGGCCAGCGCAAACTCACCTGAGAAAGAGGGATGTCAGGGAGGGGGAGGGGTGATGAGGATGGGAGGACGTGGTTTTAGCAGAAAGAAAAGGACTTCCCTGTTGGACCTTTGATGTGACTTTAGGGCATCTGGTGACAATCACTTCTCCATCTGGAACTCAGGAAAGAGGACCAGGGTAAGAGATTTCCAATCGGGAAGGGGAGTGGTGCTCAGGAGTCACTGACCCCCCGGGATGAAAGGGGCTCCCAGGTGAGAGCTAGCAGGTGAAAAGAGGAGCACTCCCAGGTGGGATCAGGGGGCATCAGTGAGGGGCACGGAGGGTGTGGTGTCTGGGAAGGCCGGAGTCAGGCAGCTGGAGACCCAGGGCCGACCCTAGGAAGGCTGGCCAAAGCCCTGAGCAATGATGATAGTGTAATCATCAAAGAGCCCAGGTACAGAGTCCCTTTTACATGCTAGGCCTTGAACTTGGGACCTGACATGCAGCATCTCTCTCACTGACACCTGCGAAACCCCTAGTTTGGAGCTAGTACTATTATCCCATTTTAAAGATGAGAAAGTCAGCAGAGTGGCTCAGTCCCCCGGCTGGTCAAGCCTAGTCCTGAACCCAGCTGGACTCCAGAGCCCACACACCCTTCTAACCACTCTAAGGCATAGGGGGAGGTCAGTGTCGGATATTTTCATGGGGGGAGGGGCTCCTAGAGGCCAGAAGCTGACCAGATAGAAGCAGACAACGGTTCCTCGGGCTGGAAAGGGTGGGAGGGTGGCTCTAGCAACTTCCTCCAACAGCTGGCCCAGACTGCGGCAGTAGGAGCCGCCCATCGCAGCGGAAGGATCCGGAAGACTGCAGCAGGGAGCCAGAGCCGGGAAGGACCTTTAGTTCTTGTTCTGCCTTTAGGATCCAAACTTGGAAAACAATGACCGCTAAAAGTAATCTGATGACTAAAATTTTTGACTGTTGCTAAGTTTAGCGCTCAGGGTGGGGTAGGCACGATGATGTACAATGCGCAAACCTTGACTTCCGCCCCCAAGCCTATGTTGTATCCTGGTCCCCTATTTAACTCCTCTATTTCCACATTTCCAAATAATAACTTCTAACCCAAGGAAGGCTTAGAGATGAATGAGATCCCCATTCAGCATCTCCTCAGGACCCAACACCTAAGCTAAAAATTACAGTGCTTAACTCAAAGGAATCAATCACCAATGGTGGAATTTCAGGCACCAGAGGTGGTTTACAGGAGTTGCTGAAATCATACCAGTTCTCAGCCTGCCCTGAAACAGTGCCTGGCACATGGCAGACCCTCAATAAACATGTGCCCCTCCAGAGCTATGTAGCTCACTGTTGTTACAGTCCAGGGACAGGAAGGCCTCCCTGGAGACTCAGAGAGCCAGAAGCCACACCCTCCAGCAATCACCCCTTCATCATGGCCCATCACATTATAATTTACCCATCGGTTCTATAGGATAGTATTATATCTGGCCAGAAAGGGCTTTTAAGCACATATATTTGACCTTTTAAAGTTTGGGGGAGTTTTCCCAAAAGTATTTAGGTTCAACCCAATTGTTTTCAATCCTTGAAAGTCCTTCTGTAACACCAAAACTCAGGCCAGACTAGGCACAGCAAACATGCCAACATTGCGCACGCAGCCCCCTCCCCCCACCTCCACCCCCAGGGCGTGGGCACGTATCGCTGAGTGATGATGGCACTCTTTTCTGCTGGGCCAAGATATGGCTTCAGATCCTCTCAATGCCTGGAGTTTGCTTTGTTTCGCTTATAGGAGATGATGTGCCTACCACATGGATATTGTGTCTCCTGTAAATTCCTTCTCTGGGGAAAAAAAAAAAGTGTCTACAAAAATCCAATGAATTTACTGACTACTCATGACATGTGCATCGTATTGATGGGTCTTTGGTTATTTTTTGCCTATGTTTGGTCCCCCTTCTGCCAGGGCCAACATCTGAATTTTCCTTGGGGATCCCCCCTCTCTCCACTCCCAATTCAGTGGAGAAGCAGAGCTTAGCACTGGGGGAAGGGGGAAGAGAGAGACAGATAAGACAGCCTAACTAATTCATTTACTTAGGATTCCCTGGGCCTCCTTAGGTTCTTTATATACATGAGTTCATAAAATGCGTCTAACTTTGGCCAGTTTGAGGGGGAGGGGGCTTTGTTTCTTGTACCTGAAAGAGCCCTGGCTGGCCCCCGGGTCAGCCCGGCGCTGGGCCCCGAGGAGTGATCCCAAGACGACAAAGAGTCCTTCCCAGTGTAGCAGGTGGTTGGACAGACTCAAGTAACCCATCCCAGTAGGAACTCCCACTGAGAGCCATAAGGGAACCAGAGAAACCGCCGCCCCCTCCTCCACTGGGCCGCTGATGAGCTCCCACCCCCCACTACAGCCCACGGAGGTCCCGGACTGGGAGTCAGGAGAATGCTGTGAGGCCCAGCCCTGCTATTAACTCACTGTGGGAACTTGGACAGATCACCCTGGGCCTTGATTTTCTCGTCAGCAAAATGGGGGTGGAAATGCCACGTGACACCCCGGGCTGCAGGCCAGGGAAGGGAGCTGCATTGTCCAGGCCTCCCAGGGGAGGGTGGTGGTTATGACTACAGACTCTGGGTCTGCAGGTTCCTTTCTCTTGGGTGAGGGCGGGACAGGGGAGGGGGAGCGGGAGGAGAGAGACTCCCCTGAAGCCCCCCCCGCCCCCGCACCGGGCTGCCTCCTCCATACAAGCCCCAGAGGAGAGGGACCCGAGGAACCTTCCAGTCCCAGCTTTTCCTCCCCCATCCAGAGCACTCACTCATTGGAAATCGGGCCTTCTCTGGGCATTTGTGGGAGGACCACACTGCCTTCTATCCACTGAGCAGATAAATCTCCCGGTCTCATCCGAGCTCCCTACACTGAGGCCCTCCCTTCCTTCCTGCTGCCCCTCAGGCGCCCTGAGCCAGGGTCCAGAGCCAGCACCTCTGTCTGCCCAGGAGAAAGGTCAGGCCAATTCGCAGCAGTTGCCCTCCCTAAAGGCTCTCCGTCACCCTCCAGGAGGCCAGAGGGTGAGAGCCAGGGTCAGGGTCGGGTCAGGGCCAATGCCCAGGACTGAACTGCCGGTGGTGAGGAGTGACCAAACCCATTAGAGCTGACCCCAGCCTTTCTGCTCCTTGTTTTCCTACAATAAGCCTGCCCCAGTTCCACAGTCAGGTGAGCTCCCGTGCAACGCACGCGTCTTCAGTATGAGAGGGGACAAATTCAAAGGTACAAGACACCAGATACATTGTCTATAGGCCCCGCCCCACCCCCACCATCACCAGGAGCTGCTGGCCACCGAGGCCTCTGAAAATGCTTTTGTGGGCATCCCCCTGCCTCTGCACCAGCACCGTCCCTTAAAACAACATTCAACAGCTCGGAATTACCAAAATCAATTACTCCAAGATGGAACTCGGGTAGACAGGCATTAGAATAAAGACAGCAGATAATTCCCACCGTCAGGTAATTGCTCCCCAGAGAATTTCAGATAATAAAAGAGGAATCAAAAAAGAGAGCATTGGGGCGCCTGGGTGGCTCAGTCGTTAAGCGTCTGCCTTCGGCTCAGGTCATGATCCCAGGGTCCTGGGATCGAGCCCCGCATCGGGCTCCTTGCTCAGCCGGAAGCCTGCTTCTCCCTCTCCCACTCCTCCTACTTGTGTTCCCTCTCTTGCTGTGTTTCTCTCTGTCAAATAAATAAATAAAATCTTTAAAAAAAAAAGAAAAAAAAAGAGAGCATTATTCCCCCAGAAAGGAAGGGGAGACTGTGCACTGATAAACAGAAAGCTATTCTCTTCCCTCCTGCTTTCTTTCCCCTTCCTTGGCTGTGCCCCTGCAGGACCAAACCACAATGTCTCAGAAATCCACGGGGATGGGGATGAGAGGTGGGTGGGCAAGTTCCAGGGTCCCGGACCCTGGGGACAGTGCTGTGTTCTCAGAGGACATTTGACTCTTGTGTCCTTCCTTAAGCAGGGAAACAGACAGGGACAGGGTTCCCGTTACACAGAAGCCCAATGATACATGATTGGGCTCTCTCTCTCTCTTCCACGTGTCCAGCTCACCCCCTCAACAAGGACAGAAGCTTTTTGACAGCAGGCCCTTGGCTGACCAGCCTCTCCTTGCCACCGGGCCCCAGATGCCCATTGATCCAGGAGGTGATGGAGGGGCACACAGGTTTTCCTGAGGCCAATTACTTGCTTGCCTTGATTGTAAAATGGGGAAATAGCACCAAACTATCATATAGATGTCTACAATGCCACAGCCCCAAGAATATCACAAAGCCCTGTCAACAGGTATTCCAAAAGAAAAGTGTCCTATGGTTAGAGGTTTGGGAGTCCAGGGGGAAACAAAGTTCAGCCGGTTCCTTCCCTGCAGAACTTCTCAGAGCCTTCAAAATTGCTAATGTGGACTGGTCCTGTAGGAATGGGCATAAAGTATGCGGCCTTTTCCAAAACTCTTTTTGTACTAAGTATCTCCCCAGACTGCTGTTCCGTAGAACACACTAGGACCAGCAGTGGGTGCAGACAGAAGGTATAATGAGGCTGTAATAAGGCATTTAAAGGGGACTGGTTAGGGAGCTATTAGAAAAATTCATGGAGGGCATAAGCTTGAGATACATTCTAAAGGAGAAAGGAGGGGCAAAGACAGGGAAGGGACATCCGCCTTAGAAGAGACTGTCCAAGCAGGAACCCTAGGGGTGGGAGAGCCCTGGGCATGCTGGGTCCAACTGTTTGCCTTAACTGTTACCAGGAGAGAAGGACGGAAGGCTGGAAAGGCGGGGCGGGGAGGGTCTTGGGGTAAGGAACACAGTGAGGGTTTTTTGAAGGTCCTGGAGTCAGTAATGGCTTACTCATGAGTGGCTACCATGTGCAGCGCAGTGCAAAGTACAATTCTGACAACACTCCTATGAGGCAGGTTCTAGTGTATCTGTCACTTTGGAGCCAAGGACAAGTTAAATGGCTATCTCAGTTCATGCAGCTACTGAGTGGTGGGCAGAGATCTGAAGCCCCCAGCATATTAACCAGAGAACCCATGCCCTTAACCACTGCGCTTCCCCACCCCAGAGCTGCAAGGGGCAGGGCTGAACCCAATGCCATCAACACCATCAAGGTGTGGAGAAGGGTCAATCGTTCCTTGCCACAGGATGCCATGTCCCTATGCCTTGGTTTCTGACTTATATTCCATCGGCCAGTGCTGCCCAAATATGTACATAGGTCATTGGCTCTGAATATTTAAAGGGAGTCTTTCCAACCTTCCCTCTGGGAATGGGCAAGAAGGTGCCAAAGCACAACTTGGCACCAACAGAAACATGTGACGGAACCCATCGACATCCTCAACGAGATTTACGTTTCCCAAGCACGTGGCTGCCGCTTGATTTATGGGGCCTGTGGAGCCATCCTAAGGAGTAGCAGACCTCTCAAGGGAGGGAGGCATCATCATCATCAAATATTCCAATAATCATCTCCATCACAGTAAAGAAGGCACCAGGCCCCTTCCTGCCCTTGCGCGGGAAAGGAAGTGAAATTGTTTGCCTTAATTCAATTAGGTAATTAACTAGACAATGCAAAGAGAAATTCCAGCAAGGATATAAATACTTAAAATCCCTGCACTAGCTGGTGAGGAGGATGTCAACAACAGGAACTCTGGCGGAGGGGAGAGGTGAGGGCGGGCGGGGAGAGGTGTGTCCCGAGCTAAAGACAACAGTGGGCAGGCAGCAGTTTATAATGATAGACACTTAGCCCGTGCCAGCTCTGTGATAAGCACTTTGCATGCATTACCTCACTTGCGCCTCAAAACAACTCAGTGACGTAGGTGTCACTATGATCCTCATTTGACAGATGAGGAGACTGAGGTGTAGGCAGCGAAGGGACTCGTCTGAGGGCACAAAGCGGAAGTGACAAACTCAGGTCTGATTTCAAACCCGCCTCTTCATCCACAGCCCTCCGCTCCCGCTCCAAAGGCATGCCCAAAATAAAGGGCCTATAGGGATGGTTCCGGTCTAAATGGGGAAACTGAGGCAGGATTGGACACCTCCCTCCTCCCCAACGGTCTTCACTGCCTGGCCCGGGGCCTCCCAGCTGGCCAGGCTGCCAGGCTGCCCCCAGAGAAGCAGGCAAACTTGGGAGAAGCGATTTTGCAATCCTGTTTGCAGAAACCTAGACAGCTGTCCTCCTGGGGGCCCCCTCCAGCCTCACTTCCTCCAGGAAGCTTCCCTGACTTCTCGTCCTCCCCACACACCAGTCCTGTGGGCTCTCCAAAGACTGGGCATGCTTTCTCTCTAGGACTGGACCCCAGAGGCTCTCGAGAGGGAAAGAGAAGCAGAACCTCACGCTGGTTTGAGTCCCCTCCACCTTCACCGGGCAGGTCTGTTCCAACAAACACTCACCCCAGTCGTTTCAACGGCAGAAACAAACTCTAGTGGAATGTGAATGCCATGCAAAAGGTAAACTTCAAGCGCCTGAAAGAAATCTTTTCCTCTATCATCCCGTCTCTATTCATCACTGCAGCTCACTTAAAAACCCCTATTCGAAAACCTTTTTGTTTGGGCAATTTGAGGCGCTGTGTATCTTTACAAGATAAATAAATAAGCAATTCATATAGTCTCTTTAATTCAGACTTCTCCATACCCAGAACTGCCTCCACCAGAGGCAGCAAGTTCTAGAAAGGGGCACTAGCCAGAGCATCCCAAGACCAATTTGAAGGGGATGGAGAAGGCCCTCAGTAATCATAGTGCAAATAATGGTGAGTAATAACGAAACGCTAGGACTTACAGAGGACTCACAATGTGCAAACACTGGACTGGGCTTTCAGCTCCACCCCTAATTTTAACCTAACGACAACCCTAGGAGGCAGGTATTGTTGTTATGCCCATTTTACAGATGGAAATACCGAGGATCTGAGAAGTGAGGTAGCTTTGTCCGAGTCACATAGCTGGCAGGCGAGCCAGCCAGGACTCCAGTTTCATGGGCCCCAGACCACTCCCCACCCTTGGCCCCTCTGCAAGACCAGGCCCTTCTGGGATGGGATCAAGCTGCTTGGCTCTGCCCCCACCTCCCACCCCAAGCCCAGGACTCAGTAGCCAACACAGACTCCTGTTCCAAATCTGAATCAACACCTCGTTGGCCACTCCACTCAAAGGGAAATGGCCCCCACAACTGCCCAAAGGCACCTTCTGGGGACAGAAGGGAATGGAATTAACACCAACATCAAAAAGGCCAAGAGCTACAGGGGGTGGAGAGAAACAGGCCCAGGACTGGCTGTCTGTGAGAGCATGGCTTCTAATGCACCCTTCCCTCACAGAGCCTGGATACAGCCGTACCTGCTCTCCTCTGCTCCCCCACCGACTGCTCAAGCCCAGTGTTAGAGGGGAAACATGGGGGATGATGTCAAACTAGAAGAGGACTCCTCATTCACCCCCTTTCTCCTCCTCACCAGCTTAATCACACCTAATTTCTCTGCGTTTGTACTTCCACGGCAGCTGGAGGGCAGAGAAGCACAGTGCCTGACACCTCGGGCCGTGGGGTGGAGAAGACTTTCATTCAAATTCTAGTTCTGCCCCTTCCTGGCTAGGTGACCTTAAGCAAGTCACTCCCCCTCTCTGGGCCTCAGTTTCCAACATGGAAATGATGACAGGACCTCATGGGACTGCCGTGAGAACCAGATGCGCTAATATTGGAAAGTCCTGAGCCCAGTACCTGGCCCAGGGTAGTACTCAGTAAGTGTGGGCTGCTAGGAATTATTATTACAGCCCAGACAGGTCCTGCACCTTGCACAGAGCCAGTGTGAGGCCTGGCAAATACTAACTCTGGGTTCTGGCTCCTGGATCAAGCTCTTTCTCGACACAGAGCCACTCAGGAATGTGAGAGGGCCCAGCCCAGGAGCTCTCATGGCCCAGTGGTCTCCCCACGTCTGCAATTCCCAGGCCAAGTACAAAGTCCCAACCAACAGGTTTGTTTTCCTTACACACACACACACACACACACACAAAATCGACAAGTGGCTCAGAGTGAAAGTTCCCAAACCTTGGCATCCTCCCCCGTCCAGAGGTGAGTAGTGATCTCATCCCTGTGACTAAGCCAACACGGACGCCAAGAGCCCTCTCTGGGAACCCGCGGGCTTGGAACTGCTGGTTCCCAGCCCCAGGAGGAGCCAAGGCTGCAAAACTGGGATTCACGCAGAGCTGGGGATCCCTGCTCTCGGAGCTGAGAATCAGAGTGGCTTGAAAAGCAGGGCGGTGTTGCAGCCAAAGACCAGGATGGGCCACGAGATCTGGGTTCGAGTCACAGCTTTGCCATGAACTTCCCATGAGGTTTTTTTTTTTTTTTTTTAAAGATTTTATTTATTTATTTGACAGAGAGAGACACAGCGAGAGAGGGAACACAAGCAGGGGGAGTGGGAGAGAGAGAAGCAGGCTTCCCGCAGAGCAGGAAGCCCGATGCGGGGCTCAATCCCAGGACCCTGGGATCATGACCTGAGCTTAACGACTGAGCCACCCAGGCGCCCCTCCCATGAGGTTTTAATATGCAAACCCAGGCCTCTGTCTGCCCAACCCTAACATGGGTAGATTACAGGTTTCCAATGGTCCGTCCAGCTGAGATCTGCCCACCACGGGCCCCTGGCCTAGAGCTAATAAAGATACAGGTTAGAGAAGTGGGCACTACAGTACATGAAAGGAGAAGCCACTGTTGCTGGAGTGGATGGTGTAGGCCGCCAGGAGAAGCTGGGCCTGATAAGTGGGTGGGGCGAGGAGGAAGAGAAAACCAATCCTGGTGGTCTGCAGGCTTGTCAGGGGCAAGGAGCAAAGTTCCAGAGGCACCAGGGCAGCCTGTCAAACATTCCAATGAATCCGGCCAGGAGGGGAAAAGAGCCTTCCCCCAGAACTTCAGCCACCGCCCCCTCCTTCTCACTTAATTCCTCCCACCATGGCCAACACAGACAATCAGGAGAACGTAGATGAACACTGGGAAAAAGCCAAGAAACCAATACAGACTTTGCCCCTGAGCTGGCTCCTCCCAGAACCCCGAGGTAGCAGGAAGTGAGGTCCTCCCTCTCCCATGGCGCCAGGTTCCAGGAGAGGTGGGGACGGACAGGGTGTCTTTTGAGGGTTTCTGTGACATCCACTCTACCATATACCGTAAAAGGCCACCTGCAGCCAAGCCAGGGGAGCCCACCATTGCACTGCACTGTTGACGAAGCCCATAGCTGCTGTGTTCTAGAAGACTCAAAGCCTCCCCTTTGCCCGCAGCATCCTGTTCACACTCATGGCGTTCGAGGTGTTCAGTTTGGGGTCCCAAGGGGACTTTTTCGCTCCCGTCACTGCCCCACCTCCCCGCACACCCCTGCTCCAGCCGCTTCCACTCTCCAGTTCTAGATCCCCATCATGAGCCTTTGCCCCCTGGGCTTTGATCTGTCCTCAGGCTTCCTGCTGCCCTTGCTGTTTTGCTTAATAATCTGTCCCTGGACAAACCATACGAGACTCTTAACTCTAGGGAACACATGGAGGGTGGCTGGAGGCGAGCGGGGTTGGGGGCTGGGGTCACTGGGGGATGGGCCCCAGGTGTTATACACAACTGATGAATCGCTAAACTCTACCCTTGACGCTAATAATAAACTAGATGTTAACTAATTGAATTTAAATTAAATAATAATAATAATAATAATAATAATCTGCCCCTGTTGTTTTGACCAACCCCCCTTTCCTCTTGTAGTCTGTTGACTTTTAGACTTTAACTGGGCTCCTTGGGAGAATAAAGAATGCAGACAGAGAGAACAGAGAGAGGTTCTGCCACCAGATTTCAGGTACAGGCTCAAGCGTGGAATTGGGGCCGTGCCACCATGTGCCCACTTACGAGGCAGGTGGGGTGACCTCTGCCTACATCAACGGCGGCCAAGCCACGCCGGCGAGCTCATGGAGCCAAAGGGCTCTGCACAGCCTCGAGTGTGACACGAACTCAAGGGATTAGGATGTCTATTTTTAACTCCCCACATCCTGGCCAAAAAACAAATCCCTCACACACCCTGCAGATCCCTATCAGGGGGGCTGGCAGAGCCTTTTGGGAATTGCCTCCTCCTGGAAGCAGAGCCAGCTTTCATGGCTTTGCCTCTGCCGGGAAAGGCTGGGAGAGCCCTGCTCCGGCCGGGGCCAGCTTCCATTATGTCTGCCTGGGTCCTCATTGCCCCTGTCAAATGGCCATTTCCTGGTGGACTCAGTTGTCACAGATTCTCCAGCCGCCAGACAGGGTCACCAGCAATGCTGAGGAGGGTTATTCATTCGTTTACTGATTCGTCTACCCCCACATTCCCTCCTGGCCCTCTGAGGAGCCGGGCTGGGCCATTACTAATCTTGTTCCTCTTCCCTCCTCCGGCACCCCTGGCATCCCTCGGGCCTCACTCCAAGGTGGGTGTTTAATAGGTGATCAGTCACTGTGACCTGCAGGGAGATGGGGGTTTCCTACTTCGGGACAGAGAACTCCTCCCCAGTCCCTGGCCTACTTGTGTGGGCTTTGATCAAGTTTGTAAGGACATTTGCTCATTCTCCTTGGTCCCACCTCGCCCACCTCACCAAGCCCCGCTGACCCCAGGACCAGAGAAATGAACCTGCCACTGCCTAAGTTCACTCTCATCAAATGATACCAGCAGAGAAAATGACCCCAACACATGAGTTTCAAAGAAAAAAAAAGCCTCATTCCGAATGGGGAGCCTTCAAGATGGTCAGCCTTCTCCTGGCTGGGCAACCCCCACTGACCCCAGGGACAGACAGTTTCCCTGAAGGTTCTGACCGCAAATAACAGTACAACCCTAGAAAAGTCATGTGATCCCTAGGGGCCTCTGGGGCCACATCCGTGAGCCCCCAGCACAATCCCAATGACCCCACAGACCCTCCCATAAATACATTACACACTCTCTTAGGAATTCTAAAGAATCTTGGCAATGCTCATTTGGGACCTGAAGTTCAGCCTGCGGGGGGCGGGGGGGCGGGCAGGAAATGATATGCCCTTTTCAGACCTTCCTCCAGGCTTCTCTGTCTTTGATGCCACAAAGCAGAATAGACTTCTTTAAAAGGCAGATCAAGAACAATCCAAAGGAGTCAGGGAAGTCTTTCCACAAACCAAAGGCATCTCTGGGTCCATCCCTCAGCTGCAGGCAGCCTGACACAGAGCTCACAGAGGACCCAGGCTCTTTGCACGGGGAAGCAGGGTTCTGGAAAAATGCTCTGAGCCAGGAACAGAACAACCAAGTGCAATGACAAGCCAGTCCAACCCTACAAGGCTTTATGAGCATTTACTAGACCCAGGAAGGCCTGGGCCGGGCCCCACACGCTCCATGGGCACTGAGATGAGAAGTAAGGCCCCGGGCCTCGCCCTCAAGAAGCTCAGAGCCCGTCTTGGGAGACAGGCAAGCCGACGACCAAGTGTAAAGCAAGGCGGCTGATAGGAGCTACAAGCCAGGACTGCACCGGGGGGGGGGGGGGGGGGGGGGGGGGGGGGGGGCGGCGGCTCACCCTTAGTGGAGTGATGAGACCAAGTGGAGGTGACATTTGGGCCAGACCCAGAGGGGCAGGAAGAATTTGCGCAGTGAAGCCGCGGCCACGAGAGAAGGGCATCCAGGAGTCAGGCGGAGACCGGGACACAGGCAGCCTGAAGAGCAGAGAGAGGGAGAACAGGCAGAGAGGAGAGTTGCAGTGGGCCTGATCCTGCAGGCGGGAAACAGGGAGCCCTCCCTCCCCTCCCAGCCCCAGGGAGGGAGGAGGAGGCAGGATGGAGGGAAGCTGAGAACAGGAGGCTGGTGGAGCCTTCGGTTGACAAGAGCCCGCTTTAGGAAGCCGGGCTGCCAGGGGCTCCCCCTGGGCATGGAGAACAGGCACCTGGACCCCCTCACCCAGCTGCTCGGCTCCAGGGAGAGCCTCTTAGCCATGCTGGCACAGACCCCAGCTGGGAGGGGCTGGCTTTAAGGAATGCTGGGGACGCCCAGGGGAGAGGCATGCGGTGGCTTGGCTGGGAGACAAGAGACAACCGCACACCGTCCTGGCCTCTCGGCCAAGGCTATGAAGGGCTGAGGGGGTGCTCCGCTGGGCTGGAGCCCCGTCCTGCTCCTCAGCCTCCTCTCACAGGCCCGGCCATCATCACCCCCTGCAGTGTTCAGAGTGCTGATTACTGTCTAATTCCAGAGGTGAGCACCCTGACCGCACCCAGGGCTCCCTCCTGTGGCCCGCGCCCCCACCCCTCAGCTCCCTGAGCCCCCTGGACACTGAGCCCACAGAGCCCAGCTGACTGGTTTCACAACAAGCCAGTGTAGCACGTTGCCCTCCAACCCAACCCAACAACTCACCCGTGCCCCAAGCCCATCACAGGACCCCCTTCCCCAGAAAGGCAGAAAAAGAAGAGTAACTCATGAATATCAAGATTGGAAGGAATCTCAGAGATATAACTGAACACCGCTCCCCCCCCCCCCCGCCTTAACAGACAAGGAAACTACACTTTTAAGAGATGACCAGCTCTGCAGGGGATCACACAGCCCAATGGCGGCCCAGCCAGAACACAGATCTTCCTTCAGGCCTCCCGGAGGGCTCCGGCACCGAAGCCAGGACCAGGTGGGGCAGTAAAACAAGGACATAGCGCGGATATGGTGCAAGAAAGGCCTGTGCTTATTGTCAAGGGGCCTGGGTTCAAGTTCTGACTTCACCACCTTCCCTTATGCACGCAGACATTAGAGCTTTGGACATGTCACTGCAGCTTCCTGGACTCCAGAGACCTCTTCCATAAAATGGGTGTTTCATAATTCCGTGCTCTCAGCAGGATCAAAGAGAATCAAGGGGGAACAAGAGCACTGCGTACAACAGAGCCAGGTGGTCAGGACGGGGACATTGCTGAGGCCTTTGCAGAAGACTCCTTCACCTTCACCCCTCCTGGAAGGCCGCCCAGGCCAGCCAGCCCTAAGTCAGACATTTCCCCAGAGCTGCCCCCGGGCCAGCAGAGCAGCCCTCCAGGGGAAGGGGTGGGTTGCCCCTGGATTTACAACACAGATGCATGCATGGCAGGCCCACCCCCTCCCCTCCCTCAGGGGTCCCCCAGCACCTCCTGATAGAGGTCATCACGGGGCCATGGAGGAGGAAAGGTATGTGTGTGGCGGGGGGAAGGGAGGGTCCTGCCCACCTCTCCTAAGTCCCCTCCACCCTAGCTGAGAAATCTGAGCACAAGGTCCTCATCCAAGATGCACTAATCCTTCTAGAAAGCAGAGGTCACAGGTCTTGAGGGGAGGGAGGTGGGGTGAGCAGGGCCTCCTGGGAGCCGCAGGTTTGCTGCCATGCCCATCCACTTGTGGCAGGAGAGGTCTCAGTCCTCCACGGGCCTCTCCATAATGCCTGACATCCACCCAGGAGACTTCCACAGACAGGGATCACCCCACTAGTGGGCATAACATCCTGTCCATTTTACAATCGGGAGAAAGCTCCAGAAAGGAAAACTAACCAGCTGAAGAGAATAGAGCCAAGGCTGGAATTTAGATCACATGGAACCCATATCCCACATTCTCTTCCTAAGCACACCTTACAGCCATGGTTCCCAGGCTGTGGTGTGCATGAGAATGGCCCCGCGAGTTTTTCAAAGTGCAGATGCCCAGGTCTGGGTGGAGATGAGGAATCTGCATTTTAACAGGTGCCCCAGGGTGTTGTGATAAAGCACCGTCAGCACACACCGCAGGCCCGGGGGCACACACACACGTGCACACACTCATGGGCACACACTCATGGGTACACATGACATGGGCCAGCATGGAGCCAAAAAGGACCATTAGAAGCATGGGCTCTAAAGGGAGATGCCGGGTTTGGGATGCAGCTCAGCTCCTTATGGGTTGAATGACCTTGGGTAAATCTCATGACCTCTCTAAACCGAAATGAGGGTAAGAAAAGAAGCAGCCTCAAGGTGTTGTCTTAAGGATGCAAGGAAATAATATGTATAAAGCCCTCCGCACAGGACCTAGCACATCATAAATACTCAAAAAATGGTGTTACCCTCATGGCCAAACTCAGTTCAGTGTATTGAATGTCGAAGGGAAGGAACTGAGCGCCAGGCACCACGGGACCGCAGGGCGTCCTTGAGCCGGTAAGAGATGCCTGAAGGGTCGTACCAGAACCAGTGGGTAGAAGTAACAGATTTCTGCTCGAAACACGAGAACTTTTTTATCAGCCTGGAGTGGCTCCATCAGGAAACCAGCTGCCTAGCAGGCTGTCACTAGAGGATGGAGGCTAAAAAGACTAGATGTTCACCAGGTAGAGATGCGGCACCAGGGAAGGAAGAAGGGGGGGGTGGCCTGGCGCTCTCGAAGGTGACTTTCAGTTAGGTTCTACAGGTCAGTCCCTCTCCCTGTAATTGGTGCATTTGCACTGTCCTGATCTTTACAACCTTTAGCTCCACAAATCCAAAAGGGATGGGGAGAGGCCAGTGGTTGATAGAAAGTCTTATTTTGCCTTCTGAGTAGTTCCTGGTAAGGAGGGGGATGGATGGGACTGTCTTAAATCCGAGGCCTACAAACACACTGAAATCGTATGCCTCAGAGGACACGTGCATCTGTGCACTTTTCTCAAAAGGGCTGATTCATACCAACTTTTGAGCAGAGGGGAAACTGAGGCACAAAGGGGGTTGTGTGGCTCAGGCTGCAAGAGGGCCCAAGCTCCAGGATACAGACTGGAGCCCAAGGCTGTTGTCCTATGAGCCAGGTGCTTTCCATGCCTTATCTTTCAAAATCCTCACTACATCCCCCTGGGGTGAGACCTTTGAGCTCAGAGAGCTCAAACTCCCCAAGAACACAGAGCTAGTGAATGGCAGGGCTGGGGTTTGCACCCAAGTTCTCTGGGCCTCAGAGCTGGTGTTTGGCTTGGTTTTAACTCTTGGCTATACTGTCTTAGGTCAAGAAAACACAGAAAGATGTTTGGCTTTGACACGAGGGGAAATCATGTTAGAGATGATGATCCTCATAGGTGACAAGCTACCTACTCATCCACCCTCAATTAAAATTAAATTCAAATCAAAATTAATCTCACCCCTAAATAGCAGAATGGGGGGAAGGAGGGGTGCTCAGTTTCCATATGACTCAAGCCAGACAGCTCAAAAGAATGGAGCATCTGGAAACCAGAAAACCCAATCGTTTCCACCAGGCTGGGAACTGGAACCTAGATGGCTCTGGTCCCTATTCCTACCCTGCTGAGCTCAGGGGTCAGGGCAGCCCAGGAAACCAAAAACAGACCTCTCTTCAATGACCCCGCCCCCTCAACACTGAGGAGTGGCTACCGGTTAAACAAAACAACACCTCAAACTTGGGTGCCCCAGGGTGCCTGGCTCTGGGATGAGAGGAGTGGCTGTTCAACTACCAACCCCTAGGGTGAGCTGAGGAGGGTCTTAAGTCTGGGGAGACCACTGGAAGAGCTGGGTTTGGGAGGCTGGAGAAACGCCCCCCCACCCTAACCCCTGTGGGCTGCAGGCTCCAGCTGGGGTGACTTCCATATTAGATCCCGCGCGGTTCTCCGCCAAGGACCCAATGATCTAAGCAGGGCGCACTGGGAAGTTTAAAGGGTCAACGTACCTCGCAAAGACCGTTCGGCGGCACAGTGGGACTGTAGGGTAGAAGAGGGATCAGTAAAGCAAAGTCGCAGCCCACTCCTCGGTCTGGTACCCCCATACCTCCCATTAGAGCCCCCAGATCCTCTCGAACCTCAGGTCCCTCTGGGACCCCTGCAAGCCCCGGGGACCCCCTCGTACCAGCTCGGGGACCCTAGCTCTTACCACTATGCGCCGGCCGGGCCACTGGACGCTGCCATCCCAAAGGCGCCGGAGCCCGAGCTGCACCGGACCAGGGTCACGGGGTGGCTGGGTCGCGGGGCCGCAGGAAAGTTTCCGTAGCGCCAGCCAGGCGGAGCGGGCCGAGCAGGCGGCGGGCCGGGCAGGAGCGCGCTCCGGCCGGCTCCGTGCCTCCGCCCGTGCGGCAGTGCTCTGGCTCCAGGGCTCCCCCGGCCACCCCGCCGGCCCGGCCCAGCCCCGCCAATCGCAGGCCCGGCCACCGGCAGCTCCGCCCGCCCGGCCGGGACCGAGCGGAGGCGGGGAGGGGAGGGGCGGGGGCGCACCTGTTTGGCCAATCGACCCCACTACTAACCACCTCGCCGCGGCCAGACCGCGGGACTGAGCAGGGCGATCCCCTCGGCTCTCGGCACACGCCCCCTCTCCGCGCTTGGGCCCGGGATCTAGGCCGGGCCACGTGCCCCCCTCCCCCTCCGCCTCCCGGACCCAGCCGGGTCGAGCGCGCCGCTGTCTCCGCCTGCCTGCGGGGGCCCTCGGTGCGGCCGGACTGCGCTCCTTCCCCAGCCCCTGGGATGTCAAACACAAAATCCCGGCTTTAGCCTGGGGGCTATGGGGGTACAGGTCTGAGGAGTGGGCTGCGACGCTGCTTGGCTCACCCCTCTTCTACTCTACACCCTCTTCTCCCGCGAGGATTTTCGCGCGTCCTCTGGCCCATTAAATTTCGCGGCGAGCTTGCCTCGATCTCCGACGGCGGGGGCCGCTGTCTGATGCTAGGTGCAGAGCTCTGGGACAGGACGGCAGGGGGAGGGAAGGTCACGGGGAAGGCAATTCCAGCCCAACCCCCCCCCCCCCGCGACCATCATAAACCCTCGAGAACCCCATCTGGATTCGGGGAAACTTCTCCAGGACGCTTGCGATCGGCTGCAGCGGGTTCCCCAACTTCTCTTGGGGTCACAACAAATATTAAAGCTTGACGAATTTATTGTTCCATTTTCCAGATGGGAAGACTGAGAGGCCAAAGGGAGGCGAACGCTTCTCGGTCGTGGTGGCGAGACTGAGACTTTTTCAAACGAAGGGTGAGTTTGCAGAGAGCGCCTGGCTCCACTCCCAGAGCCCGGTGCGGACGCCTGGGTTCTCCCCTCGCTCGCCCCCCGCCGCGGACCTGGGGTGAGTAAGGAGAAAGAGGCGCCAGCAAGTGCCCGCGAAGAGCGGGGGCGCGCCGGCAGCCGGCCCTGCCTTACCTCGGCAGCAGAGCGTGTCCTCGCAGAGCGCGCCGGCCGGAGGCCCCAGCAGGGGCAGGGAGGCCCAGGCGAGCGCGCGGGAGGCCGCCCCGCCGGCTCCCATCCCGGACGGCCGCGGCCGCTCCTCCGCCCGCTGGCCTTCCACCCTCCGCGGCACCTGTGCCGACAGCGCTGTGCCGGCGGCCTCCGCCGCGGCCTCGGGGGTGGGACTGGGCCAGGCCCCGGGGTGGGGCGTCCGGGGCTCCCCGGGCTCCTCGGACTGTCGCGGCCCGGACTCCCACGGTCGCGGCCCCGGATCCCGGCGACCAGCGCAGGGCAGGGCGCTATTTTTAGCTGGAGCTGTTCTCCCAGTTGGACAGACAGAACCAGTTAATTCGGCCGCTCGGGAAGGGCCTGCACCGGGAGCTCCCCGGAAAGGCAGCCGCAGCTCTGCTGAAAGCTGATCCTTCGCATTCCTGCCTCTCGAGGCGGGAGGGCGGGAGGAGGCCTCTAATTCCCCCGGGAAGCCGGCGTCCTCTCTGAAGGCAGCCCTGGGCCCCAAGTGCACGCCCGGCATGGGGCTCTTCAAATTGACTCTGAAACTCCACCTGCCTTCCTCCTGCTGACCCGAGGCTTCCCGACTTCCCATAAAATGCCCACCCTTCCTACTGGTCTCCAGCACTGGGAAGAGCCCCCCAGCAATGGGATCTGGGCCCCAGCACCGACTGAGCTGGCACACTCCCATGACTCAGGAGCTGCTTGTTGAAAGACGGAAGAGTGAAAATCCTGTATCAGATGAGCCAGAGGGTCAAGTAAAGGTCTTCAGAGCCTGGGCAATATGGGATGGATGGGTGGGGTGGTTTCCAAATCCTACAGAACCCCTAACCCAACACCTTCTGACTGTGTGACCTTGGCAAGTCTTCTCACCTCTGTGCCTCAGTTTCCTTTCTGCATAAAGAAGTCTGAGAAGCCCAAGAGATAGCATGTGAGAAAGCCTTTGCAAAAAAAAAGCCTGAGGGGCTTGTTCGTGTAATGAGGGATGAAGAAATGCAAAGAGGAAGAAGAGGTAGATCTGCTCTCAGGAAGTCACTAGCTCTTCTAATTCAAGGGAGAGGGTGCTAAGGGCATAAAAAGGTACAGCTAGACTGTAAGATACGAGCCCAAGGATAGAGGAATAGGCCAGTGGACTAGAACAGAGGCTGCAAAAATAGACCCACACATGTATGAAACTTGATATGTGGCAAGAGTGGTGCTACCAGTCACTGGGAAAAGGGTGGACTTTTTTTTTCTTTTTAAGATTTTATTTATTTATTTGATAGAGAGAGACACAGGGAGAGAGGGAACACAAGCAGGGGGAGTGGGAGAGGGAGAAGCAGGCTTCCCGCGGAGCAAGGAGCCCGATGCGGGACTCGATCCCGGGACCCTGGGATCATGACCTGAGCCGAAGGCAGACGCTTAAGGACTGAGCCACCCAGGCACCCCTAGGGTGGACTTTTCTATAAATGGTGCTTTTTTAGAGTGATTGGATATCCACGTTGGGGAAAAATGAAATGGAATCCCTACCTCACACCTTGCATTAAAAAAATCAGTTCCAGGTGGATTAAAGACTTAAACACAAAGAACCTGTGTAATAGGGAGAGATTTCTTAAAGACCCCAAAAGCACAAACCATCAAGGAAAAGATTGACACACTTAATTAAAGTATAAAACTCAGGGCAGGGCACCTGGGTGGCTCAGTCCTTAAGCGTATTCCCTCTCTCGCGGTCTCTCTCTCTCTCTCTCAAATAAATAAATAAAATCTTTAAAAAATAAAAAAATAAAAATAAAACTCAGGGCACCTGGGTGGCTCAGTTGGTTGGGCTTCTGACTCTTGGTTTTGGCTTGGGTCATGATCTCAGGGTTCTGAGATCGAGCCCCATGATGGGCTCCACACTCAGCGCTGAGTCTGCTTGGGATTCTCTCCTTCTCCCTCTGCCCCTCCCCCTGCTCATGCTCTCTCTCTCTCTCAAGTAAATGAATAAACAAAATCTTTTTCAAAAGTGTAAACTTCCCCCCCCCAAAAAAAGTGTAAACTTCCTGTCTGTCAAAATCAGGTATTTGGAACACAATATCCAAAACATACAAAGATCTTCTACAAATCAATTTTCAAAAGAAACAAGAGAAAATTGAGTAAAACATATGAACAGGCAATTTGAGAAAGGGAAACCATGAATGGCTAATAAACATATGAAAAGACATTCAGCCTCACTCCTAATCAGGGAAATGGAAAGTTAAACCCCAGAGAAGTGCCATGGCACACCTGTGTGATTGACAAAAAGCAGAGAGGCAGGAGGGCAGAGTGTTGATGAAGATACAGGGCACAGGGAACTCTCTCATACACCACAGGGGAAAGGGGAAGTGGGTGCCACCACTCTGGAAAACAATCTGACAGTGTTTAGAAATGTTGAAGATGCATTCCATATCCCAGTGACCCAGAGAACTTGGCTTCTGGGATAAACCTAGGGCTTGCTCATTGCCACAGTGTTTACCCTTGTAAAGAATCTGAAGTAGCCTCAACGTCCATCAGCAGAAGGCATAAAGGAATGGTGGATCAGTCCGTGAAATTCTATATGGTAGTGAAAATGAATGGAGGTACCTTACGAATCGTTAAGTTGGGGGATGGGAAGCAAGTTGCAGAAGATCACATTGGATGACAGCATTCTTGGAGATTTTTAAAACATGCGAAACAAAATGATACCACTTATTGCTGGGAATGCACATGTTTGGTAACAATCTGAAGAAACTCAGAGGAATGACAAATACACCGTTTAGTGAAGTGTTTGCCTCTGGGTGGGGCGGCGGGGGGGAGGTGCGGAGAGGGAGACATGAAGGATGGCGGGAAAGGGCTTCATCGATATTGGTAAGGTTTTATTTCTTGACACCGGTCAAGGTACCCGGGTGTTTGTTTTAGTCTTCAGAACCTTTTTTAAAGATACAGAGCAAGCAGGGGGCTATAAAATATAAAATCCCCGTAAAATGCAGTCCTGCTCTGAACTTCAGTTTCCTAATTTAAATAATCCGACCATCATGTCTGTGAAGTGCTTAGCACAAAGCGTGACTCATGGCCAATTGCTCAGTAAAACTTGAGAACATGAATAGCCTGCTCCTCAGGCTCCCCCGGGATCCTTCATACCCTAGTCCCAGCCAGCTGAGACTCCCTCACTCCATGCAACCGGATCTCCCAAGCCCCCCAACCTCTGTCCTGCCTTCATGCCTTTGCACAAACTGTTCACTTTTCCTAGAGTGTCCGTCCTCCCCCTCTCTTCTGTTGTCATCCAGCACTGGCGTTTCAGCCCATGGAGAGACCCTGGGAGGTCCTCGTCCACTCTCCCGGCAGAGGGGCTCTCGAAGCATCCCCTCACCCCACTGTCTGCATCTATCACATTGTGCACTCTTGCACCCGCTTATGGCTCTCTCTCCTCCCTGAGCTGCAGGCTGGGAGCTCCTCCGGGTCACGAACCTTGTCTGAGCAACCCCTGCAGCCTTACTACCTACATAAGGCCTGGCCTCGGGAAGGTTGGATGAATGAATAAAGGGGGTGAGTGGATCCAAATACTCAGACACAAGAAAGGGTCATGCCAAGCTCTCAAAAGGAAAGCAGTCCCACCATGCGGATTGACTGTGTATCCGCACAACCAGGATGGGACGAGGGCATATTGCAAGGGGTTCTCAAGAAGAGTCAATGAGGTAATAGAAGCAAAATGCATGACCCCATTTTTGGGAACGGGTAGCAATTACGTGAATATTGGCCAAGAGGAAGATATTCGCGGGGGGAGGTGGAAGGGACCCAGTTGGGTTACCACGAAAGAAGGAGGCTGGGAAAAAATGCCGGGGAGTGTTCTCTGACTCTGCACAAAAGCAAGGGAGTTGGCCCAGGAGGTGGGAGGGTCAGAAATGTGCCCCAAGTTAGTGCTTCTCGTGCTCCTCCCTCCTGCCCTTTGCACTACCCCGGGGTGAGGGGCTGCACGGCCCCTCGGAACCGGTGGCCCTCCTCTCTGTCTCTCCATGTCCACTCTGGCCCCCTCCAATCTGTTTCTCTCACATAGCCGAGGGATCTCAATCTGGACCTGTCTTTTCCTTGCCAGCTTCCATCTGTAGGGGCGACAGAGCCTGAGGCACCTTCCCCAGGGACGCGTCTGAGGCGCTCTACCAAATGCATCGTCTGCACTGTATATGCAAAATGCACATATGTCCACTTGTCGGGAGCTTCCATCAAGGCGACATACAGGATGGCAAGTTGCTTATGGTCCATACTCTAGAAGATGAATTGGCCAGTGTTACATGTTGTAGGAGCAAACAAATACATAAAGTCGGCAGGGTTATATGGTCCCTGGAAAAGAACAGCACTGTGCGCTTCATGGGCTCGGATGAGATTTTCTGAACTAATGAGCCGATCCTCTTTGATCCAGATCACACTGGACAATGTCATATTACCCTGGTGACACGACATGAGCTGCTGCTGGCACTTTGTCCCATGCAAATGGCCCCATGAGGTGGGAATCCTGCCCAGCTTACGGTCTGCCAACTCAATGCTTCTCAGGGGGTCGCCAGTGGCCTCCTTGTGGCTAACACGGAAGGACGCTGGGCTGGTGGGCCGGAGCAGTGGCTCCAGGAAAGCCTTAGTCTAAGGAGATGACCTCGGAGCGTGTCTTAAAGGAGCAGAGAGAGACGTTAGCCAGACAAAGAGGGATTGCAGGGCAATGTGAAGCCGCCCGGCCTGCTCTGGAATCCCGGCAAGCAGCTGTGAGACAGGCCATAGGAAAAGGAGGTGGGGCTGGGGCAGGAGGGGCCCTGAATGCCATGCCCAGGAGCTTGGAATGTTTTGGGGCTGGGGGAGTGGTGGATACTATGACATGCAGCCCAGATCCCCGCTTCCAGAATGAAGGACGCACTCCCCCAGGCGTTCGGAGGCTATTGCAAAATGGCCCTCAGCTGTCAGTTCCGTTTGGCGGTGGCCTCTGCCGAAGGAAGCCACTGCACCTGAGGTGACACCCCTTTCCTAGGGTGTCCTACATCCAGTGACAGATCACCCCAGGGCTGAGCCCCTTGACACTCCTCAGGACAAGTGTGAAGGACCAGCCCTGCCCCAGGCCCTCCCCAAACCCCACGCAGAGTGGGCAGAGGCCGGCACTGCGGCCGCATGGCAGTTCAGCTTTCCTTCTGCCTGGTCTCGCTGCCCGCCCTTCCCGTCCACAGGTGCCGAGCCTTCTAGAACAGTCCCTGACAAACCTCCTGCGCCCTCACACGTCTCCGAGCCTGCTCGCCGGGAAACCCAACTGTGACAGGGAGCGCGGGAAGCCCTTGTTGTGTGTCTCGCTGGTGGGAGGGACTCAGGAGAGCTTGTGACTTTGCAGGAGCCAGTGAGAGAGGTGACTGATACTCACGGAAGCAGGCAAGGTCTCAGGAGGGGCAGAGAGGCTGGCTCATCCTGAGACAGAAGCAGAAATTGGAGGCAGGTGGGGGTGGGGATGGGGTCAGGAAATGGAGTGAGTCATGACCTTAACTTTTTTTTTTCTTATGCAGCTGGAAGTGAGGTTGGCTGCTCAGAGGAGAAGAGATAGATATTGTAATTACATAAGAAATTGACGACCAGAGTGCGTGATAAATGTTGCCACAGCAGTAATATGGAGCACAGGGCTTCAAAGGGTGGATAGGAGTTTGCCAGGAGGTGTGCCCATAAGGGAAAGTCATACCACGCAGAGGAAATAGCTGGTGCTCAGAACCCAGCTGAGCTAGGATTCCCAGAACATATCCAAGATGCCCAGTGAAATGTGAATTTCACATAAATGATGAATAATTTTTTAGTGTAAGTCTGTCTTACGCAATATTTGGGATCAAAGAATTATCCGTTGTTTACTTCATCACCTTCTGACCCTGTTCCTGCCAGTAGTCCACTAGGGCCCCCCCCCCCCAAACTGCAGCCCAGGTACTGCTCACATTCCGTGGTATCCCTCCCATTATCCAAACCCTCAGCTGTCGTGGGAAGTCCTCTATTGTGTGATCCTCGGCCACTCTTCCCACCCCACCTCCCATCTTTGAAAACCCCCTTTAATCTCCTGCCTCTGAGCGTTTGCCCCACTATGTCCTCTGTCTCCCTACTATGCCCTCTCCATGTCCACTCCTCCAGGAGGCCTCCCAGATTTCTCTGGGAAGGTGGAAGTAATCAATGTGCACTGATGATTTGCAGTAGAACCTTGGGCAAGTCACTTCACATTTCTGAGCATCCATTTCCTTGTCTCTGCAATGGGGACCATACCACCTCTGCCAGGTTGCTGAGAGGATGATAGACCATGTTCAGAAAGCACCAGATACACTCTCAAACGTTGGCATGTCCCCCCCGTGCATGCCTAGATCAGTGCCTGGCACCCAGCGGCACAAATACACGTTAGCCAAATGGAAGCGACTCAAAGGTCCTGAGCTTTTATAGTTTAATTTGCTTCTTGGAATTGCCATGCCCAACAGTGGAACTTAGACAAATTCAATTTCCTATATTAAGATGATCCGAAAAGAGATGAATAATGAAGCCACTGCAATTCTGATTGCGTAACCGGTTTCTCCCCCGGTTGAGAGGGGACCAAACTAGCTCCCCAGAAATGGCCCGTTTAGGCACCAAACATGACACCCGGCCTCTCCAGCTCGAAGCAGGTAATATCCGCCACACACGTTTCTGTCTCAAGCCTCCCAGTCCCAGACCACAAAAGGTGATTTCTTATAACCATTAGCATAATTACCTGACTGCAACGCTGTAGAGAAGCGATTAGATGAGCCTGTGATTTTTGCCTCAAGTTATTTGTCTCAAGTAAGTCACCTGAAGTTCATCTGCCATCCGGATTCATGGCTGCATTCTGTAATCGTAGGGAATTATTTTGCTAATAACAGAGGTACCTTGATCTAATTTGGTTTTAATGCCAGGAGGTGCCCTCCCAGGATAATCAGTTCCAGGGCAATTCCAATTTCCAGGTTTGTTACACGTTCTGGAGAGAAGATTCAATTCAAAGAGGCTGAAGTTACTTCTTTATCACCCAAAGTCATCTAGGGGTGAAATGGAATCCTACCTCTACGTGTTTGCAGAAAAATGCAGGGCAAGGTCAAGCCACAGTGAGTGGGTGGCAGGGCGGTCCCAGCCAAGATCAATGACTGGAAGACACCACTCGTGGGTGAGGACCATGAGGCATTCCCTGGGAGAACCCTACTTTCTCTTGCATTCATTCATTATCTCATTCATTCTTTTATTCTGTTTCTGGGCTCTCTCCTCTGCAAGACCTGGTCTCCACTGTTATTTGAATGCAAATATTGATAGCAAACACGTTCCTGGCCCAGTTCTGGGTACTTCGTGCATATTAACTCATTACTTCCCGTGACGCAGGTGGGTGCGACTACTATCCCCATTTTACAGATGGGAAAGCCGAGGCAGAGAGGTTAAGAAACTTGCCCCAAGTCACACAGTTAGTAAGGGGCATAGCTGGGATTTGAACCTTAAACTGTGAACTCCCTCAAATTCATGTACAAGGGAGAATACTGAGCCCACCAGGAATTGTTCCACCTCTTCTCTGTGTTCTCGTGCACCCCTCCCAACAACTCTCGTATGGGAGTGTTGTCCTATTTTATTGAGGAAGACACTGAGTCTCGAGAAGGGGTTAATTTGGCCAAGGTCAAGTGAGTCAATGGAGGAGTTTAAGGCTTCACCTCTGAGACTCCGATTCTCTACTCCCACTGCTCTGGCTGAAGCCAGGAAGTCTGAGCAGCGTCTCTGAACAGCTTTGGAAACACGCTGGGTAAAGTATAATTAAACTAAGTGCACAGTGACCGGCCACCCAGCTCTGTTCTTCCCTTTCCATTCTCGAGCGGTTCCTCTTTCCCACCCCCACCCCTCACTCCAGAAACCAAGTGTCATTTACTGTCCTTCGGTGTTACCAAACAAAACCTACTTTCAGATTCCAATCATTCGCTCACATTTAGGCTTTCAGCGGAGGGCCATGCGCTCCAGCAGGAAGGACCAGGAGGTCGACGCCGCTCTGCCCGTCCACTCCTCGCTAGGCCTTGGCCTTCCCGTCTCTTCGAGGAGGTGGATTCTTTAAAAACTGATGGAGCTACAGAACACTCGTTTTGAGTGAAAAATCTCAGGCAAGCCCAATATTTAGATGAAAGCGAGCTGCCCTGGGCAGAGCTGTGTTAGAACAAGGGCGTGGAGTCTCTCTTATTCGACAAACTTGAGGCATCTCCGTGGGACCCTGGGACCGTTCTGACAATTGGGAAACCACTGGCCTGGACAGAGTCTGTTGACTCTTGGGGTTCGTAGGGCCAAGGAATCTGAGCTCCACTGATGGCTGGCAATACCCGACATGCAGGGCGGGCCCCTCCCCCTGAACACCTGTCCTGCCTTGTCAGGAGCATCAAGGGCCGAACCCGGGAGGGGCATGTCAGCAAGGCCAGGTCGTGCCCAAGGCCCTGCCTTGCGGGGGACGAGCCGTCCAGGAGTGTGAGCACAGAGAAATGATATCTGCCTCTCTGCACCAGCCTGCGGGGCCAGCCCATCCCGGCACACTCCCTGGTGGCTGTGAGGACAGGCCAGTCCCCTCCCACTGCTGCCTATTTGTTTTCTCTCTCCTGTCTTCTCCTTTCTCTCTCTGCTTCCTTCTAAAATGCTCGACTTTCTGTTCTAGGCCTAAGGCTGCACGGGTTCCGCCCCAGGACTGAGACTTCACCCACAGGGACACCTGCGTCCCGGAGTAATCAGTGCATGCAGGTGGAGTGGGAAAAGCATCCTTGAAAGGCTGTCCTAAGGACGGTGGGCTGGATCCTGAAAGTCATGCAGAGCCTCACGAGCGATAGAGGAACCAGATGCGCATTTTAGAAGCTCATCGGGCTGTACACACGGTTGGGGAGGGGGGCGACTATGAAAATGAGGCTTTCCTCCCCCTCGTCACCCCCCAAACCCCACCTTCCCTCAACACCCTCCAGGTAGCCCTGTTTCCTGCTGAGACACAGCATGTGCAAGATGGGAAGAGGGGCTTCAGGCTGCGGGCTATTCCCACCTTGGCCTGGCCCCCAGCCTGGTAATGCAGCCCTTGACCCCTTCACCCCTGGGACCACGGGGTCAGGATGAATTAGAAAGTTGGAAAAACTCCATCCCAGTTGGCTGGGATGCTTTGATTTTAGGGCTTCTGTCTGTGAACAGGAACTCAGGCAGAAAGTTAGCTTCCCCACCCCCTTCTAGTCCCTTCTGTCCAACTCTCGGCTCTGACAAGCCCCTGCCCCAGCCTTGCAGCCCCTCTTGGAATCACTGCCTCCCCGTCCCCCATGCTGCGGTGGCGGAGGGGGGGGGAGTTCCATCCCCAAACACAAGCCCTTTGGTTCCACCACGCAGCCAGGCATCTGCTTTGGCATCCACGCTCACTTAGCCTCAGGTCAGCTGCAGGATGAGGCGGGGACTAGTGGGCATCGAGGGTCCGGGACCAGGGGCAGGAATGCAGGCGATTGCTGGTGGCAGCTTAGACCCTGCCCCTCCCCTGCTCAGATCTTTTCCAGGGCTCCTGCTTACTCTGGGACACTGGTTCTTAACCAGGAGGGATTTTATCCCCCAGGGAAGAGTTTTCAATGTCTGGAGACATTCTTGGTTGTCACAACTTGGGCTGGGGGGGGCAGGTATGCTGCTGGTGACTAGTGGGTGGAGGCCAGGGAGGCTACTGAGCATCCTCCAGTGCACAGAACAGGCTGCTCGACAGTCCTCCAGCCCTACATGCCAATAGTGCTAAGCTTGGAGGCCCTGCCTGAGGGTAAAGCCCCCCCCATCCCATGCTTCAGGCTGGGATGCTCTGGATGCTCACTCCCACCTCAGCCCCTTTGCTTCTGCTATTTCTCCTGCTGGGGTGCCTCCCTGCTGCCCTCCATTTACCTTAATCTCAGTTCTCTCCAGCCCCTCTACCAGTGGGGGCTCTCCCCTGCTGCCCACACCAGCCCCAGCTGCCCCTCCCAGAAGCCACCTCTGACTACATGGTACCCTGATTTCTCTCTTCATCTGATCAGCTCCAGGCGCCTTTGGCCCTCCTGAGTCTCCGGTGGCACATCTACGTAACGGGTGGGCAAGGTGAGTGGAGACCCCGGGCCCCCCGTAGCGCGGACACAGCCCCTCCTGCCTCTCCCTGGGATGCTAAGCACATGGGGCACTCCGTGTTGGCATACAGTGGGACCCATGTGGCTTCGGAGCCAGTGGGCCAGGGTTTAAATCCTGACTCGGCCACTTCCTAGTAGTTGGACCAGAAGTTAATCACCAAACATGTCTGCGCCTCAGTTTCCTCCTTTATAAAATGGGTTTTCCAACGAGAGTTCCATGTGCTGTGAGGTGTCCCGTCCCCGTCCTTGTTCCCTGTCTGACGGGTCTATCTCGCCAAGGTGTGCCCGGACAGCCATCTATTCCTGGGGCCCAGAGGAGGAAGATTAGTCGCCCTCCCACTTCTCCCTAGAAGCTGAGCTTGCACTGGGCTGCCAAGGACTTTGGGGAATGGAGTCCTCTGAAGCCACAGCACCGGAAACCGGAGGCTGAGCAGGCCCGGCTGAGTGGCCAGCCCAGGAGCGTGACCGCCCTCTTGGCTCCCGGCCTTTTCGGCCTCTGCTCTTATCTTCCCAGTCCCTGCCTGGGCTCAGCTTCTCCTGCTGGGACCGTGACCTCCCACAGCTAGCTGAGCTGCCTCAGGGCAGGGGGCTCTCTGTTGAGCAGAGGGGTGGCTTGGGGTCCTAGGAATTCGGGGGCGATAGCACAGAGACAGACTCATAAACACAGAGAATAAACGGGTGGTTGGCAGGGGCCGGGGGGGCAAAAGAGATGAAAGGGATTCAGAGGGGCAAACTTCCAGTTATCAAATGAGTAAGTCACAGGGATGAAAAGTATAGAGCGTGGGGAATTTAGGCAAGAATGTTGTGATTCTTCTGTTCAGTGACAGATGGTAAGTACACTTCTCATGGTGAGCATTTTGCAATGTCTGTAATTGTTGAATCACTACGTTGTACACCTGAAACCAATATAACATTGTGTGTCAACTTCAGTGATAGAAAGAGCAAAGACAGAATAAACATGAGCCCCCAGGCTCCATCACCCTCCAATTCCAGTGGTTGCCCCTTAGAATCACTAGGAGGCAGAGAGACAGAAAGAAACAGTAAGAGACAGAGACAAGAGACAAAGAGAAACAGAGATACAGCAAGAGAGAGAGAAAGAAAGACTTAGGGGGGGCCCTGTCTAACCTCTCCAAGCTATGGGAGGCCCAGACTGGGGAAAGAGCCCCAGAAGAAGGAGAACGGCGCCCCTCCTCACCCACCATGGAGCTGGTGAGAGGAAAGACTAAAGGTTCTCCGAGCGGACACCTTCCCAAGCACCCTGGCTTCTGGGCCATGGAGTTGGCACGGCCATTCGGTCAAAGACAGGCCTCACCTCTATCCCCCTCCCCCCCACCAGCCAACTCTGTGAGGACACCTGGAGGGAAAGCAGGGACAGACCTGGGCCAGCCCCCAGAGGGCTCCTGAGTGAGGCCCTGAATGCAGCCCCTCCCCTGCTTCAGCTTCAGGTCCGGAGGCCAGAGCCCGCCCAGCCCCCACCCTCCCGACCTCTCTGGTACCTTCTGGGTCAGCCTCGTCTCCCCTCCCCCCATGCTACTAGCAGCCACCCTCCACTCCATCATCAGCAATGGCAAGTGAGGCCCTTTGTCTGAGATTTGGGTCAAGGGAAAAAAAGTCCAGGGCAGAGGTGGGGGTGGGGGCCAGGGCAACAAGCACCCCCAGCTGCCATTTCAGGAACTGTGCAAGCTTGAGCTGGCTTTTCTGGAGCACAGACCCACTCGTTCTGGTGCAGAGTCAGTGGGAGCTTGGGTTGGGCATGTGGGACCCCCACAGCCAGCCAAGACAGAGACCCCCTCGCAGGCATTCTGTCCTACTCACACGTGCTCACGCCCTCCGCGTGCATTCATGTGTGCGTGCACACACACACACACACACACACAGGCATGCTGGGATGTAGGTCACTGGCTGGAGGGCCTCAGGGCCCGGGCTTCTGAGGATCCAGCCATCCGGCACACGCTTCGGGATTGGACAGAAATGCACCCCTCCCTCCTCGGCTCGCCTGCGTCAGTCGGACCCAAAGCCTCGCTAGGCTTCTGTTTGGTTTTCCCTAGAATCCCACTGGCTGAGACTGCTGGGAACCAACTCTGTCCGGGGAGGGCCACGTGGCTTCTTTTCGGGGGGGGGGGGGGCGGTTCCCTGTGCAGGACAATGTGGAGGCTACAAGAGACAGAGGGATGTGACCCCACCGTGAAGACTTTCAAGGCATAGCTCGTGGGATGCCTTAGGACTAGATGAGGTAATGGCCAGAGGGTAGTCAAGGAGAAAACCGAGCAGCTTCGGCCAGGCTGATCAGGGCTGGCTTCCTGTGGGAGGTGGCAGGACCTTGGCTGGGCAGTTGAGTAAGGTTTCAAAAAGCCTAGGAATAGGAGTGGTACTTACACAGCTGGGAAGAGCCCAGCTGCTCCTCCACCCTGGAGCTGGGGCCTCTCCAGAGGTCACATCAGGAAGGACCATCACAGACTCTTCTATAGAAAACCCCCGGATAGCCCCACAGGCTTTTCAGACACAGCAAGCCCAGGACATCACTCCCACTCAGAAGCTGCTCTTCCACTCATGTCCCCCACTCGGTGTGGACGCCAACATTCCTGCCACACAGGCCACAGGCCAAGTCGTCCTGACCTCTTTCTCCACCCCATCCGCCTCAGCCTCCAAGTTTGCAGTCTGGCTCCTGAAACAGCTCACAGCCCAGAGGTGGAGAAAAGCAGGAAAGCAAATGGATTGCACTCATCCGTGTGTGGCAGGATAGCAGGAAGCTCAGGGTGCCCATGAGCTCAAACAAGGTAGTCAGGGAAGGCTTCCCGGAGGAGATGACACCTGAGTTGAGACCGCAGAGATTAATTCATAGAGATGGGGGTGGCGAGAAAGAAGAGGTGTGGCTGGAGACAAAGGCAAACCCCATCCTGGGGTCAGATGGTGGACTGTCTGGAGGCCGTGTGAAGGAGTTCACTTTATCCTGCTGCAGTGAGTGGGTGCCCTGTGGGACTTTAAGATGCCTGTGAGTGGTCCCCTTGGCTGCACATTAAGGATGCGTTTGTTGAGCTGGGGAGACCCAGAGGGGGTGAGGCAGCCCTCTAGGAGTCTAAGGAGGTGCCTGGCCTGGGGTGGGGGCTGGTAGTTGGAGCTAGGGTACATCTCAGGATCTACTTAGGAGGGAGAATGGACCCTGAATGGTTCCTGGTTCCTCCTCTCTTGGTGCCCCCATCTTCCCATTGGTAATGGGGGATGGACAGAGCCCCTCCACCCCCACCCAAGACCCTCTCCCTTGGCCTCCTCACAGCTGGGGCCATTTCCTGCTTGCTCCAGCCTCCCTGGGCTTCCGGAAGTAACCTCCTAGGAGAAATCCCAGCTGGGAGGGAGGCACAGCTCTAGCTTCAGAAGGCCTGGGCTGGTATCAGCAGCCCAGGGCATATCCATCCAGCAGAAGGAAACGCCACACCAGCTCCAAGCAGGAGGACCAGCAGGAGGCAGTAGCCATCTAGGACAATATAAGAAGGAATGATCTATTGGCATGGTCCAGTCAAGAGTGGGAGCCATGGGAAGTGGCTATTACTGTCTCCACCCCTCTGAGGAGGAGGTCAAGGCTCAGAGAGCCAAGTGGCCAGGACAGAAGCCTAGGCCTGGGCTGTGCATGCCCAGAGCAGCTCAGGAGGGAACCCACCAGAAGCCAGTGGACAAGAAGGGGGGAGGAATGTCTTTGCTTTCTAAACAATAGGAGCTTCTGAATGAGCTCCTCCCTCCTCCCACCAGGATCCTCTCTCCCTGGGGGACACCAGCTCCTTTCTCCTGAGCTTTCTCCTGGCTCTGCCTGGCCCAGCTCCAGACACAGGACTGCCCTCCGCGTCCCCCTTCCTGGGCCCCACTTTCTAGCCTTCTTGTGCGGCCAGCTGCTCAGGCTTGGGTACATAAATGATTTAAGCCCCTCCCGTCCATCCTCATTGTTCTTCTTTATTGACTATTTTTCCTGATTTAGCCTCTTCCCAGAGTCCCATGGGGCAATGGGGCAAGAAGGGGGGGCTCCACCCTCATCCACCTGCCCAACTAGGGAGGGTCAGAGGCCCAGGCATGGCTGGCCAGCAGGACCGAGGTTTTCCTGAGCATGGGTAGGACTTTGGATTGGGGGCCAGAGTACCCAGGGAACAGCCCAGAATGGTGGACAAAAGCACAGGAATCTTGGAGTCCTGGGTTTGAATTATGAGTGCCCCCACTAGAGCTTGTGGCTGTGGACCCTTCTAAGCCTCGACTGTCTCGTGTGAACAGTGGTGATGTTTCTTCCTCTGCGAGGAGGCGGTGACTCCGTGTGGAACACATCACAGAGCAGGCATGTACTAAGTGCTCAGTAAATGCCGTCCCCACTCTGCCTCGCTGGCCTCGTTCGTCCACCTGTGAAAGGGCCCCAGGTAGGAGTGTGGCTTCTCCTGTTCCTTCGGTTGCCCGCGGGCCCAGGACAGAGCCCCAGGGCAAGATGGAAGGAATCTGGGTTTGGCATTCTTTTCCCAGCCCGGGCAGGCCAGCCTGGCATCATTACCCAGTTCCACAGACAGGGAAGCGAAAACTTGCCAAGGGCCCAGGTCTTTGTCCAGGACCTGTTGGGTTAGCTGAGTAGCAGAGCCAGGAGGAAGAGCCCCCAGGCTCTCATCCTGAGAGGCAGGCCAGGCCTGAACGCCCTTCCCCAGTGATCCACCCACACAGACACGGCCTCAGAGAAGGACCTAGTGGGCACCAGTTCAGAGCATGTGCTCTGGGGTGGGACAAACCTACACGACTCTCAGCGCAGCCATTCACTAGCTGTGTGATTTGGGTGAGTCACTCAGCCTCTCTGAACTTTTCCCCATCTCTAACGTGAGAATGCTAACACCCACCCCACAGGGTGCTGGGAAGGGGAAGCCAGATGATGAATGAGAGGCGCACGGCCAGGCACACAGCTGTTTTGTGGTTCTTGTCTGTCTGTCACCAGCTGAAGCAAACCCGCTTATGACATCTTCAGTTCCTCCTCTCACGGGAAGGGCCAGCGAGTGGTGACATCAGACCCGACAGCTTCTAGCCCAAAATAGCCTTCTCTTTAGACTGACCCTGTCCCTTCACAGCCGCTTCTGCTCGCCGTTCCCAGCTGAGCTGGTATTGCCTTCGGTTCCCATTCCTGCCATATCAGCCTCGTCCCCAGCGCCGCGCCAACAAAGCCCCCCAGGAGGCAGGATTCTCCCCGGGCAAATGAAGGGGCCTCCGGGCAGCAGTGATAAAGCTCTCAGACAGTGCCCCCAAATCAAGGTCCTGGACTCTGGAGCAACCTGGGTTCAAATCACCTTCCTCCCTGTATGATCTTGGCCATCACTTAACTTCCCAGAGCCTCAGTTGCCTCATCTGGAAAATGGAACTAACGGCAACCTACCGGGTGTGCGGTGGTGAGGAGTCGAGCAGACAACGTCCATGAAGGACCTTGCATGGAGTCTCACCCGAAAAACGTACTCAATAAATAAGACTGGTTGTTGTACCTGCAGCACTGGGAAGTTTATAAAATCACTCCCACCTGCCCGCCTACTGGGGTCCCCCAGCGGGGGCAGATGTCCTCATCACCAGGAAGAAACTGAAGTTTCTGAGCTGCTTGTTCTGCCCCCCAGATTTCCAAAGCAACCAGCCCCTTCCAGAGCACTGATCCCCGCTGTCTGTCTGAGCCCAACTCCCTCTGGGAATCACAGGCCTCCCCGCCGCCCCCGATGTGTCCGGTCTCATGAGATTTTACCTTGTCACTCCTCTGGAGCCTCAAGACAGCCAGGGAGGTGGGCAGGGCACAGCTGAGTCTGCCCATTTGTCAGACAAAGAAGCCAAGGCTGAGTGAGGAGCAGGGACTTGGTCCAGGCCACCGATGGCAAAGGGAACCAGGATGAGGCTCAGGCCGCAGGGAGGGAAGTGGGTGCCAAGTGCTGAGTCGGATTTAGAATCTTAGATGGTCAGAGCTGGAACATTCAGGGGTGTGGGGCGTAAATGGCCGCGAAAGAAACAAACCCAGAGAGGGGGAGGACGCCTGAGGGCACAGAGCAAGTCCAGGGCAGGATCCAGCTGGTGCCATTCACTCATTCACTTTTTCATTCGTTCATTCATTCATTCATACAGCGAATACAGTAGCAACCAAGACACAGCCCTTGCCCTCAAGGATCTCAAGGTCTTAAGTGGGAGTCAGATTAACGACCAGGCAATCCAAACCTGTCCTCTTCGGGGAAGCACCAAGACGTGCCGCAGGGCAGGGGTGGGAGGCCACATCTCAAAGTGGAGGAGGGGCAGGACTGCGTGAGAACCCGAAGAGACAATGTTCTATGGGGTGAGGTCTGCTTCCTGGTCGGCCCACGGTCAGGTCTCCCTCCTGTTTTCTTCCTCAGCGATTGGAAAGATGGGAAGGAAGTGCTTCTCTGAGCTGGACTTTCCATGCAGCTGAGGGGCCCACGCCAGAGAGGGTCAGTCAGATCTTGGCTGACCCTTGCCCCGATTTACACACGGGGAAACTGAGGCCCACCCACGAAGGGCTTCTGCTCCTTGCCTTCCTGCTTCTGCTTGTTGTGTGAAGAAACGCCTGCAGCTGTGTTTGCCACTCCCCCAGCCGCGTCAGCCCTCACTGGCCTTGCTCAAAGGGTCTCTCACCTCAGGACGACCTGATAGGGCACCGCTCAGCCCTGTCTGCTGAGACACCCTCAGTATGGCTCGGGCCTCCAGAGCATTTGTGTCAGTGGTTGGGATGTGGCCAAACTCCTTTCAGCCCTTGAGCACCACGTGAATGGAATCAAAGCTCAAGCTATCCACCAGACAGAAGAGTCTGACTTGGCTTGAAGCATGGAGGGGGTGCCCAGAACCCCACTCCCAGCTGTGCCTCTCCCAACCCTGTATCCCCTAAAGTTCCCAAGTTCCCCAAAGAGCTCAGCTTGTCAACCCTGACCCAAAGCACTACCCTCCTTAGAAGTGTTGGAGAACCCTCAGAAGTTTCTCCAGCCTTTGCACCTGCTGTCCTATCTGCCTGGAATGTCCTTCCTCACCTCTTTGCCTGGGCCGACGGAATTCGTTCACTCACTCATTCAACAAATATGTGCTGGATGCTTACTCTGTGCCAGCCAGAGAGCTATACTCTGGGGATAACAGCTGTCTGAGAGCTTAGAGACTTGGGGACATATAGAGTTTAAGCACAGGTGCATGCACACACAATAATGTCCAGTACAAATAGGAGCAGACCCTATAAAGGAAAGGAGAAACTAAGAGTGAGATCTCATTTGATGGACCGAGGGAACATGGTCTCAGGAAGGCTTCCCTGAGGAGCTGACTTTTTACTTGAGTTTGGGAACAGGAGGAGGACGAGGAGTTAGTTTACTGAAGAATGAGAGAAAGAGTGTGCCCCGCAAAGGAAACAGCATGTGCAAAGGCCCTGGGCTGATAACTGGTTTGGTGAGTGTGAGCAAGTTCAGATCACTAGGACTGGAGCCTATGGAGTGGGTGGGTGAGGGAGAAAGAGTCAGATCATGCAGGGAGGCAGAAGCAGCAGACTTTGGTCAAGGGACCATGTGGGTAGCAGGAAAACGGAAGGATCCAAGAGAAGGAGCCAGAAGAAGAGACTGAGAAATAGGTGGGAGAAAATCGGGAGAGTGGCCTATCCCAGCCGCCAGGTGAAGAAAGGCTTTTGTGAAGGAGAGCGTCATCAACTTCTTCAGTGGAGGAGTTATCTCCTCCAGGAAGGCCTCCTGGACTCCACGTGTAGGGTTAGGGGTTCCACAGTGCCTTGGCCTCCCCCATCAGAGTGCTTTCCTCTCCCCCAGGTTAGCCTGGAAATGTCATGAAGGCAGAGACAAGGTCTGACTTGCCTTTCCAACCCCAAAACTTAGCACAGGACCTGAAAGTAGCTTTTGTTAAATGAATGAACATAGAGAGGACGTGCCTCTGAGCCCACGGTTTTCCTTCACTGGCGTGGTCCAGGAGGCTCCTTCTGCTCTGGACCTCCCAGGCATGCTGGAGCCAGGCCCCTCTCGGCTGGACCTGGGACCACTCGCAAGGAGAGCCTGGGCTCTCCTCCATTCCTGCCTGACCCCTTCCTGAGGCTCCCTCTGTCCCTTCGCCTCTTCCTATTGGCTCCTAGGCACCGAGCCGCCTGACCAGCTTCCAGAAGACCAACAACAGGCTCCCATAACAGGTGAAGAAAAGGTGCCTCCTGTGCATGGGACCCTTCAGTTAGGGTGCATACCATTCCTGGGGTACCAGCCTCGCCCTGCCCTGAGGCTGCTGTTAGCCAACCAGGAAACAGCAGGTCAGGGCTCTGGGGTCCAGGTGGGGAGATGGAGCCCTGGGAGATTTAGAGCCTCGTTTGGCCATGGGTTGGTCCCCCAGAGAAGGGTCCGTGCCCTCTCTGGAGTCGCATTCAGGCATGGCTATACCAAGTTTCAGGTGAGCACTTCCGGGGACATGTCTCAGATTGTCTGTCTGCCCCCCGCCTCCCTGGGGAACTCATCACTCAATCCAGCCTCATATCACTCGTCTGTCTCCCATTTGAGGCTGGGAGCTCTTCCAGGTCAGGGGCCTCTCTTTGTCTCTCCCTCCCTCCCTCTTTCTCTCTTTTCTCCTTCCATTCACTAAGCACAACCATTTCTCCAGCTTGAGCTGTTCATTTCTGAACCCGTGCCCCTGACACACAGCTTGGCACTTGGGGGTCACTCAGCATGCATCCACTGGCCACCTGGCTGCCCAACGGTGCCAGGTCCATGGGTTGGGCCTTGCCAAGCTCCCTGGAGGATTGCAGCTCCGAACATGGCAAAGGGACCCTCTCCCTGGAAAGAGCTGAGCTCTTGCAGGAGGAAGGAAATTTGGCCTTGAATCTGTATGGAGGCCAGGTCTGGCTGGGGTGGGGGGAAGGTGGGAGTGGGGTCCAGAGGGAGAAGTCAGTTTTCTTCGCAGGAACTGTGGTCCCAGGAGGAGCTGGAGTGAGGCCGCCTCTCAACTGCCCCCTTTTTGGCCAACAGGGCCTTCTCCCTGCTGAACCCTAAAATCTGCTGCCCCCCACCCCACCTCAGCCCCTCAGGCACCCTGGCCCTCCTGCTTTTCTCACGTGCACGTTGCCCAGAGACAGCCAGGGTGCCCTGGTGTGCCAGCCAATGGGCAGCCCCCGGCCAGGCTGAGCAGTGGGGGTTTCGGTTACCTGCACCCCCGGAGCTCCAAGCCTGCAGAACCTGCCCCAGCCAAGCCATTCCGAGTCCTACAAGTCCCGTCCCAGGCTCTCAGCAAGAGCTCCGTCCTGGCAACTGTCCCCCAACAATCTTCCCCGGGGTTTCCAGCCAGCCGGGAGGCTGCAGCAGGGGCAGCGGGGGCAGCTCCCGGTGGTCGCCCCCGGGGCCCTGCAAGGTGGGCCGTGCTTGCAGCCAGGCGTTAATTACAGGGTGGTTCCTGATGCCTGGTCCACCTGTATTTATCTGCAGGATCTCACTAATTAAATTCCCCACAGCACCCGGTGGGCTTGGGGACCGGAGCGAGGCAGACAGGCAAGGGGGCTGCAAACTTCCTTCCTTTCCTTCTTGGCCAACAGCAAAACAGAGGCAGCCCAAACTCCCTCTCCCTCCCCTGACGCTACTCATGTCCAGAGTCCGAGGGGCTGCCCCCAGCTCTGCCCAGGGGGTGGGGGGACCCTTCGGCCTTGTATCCCCTCTCCCCGGGCCCCCCCCTTGCCCACCCACAGGCCCCAGGATCAGACAGTGCCCAGCCTCCTGACGGCCTCCCCCCATCAACTCGGATTCCTGCAGCAAGCAGAGAAAAGTCTGCCGAGCAGCGAGGCCGGATCCCCAACTCTGCCACTTTGCAGGGGCCGGGGCCCTCTTACCGTAGGAGTCGTCTTGGTCCAGGAGGGAATCGGGCTCCATGGCGAATGGGCCCCCAGCCCCTGGCCCCACCTGATTTATGAACCAAGGCTGTCTCCATGAGCGTCTGGGCTTCTCCTTTTGTATTCCATCTGGCGGCTTTTCCAACTAGATGACTGGGTATTCCTGCAAGCAGGCCCCTCTCCAGCCCTCGCCTTCATACAGTACATTTAAAGTAGCAGTAACCTCTTTTTCCTCCCCCCACAGCCGGGCTGGAAACATTAGAAGGGACCGAGGCAGCGAGATGTCTAAAATAGGAAGACGCCGGGACGCTTGGCCTGGCTGCCGGCAACGCTGGCTGTGGGGTCTGGCCGGGGCTGTGAAAATGGAAAAGCTAAGAGGTAAGGCTGCGCTGGGGCTTAGCATCTGGAAGCTGGCTCTGGGGCCCCAGGGTCTGCTGGGGGAGGGGAGCAGGCTGACCCACCCGTGGGAGGGGTTGGGGGAGGGGGGGCTCGGCTCTGTTCACCACCCAGCACCCAAACCCCAGGGGCTTCTCCCGGGCCCTGCTGGAACCTCCCACTCAAATCTGTTCTACAGACATTTCCTGCAGTGTGGGGGATGCAAAACTGACTCATCCCTCCATTCAGTTAGTCATTAACTTTTTTCTGAGCATCTACTCCACGCCAGACACTGCCAGGTGCTGGGGTAACAGCGGGGAGCAAGGCGCGGTGTCTGGGCTCATGGAGCTCACAGGTAAGCAGGTCATGGCCAGGCGGTGGGGGGGTGGGGGAGAAGTGCTGCAGAAACAGAGAGCAGGGATGTCTCCCCCGGTCCGGGAAGGCTTCCTGGAGACACGGGCCCCTAAGGATGAGTAGGAATCAGTCAGGGAAGGAGCAAGTGAGGGGGAAAGGCGTGCCAAGTAAACGGAGTGACCTGTGCCAGAGCCTGGAGCTGACGGGGTACCTGGGGCATTCGGCGCCCCCGAATGAGTTCCCGGTGGTGGGAACAGTGGCTGAAGCGGGGGTGGTGCGGAGAGATGGAGCCAGGTAGGGAAGCAGGAGAGGGCCGGGCAGGGTCTCTCGGGGATGTTCTCAGGCCTGACCCCGAGGATGGTCTGTGGGACTGACACATTCCAAGTTGTCATTTGAAAGGCCTCTGGTTCCTGGAGCGGCTGCGACGCTGGGTACCACTCAGTGAGTGGCCCCGGAGCCGGGTACCGTTCCGAGCATTTATCCACATGGTCTCGTGCACGGCTCGGTGGCCCCTCGCAGAAACTCTGGCTATCCTGTTTTACAGATGAGGACAGCACAGCCTAGACAGGGGGAGCCACATGTCCAAGGCAGCGGGTGGCCTCCAGGGCAGGCCTGGGCCCCAGAGAAGTTACAGCCTTGGTGCTGGGCGGGGGGAGGGGAGGGGGGACAGTGGGGAGGACAAAGATGCAGTAATTCATTCAATCTGCGTGCAACCCAGAATACAGACCAAGGCCATAGGCTTGTGGGAGAAGTGCGTCATTTTGGCCCAATCAGGGAAGGCTGCCCAGGTGAGGAAGCATGTGAACTGGAGAGCGGGAGGAGAGCAGATTTGGATGGGCTGAGCAGGGGACAGTGAGGGCATCCCAGGCAGAGGGAATGGCACAGGCAGAGGCATGGAAGGTAGCATGCAGTGAGAATGAGAAGTCACTGGGAGAAGGTCAGGGAGATGGGTTGGTCAGGGCTGGAGTGAGGAGGACCTGGAATGACAGTCTTGAAGTTGGCGTCAGGCAGCCTCAGAAGGCAGTCTAGAGAATGGCCTCCTTTCTAAGGAATGCCTGGGCATTCCCGCTAGCAGCCCCTTGCCAGTCTTTGTAATGCTCTGCACTAAAAGCAGGGGAAAGCTCTCATACATAAAACAAACAAAGCAGGAGAGAGCTTCCTGCCCCACAGCACTGTGAGAACATTAGAAGCTGCTCCTTTGTGACCAGCTTTTTGGAGACATGCCGTGGTTCTGGTGCCCAGGCAGAGGACATCAAGAGGAGGGAGCTGGGGGACTGGGGGACAAGCTGGGAGGCTGGCAGGAGGGCCCAGGCCCAGGAGTGGCAGGAAGTAAAGACCCACCCGGGCCCCTCCCGGCCACCTTGTGCTGCCCAGCTGCTCCCAGAACACCAGTGTTGGGGGGGGGGTCACCCTTTACCCCTCCCTCCAACCTCAGCTGCCAGGGCTCCCAGCTTCCAACCTCCCACTGCCTTAATTACAGGGAAGCCAAGCCCTACCCAGCCAGCTGCTGACGTCCAGCTCACAGGCTCTCCTACTCAGCGGGTGTGGGGGGCAAGCTGCCGTGCGGGGGGAGATCTAGGAGTGAAGGGTCAGGCCTGGGGACCACCAGCCAACAAGTGAGCTCAGGCCCAGCTCTCCTGTCGGCTCTCTGGGGCCCTGAAGCTTTTGGGGGTTCTGGGGTCACATTCTAGATAGAGTGAGGGGTTGCCGAAGTAGACCCTCAGACTTATATCCAGACTCTGCCGCTTACTAACTGGGCAACGCAAGCTAGCACCCTTGGGAGTCTCACTGGTAGAATGGGGCTCCTCATAGTGCTTCCTCATGCAGTGGTCTGAGCCTTAGGGCAGGACCAGGCCAGGCGTGTGTGATGGTTAAAATTAAAGGGTCCCAATGCTCCATCTTCTCCAAACTTCGATCATCCTGACTGCCTAGATGAGGGGTAAGGCAGGTGGGGGAGAATATGAGCCCATTGTACAGTCAAAGAAGTTGAGGCTTTGAAAGAACGGACTCAACTTGAGGGTCTTGGGCGGGCTCAGTCTACACCCCCACTAGGCTGTGCCCCAGGGCCCACTGAGAGCAGGAGGTGGGGCTCCGGGGGGGAGGGGACCTGGGCTCCAGGCCTGGCTGGGTCCCCAGGCCCTTCCTTCCCTGGCCAGCTCTTTCTGACAAGTCAAGGTCAGAGTTGGATTAGCCTGGCATCTCCCACACGGTCCCAATTCATTTCTCTGTTTTTATGAATTAGATATGTTTCTGTGCAACCAGAGCTCCGAGCTCGGGGATTCATTTACAGTAAATGTGTCTTGAGCACTGGTCTGCATGGCCTTCCCTTGGTGACACAACAGGGCAAAACAGACTTGTCTCCTCCCGCTTAATAGCTGCGCCTGCTTTGAGCCACCGCCCTACCGATGGACGCCTAAGTTGTTGCCAATCATCCAGGATGAGAAACAATACTGTGACGGGTCTCTCGAACATTCTCTGTGCACATCTGTCTCATGACCTCCCTAGGGTAAAACCCTAGATGTGAACTTTTGGGGTCAAAAAATGTCAGCCTTTGTACATTCCTGGAGTAGCAACAAAAGGCATTCAAGTCCCATCTGGTTCTTTGACTCATTCCCGCATGTTCGGGGAAAGCAACCAGCAGTGGGCAAAGCTACTGAAAAGGCCCTGAGGTGGGAGTGAGCTCGGTGAGCAGGGGGGACAGAAGAACGACCAGTGTGGCTGGGCGTGGGCGGACAGTCAGAGGGATGGTCCCAGAGAAGAGAAAGGGCACAGAGCCCACCTCGCGGAGAGCCTTGTGGCCGGGGGAGGGTGGGAGCCACTGCAGGCTGAAGCAGGAGAGGGACATGAAAGGCTGCTGTGAGCAAGGTGGCCCGAGGAGAGCCAGAGTAGATGGAGAAAGGCAGCAACATTCAGGATACCTGTAGGGCCCTGGGTGCTGCTGGCCGATCAGACGTGGAGGAAGGGACAAGTCCAGGAGGACTGCAAGGCTTTCAGAGTGGTTTACGGAGCTGGGGGAGGAGGGGGCGGAGAGGGTTTGAGGATGGAGATGTCAAGCCGTGTGGTGGGAAATTCACACAAACCCTTGGGGACGTCCAGGAGGCCGTGGCTGCAGGCTGGGGCTGGGTGGAGCAGGGGGGCCAGTGGGTCTAGCCGGGGGTCGCTAAAGCTCTGGACACAGCCCAGCGTGCCCGCCCACTGCGCCGCCCTGCTCCGGCGACAGGAATCCCCTGGTTCCAGACACGACTTGTCACTCTGTGTAAAGAAAGGGAACTAAGAGTCACTGATGGCAGCTGGCCCCAAGTTGTGGCTCCACAGAGAGAAGTGGGCAGGAAGGAGCAGGAAGGGGAACCCGACAGTGGACTCGCGGTGGTCAGCTAGTCCATTGCCTCGCCTGCTGGGGACCATACGCGATCTGCACCGCTCACTCTCTCTGCCCCTGCTGCGCCCTAGGCTGCCCTGAGCCGGGGAGCCAGAGACTAAAGGGAGAACTGAAACCTAGGGATGTGGAAGCTGGAAGAGTGTACGTCCAGGGAGCCATCTGGTCAGCAGAATCAGGAAAGCCTTTGCAGAGGAGGGGCCAGCCAAACGGGACTGGGAGGGATGAAGAGGAGTTCGCCAGGCAGATGCAAGGCGTAAGGGCAGGCGACGCTACTGTACGGAACAGCCCACATTTGGGGCCACGAGAGCTTTCAAGTCCTTCTCGGCCCTGAGTTCTGGTTTTCTAGCTAAATCCTGCTGTTCAAGCCCCAGTGGAGCCCGTGGGGAGCCCACAATGTCTGGCTCCTCCTGGGTCTCTGAGCTGACGCTGCATTGCCCCTTTCCGGAACGCAAACCGATGTGGCCAGCGTCCACTCAGGAGCATCCCAGCTGGGTTTCTAGGGCGAGGACAGGTAAGCCGGCCTGGTCCAAATCCCAGCTCCCTATTTACCAGCTGGGCTTCCCTGGGCAAGTGATTCCATTTCTCAGAGCTTCAGTTTCCTTGTCTGTGCTGTAGGGTAAGGGCAGTCCCGGGAGGGCTGGCTGGAGAGTGAGTTAATGCAGATAGAACTTAAAAAGGAGCCAGAGGAAGCACTCCTCCTTCCTCACCTCTTCTCTTCCTCCCCTCTCTTCCCTCCTGCCCCCTCGCCCTCTCCCAGCCCTCCTCCTGGGCCCCTCCCTCCCTCTCTCCTTCCTCTACAGCCCCACCAGCCTGGCTTTTCTTTTTTTTTTTTTTCCCTTTTTTAGATTTTTTTAAATTTTATTTATTTAATTGACAGAGAGAGACACAGCGAGAGAGGCAACACAAGCAGGGGGAGTGGGAGAGGGAGAAGCAGGCTTCCCACCGAGCAGGGAGCCCGATGCGGGGCTCGATCCCAGGACCCTGAGATCATGACCTGAGCCGAAGGCAGTCGCTTAACCAACTGAGCCACGCAGGTGCCCCCAGCCTGGCTTTTCTTATTGCCCTTCCACTCTCCCCCTGAGGCCTGGTCATTTCCTCTGCTTGGACCGAGATTCCCCCAGAGCCTCACCCCACCTACTATAAGGTCTCTGGTCAAACGCCACCTCCCTGACCATCCTCTCTAAGATATCATGCCCTACCCCTGCCCCTCTCATCACTCTCTATCCACCCCTGCCCCCCAACCTTTGAGTTTTCTTCCTGGCACTTAGCATCCCATGTGACACTATATTATATATTTGTGTAGTGTCTGTTAGCCCCAGCTTACTTGTAGGCTCCGTGCTGTACCCCCAGCAGTTGGAACAGTGCCCAGGGAAGCAGACCCCCCAATAAATATGCGTGGGACAAAATCTTTGTGGAAGAACCAAGCATCCGCTGTAATGGTTATCTTTCCCCCCACTGCCTCCTGCCTTGATTTACAAGCACACAATCTGGGAGCTCCCACTGAGCGCCCGGGCACCTCACGTCTAGACTCCTGTGTGCCTCCCTGTCTCTTAATGCGTATCTGGCTGGACTGGTCCTCCCTTCTCATTAAAAGGCTGGGCCCCAGCAGGGAGACCAGAGGGTCTTCTCCTGGGGGAGATGCGCCTACTATGAATCTGGCATTCTCTGCATCCCACTCATCAACTTTCCAAGGAAGGTTTTCTGAGTTCCATTTCACAGATGGGAACACTGAGAGGCTACACCAAGTCTCAGAGCTGGGACTTGTGGCCGTGTTGGCCTGGCTGGAGGCCCCCCTTTGCCCCCACTGTAGCACCCAGTGGGGCCTCCTAGGGCGTGTCTGGGTGGGGGTGGCAAGGGAGGCTCAGAGATGGGACAGACCAGCCTTTGGTGGTTCTACTTTCCCTCCTGGGCACCCCCCCACCCCGAGCAACTGTCCTTCACCATCTCCTGGGTTTAAGGAGAGGGGTGGCTCTGCTTTTGTGGCTCATTGAAAGACCTCAGAATTGAGGGTTGGCAACTTTTGACAAGTCGTGAGCCAGCCAGTGGGGCATGAGGGCACGTCACCGGCTGGCCCTGTCGTCCGCTCCACCGGGGGAGGAGGGGCTGGGCTCCTTCCAATGACGGCAGCCCCGGGGGTGCACGGGGCCCTGGTGAGCTCCCATGTGCTCTCCGAGAATCCTAACCACTGTCCTGAGGACAGCAGGACTCAGGGGCCAGAAATGCTCATCGACCTCACACGGCCAAGAAGTGGCCGGAGTGGGACCCAAAAATCTGGGGCCGGGTGAGAAATTCGAGTCATCCGTGGCCCTGTGGGGAAGGTTGGTAACTTGCCGCTGGTGGCCACCGCAGGCTCCGAGGCCAGGACTCACCCACAACGGGCCGTGGCTGCACAAACTTGAGGCCGAATTCTCATCAAAGAGCCTCAGATCTTTCCCGGAAGGAGGTGAGCTCTCAGTCAATGCCGGGAGTTCGGGGATTTCCGGGGCTGAGAGGATGGGGACGGTCATGGTCCCCAGGGTTCTGTGAAACCATCCATTTCATGATGGACCATGGGGTTCCATCGAGAAATCCCGGCTGCCGCAGCCCAGGGCCTGCCTCGCCCTCCGATGTCGGCACGCCCTGCATGTGGGCAACAGGGTTGAGACACGTCTGGCATGAGGTGAGGGGGATCTTCAGCAGCTGGCAAGGATAGTGCTCTCCGTCCTCTTCCCAAACCCCCAGATCTCAGCCCTGTGCCTGGGACCAAAGTGCCTGGTCATCGTCCTGAGAGAACTCCAGTCTTCCAAGAGCCCCAGGTTGGAGGCTCATCCAACTGCAGCCCCCTGAGAGGGCAGGAATCTCCTCCATAACATTCTTGATCCAAACTCTGCTTGCTTACCTCCCAGGATGGGGAACTCACTCTCTGTCAGGCCGTCAATTCCCTCTGACTCCAAAGTAAGGTCCCCACTCAATGGAGTCATGCTGTGCCATCCTGCTGCTACTCCAGATTGGCCTTACTTTGCTCGCCATGGTCACCCCGCGTGATGGTGCCTTAGGAGAAGCCCCTGTATCATCAGAACGCCCCCACATGAGCTCAGCTCGCAGCACTCCCCCTGAACCTCACCCTCCACTCCCACCCCATGCTTCCAGGCTAGTTTTCAGGTTTTGTGGTGAGTCAGGGGAAAAATCATGAAGCCTGGAAGCACTTTACCCACAAAGCCATGACAGCAATTCGTGCCATTCAGCCGACTTGAGCCAGAGACCGTGTCAAGTGCCAGAGACCCAGAAATGAATCAGTCCATGCCCCTGAGGATCCCCACCAGGATAGGGGTGGGAGGGTGCAGAGGCAGGCGTACCTGGGCATCAGCCAGAAGCAGGGGGTCAGCAGAGGGAGCTCTCCCCACTGGTCACAGGTGGGTTTGCAAGGCTCTTTCAGGATGGCTAGTTTTCCAGCAGGTAGACAAGGGGAGGTGGTGGGGGGAGAGAGAGAGAGAGAGAGCATGGAGGGTGCACAGACCGGAGAGCAAAGGCCAAGTAGTGGGGCCACCTAGCCGACTGATTTGCTTGGGACAGAAGATATCAGGATCAGCACGCTTTATCTGTAAAGGCCCAGACGGTAAATACTTGGGGTTCTGCAGGCCATTTGGTCTCCGTTCCATTTTCTCAGCTCTACCGTTGGAGCTCAGAAGCAGCCAGAGAGATGAAGACATGAATGAGCGTGGCTCTATTCCAATAAAACGTTATTTGTTGACACTGAAATTTGATTGTCACATAATTTTCTTGGTCATGAAATAGTATTCTTCTTTTGATTCCTTTCCAGCCATTTACAAATGTAAAAAGCATTCTTAGCCCAGGGGCTATACAAAAACAGCTGATGGTTTGGATCTGGCCCTTAGTTTGCTGATCCAGGCACCCCTCCCCCCTCCCCCCCCCCCCCGCCCCCGCCGCTATATGTGTTTGGGAATACTGGGAGATTGTGCTCAAAAGTTGGGTAGAGGGTGCCTGGGTGGCTCAGTTGGTTAAGCGACTGCCTTCAGCTCAGGTCATGATCCCAGGGTCTTGGGATCGAGTCCCGCATCGGGCTCCCTGCTCTGCGGGGAGCCTGCTTCTCCCTCTCCCACTCCCCCTGCTTGTGTTCCCTCTCTCGCTGTGTCTCTCTGTCAAATAAATAAATAAAAAATCTTAAAAAAAAAAAAAAGTTGGGTAGAAGTGAGCCTTGGAAGCCAAGGGGAGGCTTTCTAGGTTGGTTTGGTCAGCGCTTGGTTACAGATCCCACATCCACCGCCCTGGGGGAACTCACCCACTCACCCATCTACCCACCTTCCCACCCAACCCAACTGCCATCAAATCAAGTGCTGAAACGTACAGTAGGACAATTTCTTTAAAAATGTGTGTCCAATGACATAGGAATACAAGCTTATTGTTCAAAGGAAAGTTGGTAAAGTATAGAGACTAATAAGGAAATTTTCCTTCCAATCCCACTGTGTACCCAGGGGTGACCATAGTTAGAAGGTGGGTGAGTGTGAGCCCAACATCTTCCCTGTGCACATGGACACGTACACAGATACGCACACACACACACACACACAGGAGTATGTGTTTACTCACACCACATATAGCACATCCTATATAATTATTCTTCTGTCACTTAGCAACTCAACCCCGAATCTTCCCTCCCCAGCACATGGATGCACCCTCCTGGACTCTCATACTTTGCCAGCAGTGGTCCACTGAGGGACAACCCTGTGTCGGTCCCTGTCTCCTGGTCCCTGTGTCGCAGGATTACAAGCAGACCTTCTCGGCACACATACCTATTTCTGTGTACCGGTGCGAGCGTTCCTGATGGAGAGATTCTCAGAAGCAGAAATGCTGTGTCAAAAGGCACGAGAACTTAAAATTTGGATCAGTGTGGCATCCTGGGGTACTTTCTCCTCGATGCTGAGAATAAGCATTGCAAATCCTCTGGGGCCTCGAGAGTCCTACAGGGGCCAGTCAGGATCTGGGACCTCAGCCTCCCAAGGGCTCCTAAATGACTCTGGGTTCCAGATGCACAGACTTGCCTCCTCCTGCAGAGCCAGGCCCAGGACAACACCTGCCCGTCAACGCCTTGACCCATCCCTCCATCTACCTGTCCACATATCCACCCATCCCCCCACCCATCCCCCTATTCATCCATCCATCCATTCCTCCCTCCCTCCATCCACCCATCCCCCTACTCACCCATCCTTCCCTCCCTCCCTCCCTCCCTCCCTCCCTCCATCCACCCACGCATCCGCTCATTCAGTGCTTGTTGAACAGTAATGGCGGCTTGAGTACTCTGGTGGTGGTGGTGGTGGTGGTGAACACAACCATATCCCTGCCTTTTTAGTCTCCACCATCTAGCGAAGGAGCGTGTCTACGTGCCAGATACTGACAAGAGAGCAGGGAACACAAGACAGAAAACCCCTGCCCTCTCGGATTTACATTCCAGTGGAGGAGACATCATAAACACATACGGTATGTGGGGGAGGTGATAAGGCAGAATGAAGGGGCTGGGGAGTACTGGGAGTCAGGTTCTGCTCTCTGAGCAGAGATCCGCCCACAATGAGGGAGGAGCTGTGCAGATACGGTGGGTGTGAGTGTCAAAGGCAGAGGGAACAGCCATTGCAAAGGCCAAGAGGCGAGGATGTTCAGGGAACAGCACTGAGGTGGTAGAAGAGCAGGTCATCTCCCGAAGATCTCCTTGGCAGGGAAGGGCTTGGCTCTTACTCCGAGTAAGGGGGGGGGGGGTCTGTGGAAGTTCTGGGAAGTGGGGGTGACCTGACTTACAGTTGGCTGCTGGGTTGGGAATAGACCAAAGGGGGCCAGGGCTGAACTGGGGAGATGGGTCAGGATGTCATTGAACTTGACCCAACAAGAGATACTGGGCCAGGTGGTTGGGTGGAGGGGGCGAAAGGGTGGGACTTGGGTGTGTTTGGAAGGTAGCCATGAGCCTTCCTGATGGATTAGATGTGGGGTGATAAAAAGGGAGAAGGATGACAGCAAGGCTTAGGGCTCCACGAACCAGGAGAATGGGGCTCTAGAAGAGGAGTGGGTTGGAGGAAGGGAGTTTGACCTGAGAGCTTGACTGAACTTGCTAAGTTAGAGGTGGGCACTAGCCATCAAGTGCAGAGGCGAGGAACAGGTGAAAGGGTGGAGACAGACGCCTGGAGCTGTCTGCATGCAGCTAAGATTTAAAGCCCTGCCCCTGGATGGCAGCATCAGAGGAGAGGAGGTGGAGCAGAGAGGAGTCCTGGGGCACGCCAACACCAGGGGGCAGGGAGATGAGGAAGAGCTTGTCAAGAGAACTGAGAAGGAGCAGCCTGGGGGCAAGAGGAGGGCCCAGAGAGCGGGGACCTGAGAGCCAAGGGGAGAAAGGGTTTCGGCAAGGAGGACAGGACCACTGGGTCAGGTGGTGCTGAGCAGCCTAGCAAGCTGGGGACACAACACTGACCACCGGGTTTGGCAACACGGTGCGACCCGGGCAGAGATGAGAAAGGCCAGGTAACCTCAGGAGCCCTAAGGAAGAGCACCTGACCTGGGAGGGCTTCCTGGAGGAAGGGGTGTCTAAGCAGGAACTGGAGGGACACAGACATGTTTGCCACATAGAAAGGGGGTGTCCTCGGGCGCCTGGGTGGCTCAGTTGGTTAAGCGACTGCCTTCAGCTCAGGTCATGATCCCAGGGTCCTGGGATCGAGTCCCGCATCAGGCTCTCTGCTCCTTGGGAGCCTGCTTCTCCCTCTGCCTCTCTCTCTCTGTCTCTCATGAATAAATAAATAAAATTAAAAAAAAAAAAAAAAGAAAGGGGGTGTCCAGGCTGAGGGGTCAGCACAAAGTCAAGAGGAGAGAGTAGTCAGCTTGTTTGAGGAACTGAAAGTAAGAAAGTCTGGCTGTAATGTGCAGTGTGGGAAGGGTGAGGGGCAGATGCGGAGGGAGGGCTGTCCTCACAGGACCCTGGAGAGACTGACAAAGCAGATAGTGGAGTCCTTGATTAGAGACTAGGCTCTGGGGACGGGTGAGTGGTAGGGGCGGCGTGTGGGGAGTCAGGAACCAGGAGGAGAAGCAATTTGGAGAAGGTGATGGATTCAATGAGTTTAGGGTGCTGAGAGTGTTCTGGGGGAAATGTCTAATGTCAGCGTGGCATGTGGGTTGGACATCAGGGTCTGGGAGGAACCGCATGTGCAGGGAGGATGCTGAGCAGAGCTGGGTGGAGCTGAGCCACTCACCCACCTCTTTCTTTGGTGCTACTTGAGGCCAGCCTGTGTCCAGCTACACACTGCGTGCTGGGGAGGGGCCCCGGCAGCTTCCAGCCATTGTGGTTTTTCTTGCCTGGCACCAGGAGCCCAAGGGGAGCCCAGCAGTTCCTCTGAATGAGTTGTTGCAACTAGGCCTGGTCCCTCCCATCTGCAGCCCACAGAATGCCTTTGCCGTACTCCTCAGGCACCGCAAAAGGAGGGGGCCCCCACCATTCCATGCACATTCTTGAACATTCCATGAACAGTGATTTACGTAGCACCTAGTAGATACCATCCTAGCCATGGGAGAGCAGTGATGACCCAGGTAGACTGGCTTCTGTCCTCAAGGGTCCCACCATCCACGAGGGGAGGCAAACAATAAGTGTACAATCAGAGTCCAGTGTGGTATTTGGAGAGAGAAGCGGGGGGAGGTGGGCAGCAGGAATCCGAGGGGCTTCTAGAGGAGGCAACATTTAAACTATAGGTCTGAAGGATGATGAATCAGAGTCAGACAAGAAAAAATGGAGGGTGGAAAAGTATTTGAGTGAATGGGAACAGCCTGCTGAAGGCTCAGAGATGAGAGAGCATGCCAGGTGGGAGGGAATGGAAGGATTCAGTGTACTGGAGCATGGGGTGTCTCCAGGTGGCGGTGGTTTGGGGGGCGTGTGGTGATGGTAAACAACCTCAGGAGTCAGGCTTAGGAGCTTGGACTTTCTCGTGAGGGCAATGGGGAGCCATGGAATGTCTTAAGCAGGCAGTGATATGCTCAGATTTACATGTGGGAGAATTCAGAGACAGAAATCGGAAACACCCAATCTTAGCCCAGAGAGACCCAGGATCATCTCATCCAAGGCAAGATCCCCTCCACCCTCGTGTAGCTCCCTCCACAGGTGAGGTGGGTCAGTATGGCTTGCACACCTCCAGAGACCTAGACCTCACTACCTCTGGAGCTGGGCCCCAAAGATGATCTGACAAGCCCTGTGAGAGCCCCACAGGCATGCTCTGGGAATCCAGTCTTGTCACTGGGATACACCAGGGCATTTAACACCGCGCCGCGAGATGGGCTGGGTGGCACCACGGCGTGGAAAATGGCCTGGCAGCTGGCGCCGGAATGCTCCGCAGCCACCTACGGGGGCGATTGACTTGTTGCGTGCGAGCGCTCCGGATGCCACCTGGTAAAGCTGTCGGCAGGATGCTGAAGAAATAAATCTGTTCATGATGATGCGCCGCCCCCTCCCCGCCGCGACATCACCCCACTCCCTCCCCCCACCGCTCCCACCCCTGCCGGGAGCTGCTGAGCCTGCCCCGCAGCGCCACCGTGTGGGCGAGGCGGGTCACGACAGAAGGTCTGTCGCTCAACTCCCAAGTCCTAAGCGCAGGGCCAGGGAAGGCACCAGATTGGTCGCTGGCCTGCCAGGCTGCAAGGTACACCAGGTCCTATTCTCATTACATATTTAAAATTTATTTTTCAGAATGGACGTCTATTTGCAGACTGTTTATAATTATTTAAGTAACATATGCTTACTGAAAAAGATAGCAAACTCGATAGACCATATAAGGCAGCAATTGACAGTTTCCTCCCAGCATTCAGGCCCTCCAGCCCCACAGACGTCCACTGAGTGCATTTTGGCAAATAGGCTTCGAAATTTTCCTCTACAGGAAAAAATACATGTATATATTTCTCTTTGTCCCACCTATTTTCTGTTTCCTTTTATTTTTTCCCTATGTGTATATATATACAAATGAGACCTTATTATATGTGCCTAGGGTTCTGCCAGTTGCTTTGCTTTTTAAATTTATTTTTACTGGGATGCCTGGGTGGCTCAGTCGGTTAAGTGTCTGCCTTTGGCTCAGGTCATGATCCCAGCGGACTGAGATCAAGTTCCACATCAGGCTGCTTGCTCGTCAGGAAGCCTGCTTCTCCCTCTCCCTCTTCCTGCTTGTGCTCTCTCTCTCTGACAAACAAATATATAAAATCTTTATAAATAAATAAATTTATTTTTATTAACTGTAGTGTAGAGACAAAAGCAATATTTATCTAATATATGTAAAGGATGTGAATCATGTTGAAGTGAATGCTATGCGCTCCCCACGCAATTTAAGAAGATTTTTATTACCTCTGAAGTTTCTTCTATGTGTTACTTTATTTTTCAGTTAAAAAACACATTTATTTTCTCTCCTTTCTCACCTAACTCTGGATTGATTTTGTATTTTTTGTTAATACATGTTATTTCTTTATTAACTCACCAGTTTTCTATTCTTTTAGTGCTTCCCCTAGAGATGACAATATGTATCCTTGACTTATTAAAGGATAGTATAAATTAGTACTCTTACCACTTGCAGGAAAATGCAGGAACCTTAGGCCACTTAAAACTCCATTTACCCCCTCCTGACTTAATGCTATTGTCATCTGGTGCCATCTGGTATTTTAATTCTTTATATATTTCAAATTCCACAAGAGGATATTATTATTGTTTTATACAGACAATATTGGTTTAGATTAACCACATATTTTCTCTCTCCATTGGCCTTCATTTCTTCCTGCATCTCCAAGTTACTGTCTGGGATCCATTTTCTCCTGCCTGAAAACCATCTTTTCCTAATTCCTGTGATGGGGGTGAGCTGGTGAGGAATTATTATGTTTTTTATTTGCCTGGAATACCTCTGCTTCATTTTCGTTTTCAAAGGGTATTTTTTTGCTGGGTATGTACTTTCAGGTTGGCAAGAGAGAGCAAGAAAGGAGACAAAAGTAACAGAGAGGACGTGGGACAAACAGAAAACAAACAGGAAGGTGGGAGACATAAAGCCAAATATGTCAGCAATTATATTAAATGTAAGCAGATTAAATACTCCAATTGAAAGGTAAGCATGGGGGCGCCTGGGTGGCTCAGTCGTTAAGCGTCTGCCTTCGGCTCAGGTCATGATCTCAGGGTCCTGGGATCGAGCCCCACATCGGGCTCCCTGCTCGGCAGGAAGCCTGCTTCTCCCTCTCCCACTCCCCCTGCTTGTGTTCCCTCTCTCGCTGTGCCTCTCTCTGTCAAATAAATAAATAAAGTCTTTAAAAAAAAAAAAAAAGAAAGGTAAGCATGAACACATTGGATGAAAAAATGAATAAAACCCAATCACATGCTGCTTACAAAATAGACATGTCCAATACAAGGATACGGAAATGAAGAGAGGAAAAGGATAGAAAAAATTATACCATAAAATGCTAACCCAAGGGCGCCTGGATGGCTCAGTTGGTTGAGCGACTGCCTTCGGCTCAGGTCATGATCCTGGAGTCCCGGGATGGAGTCCCGCATCGGGCTCCCTGCTCGGCAGGGAGTCTGCTTCTCCCTCTGACCCTCCCCCCTCTCATGTGCTCTCTCTCTCTCTCTCATTCTCTCTGTCTCAAATAAATAAATAAAATCTTTAAAAAAAAAATGCTAACCCAAAGTAAACTGGTATAGTTACATTAATACCAGCCAAAGTAGAGTTTATAGTGAAAAAAAAGCAATGCTAAAGATAAGGAGAGCTATTCACAGTGGGAAAAAAAATATGTTCAATTTATCAAGCAGATACAAAAATTCTAAACTTGCATGAAACTAATAAGGAAGCTTCAAAATATATAAAGCAGAATTCAAAAGAATGAAAAGGAGAAATGGATAAATCCACAATCCTTCTTCCAGTAATCGATAGCACAAGCAGATAAAAACTTAGGAAAAGCTTCGTATATCTATAGGAACATCACATTTATTGCATCTTTTTTTTTTTAAGATTTTATTTATTTATTTGAGAGAGAGAATGAGATAGAGAGAGAGAGCATGAGGGGGGTAGGGTTAGAGGGAGAAGCAGACTCCCCGCTGAGCAGGGAGCCCGATGCGGGACTCGATCCCGGGACTCCAGGATCATGACCTGAGCCGAAGGCAGTCGCTTAACCAACTGAGCCACCCAGGCGCCCTCACATTTATTGCATCTTATCAGGTGATTCAAGATTGCCACTTGTCTCATTTCTGATAGCTTGATTAAGATGCTGTCTGCTAGGCTTCCTCACTGTAAAATTACTCTTTTCCTGTTTGTAATTCATGAGCATTTTGTGAGGGAGTTACTTTGAAATATATAAATATCTGACTCTTTAACAAACTTCCAAAGTATTCATTTATTTATTGCTATCAGTGTAGACTCATGGACTCCTGTTTCATTCAGTGCGTTATATCAATATGACCAATACCAGTTTATTACTGCCAATACTTTGACACTCAGATATTTTCAGATAGGGCCAGGGGGCACTCCTTTTGATTTGTCCCCCTATTCTTCGTACACTTGCTTCCTTTTGGGCGCAATAGGACATTTCAGACTCATTTTGTATGTTCTCTGCCCTGAAATCAGTCATTACCCTAAGGAGTCTTGATTCTTTTTAATGGAGAATGATATTTTTGAAATTTACTTTTTAGTTAATTGGTTTATTTATTAGAGAGAGAGAGAGAGCATGAGGTGGGGAAGGGCAGAGGGAGAGGAAGAAGCAGGCTCCCTGCTCAATCCCAGGATCCTGGGATCATTACTTGAGCCTGAGGCAGATGCTTAACCAACTGAGCCACCCAGGCACTGGCTGTCCTTCTCCTACCTGCCCCTCCGCCGCCATCATGCCCTACGTGTGTATCTACACATCCCCCCTCCACACACACTCATATCTATAGCCATTCAACATCTACGTACAGATATGGACAGCCAAGGGCTTTAATTTCTATCGGACACCACGAGGTCATTCTAATTTTCTCCCTTTCCATATTTGAAATTCTTCTCTCCAATGGTGAGAAATCTGGCTTCCATTATTTTGTAGTATCTATACTTTTCTTTATATATTGGCTCAATCCCTGGATATTAGCTATCTGTTGCTCTGTAACAAATTCTCCCAAAACTTTGTGACTTAAAACAACAAAAACCACTTATTCCACTGTTCCTGTGGGTCAGGAGTTTGGGAGCAGCTCAGCTGGGGATTCTGGCTTGGGGTCTTGCATGAGTTTGCAATCAAGCGTCAGCCAGGCTGTAGCCTGGAGAATTCGTTTCTGAGATGGCTCACTCACCCCACAACCCTTCTTTCAGTAACTGATAGAGCAAGCAGATAAAAAGTTAGTAAAAACTTCAAGTTGGTGCAGGCTGTTGGCAGGAGGGCTCAGTTTGGTATCACGCAGACTTCTCCGTAGGGAGAATGAGCATGGCACCTGGCTTTCCCAGAATGAGTGATCCAAGAGGGAGCAAGGGGACACAGCATTTATTCCAGAACAGTGGGGTTTTAGGTCCCTCCCAGGCCTAGAGTCTCAGATCCCCACCCACAGGACTCCCATCCTTCTCTGGCTTCCCTAATGGAGCCCAAAGTGGACAGAGCCCACATGCCCATGATACCCAAAGGGTTGTAATGTTCATTTGCTTTTTTGTTCCAAGTTGTTCTTCCCACTAGATTATGAGCTCCTGGGCCTGGCTCTGCATCCCAGGGACCTGGTAGGGGGCCAGGCACATAGTAGATGCTCAGTAGGTATGAGTGGATGGGATGGATGACTGAATGCTCTGACCTTGGGGTGGAGGTCAGGTGAGGGATATCCGAGACCCTGACCTTTGGTAGACTGCACCTTCCCTTCCCACTCCCACGCCAGGTGGAAAGAGTTCAAACCCCAGTAAATGTCTGCCTCTCTCTCAGCTTCAGTCACCCTTTAAGGTGGTACCCAGAACTGCCTCCCAAAGTTGTGGTGACGGGTAGCAGGCAGGGACTGGAGCAGAAAAGGGTGGAGTAAATGTGGGCCCTGTGCATGACAGCACATTCAGGGGGGTCAGATTCTCCGGGGCCCGGGGACTCAGAGCCGGGGGTGGAGGCTGGGAGTGGACTCCATCTCCAGCTGAGGGAGCCTTGGCCATGGAGTCAGAGAAGCCCTTGGAAACATCCTTGCAGAGTCTTTGGGGACAGGAAAGCAGAGAGTTGCTATGGAAACCCTCCCACAACAACCCACTCTACTTGGAGCTCCTGGAGGTTCCTGGAATAGGAATTGTCATCTCGGGCGCCTGGCTGGCTCACACAGTAGAGCATGCAACTCTTGATCTTGGGGTTGTAGGGCCAAGCCCCACATTGGGTGTAGAGCTGACTTAAAAACAAGAAGAGAAGAGAGGAGAATTGTCACCTCTTTTAGGATGCTGCACCCACAACTGGTGTGTGTGCCGGCGTGTGGGCGTGTTGCCTTTGTGCATCTGCGTGTGGCCCCTCACCGCACACGTTACCCCAGGAAGCCTGGCTCTCTCTTCTCTGGGCCTTTGCACGTGCATTTCCTCTGCCTGGAACACGCTCTCCCTTCCCCAGCATCACCTTTGTTGGGCGCTCTCTTGCCCACTCATTAAGAGTAGGGGAAGGAACGTTCTCCTTTGGGAAGCCTTCACTGATCCCCTCACTGTCTGGCCAGGGGCCCCTCCGGTGTTCCCACAATCCCCACCCCAGCACTGGTCAGGCGGGGCTGCAATCTCTGGATCTTGTGTCCATGAGTTCCTCAAGTGCCGGGCTGGGCCCAGAAAGTGCTCGCTGAAGGAAGGAAGGAAGGAAGGAAGGAAGGAAGGAAGGAAGGAAGGAAGGAAGGAAGGAAGGAAGGAGTGAATGAATGCGTAAACAGCCACTTCTGCAGAAGGGTTTGGAACACTGGCACGTCTTCCCTGCTCAACTCAAAAGACCAAACTGTTGGGGCACCTGGCTGGCTCCGTTGGTTGAGCATGCAACACTTGATCTTGGGGTTGTGAGTTTGAGCCCCACGGTCGGTGTGGAGATTACTTAAAAATACAATCCTAAAAAAAAAAAAAAACAAAACTGTCAGGGCACCTGACTGGCTCAGTTCATGGAGCGTGCAACTCGATCTCGGGGTCATGAGTTGGAGCCTACTTAAAATTAAAGCAAACAGGGCGCCTGGGTGGCTCAGTTGGTTAAGCGACTGCCTTCGGCTCAGGTCATGATCCTGGGGTCCCTGGATCGAGTCCCACGTCGGGCTCCCTGCTCGGCAGGGGGTCTGCTTCTCCCTCTGACCCTCCCCCCTCTCATGCTCTCTGTCTCTCATTCTCTCTCTCTCAAATAAATAAAATCTTTAAAAAAAAAAAAATTAAAACAAACAAACAAAACCTGTCACAAAAGCTGACGGGTCTCTCAGAGATAAATCCAAGAGCCAGCAGTATGGACATCCCCCCTGCAAACTTGTTAGAAATGCAGCTTCCCAGGCCCCCCCAGACACATTCGTTCAGAATCTGCCATTTAAAAAGATTCTCAGGCGATTAAAAGTTGTGAAGCGCGCTCTGGGGATCCCCCACCTCCCATTTTATAGACCAGGAAAACAGAAGGTTGTAATAGGAAAACTGAGGCTTGCAGAGGGGAGTGGTGGCGCTGGGACTTCAAGCCAGGTGGCCTTGTCCCAGGTGTCAGGCTCCTGCCCCCACCTCCTGCACTTCAGTCCACCCATCTTGCAAACACCCCCTTTCTGGCTGGCCCGACCTCAGAGTCTAGACCCTTCCCTTTTCGCCTCCTGAGGCCTTTGCAAGGAGCGCGTGCGCCCCCTGGTGGGAGCCGGCCAGAGTGGCCAAGGAGGCTTGGTTCCGGTCTAACAGTAAGGAGTGGAGACCGAGGAGGAGGGCCTATGCTAGATGCCAGGCTCTGTGCTAAGTAGTCTTCTTTTCTTTTCAGATAATATATTTTTTTACCCAAAAATTGTTTCAGCCATTTTTAAATGTACCATCCAGGGGCATTAAGTATATTCACAGTGTTGTGCAAACCATCACCACTACCCACCCCCAGAACCTCTCACCATCTCAAACAAAAACTGTACCCATTCAATGGGAACTCCCCATTGCTCTCTCCCCTCTGCCCCTGTAACCTCTGCTCTCCTTTCGGTCTCAATGAACTTGCCTGTTCTAGGGACCTCACCTACGTGGATGCATACAGTATTTGTCCTTTTGTGTCTGGTTTATTTCACTTAGCACAATGGTTCCAAGGTTCTTCGTGTTGCAAGGGTCAAAATTTTATTCCACTTTAATTAAGGCCGAATACTATCCCCTTGCATAGATACTCCACATTTTGCCTCTGCACTCATCTGCTGGGGGATGCTTGGGTTATTTCCACCTTCTGATGATTGTGAATAATGCCACAAAGACCATTGGTATACAGGTGTCTGTCTCTGCTTGCAATTCTCTGGGGTACATCCCTGGGAGTGGAATTGCTGGGTCCTATGGTGATTCTGACTGGTTTTCACGGCAGCTTGTGCTAAGTGCTCTTCGTGCCTTATCTCAGGAAGCTCTGGCAGCACCACCCGGGGTGTTGGTCTTGCCACTGAGATCCAGACAGACGACGTAAAGGGTCCCATGTCCCTCAGCTAACAAGTGCGGGGCCGTGATTAAAACCCAGACTGTATCGGGCACAATGCTCCATGAGTGGCTCACAGGGAGGCTGTCACAGAGAACATCACTCATCTTCACTCTGTCTTCTTCCCCTGGGACCCCTCACCCAAGCTGGCACCCCTCACCTAGCCCCAGAGTGACTCATTCCCGTTTAGTACCAAAGTCGTGCTTTTCCTGAGTGATTGGTTTGTCTTCATTCATAGACTTTGGGATTGTGTAAGCAGCTATGATTGACCCCGTTTTGTGTCACCTGCTAGCAACTTAGAGCCAAGGTGTGGCCCCCACAGCAAGATATGGAGATGGGGGGGCCCAACCCCTCGTAGCAAAAGAACTTCACGCCCTGTAGCCCAAAAGTTAAGCACTGACCTAACAGAAATATCTTTAACACTTATTCCTTTAAAACTATACTCTTTGTTATTTTTTCAAGAATACTGACTTTTTTTTTTTTTTAAAGATTTTATTTATTTATTTGACAGAGAGAGACACAGCGAGAGAGGGAACACAAGCAGGGGGAGTGGGAGAGGGAGAAGCAGGCTTCCCAAGGAGCAGGGAGCCCGATGCGGGGCTCGATCCCAGGACCCCGGGATCATGACCTGAGCCAAAGGCAGATGCCCAACGACTGAGCCACCCAGGCGCCCCAAGAATACTGTCTTTTCAAATGTATATCTGGATCTTTTTCATGTGAATACCTTATTTTGTTTACTGTAACTCCTTGTTTTCAAAATGTATCATTTTTCAAATCTACATTATGAGGGCCTCTCTCCCTTGTGCATCCCAGGCAGGATTCCAGGAAAGATGTGGTGTGTGTGTGTTTGTGTGTGTTTGTGCACTCTATACCTTGGTATAGAGAACCTATAACCTGATGGGATAGAACAAAGATGAATTATCACTTCGCCGTGCTGCTGGATGCTTCCTACATTTCTCTGTTTCTTTAGTAGATGACAGAAGCCACCTTCCAATTTTCTGAGCCTGTGGTCTTATTTCCAGAACAGTCAATCCTTACGGTCTGTATTTTAACTTCATTCCCGCCTCCTCCGTGTTCCCATTCTTGTGTTTCTTTCTCCTTTTCGCACTCCCTTATTCTCTGCCTTGGTGGTGCATTATGCATCCTTGGAAGTTGCCTGAGATCTTTTTTGCAGCAAGGCACGGAGCAAATCAACCAGCGGCCTACCTGCTGTGGGGCAGCCAGCCTCCTGGGCCTGGCTCCTTGTCCTTCCAGCACCAGCCAGAAGGTGGCACCAGAATGCTCCCAAATTTCCTACCAGGGTCGCCGCCAGGGAAACCCCGGGGATTGGGTGGACCGTGGAGGCCCTGGGGACTGCAGGGGGAAAGGGGGGGCGGGCAGAAGAGAGCTAAGACACAGTGGCAGCAATCAGCATCCCACAGGCTGGGGTGATCTTGGGGCCTCCCGGGCTAATGAATGTCAGGTCAGTATTCCAGGTCAATGTCAGGAGTGAATGAGAGAAAGATCGAATGTGCTCAGTGCCTGGTGCTCAGGACATGTCCATGATGTCCTGGAGGAATGGGTAGCTCTGCTCCTTATAGGACCGGTGTCTGGGGCCCAACCCAGGACCATGCTGCCTCCCTGTATTTGTCCCTGGCATTGTGAACCCCTCTCTCTTGGGGACAGACCCCTCCTCCTTCCATGGTGAAATTCAGGGGGTGGAGAGAGATGGTAAGAACAACGACAGCTTGTCCCACTTCCCCTTGTCCTTCTGGTTCTTCTCCCAGAAGAGGAAGCCAGCAGAAGGGGCATTTTGCCTGCAGCCTGTGGGTGCCCAGCAATGAGTCTCAAGGGAAAGAACAACAGAAAGAATGTGAAAACTGGAGTTTACCACCGCTGCTCTGGTTAAAAGCCTGGACTTTGGTGTCAGTCAGAGCTCAGACGGGGATTGGCATCCGAAGGTGCTGCTTTGCACACTTTCTGAATCCCCAAGCCTCAGGTTCCTCGTCTTTAAAATGGAGAGAAGAGGGGCACCTGGGTGGCTCAGATGGTTGAGCATCTGCCTTTGGCTCAGGTCAGGATCCCAGGGTCCTGGGATCGAGTCCCACATCGGGCTCCCTGCTCAGTGGGGAGCCTGCTTCTCCCTCTCCCACTGCCATTCTGTCCACTTGTTCTCTCTGGCTCTATTTCTCTGTTAAATAAATAAATAAATAAATAAATAAATAAATAAATAAATAAATAAATAGATTAATTAATTAAAATAAAATAAAATGGAGAGAAGAATTGTTTTGTTGATTCCGTGAATTAATGTTAGTAAGGTTCTCGGCCTGACACCTGGGCTCCTGCCCCAATCAACGCTACCACTGTGGCCACCTTTCAAGGAGTGACCTGGGGCAAGGACCTTGGTCCTGTAGAGCCTCCGTTTCCTTATTTGAAAAATGGGGGCTACAGATAACTCCCTCCCTGGTCATTGGGAGAATGAAGGGAGCCAGAATGTGTCGGCTCCTTGGACAGTGGCCAGCACCCAGAAGATGCCCTGTCACCATGGGCTGGATTGGAATCCTAAGAATCCGGAAATAGAAGGAAGTACTCTTTCTAGTCCTTAGTAAATGTCCCCTCTAAGTGTGTTCCCCTGTGTCTGCTTGAATGCTTCCAATTATGGAAAGCTCACCACCTCTGAGGAAGCTCTGCCTCTTCTGTCTGTTAAGCTCTGGGCCATGACAATGCCCTTCTTTTTGTAGGGCTGGGATTCATCTCCCAGTAGTTTTCCACCCAGGAGTTCAAGGTATTCCAAACCTTGATCTCCAGGGGCCATCACTAACCCCTCACTTCCCTTCCCCATGACTTCTGCTAAATGGATTAGTCCTCCAGCCTGTGCAAAATTAGATTCTGGATCTGGCAAGCCAGAGTGGGGTGGGGTACAGCTGAAGTCGTCCTGTGGTTTAGGAGGGCAATTAACCGCTTCCATGCCAGGCCTGGGATTGTCCTGCAGAGCTGGTGACCAACGTGAGAGGCTGCTTCTGCTGGGACCAGGGACGTCCACAGTCAGAGTTCATGTTCATGGAGCCATTGGACACATCACCATGGCTGCCTGATGCCCAGGGTAGCGCCCACTGCAGATGGGGAAACTGAGGCTCAGAGGGTAAGGGGCCAAACTGGGGGCTCTGTCTGTAGATGAGTTCATTTGTTAATTCAAAGGTTCTCCGAGTCCTTACTCTGTGCCAGGCCCTGTGCTGGGTGCTAGGGGGACAGCAGAGCACAAGACAAAGGAGACTTTGTGCTTGGCTAGTGTAAGGGTAAGTGAAGAGGGAGATACAGAGGGGGAAATCATTTATCCTCCCTGGGAGCTGGAAAGATGCCTTCATCCAGCCAGCTGTCTGTCTGTCCATTCATCCATCCATTCATCACACAAACATGTACTGAGTGCCTAGAATCAGGGGTTCCCCAGAATTCAGGGTTTCCCCAGAATTAGGTCCCAGTGACAGATAGAGACATCAGTTACGTTTGCGGCTCCGCATCCTCTTTCTTCTTGGGACAATAGTTCCCTGATTTGCCTTTGGGGGACCTCGTGCCCCAGCCCACGTGTTTCACAGTAGCAAAACCCATTTCCCATCCTGAGGGTGAAACACATGATCTGGGCTAAACCCATTAGTGAGGTCCATGATTCTGGACGTGATGATCAGTTCAGGGATGGGCCCTTGACCTAGGTCAGGCCAATCAGGACCAACAGGGCTCTTCTCCAGGACTCTGGTTTGAGAGAAGGAGGAAGAGCACTGTCCCTTCCCCCGGACTTGGTGTTGAGGTCATGGGAGCTGCTGGGGGGTCACCTCACGGAGCTGGAGAATGGAGCCAACCCTGATAAAGGAGGTCAGGGTCAGCCACTCGGGGGATATTGTTTGAGTCCTGAATCCACACTTAGGCTGAGGCCAGATGTGTACAAGATGCGTACCATTTTGTGTGTAAGCCAGTCTGGGTTTTGTGTCATTTACAACAGAAGAGGCTGCCTGATTCAGGCACCGTCCTTCTCCGTGCTGACCCTGGGAGGGCATCATGATCCTCAATTTCTGTTGCCACGTCACCACCTCTTGCCTCCCCTGCAGCTCCTGGCTCCGACCCCCTGCACCCCAAGATGAAGGACACTCTCTTCAGCCGGCCTCGGGGAGCAGGGCTTCTCAGCCAAGTTCAGTTCTCCTTGGGGTCCCTCACAGCAGCCTAGCTCCATCCTCTGCTCTCACCTCTGCCTGCAAACTTGGAACAAACCCCTTGTCACTGAAGAATTCTTTCTTGGGCTGTCCCCCGAGGATCTTGCCTGTGACGACGTTTTCTGTGCTGGGAAATGGCCCCTCACAAGTTTCTCTCTCTCTCTCTCTCTCTAGAAGTCATCCTGCCACCACATCCCCTCACAAAGTTTGCCTCCTAAATATCTCCAGGCTCCCCCCACTCCTGCCACTGCAGCTACCCAGGTCCAGCCTGGACCTCACATCAGCCTTCTCCCCCTGGCGTCCTGGCCTCCAGCCACTGTCACCAACAGAGGTGCATCCTTTGGGACTTGGTCACTTAAGAGATAATTCTTCCAACCTCTTGCTTGGGGGAGAGCATGGTGGGCATACTTCTGGGTGTAGGGCAGGGAAGGAGGGCTAGAAGTCCCATTGTTCAGGATGCGGTCTTGTTCTCTGCCATGCCTGAGATCTGCAAGTCTTTGTGGTTCAAATCCTCCAAGGAGACACAGATGCCCTTCTGTCCGTGCATATAGCCGTCTACGAACCCTGGAACAACAGTTCTGTGTCCAGACTTCCAACCACACCTGGTCCCTCCAGGACCCGGGCTTCTTGGATTCTTCAGGACAGACTGGCTTGGTCTCTCTCAGCATCTCCTCTGCACGCCCTGGAGGCTGTAGTCCTGAATGTATTCGCCACTTCTCCCTCAGCCTCCCATCTTCCAAAGTGCTGTTGAAATCTTTTTTCTTCCCGTGCCTCCTGTCCTGGCTTCTTCGCCATTACAGGTGAGTTATACCTGCTTTCTTCCTTCACGGTCAGTTTGGTGCGGGCGGAGTGGGGACAGGGCATCCACGGCAGTGGCCAATCCACCGTGTCCAAGTGGCTCACAGCCAAAGTTCTGGAAAGGGTTGCCTCTGCCTCCCACTTTCTTGAGGCACCTGCCTTCTGCCCCCACCACTCCACTAAAACGTTCCCCGTCAGGTCACTGGTAGCCAAACCCACCTGACTGGATGCGCAGGTAGGGTTTCACACTTCCCAACTGGCTCTCCCTCTGACTCTCTCCTGCCCTAACACTGAGGGCCACACAGCTCCGGAAGACCCATCCTGTGTCTCCCCAACCCCCGGCCTTGGCCTCTGGGTCTCATTCTCCAGCTTCCCTTCCTTCCATGTCCTTGGAACTGTTACATTTCCCAGGGTTCCTGCCTCGGTCTCCCTCTCTTCCCACCTTGTATGGTTCCCCTGAGTGTGTTCCTCTCAGTGTTGTCACTCCAAAAGCTGGTCTATGCCGACCTCCTGCCCTGGCCCCTCCCCTGAATTCCAGACCTCCGGCTCTGGTGGTTTCCTGGACGCCTCTTCTAGAAGGGCCCCTCAGGCCGCCAGGCTCCCCATGTCCAAAGCTGGACTTGGCCTCTACGTCCTCCCAAACCTGCCCCTCCTCCTTTGCTCCTAGCTCGGGAGAGGTCACCACCATCTGTCTAGTTGCCCTGAAATGTGGATGCCAACCTTGACTGCCCCATTTTCTCAATTTCCACACTCAGTTGGTCACCAAGGCCCATTGGCTTGACCTCTGTGACAAACCCCTGTCTGCCTACCCCCTCTTCATCTCCCCGCTTCTCTCTTGGCTGGCCTCCCTGCCTTCAGTCCAGCCCTCTTCATTCCACATGCTTCATTCCTGTTAAAATGCAAATCTCATTCTGTCCTCCCCTCCAGAAAAGCCTCTGATGGCTCCCCATTGCGTAGGAATTAAGTCCAAATTGCCCCAAGGCTAGAGTTGCCAGATTTAGCAAAAAAACAAAAACAAAAACAAAACAAAACAGGATGTCCAGTTAAATTTGAATTTCAGATAAACAATGACTCTGTGTGTGTATGTCCCCGTCCTGTGCAATATTTCACATCTGGACCCTTTCCATACACCTAACTTCATTTCTTGCTATGCTGTATCTCACATCTGACCCTCAGGAGAGACTGAACTGCTTGAAAATGAACTTCCCCAAATGGGTCAGGCATGTTCTTATCAATAGGCTCCTCTTACCTGCTGTTCCTTCCACCAGAAGGGCCATGTCCCCTTCTTGTCCTGGCCAACCTGTGCTCATCTCTTGGGTCTCGGCACACCGGGGGGCTCCTTCGTCATGGATTGGGCTCCCTTCCTGGGTGACCAGAGGCCCCTATGTTTCCCTGGTTGGCAGCACTTTACCCTCTGGATTGTCATTCAGCTTGCTGTTTGTCTCTCTCCCCTGCAGACAAGGAGTCGCCAGGAACCTTCCCCAGCCCGCATGGCCCCGTCCCCTGGATGCTCCCGAGGGCCCAGCCAAGCCTCAGCTCTCTCTCTCTCCCTTGGCCTGGGTCCCGGCCTGATGGTTCCCACTCCCTGCTTGCCCGAATTCCCATGAAAAGTGGCCTCCGCCCCTAGCCCCCTGCCCGGGGCCAGATTACAACATGCTGAGACAATGGAGGCTCGAAGCCAAACTTCCAACAGCCTGCTGTTAAATCCCCCACAGCATCTGCCTATAGATCTGGCGACGGAAGCTCGCAGCGAGGCCATGGCTCTCTCACAGTGGGAATGCCTGGGCCTTTGCAAGGGTGTGGGGGAGGGAGCTTGGGCCTTAAGTCAGGACACCTGGGTTTGAATCCCAGCCCTGCCCCTTTCTAGCTGCCTGGAGACGGGGCATGAGCACCCCGTGAGCCTCAGTTTCCTTGTCTGTAAAATGGGTATAATAATGCTTATCTCACAGGCTATGCTGTCAAAGAAGAGTGCCTAACACATACAAGGACATACAGCAACAAACAGGATGCTGGCTCTGACCTTCACTTGCCTTTCTCGAAGCTGGTGGTAACAGAACCAGACCAGAACTCTCCCGGTAGGTTTCTTCTCCCAGAATCACTAACTTCTCCTGCCCTCCCTGCACAGCTTTATTCAGAGAAGAGGGGAGGAGCGTTATCAGACCCCCAGAGCAGCTCCACTGGGAAAACCACCTCCCAGCCAACAGCCCAGGTGAAGGCCGTCGAGCTGACACAGCAAGCTGAAGGCCAGGTGAGTGAGGAGGGAGGCAACGGAGGACAGAAGACAAGGCACTGGGCCGGAGGCAGAAACGCTGGGCCTGCTCCCTCTTCAAGACTGTCCCCTCCCGCCTCTCTCCGCCCAGCACCCTTCAGACCCTGGCTGGCCCAACCCCAGCCTCGACCGCAGTGGGTCAGGTTCCCTCGTAGACATTCCTGGGGCGCTACTCAGACACCCTCACCATTTAGATCCTTTACTTACTGACACCATTATTTACGTCCTAAACTGAAATGCAGAGAGAAAAAAGAATGGGGGAAAAAAAAAAAAAGGAATAACATATCAAAAACAGTGGGACAATTTACAGGTGCAACATATGTGTCCTGGGAATACCAGAAGGAGGAGAAAGAGAGAAAGGAGCAGAAGACAATGGCTGAGAGTTTTCCAAAATTAATGACAGCCTGTCCCTCCCTGCCTCCCCCTCCAAATGCTAAGTGCCTCAAGGGCAGGAGCCTGTCAGCTTGCACGTAACAATAACCAAAAACATTAGGATGACATTTACTAAATGTTTAAAAAAAGATTGATACACACACACACACACACACACAGACTTCCAGTTCCAATTCTAACACACAAAGAGCTCAGAAGTCATCCCTTCCCTCCTCAATAAGAAAAAGCCGGAACAAACTGCAAATCTCAGATCCATCAGAGAGTTGAGGTTACAAGGTAAACTCCAAAAACTGGTGAGATAAGGAATACAGAGAATCACACAACGCTCGGTGTAGACTAAGTGGAGAGTTAAAAACTCCTAGGGGCCCAGCCTTCAGGCCCCCAACATGTTTGAGGGTTTCATCTCCAGGACCCCACCAGGGGCTCAAGTTGAAGACTAGAGAGAAATCCCACCATGCTTCCAGTGGGGGCAGCAAAAGAGTAACCATTTTGAGAAACCTGTCCAGATGGTTGTCTGTAACAAAGGCCTGCCCCCAAGGAAAACTGCTTTACCAGAGCCATCTTCTCTGATCTGGGCAAAGGGCAATTAGACAGCTTCAGCCTCTTCCAGCCTTCCGGTCTCACAGGGGGAGAGGGTGGGGGGAGCTAAGAAATGCTTCTGAAGGTCATAGTCGCTCAGCAGGGACTCAGGCCCGCTAAAACAAAACAAAGCAAAACAAAACACAATTGAGATTTAATCATAAGATTATAGAATGCTTCCCCTCCCCAAAACCATACCAACACAGCAACAGGTATAATAACAGTAGATTACAGTGTAGAAAGCTGGAAGACGCATGCATTTAAGAAAGACTTCTTAGGGAAAACCAAAGACAACTAGAGAGAAAATAGCAAGGAACTAGAAAAAAAAACAAAGCCTCTGGCACCTACAGTTATAACAAATATGAAAGACAATCCTGCACCTAGCCAGGTTAATATAGAACCACACGCTGGAAGCCTGATTTGGCTCAGTGGGTTAAGCGTCTCCCTTCGGCTCAGGTCATGATCCCAAGGTCCTGCGATCGAGTCCCGCATCGGGCTCCCTGCTCTGCGAGGAGCCTGCTTCTCCCTCTCCCCCTGCTTGTGCTTGCTCTCTCTCTGTCAAATAAATAAAATCTTTTAAAAAATAATAATAATATGTCAGGCCCTAATGGAAAAAGTGTACAACATGCAAGAACAGGTGGGTAATAGCACAGAGACAGATTCTCTAAGGTTCAGAAGTGCTAGACATCAGACACACTGTGACAAAAGGGAAGAATGCCTTTGATGGGCTCATTAGTAGACTAGACAGAGCCAAGGAAAGAATCAGTGAGCTCAAAAATATGTCAATAGAAACATCCCAACCTGAAATGCAAAGAGAAAAGAGAACAAAAAAAAAAAAAAAAAAAGAAGAGAAGGAACAGAAAGTCAAAGACTGTGAGACAGTTACAACAGGTGTAACATGTGCGTCCTGGGAACACCAGAAGGAGAAGGAAGAGAGGAAGGAGCAGAAGAAATTTCGGAAGTAATAATGACTGAGAATTTTCCAAAATTAATGATAGGCCCCAAACCCCAGATCCAAGAAGCTCAGAGAACATCAAGCAGATCAATGTCAAAACAAAACAAAACAAAACAAAACAAAAACCCCAAACAAACAAACAAAACAAACGACAGCAAGGCATATTATATTCAAACTACAGAAACCCAGAGACAAAAAGAAAAATCTTGAAAGAGGCCGGAAATGAAAAGCACCTTATCTATAGAGGAACAAGGATGAGAATTACATTGGACTTCTTATCAGAAACCATGCAAGCTTCAAGAGAATAGAATGGAATAGTTACAAAGTTGAAAGAAAAAAGCCCACGTAGAGTTCTGTATATGGTGAAATTATCCTTTAGAAGCAAAAGAGAAATAAAGACTTTCAGGGCGCCTGGGTGGCTCAGTTGGGTGAGCGTCCAACTCTTGATTTCAGCTCAGGTCATGATCTCAGGATCATGGGATTGAGCCCCCGAAGGTGGCTCCTTGCTCAGCGTAGAGTCTGCTTGAGATTCTCTCTCTTCTTCTCCCTCTGCTTCTCCCCTGTTCACTTGTGCATGTGTGCTCTCTCTCTCTCTCTCTAAAATAAATAAATCTTAAAAAAAAAAAAAAGGAATAAAGGCTTCTCAGTTTAACAAAACAGGGGATTTGTGGCCAGAAGACCTGCTTGCAAGAAATGGTCACAAAAATTCTTCAGAAAGAAGGGAAATGATGCAAGTGGCAAACTCGAATCTGCATGAAGAAAGAACGTCAGAGAAGGTGTTCTGTCATCTTCTATGGGGTCGGTCAGGTGTGGCCACAAGAAGAGACAGGAAAACAAAGTTTATGGCACTCCCAGGTCCTAGGGATGGGAGGCGCAGAGCACAGGGCAGGCAGTGTCCCTTGGGAAGGGCTCCCTGGGTCATCAGGAGGGAGACTAGTGAGGGCATGCTTAGGCCACGGCCTTCATTGGGGGTCGCATGGGGCAGAAAGAACAGCTTATGATTGGCTAGTTTGAATAACTGGGGCGGGGGTTGGGCTACACGGGTAGCCTCTAGTTGCCTGCCACCTGACCCTGGGATGATTAAAGCAGAGGGATGTTGTCTCCTGGGGTGTACGGATCAGACGGGGTGGAGGGGAGCGGGAGCTCTGAATTACAGTATTGTAGGGTGACTTCACTGCCCTGTGTTATTTGAAAGCTGATTTAGATTAGTTGTGAATGTATGTTGCAAGCTCTAGGGTAACCACCAAAGAAAAAAATTTTAGAGCATAATTGATATGCTAAGAGAAGACTGACAATGGAAGCATATTAAGTGTTCAGTTAAAACCAGAGAAGTCCAGGGCACCTGGGTGGCTCAGTCGGTTAAGCGTCTACCTTTGGCTCAGGTCATGATCTCAGGGCCCTGGGATCAAGCTCCACATCAGGCTCCCTGCTCGGTGGGGAGCCTGCTTCTCCCTCTCCCTCTGCCCCTCCTCCCTGCTTGTGCTCTCTCTCTCTCTTAAGTGAATAAATAAAATCTTAAAAAAAATTTTAAAAAAACTTTAAAACCAGAGAAGTCAGATAAAGAGGGGAAGATTTTAAATATATATATATTTGTGTGTGTGTGTGTGTGTGTGTTATGCACAAAGAAATATAAAGAAAATTTAAATGGCCCATAATCCTATCTTCAGACAATCAATGTTGAAATCATATTTAAAAAATCAGATCAGAGGGGCGCCTGGGTGGCTCATGGTCAAGCATCTGCCTTCAGCTCAGGTCATGATCCCAGGGTCCTGGGATCGAGCCCCTCATCGGGCTCCCAGCTCCGTGGGAAGCCTGCTTCTCCCTCTCCCACTCCCCCTGCTTGTGTTCCCTCTCTCTCGCTGTGTCTCTCTCTGTCAAAAAAATAAATAAAATCTTTAAAAAAAATCAGATCAGAAAATGCAAACTGTACAGACAGCAGCGGAATGAAATTCGACGCTCTCTCCCCAACAATCTTTCTTCCACCGTTAGTTTCTTGTGGTTCTTTCTGTGGTTAAAAAAAAAAATTATGCACATAAATAAATACTGCTTACCGGTGACCTCTCTTCTTGTTTATGGTTTATTCACTCCTGCAAATAATGCTGCAAAGAACATTCTTCTTTATCTTTTCAAAAACTTTTTCTTTCGAAATAAGTGTAGACTTAGAAGTTGCCAAAAAATAGTCCACTCCTCATGGAGCTTCCCCTAATGTTGACATCTTATGTGATTGAGGTCCAGTTACCAACATTAGGAAATTAACCTCATACACGTGATAGCAGGTCATGGTTTCCCCATCATTGCCCTTCTCCAGTACGATCCAACCCAGGATCCCACGTGACATTCAGTCGTCAGGCCTCCTTGGCCTCCTCTGATCCATGACAACTTCTCGGTCTTTGTCTTTCTTGACCTTGACACCTTGGCAGAGTTTTAGCCAGTGATTTCGTAGAATGTACCTCCACGTGTGTGTTTATCCGATGTGCTGTCATGATATAATTGTGTGCTGGGGGCAAGAACACCATGGAGTGATATTGTGTCCATTCTCAGTGCCTCCAGTCAGAAAGTTCGTGATGTCTGGTGATGTTAATTTTGCTCACTTGGCTTAGGAGGTGTCTACCATAGTAAATGATACTATTTATCATTTGTGAGTAGTAAGTGTCTCGTGGGGAGATACTTTAATATGATGCAGATATATATATTTATACACACACACACACACACACACACTGATGTCTCTGATCCCCACCCAACACCACAGAATTCATTCCAACCTTTCTCCTTTGCTTTTTTCTGACTCTTTCCTCCAACAGCGCAAAGCCCGGCCCCGCAGTGCGTCGCCTTACTTGCTCACTCCCAGGATACGCAGGAAGCAGTTTCAGAATGGCTACCCCGTATTGCTGTGAGAAAATAGATTTACTCACTGGAACACAGTCTTGATGTACAGTTAGTTGCCCTTCGCCTCACAGACGTTTTGTCTCTATCCAGTCAAAATAACTGTTTGCCAAAGTTGCTCGAGTGCGATCCTTTCTTCCCCGTGGCTTTCAGTGGGGCGATGTTATTCATTTGTCACACTGTCACGTTCATCTGTTACTGTTTGTACAACATTCGGGGCTCCCCCTACATCCTGGTTGCTTTTTTTTTTTAATTTTATTTATTTATTTAACAGAGAGACACAGCGAGAGAGGGAACACAAGCAGGGGGAGTGGGAGAGGGAGAAGCCGGCTTCCCGCGGAGCAGGGACCCCAATGCAGGGCTCAGTCCCAGGACCCTGGGATTATGACCTGAGCCGAAGGCAGATGCTTAACGACTGAGCCACCCAGGCGCCCCGATCCTGGTTGCTTTTATTGAGCCAGTTCAGGAGAGGGGGATTATGGAACATTACCATGGATCCAAGAGGCAGAGCTGTACAAAAGTAGATGCAGAGAAATGTCACTCGTCCTTATCGCTCTCATCCTGTTTCCACTCCCCCCTCTTCTTTCCACCCTGCCCTCACCTACCTACACCCTGCAGATAACCAATCCCGTTAGCCCTGGTTGATCCTTCCTGTGTCTCTTTTGCTCAAATGAGTAGATGCGTGTGTATTTTCTTATGCTCCTTTAAAAAATACATTTATCTTGGGCGCCTGGGTGGCTCAGTCGGTTAAGCGACTTGCCTTTGGCTCAGGTCATGATCCCAGGGTCCTGGGATCGAGTCCCGCATCGGGCTCCCGGCTCAGCAGGAAGCCTGCTTCTCCCTCTCCCACTCCCCCTGCTTGTGTTCCTGCTCTCACTGTCTCTGTCTCTGTCAAATAAATAAATAAAATCTTAAAAAAAAAAAAATACATGTATCTTGAAAACATTTGGCAAAAGTTTCTTCCAGGGAAATTCCAAGCATGAGATTTCTGGTGTGCACTGCATTCATTTCTTAGATCATGCGCTGCATTCATTTCTTAGATCATGCAAATCGCTTCCACACAGTAGAGTAGATGCTCAGTAAATCGCTGAAGAATGAATGAATTCTTGGCTTGAGACTAATTCATGGTGTAATCTGGGGGAAAAGCTCTTTGTCTCTCTGGACTTCAGCTAGCTGTCTTAAGTTTATGAGCGAGGGAGGGCTCTTCCAGCTCTGACCTTGGAGGACACACAACGAAGGCAGCAAGCTTTTGTGTTTGACCTCTTCTCTGCTCACCTCTCATGATTCCTCCCGCCTCTTGCTGTCTGCCTCTCCATTCCCTCTCCACAAACAATAATAAACACACAGCAAGGACAGTAATGGCCAGGACTTTTTTTTTTTAAGGTTTTATATATTTATTTGAGTGAGAGAGCATGAGCGGGGGACAGAGGGAGAAGCAGACTCCCCGCTGATCAGGGAGCCCGATGCGGGGCTCGACACCAGGACCCGGGGATCATGACCTGAGCCGAAGGCAGATGCTTCACCAACTGAGCCACCCAGGCGCCTCTTGCCAAGACTATGTACCAATCGCTTGCCGTGTGCATTACCTCATTTCATCCTCACAAAAACCACCGGCCGTGGAGACTTTTATCATTCCTACTTTGCAGATGAAGAACTGAGTCTGGGAGGTTCGGGTGGTGGCCCAAGGCTGCGTGGTTCTAAATTGTGGAGCAAGATTAGAACTCAGATCTGCCCGACTTCTGAGTCCACGTGGTTACACACTTGGCAGAACTTTCTGCCTGCTCCCCGGGCACGTTTCTGTGAGCCTGGTTGTTAATGGATTGTTGACCACATCTCCTATGTCCAGCATTTCCCATCCCTGCTGAATATAAATAGTGTTTTGTGTTCAAATTAGCCAAAGCCGTTCTCCCTCAGGACTTGAGCACTGCTGAGCACTCCGTGACTTTCCACAGAGTGTCTGCAGGATGCCCAGTTGCCCAAACTTATGCAAGCACGAAACTGTTTTCCCTTGCATCATCTGCCAACGCCCCATGTATTAGTTCTTTGGGTCATACCTTAATATCGCCCTTGAGTTATCAGGGGCAATGTGACCCAGAGGGTCTTTCTTTTCGGGGGTAATTGCGTGTTCCTAGGAGGCTTGCAGCCTGGAAACCAGCCATGGGCCAGAAGGGTGACTCTGGCAGTGGGGACATCAGACGCTGGAATTCCTGCCAGTGGAGCAGGTGAGGGCATTAAGACCTGCCTGGCCCCCAGCATGTCAAAGGCAGTCAGCGCTGCTTCTTTGTTCCCTTGGCTGGTTCTGGTTTGAGAGGCAAGATGATGCTCCTTCCCCTTTAACACAGTGGGGGTGCAGGGGAGTTAGGCCCCGGTTGCATTTGCGCTTGTTTGCCTGCAATCAGAAAATGTCCCCTGCGTGGCATTATGGAAACCACACCAAAGCCCCAGAGATAAGGAGGCTCTGTGAGAACACCTCTTTTTGATGAGAAATGCTGCCCAGGGCTGCTACCTCCCACGGTTCCAAGAGGCACTGCTCAGAGAATATGTGAAATACTACAAATGCTCCTTCTCTGGAGTCTGTGCCCGCGGAGTCCCCTGAAATTGATCACTGCAGTGACCCCGATGCTACCTCTTTCCATTTCCTGAGCCAGAAATTAAGGCTTCGTTCTGCTGAAAATAAGGCAAAGGGCAAATTTCAAGCAGTATTATGCCTCCAAATTCTTGAAATTCCAACATTTCCCCCAATGTCTTCATACGAGCTATGAACCCCCAAACATTATTTTTAAAAATGAGAAAGAAATGTCCCAATCAGATATTTTCAGGAAATTCCAGGTGAAGTAAAACGTAGTAACTCCCTCTGCAATAGGACTTGTCAGAGCCTTTAATATACTGAAGACCCCGTAAATCTAAGAGGCAGAAATGAGCTGTGACTGTTTCTCAAACTTAGTTCACTATGGAATTTCCTTTTTCCCTTTTTTTTTTTTTTTGAAACTAATGTTTCAGGAAAACACACTTCGGGAAACTCTGGCGCCAAAGGGTGTGTTTTCCCCAAAAAAGCCAAACTTACCCTAACCACGTGTAGAAAACATCTTTTTTTCCCTCCTGTCTCTCCCAGCTTAAATCACGTTCCATCCCTGAGACTGCTGGGACCCTGGCGCAGCCCAGCCCACCAGCCTGTGGGCCCTGGAATGAACTGTGGTATTTGTTGAAGTCCTAAGATGTGTGGTTGCCCAGCCCTGGAATGCTGTTCTCTGCCACCCCTCGTCCCCTCCCCACCCCCTGCAGCCTCCCACTACTTTTGCTCAGGCTTTAGCATTAAACAGAAGTAGGTTCTCCTTTTGAATCTGCCACTCCCCCGCTATGGGAATCTGGGTGAGTGATAAGACCCCTTTCTGAATTAACTATGCCTACATCCTAAGGAAGCTACAAGATCTATGCTAGATAAAGTATGCAACGAGCTTAGCTCAGTGCCAGGCACATAGTAGGTCTTCCTGCTTTCTGGCTGAGTGATCCCAGCTGTGCTACTTCCTGGCCCTGTGAACTTGTGCAATGTATTTCTTGACCCCGAATTTCAGTTTTCTAGTTCCTTAAGTAAGAATAATCATGTGCATTTCAGCGAATCATTGGGAAATTGAATAAGATAATGTGTGAAAATGCTTTCTGGAAGCTGCAAAGCCCTATGTAGCTACAGTAACCATGGTAACGACAATGAGTTAGCGAAATGTAAAGCGGATGCACCAACCACCAGGAACCCATTCTAAATCCCTGAGGAATTCTGTGTACTTGGCAGCGATCGCTACAGGATTGATGGCCGTTCATCCCGAAGATATTTTGGGCTGCTAACTCTATGCCAGGTTCCAAGCTTAGGCTGGGGATACCTATCAAGAACCGGGAAGGGGCATGACATTTTGCCCTGCTTGCTAACTAATTTGGATGCTGGCAGAAAACACAGGACTCTAGGGTCAGAGAAAGGACTTTACTATTCACGGCACAAACATCAGCATATTTGGACCAGTTCCTCTTTCCCCCAAGTCCCTTTGGGGGTAGAGTTGCCTGGCTTCAAAAATAAACACATAGGGCACCCAGTTAAAGTTGAATTTCAGATAAACAATGAATGAGACTTGTGTGTAAGTCTCAAATATTGCATGGGACATACTCATATTACAAAAGTATTCATTGTTCATCTGAAATTCAAACTTAACTGGGTGTCCTATATTTTAACAGGCGATTCTACTCAGGGATGGACTAGATGGGTCCAGCTGGATGCCTCGCACACAGCGGTTGTAATACAAGAGGGGATCCCTGAGCTTCGAGAAACCAAACTTTTATAACGGGCCCTTTGATTCAGAGAAAGTTCCCTCTTCCAAGGTTGTTCGTTATACAGACATCCTTGGAAAAACCGTCTAGAACAAGGGGCAGTCAGGGGCTCTGCTTGCAACACTTGAAAGGCCCATGGAGAGCTGTCTCCCAGCAGTATCCTAGGGAACAGGTGTGGGGAAGAGGAGAGGGCCATGGTCTCCGTCCCCTGGAGTCTGTATCTAGAGGCGGAGTTCTATCCATGTCCCTCCCCTAACCTGCCCCCCCCCCCCCGCCACCCATCCACGAGAGTCCACCTCCTTTGCTGGGGGAGAGCGGACTGTGTGGCAATCCAGGTGCAGTTCTGCCAAAATAAGAGATGGACGAGAATACATACCCTCCCCCTTCCAGTTCATTCAGAGATGTTCGTCTGGTGCCTACCATGCTCGGGCCAGGCACCAGGCCGGGCAATGGAATTGCCCTCATGAAGCTTGCAGTCTGCTGGATTTGTAAAGGGGTCCCCGAGAAAAATGGCTGCTCCCTTCTATAAGGAAAAGGCTCCAGTTGTGACCCACCACCAGGTTCTCTGCCTGGAGGCCTCCACTGTGGCCACATGATCTACCTGTCGCTCTCCCTCTGCCCCTTGTCTCTACTTCCCTGCCTTGGCTCCAGCCGCAGTAGCCTGGCGGTGCTCTCCCCTTCTCCCCTTTTCTCCTGCTCATACCCCGCTTTTCCTTGGAAAAGCTCAAATCCTGCCCCCTCCGAAAACCTTTCTCAGAACGGTGCTTCCTTTCTTCCCACTCCTGCTGTAGATTTAGCCTCACTCTGAGCACCAGTGACCACCGGCTCTATATCCCAAGTATGGGAACAGACCACCCGGAGCCTGGACGTGGGGGTCAGACTACCTGGGCTTCAGGCCAGGCTTGGCCACTTTAAAGCTGAGCAACGCTGGGAAAACCACTCTGCCTCTCTGGGCTCTGGCTGTCTTATCAGCCAAGAGGGGTTACGGAGAGGACTGAATGAGATAATTCAGGGAAAGGGCCTGGTCCAGAGCAAGTGCTCACTCTGTAAGTCACAGTGAGAATGATTATGGCAGATTGCGTTCGTATTCTCTTCCTGCTGATTCCCCACAATAGCTGTACTGGGCAAGTGTCATAATCTCCAATTTACAGATGTGGAACTGAGACCCAGAGATGCGAAGTGACTTGCCCAACCCATGCTAGTAAGTGAAGGAGCTGGGCCTCCAACCTTGGCTGGCCTGTGTTCCTCCAACAACAGAATACCTTACGGGGCCTGGGAGCCAAGTTCCCCAGGAATGCCGGCTATGCCTTCCAGAAGGCCAGGAACCGTGAACCCAAGAGGTGCCCATTTTCCATCCCAGGCTTCTCTGTACAGAACTGGGGTTGTCTCCCCCTGCATCTTTTTGCGCTGCTCCTCATCTCCAATTCAGGGAGAAATGGGCTGCCATTTCTCGAACGTTGGTGGACGTTTGAGCCTCAGATCATCTTGGCGATGTGATTCGCACACACATCCCCCTCTCTCCCATCCCAAGACATTTCCTTAATAAGTCATGTGAGCCTTCACAGAACAAGGAAGCTCATTTCCTTCCTCCCCGGCCCCTGCCGCCTGCTCTGTGGCCTTGCTCCAGAGCCCAGAACACTTCTTTGGGGGCCCAGGCCTGCCCTGAGCTCCTGCTTGGCTGGCCTGCTTTGCTCCTGGACAGTCGGGTCTCCAAGACTCCCGAGATGCCAGGAGATGCTGTATGCCTTTGCTTGGAGCAGAACTGGGCCGGGGAAAGACTGCCTTGGCTCAGACCGGTGGACCCAACCTGGACGCCTCAAAGCCTCGGTGTCCATACCGCACAAGGCCTGAAGGGCAGCGAGAGGACCCTTGGGAACCTTCCCAGAGGCAGGGTGCTATCCATTTCACCTTCTAGAAACATTAAGGGCATGTTCTGTCTCTTTCTCTTTCATGGGGCTTCGGGACTTCTCAGTGAGGCCAGGAACTTAGAAACGCACCATGCTTGTCTACTCTCCTCGGTGGGGAGGGTGCTCAGGCCTCCCAGAAGGTAAGAACATCTTTCATTCCTTCCTGAGCCTAACAACCTGTGCTTCCTGCCTCACACACCATCTCATTATCAACTCAGGGAAGGAGACTTTTCCCCTAATGTCGAGAAAACAAAACTCAAGTTAAGCTCTGTCTGGACGGGCTCCTCATGCTGATGCTACCCACTGCCCACAGCCCAAACAGCCAAACACCTGTGAGAAGTGGGGTTCATGGATCCATTTTAGGGATAGATGAGCTCTTCCAATGACCATTGTCATAATTAGAATGGCTGTCACTTGCGGAGTGCATACAAAACGCGTCACATATGTAACCCACCTATCCATTGGCATCCATCCTGGAGATCTGCTGGAATGTGTCCAACACCCTCCACCCTGACCCTCCACCCCGATCTCACAGTCCCTGGAAGTCTAAAACCTTCTGCAAGTGTATTGTTTTGTGTAAGCTCAATTTCTTCAACCATTAGACCGAGAATGTAATGACCTAACACAATAGAAGTTTATTTTCCTCTCCCAGTAAGATCTAGGAGGTTCCAGGCTGGTGGGGTGGATCTGCCATTGTCTACACATGGCTCCCCAAGACACTCCCACAGGCAGGAAGGAGAAGCAGGGAGGGCCTGGGGTGGGAGGCTTTCTGGGCCAGGCCTGGAAGCGGCCCTCATCACTTCCACACACATTCCATGGGCCCCAGCTCCCTCGTTTGGCCACACCTCACTGCAAGGGAGGCTGGGGAACGTAGGGAGCCGTGAGCCCAGGAAGGGGGGTGGTGGCTCCCCATGGATAGCCCGTGGTCTCTGCCAAACCACGCTTTCTCAAATCCTTAGCTTTGTCTTCCTGATGTGCGGTCTCTGTTTCTCATCGCCTCAACTCAGACAAGCAACTGAGCGCTCTCTGGTTTACACAGACACGCGCATACACACACACTGTTTACATAGGCGCTTGGGGGACTGGCAAAGGTCCCTGATGATTTGGGGGTACAGAAGGGATGGGGCGGTGTGACAACTTCTGGGCAAGAACAGTCATGCTCTCCTGCCTGGAAGTCTAGCTGCTCCCCCTCCCTGGTGCGGGCTCTTCAGCCTGCCCCTTCCTTTCCCTTACCCCACCCCCTCTCTTTATTGTTTCTTTTTTAAAAATGTTATTTTTAAGTCTAGCATGGTTAACATATAGTATTATATTAGTTTCGGGTGTACAATACAGGGATTCAACCGTTCTGTACATGATTCGGTACTCATCATGGTCAGTGTACTCTTTAATCCCCATCACCGATGTCCCCCATCCGCCCACCCACCTCCCCTCTGCCAACCACCTGTTTGTTGTCTATAGTTAAGAGTCTGTTTTTTATTTGTCTCTTTTCTCCTTTGTGTCGCTTGTTTTGTTACATTCCACATATGAGTGAAATCAAATGGTATTTGTCTTTCTCCGACTGACTTATTTCACTTAGCATTATACCCTCTAGATCCATCCATGTTGTTGCAAATAGCAAGATTTCATTCTTTTTGATGGCTGAGTAGTATTCCACTATATATATATATATATATATATATATATATATATATATATCCCCCATCTGTATCCATTCATCAACTGATGGACTTGGGTTGCTTCCATATCTTGGCCATTTATTGTAAGTAATGCTACAATAAACATAGGGGTGTATATATCTTTTCGAATTAGTGTTTGTTTTCTTTGGGTAAATACCCAATAGTGGATTTATTGGATCATATGGTAATTCTATTTTTACTTTTTGAGGAACCTCCACATGTTTTCCACAGCTCCTTCCCCATTTCTTATTCTCCCTTTCAAGAGCTCCCTGCCCCAAACAGAGCCTTCTTGTGCGTCATGCCCACCTGACCACACCCAGCCCGGCAAGTCTCTCCAAGAAGCTTAGCGAGGTGTTTTCCCTGAACAAAGACAGTTCCCAGCTGTTAAGTTAAGAGGTACCAGCTGTTAGGACAACTTTCTTTGTTTATGTTTATGTTCTTAGTAAATCCGGGAGTAGGCACTGCTACCTCACTTTACACAGGAGAAAACCAGCACTGAAGAGAAGGAAAAACTTGCTTAATTGAACAGCTGGTCATTCATAGAGTCTTGGCTCTGGAACCCTAGGCTTTGGTCTGGGTGTGGCTGGAGAAGGGCACTGATGTTTCTCAGGTGGTCTGCATGGTTCTGGGGGTGTGCATTGCTCATTGGACCCGGAAGTTCTCCCCGTTTTCGCAGATAAAGAAAATGAGCATCGGACAGAGAAGCAACTTGCCTGAAGTTAACAGTGCGCCAGGCCACTGTCCCCTGCCCAGGTAGTCTCCACGTTTGGGGGGCAGAAGCCTGGAAACCCGAGTCTTAGCTCCAGCTCTGCTCCTGATGACTCTGTGACCTTGGATAAATCCCTTCCCAGGGCTGAACAACGGGGTTGGATTGAGCAGTTCCTCCCAATGCTGATGACTAGGAGGCTGGAATCCCATCTCCACTGAGCCTGCTGATGCTTCTTCAACCATCTCTGGAGGGGCTGGACCAAGGCAGCACCCCCACTCCCACCCAGCTCTTGCAGGCTCCGTGAATCTGTTTTGACTCCCTGTCCACAGGCTCCTGGTGGATTTTGCAGGAAAGAAGGTGTATTCCCTGCTACCCCTTACCCACATCTCCCCCAGCCGTACTCCATGTGCAGTCAGCAACCGTGGACCTACAATGGGACTACAAAGCAATTCGAAATTGCTTTCCAAACAACGGAGAGGGCTGAGTTTCAGAGAAAGGAAGAAATTGGATGACAAAGCTAATCCAAAAACTCCCTTCCTGTTCTGGTCTTGGGGGCGGGGTGGTGGGTGGCTCAAGTTCAATGCTCCAGGGTGGCCCCTCCCCGGGTTCCCGGTGCCTCTCCCACCTTGGAACAGCCAGAGCACTTTCTCCTAGGGTTGGCCTACTCATCCTCATTTGCCCGGGACTACCCCAGTTTTAAAGGGAAAACCCAGCGTTCCAGGAGCCCACCTTGTTTCTGGGCAAACTGGGACAGTTGGTCACCCCGCTCTCACCATCCTTTTAGTATTTTCTACCTTAATAGTTGCTTGGTGATTAAGCCTTTTGGCTCTGGAGCCTGACAGCTGAGTCCTGCCTCGGCTATAATGTGGAGACACTAAACACATTTGGCCTCAGAGGACTGGTGTGAAGAGGGACTGAGATAGGCTTAATATTATCTAGTCCCTTGGGTCACAGAGATGACGCAGATCCAGGCTCGCAAGTGAGGGCAGCTCTCGGAAACCGGCTGTGTTAAGGTTCTAGAGGAGGTTGGTCCTGACAGGCCCTCAGGGGCATGGGGAGGGGCGCATTGAGGCGGCCCAGAGATGATAAGAGACACTTGTGGGATGGAGAGCCATTTCTCTGGAGCCTTGATAGGTGAGTAGGAGGTATTCATGAGGAGAATGGGGAAGAATATTATAGGCCAAAGAAACAGACTGGGGAAGTATGTGTCTGGTCAAATTTAGCTGAGCTGGAACTACGTCTTCTGGAATTTCCTCTGGGTTAAGGTTGGCCATGAGAGAAATCTGCATGAGGTTTGGAAAGGGGAAATGAACACAGCCATGTTTATGCTCAGACCATCAGCGGAGACACTTGCTGCTCATCCATATTGGCATAGATGTGCTGGCTGTGTGTGTGTGTGTGTTTGTAATTGGGGAGGGAGAGAGGGAGGGACGTGGCAGCAGCTTGCACCTGCTCCAGCTCCTGCTGGATCTTCTCCTTCAGGGTCTTCATCTCTTTGGCCAATTTGTCAACAAAGTCTCCGGCTGGTCCCACAAGTCAATCGCACGATGGAAGCTAGAGGCTTGAACACAAGGAGAGACCAGTGTGGGTTCTGATTTGTTCTCATCGTGCTCTCCCCAACTCCTGACTATTTTCCTTGTCTATGGCCTGCCCTGCTGACCTCAGAGCTGGCGCCGGATGCGGAGGCCACAGCTGTTAGGCTCCTAGGATTGCATAAAGTCGACTCCCTATAATACATCCCCATTCTCTGTCCCTCTAGTGGTTCTGCTTCTCCAAATGAACCCCAGCTCATGCCCCGAGTCCTGTGTGACTGAGGGTGTGTGATGGGAAATGAGGATAGAGAGGTGGGCTGCCCCCCCTCGACCTAAAAGTCATGAATGTCTGGCCAACGGCTTACAATTTATCCTGCTATTAATGAGGAGCCATTGAAGGTTTTTGAGCAGGGAAGTGACATGACCAGATCCCAGATGTTTTTTTCCCTCTCCAACGTTCTTGATTCCTATGACTGTGTGTTTATTATGGGCCAAGCCCCGGGCTGGGTCCTGGGAGAGAAACAGAGGGTCAAACCTGGATCCTGCCCTCCAGGGGCTCATAGACACACACAAGTGAAGTCTCTCAGATCAAGGAGGGACCCTGAGGCAGAGAGTGGTCAGAACCACAAAAAAAGAACTGGCAGGGTGCCTGGGTGGCTCAGTTGGTTAAGCGACTGCCTTCGGCTCAGGTCATGATCCTGGAGTCCCGGGATCAGTCCCGCATCGGGCTCCCTGCTCGGCAGGGAGTCTGCTTCTCCCTCTGACCCTCCTCCCTCTCATGCTCTCTGTATCTCATTCTCTCTGTCTCAAATAAATAAATAAAATCTTTAAAAAAAAAAAAAAAGAACTGGCAAAACACCGTTGGACTATGACTTTCTCAACCCGAATTTCTTCTGTCCTTCCCCCACCCAGGGCCGAGTGAGTTTATAGCCCTTACTTCTTGGATTGACTACTTTCAAGTCAATGCTAATCCCTCTTTATCAGGAGCTGGAACGAACACTCTTAGGGGCTTATCCTAAACAAACAGAAGTTTCAGAAACCGTCTTTTCTCCTCTTGGCTTCACTTACCCCAAACTGTGGGCGCATCTGGTTATCAGCAGGGGTTAGGACACGGGGACCATCATCCCTGAGTCCCAGGAGTCCTAGCTGGTCGGAGTTGAGACCCTGACACCGTTGTACATGTGCTCCATTAGGGGACGCCCTCCATCCAGCGTTGGGCTATCTGTACCTGCTGATTTACGTGAGGGCTGAGGGGCTTCCTGGGAGGAGGCCTGTGGCCACAGTCAAGGCTCTGACATAGGCAGGTGTGTGTGGCAGAGTGGGGGTGGGGGAGGAGGGAGGGAGGGAGCATCTGGCAAGGCTCTCGAGCGTTTCTTCCAGAGGGCAAGGGATCTGGCGTGGCGTAGCAGACTCCGCCACAAGGCCAGGAAGGGGGACACAGGGATCAGTGGCTGCTGTAGGAACCTGCCCTCATGCTGGTGGTGCTCGTGGGAACCCCAGGAGCTGCCTGCCGAACACTAATGCAGCCTTGTCTTGGGGCTCCCGCCGCGGAGCGAGGCCACCCTTCCACAGTCACGTGACAAGGGTGGCAGCCCTGTGAGGCCATGTCAGATGACTTCTCCCACTCAGTGAGATGCCATCAGCATGTCTCGCTGTCTAACTGTGAGGACTTTCACTGTGGCCGTGACAGGGAGTGGCTGCCAGGACTGACTCATGAGTGATTGTATCACACTCCTTGTGACGGGGATTCCTGTGTGAGCAGGTGGGAGGTTTCCAACTCACAGCACTGAAGATTAACTGTTAGCGGGACATTATCTATTTCCATAGTTGGCAAGACCCGAGAACACTGGATTACACAAAAATAAGATTGGAGCTGGGGCCAGATAGTGATTGGATGCGTAGAGAACTGGAAATCCGGTCTTGTTCACACAAGAGGGCGGAGGATTTGGTGAAGCCTGGGGAGAGAGTGGGGGGGTGTGCGGGGTGCAGTGCTGGGCGTGGGGAGAACTATTACCTTTTTTTATGGCTGTCATGGTGCAGAAGGTGCAGACATTCTAAGCATTGGGGCAGCAGGGGGGAAGCAGGACCAATGAGGGAAAGCCATAGGGAGGCAGATTCTCCCTCACCCAAGAAAGAACTTTCTAGATCCAGAGCCCTTCAGGAAATAGTGAGCACCTAGCCCCACAGGATCCTAGCAGAGGTGGGATGACTGAACCATGGGCATGCTGAGGACCGATGAACTCCAGGCTCTGAATCTCGTGAACCAATAAAATTAAAATTTAAAAACAATTCTGGGTATCAACATAAGTTTAACACCAAACAAGGAAGGAAGAACATACTCACAGCCTTTCCCAAAAGAGGATTGATTCATCGATCACATTCCAAAAAGAAGAAGAAGAAAAAAAAAAGTCGGAAGAACAGATCCCAGTGTATGCCTCCCGTTTCTGTTCCCACACTGGGCTATGATAAAGCAGTGAATATGCAGGAGTCACGCCTGGAAACACAATGTGGATGGACCTGAGAAACATAGTATCAACGGAGAAACAAATCACAGAAGGCATATACCGCCACACTGTGTGTCTAAAAAGGTTCAAGATCAAGCACCACCCCAAAATATATTGTTTAGGGGCAGATATATCTGCGGCAAAACTATTTTTGAAAAGTGAGGGGATCGGAAATACAGCTTTAGGTGGTGGTTACAGCTGTGGGGAGGCGGGGGGCAGGCTGCGGGAACCCCCAGGTGGCTCTGAGCATTGGTCACTTCTGGGATCTGGGGCAGGTGGCTGAAGCGCAGGTGTTTGCCTTACGACTTCGTAACGTGACATGTATTTTTGTCTGTATAGAATATGCAATACAAATTTTAAAAAAAACAACAAAGGGCATATGCAGAATTATACAAAAAATGCAGCTATTTTTTTTTAATTTTATTTTTTGGTAATTTCACGGTCATATTGGTTTCTATCCAGAATCCTTTCTATTTAGGCACCTAGATCGACGGTAACACAGAAGTGGAGCTCATACCACCAACTTGTTCCAGAACTTCCTGTCCTTTTCACCAATCCAGTGTCACGTGGGTGTATGAATGCCATTCTGCTGCTTGAGCAAACGCAGGAAGTTGAGGAACGGTAGCTCTGGGGGGCAGAGCTTGGGGGTGGGGGGGCAGTGGGGCTGGCTAGGAATGCCATGGAACAGGAAATTTGGAAACCTTGGCAGTAGTAGGAGGGAAAGGTGTGGTGTAGAGGGTGATGAGGGGAGGGAATGCTGTACAAGGCCTTCGAGAAGGTGGGAGTCCCCCGTGGTGCTGCTCTTAGACAAGAGCCGGGTTCCCAGTGACACTTTGGTCCTCTTCCAGCTGTGTCCGCTCTGCGCAGTGAGGAGTCCTGGGTCCAAAGGGACGTACCTTCTCAGAGCTTGCCTTGCCCTCTTCTTGGACCCACACCCTGGAACCCGGGAGTTCTCTGCCCGGTGGTCCTGGGCCTGCCTCATGAGGACAGACCGCACTGCCCTGTGTGCCCAGGACGGCTGTGCTCAGAGAGAGTGCAGACCAGTGTAGACGAGCTGAGGATCCACCTGCAGAGGTGTGAGGCCCCTGTCGTGGTGTGCACTCGATTGCAAAACAACTGTGCCTTCCATGGCAGGGGCTCTCTCTCGCTCTCACTTCTTTTTTTTTTTTTTTTAAAGATTTTATTTATTTATTTGAGAGAGAGAATGAGAGACAGAGAGCACGAGAGGGAAGAGGGTCAGAGGGAGAAGCAGACTCCCTGCCGAGTAGGGAGCCCGATGCGGGACTCGATCCCGGGACTCCAGGATCATGACCTGAGCCGAAGGCAGTCGCTCAACCAACTGAGCCACCCAGGCGCCCCTCGCTTTCACTTCTTACTCAGTGGGAAACCAGTTCCCCATTGTGAGCTGCTCTGTGGAGAAGCCCATGAGGCAGAGGGGCCGGGAAGACGCCCAGCAACAAGCAGGGAGGAACTAAGACCCTCACTCCACAGCTCATGAGAAACTGAATCCTGAGTGAGCTTGGAAATGGGTCCTCCCCCAGGGGAGGCTTCAGGGGAAAGTACAGTTTGCTGCCAGCCTCAGTCGCTGGCTGAGCCCGAGGCACCCCAACTAAGCCGCGCCCAGCTTTCTGACCCCAGAAACTGGGAGATTATTAATGTTTGTTGTTTCAAGCCACTAAATGCTGGTATAATGGGTTAAGCAATGATAGTTAACTAATCCGGTGGCTTTCCCTCTCCCCTCACCAGCCCTGATGGTCCCTCGCTCCTCTGTCTTCCGCTTTGCTTGCAGTCAGTAGACCTGTTCTCCAACCGTCTGTCCCTCGATTTTCTAGGCTTTTCTGGGGCAGGGCAGCACGGGTCCATCCCACGGGGTCTCTGCGGGAGGGCGGTCTCTCTTTGCGCCATCCTCTGAGTCTGGGGCATCTCCCTCGGAAGGAGGGTGACAGCCCAGCCCAGAGTTGGGTCCTGGAAGGTGCTGGTTCTGAAAACCTCTGCAGATTTGCTGTGTAACTCTGGGTGGCCATTTGAGCCCCCTCCTGCTCCCTCCCAGGATGGCCAGGGACTCAGAGCACTCTCATGATCGTAGCTGCAAACCAGGAAGTGTCTACAGCTTCTCCTCCCTGGAGAGGAGCCTCTGGTTCGCTGGCCTCCTGGGCCAGCTGCTTCCACCGTTGCCATGGAAATGAGGATTGTCAAGGGCAGCTCAGAGAAGCCGTCAAGTTGTGGGAGTGAGACAGCCAGCCTCCCACCTTTGGCCTGCACACAACCTCGGAGCTAAGTGCCTGTTCCTCATTTCCTTGTGAAATGCTCCTCTGAGACCACCTCGGCCTTATTTTTCTATCCCTTCCTCCACTTTCCTGTGCAAGAAGTGCAGGGTCTCGCCCAGAGTAGGTGCTCCTAAAGGACCCTTGGAAAGACTAGAGTGCAGATAGTGGGAGACCCAGACCGTGGCTTGAGAGTCAGATCTGGGTGCAAATCCCAAATGTGCTTTTCTATAGCCACCACCATGGGGCAAGTCAATTAATCTGTTTGAGCCTCAGTTTCCTTATCTGTAAAATGGGGCAAGTCATCTACACTTTAGAGTGTTTTCAAAAATGTGTACTGTAGTAAAGTATAAACCACAAAAAATTTACCACTATAACCAGTTTTGTGTACAACTCAGGGGCATTAGTATGTTCAGACTGTTGTGCAACCATCACGAACAATCCGTCTCTAAGACACTTTTATCATCCCAAACCCAAACTCTGTACCCATTAAGTGATAACTCCCCATTTTCCCCTCCCATCAGCCCTGATTACCACTCTTCTCCTCCCTCTTCGAACGTGACTAGTTTGAGTTCCTCGTGCAAGTGGAATCAGATGGTGTTTGAGCTCCGTGTCTAACTCCGTTGGAGGAACCACTTCAGGGTGTTTGAGGAACAATTGGAAATGTGCGTGTGACAGCTGCAGCTGGAGGGGAGCATGTCGTGGGTGCTGAGACATGCTCGTGGATGAGCACCATCAGGACAGCCCCATCTGTTTCCTGCGTCTCAGGGCAGAAGGAGGAGGACAGAAAGGGAGGAGTCTGCCTTACGTGTGGGGAATCCAAGCCCGGGAAGGGAAGCAGCTTGCCTGGGTTATGTAAGTCCGGGACCCCAGATTGTCCTGTCACAAGGCAGGCCGTGTGGTTTACGGCGGAACCAGGAAGGTCCCTTGTCCCTTTAGCACCACTGCCGCCAAGGACGGATACTCTGTCATTGGGACTTCGTTATTCTGGGTCTTCATGGGGTCTTAGTGGGGTCTTCCATTCCCAATTTGTTCACACATCTATCTTTCCTCCTGCCCATCAGCTCCTCAAAAGCTGGGTCCCTCGTTTCTTCATCACTATGTCCCTCGAACCTTCGGGGCAATGCCGTGATCAGTACCTCCCAGAGTGAACTGGTGTGCATGGAGCCATAACAGAAAGCGAGGATTCACGGGAGGTGCCTGTGTTCATCAGGACCTCCAGAGCGGGACCTCCTCAAAACCGGAGGCCTCCTTCCCCCAGCCTGCCTCCACCTGGGCCTGAGAGTCACCTTCCTACAGCCGAGGCTGGGCTGGATCTGGGCTGGACCTGGGAGCCTGGCCCCTCCCAGACCACACGCCACCTTTACCAGGACCCTGGGTGTATTAGTTATCCACCGCAGCTGTGACAATTATCAAACATCTGGTGACTTAAAACACATGCGTTAATTATCTCATAGTTCTGAGCTCAGAAGTCTGACACAGTCTCATTGACCTAAAATCAAGCTGTCAGCAGGGCTGTGTTCCTTTCTGGAAGCTCTAGGGCAGCATCTGTTTCCTGGCCTTTTCCGGTTCCAGAGGCTGCTCTTGGTACCTGCGTCCTCAAAGCCACCAGGGAGTGACTGAGTCCTGGCATCACACCACTCCAACCTCTGCTCCTTTTGGGATCCTTCTGCCTCCATCTTTCTCTGTTAAAGACTCTTGTCTTGGGCTCACCCAGATAATCCAGAAGTTTACATTTTATTTTTAAGGTCAGCTGACTAGCCACCTCAATTCCATCGACGGCCTCAGTTCCCTTTGCCACGTGACATAACACACTCAGGTTTGGGGGGTTAGGATGGGGATGTGTTGGGGAGCCAGTATTCTGCTCCCATGCTTTGTTGCAATGGGCGCCCCCCCCACCACCACAGAGGTGGGTGCAATCATTCTCTGTGACTCGAGAGTCTGCATTTTACACCTGGGTGGAGGTGGGGCAGGAAGTGGGGACTAGGAGAATTTCATGGCAGGTGAATTAAAACCCAGGTCTGAAGTGTGGGTGTGTGTTTGTATAAGGAAGGTGGGGAGGCAGGCAGGGCACCCCCAAAAGAGAACCCCAGGCTTCTCAGGTGGGTTCTGGTGACTCCTGGAAACTTTCTTTTCCCAGAGCCCTGTGCCACCCTGGTCCCTGTGGGCTGTGGATGAGCCCCTGGTCACCGACGGAGCTTGTGGTGACAACAGATGTTTCTAGGTGTGTCTCTGAGATCCTGAAATGCCCGAATCCTGAGCCACCCAGAGCATGCATGGGGCCTGCTGGAACACGCAGAGGAATCTTGGTAGAAGAGGCATGTAGCAACCATTTGGAGAGGCATCATTTTGTCAGAAGAATTGGAAAGCAAGACTCTGAAGATCAGATGCGGGGGGCCTTGCCGAAAACCCTCAGCCTCCACTGCTCTCGGGAGAACAATGAGCTTGAGCCCCACACCACTTCCCAGCTGCACCCTGCCTGGTCTCCCCTTGCCTGTTTCTGACCTGCCTCATCAGCTTACACTTAGCCCCACATGGGCGCCCTTCTCTCCTACCTGCCTCAGGCCTTTGCACATGCTGTTCCCTCCTTCTTGAACGCCTTTCCCTTTCCCAGCTCCTAGCTACCTTTTACTCATCCTTCAGAAGCCAGCTTTCACGATCATGTCCTCAGGAAAGCCTTCCCGGCCCTCCCTGTAGGAGTCTAGACTTCCCCCACGCAAAGCCCTCAAGGGCACCCTGTACTGTCTCTGACAACACTTTTCATGGTTGCAATTTCTATTTCTGTGCTTGTTTGTCCTCGATTATCTCTCCCAACAGTCTGTAAGCTCCCCGAGGGCAGGGGCTGCTGTACCAGCTTCCCCTCCCCACTGCATCCTCCGTACTTAGCATCATGCCTGGTACACAGTGGGTTCTTAAAAATATTTGCCCAATGAATGAAAGAAGATGGATGATTGCATTGTCCAAAAGTAGAAGATGCTTCTTTGGAGGGAGTGAGCCCTCTCTCAGTGAGGAGCATTCAAATGCAACTCGGTATTTGCCTGGAAAGAATATCTGTGTGGGGGAGGAGTTAAGCGTGGGATGAGTGTCTCAGATGAGCTTTCACGTCCCCTTTGATCCCAAGAAGCTAGAGGGATGGAGAAAATGGGATGAAGCAGCCAAAGTTGACAACTCAACTCTAAACATTTTACTGTTCATTATTTCATTTTTTTCCTCCACTAACTTCCATCTTCTCATCTTAAAATGGGATGATAATAGCAAACTCATACCCCAGCTCATGGAGTTATGGTGTGTACAAAATAAGATGAGTCTTCCTACAAGGTTTCCTAGGTGTAGGGCCTTGGAGGGGCTTCTTGTGAAACCGGTTTGTTAAGGGCGTGTTCTGGGGAAACAGGGTTTGAAAGGTGCAGGGTTAGGCCCGGAAAGAAAGCTAAGGAAGGCTGTGGCCTGGGCTGGTGATCAGCTTAACCTGATCCCACAGTAGCTCTAGAGTGTGGATCATGTCATGGAGTTGGTTCCATCTTGAGACAAGAGGGGTGAACTTTCTATAGCCCACTGGTGTCGGTAGTCCTTGGTTGCTGGGCGCTCTGGAGGAGCAACAGGACCTCCCAGGCAAACAGCATCCGTTTGGCTGAGGTCAAGAAGAGAGCAGCTGCAATGTCCACAATAGCCAAACTGTGGAAAGAGCCAAGATGTCCATCGACAGATGAATGGATAAAGAAGGTGTGGTATATATATACAATGGAATATTATGCAGCCATCAAAAGGAATGAGATCTTGCCATTTGCAACGATGTGGATGGAACTGGAGGGTGTTATGTTGAGTGAAATAAGTCAAACAGAGAAAGACATGTATCATATGATCTCACTGATATGAGGAATTCTTAATTGCAGGAAACAAACTGAGTGTTGTTGGAGTGGGGGGGGTGGGAGGGATGGGGTGACTGGGTGATGGACACTGGGGAGGGTGTGTGCTCTGGTAAGCGCTGTGAATTGTGCAAGACTGTTGAATCTCAGATCTGTACCTCTGAAACAAATAATGCAATATATGTTAAGAAAAAAAAAAAGAAGAAGAAGGTAGCGGGAGGGGAAGAATGAAGCGGGGGAAATCGGAGGGGTACACGAACCATGAGAGACGATGGACTCTGAAAAACAAACTGAGGGTTCTAGAGGGGAGGGGGGTGGGAGGATGGGTTAGCCGGGTGGTGGGTATTGAGGAGGGCACATTCTGCATGGAGCACTGGGTGTTATGCACAAACAATGAATCATGGAACACTTCATCTAAACTTAATGATGTAATATATGGGGATTAACATAAGAATTAAAAAAAAAAAAAAAGAAGAGAGCAGCTGCGACCTGAGGAGCCAATATTCACAGAGGCTGGAGCTAGGTGGACCAGCTTGGGGGAAGGAGACGTGGGCAACCCCGGCAGCCTCCACTACTCACATTCAGCATCTCAGTTCAGACCTACTGGAATCAGTGGGGTCATCCTTGGTATCAGGCACCCCATTTTGCCAGTGAGGAAGTGGAGACTCAGAGAGTTTCAACTACTTGTCCAAAGCCTCCCACTTCACCCAAGGGTGGGAGCAGGACCTGAACCCAGCTTGTCGGCCCCCAGATCTCTTGCCCCGTTCATTCCTGCTGCCGGTGCTGAGGCTTACCTGTCTGGGGAAGGACCTTGCCATGCCACCCAGCAGGGGAGGTGAGAGCATCATGGCAGAGGGGCACAACGTGGCGGCGGGGGGGGGGTCCCTCCTTGGGGCCAGAGCTGCGGTGTTCCTCCAGACCCTCAGTGTTGGGGCATGGGGACCAGCTTCAGCTGAGCTCTTGCAAATTTGTCCTTTCTGGTTCCCACAAAGGAAACAGAAATAACTGAGTGGGTGAGAGGTTGTCGGGTGCCCCTTTGGGCCCCCGTAGGTGCGAAAGGAGAACTGCCCAATCGTACAAACCACGGGCATTTCCTGACATAGAGAAGGGACAAGCAGCCCAGGACAGCCAGCCTCACCTGCCGGAGTCCAGGTGCCAACCCGCACAGCACCCACACATGCCCACGCACACGTACTCACAGTACACACCAAGAGGTGCGTTCACGAACCACCCTTGCAGACCAGCTCACGAATACACACAAGCACTCACTCCCTCACACTCAGCCATGCAGCCGTGCACCCCGAAGCGAGCACTCACACTTCGAAAGCACTTACACACTTGTGTGAGGACAGTACGCGTTCGGACACCAATAGGCACCTAAGCCTCGCTCCCACCAAAAGGCACGGGCACACACAGTCCGAGAAACATATAGGACTAGACGTAGTTGTACAAAGTCGCTCAAGAAGGTCCACATGCTCTCTCATGTGTATTCATTTAATTATCAAATAAATTTAATTATCAAGTCAAATTACAACTACCCTCCAGGCACACACCCAGCTTTTTTCTCCGGCTTTATTGAGATATAATTGTCCACACACTCAGTTCGATTCCTCGTTCAGTGAACACGACAGAGGGGCGTTGTTTCTAGAGAGAGCTATCTTGGCCACTTCTCTCTGCAACCCTCCCACATCTTTTCCATTTCCTGCGTCTCCTCCCCTTCACCCCCACCCTGCTTCTCTTTTTGGTCTCCTATCAAGGGAAGGGTGGCCATAATGCTGTTATATTTGTAAGAAATTGAACCTGAAAATTGTGTGGGCCTGGGTTTCTGTCTTCGCTTGCATTGTTCCAACCCTTTTTCTTTTGTTCAGATCAACCTGACTGCCTTTAGCTGAGGGCAGTCCCAGATACGGGGGTCCTGGACCTGATAAAATCGGTCCTGGAACCCGAAGTTGGGACAATTTGGTTGGAAAGCTCAAGGGACAAGAAAAGGATCTAGTCTTTGGCCACGGGGTGCATCCCTGGCCCCAACTATCAGGCCTAATCCTCTTACTTTAGGAAGAAAAGATCAAGGCTAAGGAAGAGGCAGAAGCTTGCTTGAGCAAGGGCTTATATGTGTCTGTACCTCCTCTTCTGGGCCATTGTCCCCACACCAGTCACACTGACCAATAGCCTAATGGGGCTGGATGATGAAGATGATGGTGGCAGTGGTGGTGGTGGGATGGTGATGATGATGATGATGATGATGATGGTGATGGTGATGGTAATGATGATGGTGATGGTGATGGTAATGGTGATGATGATGATGATGGTGATGACGAAGGTGATGGTGATGATGATGGTGATGATGATGGTGGTGGGATGGTGATAATGATGATGGTGATGATGATGATGATGGTGATGACGAAGGTGATGGTGATGATGATGGTGATGGTAATGATGATGGTGATGATGATGGTGGTGGGATAGTGATAATGATGATAGTGATGATGATGGTGATGATGGCAATGATGATGGTGATCATGATGATGGTAATGATGATGGTGATGATGATGATGATGGTGATGACGAAGGTGATGGTGATGATGATGGTGATGATGATGGTGGTGGGATGGTGATAATGATGGTGATGATGATGATGATGGTGATGACGAAGGTGATGGTGATGGTAACGATGATGGTGATGATGGTGATGACGAAGGTGATGGTGATGATGATGGTGATGATGATGGTGGTGGGATAGTGATAATGATGATAGTGATGATGATGGTGATGGTGATGGTGATGATGATGATGGTAATGATGATGGTGATGATGATGATGATGATGGCAATGATGATGGTGATCATGATGATATGGTGGTGGTGGTGGTGATGCTGACGATGGTGCTGCAGATAATATTGATGATGATGGTCACGGGGGTAAAGATGAGGGTATCAGCTCACATATTGTGCCAGGCTCTGTTCTAAACTCTGTAGTAAATTATGATTCTCATTTTGCAGATGAGGCACCGGATCCCTGCAGAGGTGATCCGTCACTTGCTTAAGATCACACAACTAGGAATAGTGCCTGGCAAACTCAGAGAAGACATTGCACTGACTCCTAGAAGCCCTCTAGGCAGGAAGCCAGACGAGGAGGACCTGGGGAGATCCTCACACTCTTCTGGGTCACTGTGCCTATGGGGCACCTGGAACCCAGGGAAGGGACTTGCTCAGGTCATACAGCAAGATGGCAGCAAAAGCTCTTCTAGGGAGAGCTCTGAAGCTAATATTCAAGCTAGGGCTCTCCAAGATGGAAGGGGGTATGGCTGAGTCTGACTCGGTCACACCAAGGAGGTGGAGTCAGCCAGAGAATATACATGAATATACTTGCCAAGCTTATGGCTTGAAGCTGGGCACCCAGCAGGGGCTCAGATAGTGCTGGTCGCCCCCCTGTCCAGAAAGGAAACAGGACCCCAGGCTTGAGAAAGAGGTCAAAATGCTGTCAACATGCAGATTGCCCACCCACTGCACACAGGTGTGTGAACTTGTATCCCAGGGACAGGGTCTGGCATAGAGTAAGCACACAATAAGTATCTCAAAAAAAAATTCATAGTCGACTCTAAGAGGGACAAAAACATTGCTGTCCTTGAGAAATGATCTGTGGTCCAGGCAGCAGTTCCATTTTGTCCAGGACCCCAGCACCTACAGATACAGTGTGGGGAGAGAGCAGCTCCCACCTTCGGTGTTCAGAATGAAAGTTGTCCCCCCACCTTCTGTGCCAAGAGACACACAGGGCAGGATTCCCGGCTACCACAAGTTGGTTGTTCCTTAGAGTTACAATGTGAGATGGCCCAAGAATGCCCATCCATCCCCTGCACCTTCCCAATTGCCTCTTCCAATTTTGCCACTTGAGGTTCATTCCTCAGTGTCCTGATAATCATCAAAGCTGTCATACATGCCAAGCGCACCACACACCCCCTCTCCTCGGCTCCTGCGAGGTAGGATTCCTTGTTGCACAAATAAAGAGACTGAGTGTCTGAAAAAGGCAGCATCTTGCCCAGTACCCCAGTTAGTAATGGTCAAACCAAGATGGGGGACCAGGTTTGTTAGAATTCAGGACTTTTTGTCTTCCCTGGACGAACACTGGTAACTCTGGCTTCCTTCATGTGTGACTTCTGCCTCCAGGGATGGGGTGGCACACGGCTCTCATGTGGGGCCCCTCCAGCGAGCTGGGCATGTGAGCCTAGGGCAGCACGGGCGGTAAGATAGAAGGCGGAGAAGTGACCTCGCCTAATGGGGGACATACAGACCCAGGCACAGAGCTTCTTAGCAGGGACCTCCCACCAGGGTTGCAAAGCAGAAGAAGAAAACAGGCTCTCAACACATGTTTTCTTGACAGCCCCACAGATCATAAACCAGTACCAGCAGAGACAGAGTTTAGTAGACTTTCTTAGTTTAAGAAGGTTTTTTGCTAGTTTTTAATAATAATAATAAAAATATATAGGAAGTACATGCTTACAATTAAGGAGAGAAGTGACTTTGGAAGCAGTTGGAGGGGAGCATCCCAAGAACCTCCCTGTTCTCTGGAATGGGAAGTGCAAAGGCCCAGGTTTGGATTGTGCTCGACCTGTTTAAGGGACAGCATAGAGAGTGTGCCTGGAGCCCAGGAGGTGGGGAAGCATGGCAGGAGGCGTGGGACTCAGAAGCCAGGTTGTGCCCGGACTGAGATCTGCAGGGTGAGGACAGGGTAGCTAGGAGCAGAAGGAACAGCACGTCAGCGTGTCGGGTAGGGAGACCCCAATCCTTCAGGGTATAGTGACTGAAAAATTCAAAGAATCTCTTCTTATAATTGATAAGAGCACCCATTTATTTGGTCCCTTATTGTATTCAGAGTCCCTTTTGCAAGAACACACGTTATCTCATCTTTTTTACCTTTACAAATCCTTGGGAGATAGAGATAAGTATCATATTTTAGATAACTGAGGCTCAGAGAGGCTGAAAGATTTTTTTTTCCCCTTCAAGGTCACATAGCTTGTGGAATTGCAGGAATAGAACTTGAGCCCAGACTGATCCCAGGCTGGTTCTACTACAATTTGATTCCTAAAGCCCCGAAGATAGCATTCAAACTCTTGAGAAGACCCAGTACATTAGCTTTTTTTTTTTTTTAGTTGTGTTTTTGTTTATTTACTTGGTTTAAAAAATAGATAAGATATTCTCATGGAACAACAACCCAAAAGTATAAAACGGTTTACAGTGAAAGCTCCCCCCTCCGCCCCCAGGACCTGTTTTAAAGGTTCGGGGGAACACACTTTTAAAACTGGTAGCATGCAGCTTCAGAAGTTTTGGTTGCGTAGGTAAAATTTTATTTCAGCTGGTAGAATTCTTTGGCCCTGGAAGCCCCGACAGTTTTTTCAAAAAAGTGAACCCAAGAGCATTAAAATACTTGGCTTTCTCCCTGTTTCTGCCTTTTAAAATTAGATATATGTGTCAGAGGCAGAATTTAATATCATAAGCAAAAAAATGACTTCCAAATACAACACCAAGTAAAAAGATAGGATATGTCCCTCCATGGAAATGATGATTTTTAGCAGCATCTCCTTGGTTCAATAAAGGACAGAGAGGTTGATAGGCCTCTAAGGAGCCAGGTCAGCCTTCCGTCTCCTGGGCTTGTCAATCCTTTCTGATGTAGTTTTTGGAATGCTGGTGAGGTCCAGCGCCTACGGCCAAGAAAGAATTCTTGAGACGTCTTTGGTGCAAAAGGGTGATTTTATTAAAGCACAGGGATGGGACCCGTGGGCAGAAAGAGCTGCTGCCCTGGGCTTGTGAGGAGGAATGGCTGATTATATACTTGGGAGTTGGGGGACATAAGGAGAAAGGGAGGTGTCTAAAAGGACTTGGCTTTCTTCCCTGGAAAACAGGGATGTGATGAGGGTGTGCTGATTAAGTGGGCTTAGGTATGGGTGGAGTGCTTGGAGCAAAGCCTGACAAGTGGTCAGAGCTAGCGAAGTGCCTACCTGACCCACCCCTCCCTTCCATCAATTCAGCCTCACACTCCTGTGATGTGGCGGCAGGTTCCAAAGCCCCGGTTGCCAACAATTACCTCGTTTTGGTTTTACCTCCCCCATGATGTGGTCATCTTATCCCATTTTGCATATAAGGCAAATAAATCTCAGAAGGGGCAAATGACTAATCTAAGGCCTTAAACCTAGAACTCCTGACCCCAAGCCCAGCGAGTAGAGTCTTTAAGGTGTTTTCCAGCTCTGATATTGTCAGTAGAACTGAAGTTAAATTGTGAGAACTACAGGGATCCTCTCAAAGTAAAACAAAACTTCCAGACCCACAGTGTTGACTTAAGTTATCGTTATCTTATCGTTACTGAAATAACGATAGATCTAAATTAAGCATGAACTCCTCAAGCTCACAGCTCTAGAAACCAACTGTAAAGCCCAAACAAATCTTCTAAGGAAACAGAGACACAACCATGAAACCAAGAAAATCCAAATTAACAACATTTAATGAATGGGACTGATGATGTGTTGCTGAAATCAAATGTCTGACATTGGGGTTTAACAGTAGCAGAGTAATGTTTTTACATGTTTTGTTTCCCGTGTCATCATCTTTTGATTTTGATCACGATGAGCCATCACTTGAACCACTGTCAGAGTTACCGTCATTGTTTTCTTAAAAAAAACCAAAAAACCCCCAGCTCATTTATAATCCAGTTTGATGGGCCGAGCAACTTCAACAATGCATTCTCCAAAGCAATAATGAAAAATGGAAAATAATGCACTTAGTATTACATCGCTCATTGTATATTTATGGTGATATTGTACAAGTGTTCACCAAAGACAATAATGGCCCAATTTATGCTCTAGCAAAGGACCCATTGTGCTGATTGCCATGGAGCTCCTCATTCCTGAGCTGCTGGGTGGGGCTGATGATTCAATTCTCCCACCATTTTACTCCACTGGACCCTGTTGTAGCTTTTGGAGGGCTGGTGCTGGTGAGCTCCGAAAGAATTCTTGGTGCAAAAAGATGGTTTTATTAAAGTGTGGGGACAGAACCCGTGGGCAGAAAGAGCTGCTGCCCTGGGATTGTGAGGAGCAACTGATTATATACTTTGGGGTTGGGGGAAGTAAAGATAAGGGAAACTCCAAAAGGATTTTCATATGCCAAAGAAGACTCAGGGGATACGGGAGGCCTTGCTACCGTCAAGCAAGCTACGGTTGTTTTTCCCTCTAGCAAGTCATTAGCATTAAGACAGTTGGAAGCTTCCTGGAGGAAGGTTATCTTCTGCCTGTCTGAAGTACTTGTCAATGGGCCTGCAGGTTATAAGGACATTTAATTTTATCTACAATTCCTTCTCCCCTTGTTTCCCACATCAGACCCATCAGGAAACTTCATTCTCCCAAGTTCCAAGAAGAGCACCTGACCCACTGGCAGCCTCTGGGCATCCTTCAAGCAGTCAACCAGGCCTCTGTTCCTTTCTCGTTAGCCTCAAACATTTAAACTTATACATTACACTCAGGCTTTGTGCCACTTTCCTGGCGTCAAAGTATAGTTCCAGTGCATTAAAATATTTAAGGGGCTGATTTCTCAGTCTCTCAAATTGAAGTTCAGTGGCAAATGACCCTACTAGCAAAAGGAAGTTTTCACTTTCCAGCCGCAAAATACCTGGTCGCGAGCCCCACAGGGGGAGTAGGATGCCTACTGTCTTCATGAGCGCAAGGCAAGCTAAGCGAGGGCAGCCGGATGTGCCCACCTCAACTCACCAGAAGTGAACCGCCGTCATACCGGGCGCAGAAGCACAAACTCTCTAATAGATTTTGGGGGGGGTTCCCTTTTAAATAACTGCAGTGGAGAACCCCAGGGGGTGTGTCGGGCGTTTGAGAAACTTGGGCTGGAGTCTGTGAAGGTGCGCGGGCAGGACCCGCGCCAGGTGCCCGGTGAGCAGCCCCCACTTCCGGAGGCCAGGACTTGGGGGACTCGGCCAGGAGCCGCGAAGGCTCCAGCCCGCCCGCCTGTCGCCGTCTCCATCTGCGCTCTTCCTTCCCCAGGAAACAAATGGTGGATCCGACCTCGCAGGCTCTCGGCTGCCCCAGTGCTTGGCGGCGCGCCAGGGCACCGAGGCCCCTCCCTGCCGCACGGGGTGACAGCCCCCCCACCCCCCACCCCCGGAGCTCCCGGTCCCCCCCGCCCCCGCCCCCACCCCCACCACGTGCGGCCCGAGACGGCAAAGAGGCCCAGCCACCCTCACCAGGGATTTTCTTTTCTTTTTTTTGCTGGTTGCAGGCTTTTTTCTGCCTGAGTGAAAATGAAACCGACACCCCCTCGGCCTCCCCGCCGGCAGACACTCGCACGCACCCGCACTCACGCACTCGCGCGGCCGGCCTCCCGGGCGCCAGTGTCCGGGGCGGGCCCGGCTCTGCACACACAGCCGCGGGCGGCGCCGAGCGGGGAGCGCCGCCGCTGAGAGCGCTCGCCGGCTCCCGCGCGCCCCTGCCCGCCGCCCGCCGCCCGGGAGCAGCGCCCGGCGGCCCGAGCGCAGGCTGCACACCCGCGCCCCGGCCCGCCGCGCGGGGCTCGGGCGGACGCGGTGCGGCGACTGTGCGGGCGGCCGAGGGCGCCGCCCGGCCGGGGACCGAGGCGCCGTCCAGCATCCCCCGGGCCCCGTGCGCCCGGGCTCTGCGGATCAGGTGGGTCCCGCGGGGCGCCGCCCGAGCCCGGGGAGGCCCGGAGCTGGGCCCGGCCCGGGGGCTGCGGCGTGGCGTGGGGGCGGCGGGGACGAGGAGCGGGCCACCGCTCCGGCCCTGCCCTGTTTCTGCCCTGCCTGTGTCCTCGCTTTTGTTCTTGTCGCTGTCTCTCTGCCCCAGTCCCTGTCCCCATCCCGTCCCTGTCGCTGCCTCTGCCTAGCCTCCAGACTCGCCCGAGGGGCTGCGGGCGGCGTTCTCCCCACGCGGTCCGCGGGATGCGGGCGGGAGAGAGGAGGCCCGGGGAGGGGGCACGGGGTAGGACCCCCGTCCCCGAGGAATCTCGAAAGGAGTGAGGGGGTCTGTCCCCTCCTGTGGAGCGAGACAGAAGGTGGCTCTCGCCCAGGAGCGGACGGGAAGAGGATGCCCCTGGGAAGGTAAAGAGAGGGGCGCGCGAGCCCCTGAAAGCAGGAGCACAGAGGGGGAGAGGTCGGAGAGCGAGGACCGAGCCAAACGCCCGGCGTGGGGAAAGTTTCGAACATTTGTAACTTCGGCAGCAAAAGGGCCTGCTGCACTCGGGTGAAGGGAGGAGACAGGGTCCCTTTGACTTTACAAACCACCCCGTTCCTGCTCGAAAGGGACACCACCCCGCCTTTGAAAATGGCAGAAAAACAGCCAAACAGAATGATTGCACAAACTCTTGAAAGGCATCCAAAAAACAGTAAAGTGGAAAAAATTGTCAGCTCTCGAGGAGAGAAAGAGAGCAAGACGAATTGAGATTTCCCAATCTTCCCGCTGCTAGGCGGGAAGAAGGAGGAAGGCGAGGAGGCTGTTAAGCCCCCCCACCCCCACCCCCCCGGAAGAGAGACCCGGGCGGCTGCTTTTGTGGCTTTGCTTATCGTTTGCACGCCGGCTCCAGGACAGGCCTCGTTATCTCCTCCATTTACCTGATTATAGGTATGTCTCAGGAGGCAGCGGAGCCCCGGCCTCGCTGCTGCTTAGCTGGGAGACACTTGCGCAGGGGAAGCCTCAGTTTCTGCAACTATAAAATGGGGACGCCGCTCTGAGTAAGAAAATGCCAAGGTGGAGGGGCCCGTGTGAGAGTCGCCGGCTGGGGACATGGGTTATTCTGTTGCACTTCTGTGTCTCTTCGGCTACACTAATCAAACACTTTCTATCTTGTTCCAAGTTACTGCTGGGTTTACCTTACCTCCTCTACCAGATGGGGGGCAGGTGCAGATCTCAGTTATTGTTACAAGTGGCAGATACTCTGAAGGAAGCAGAGCTGAAAAAATGCCTAGGGTGTACCTGGTCCAAGAGACTTGAGACTGTGACTCTGGGAGTCCAGTGATCCTGGCTGTGGAGCCACCATAGTGGGGGAGGAGAGCCTCCAGGGCAGGGCTCTGACCCCTCCCTTCCTTCTTTCAGACAGAACAAGTTTCCTTCTAGAAGGCTTTATCTCTCCTATATATTGGGAAACCCCAGGGGCTGTTTTTAATATCACATTCCTCAGATCCAGTCTGATTTGGTCGTTTTCAGTTGAGAAACTGAGTCAAGAGGTATGCAAAGTGATTAGTGTAAGATCCTCTGGTGGCCTAAACCTTGCCAGGAAACCTGTCTCATGAGTCCTGGGCTGGGAGCCCCTTTCCCTGGCCCTGGTGGCTCTGAGCAGCCATTCCTCTAGGTTTCAGCACCAGCACGCCTGAGACCCTAACTCCAAGGCCTCAGGTCCACCATCTCCTCCGTTCCAGGAGAGGAAGCCAAGAATCATAATGTCTGAGATTTCTGGGGGGGATCTTTGTGGAACCTTCACATGGGAGTTGGTTTCACAGGCTGAGATCAAAAAGAAATACGTTCAGCAGGAGCTAGTCAGCACACTGCCCCCATCTCAGCCCAGCCGGTCGGGGTGGGGGGGGTGGGGAGTTCAGTTCAGCGAGGCCAAGCAGCTCACCACCCCCCCCCCACCCCCGGGCACTCAGCTTTTAACTCGCAGCTGGGATTGGAATGCAGCTCTTTCTGACTCTTAAGGCTTGTGCTCTTTACATTACGTTATCTCTCATGATGGGTAAAAAATGGCTAATGGACAGATGTCATTAAGATGGGAGCAAGGGTGAGGGGAGAATGGCTGAAAGGGGGGCAGCATTAAGTGGGAGACTGGGCATTCATACTATAAATGTAATCGTATTTGAAATGGGTGTGCTTTCTGCACTGTACTTTCTTTTTTACTTTAGTGGGTTTTTTTATAGATACTTAAAATTATTTTTATTTTTCTAATTTTTAATTAAAGCATAATCTACATACAATAGCATTCACAGATCTTAAGTGTTCAGTTCAAACATGTTTTGACAGTTGTTTACAGCTATGTAACTGCCACCCAAAATGAGATGTAAATATTTGCATCATCCAGAAAGTTCCCACATCCAACTAATTTTTCTTCTGTCATTGCAAGCAATCATTTTTCTGATTTTATTACCATTGATTAATTTTGCCTGCTCTTGGGCTTCACATAAATGGACTCATACTGTATATCTCAGGTTTATTTCACGTGACATAGTGGTTTTCAAGTTCACATGTATTGCTGCGTATATGAGTATTTGTCCCTTTTTATTGCTGAGTAGTATTCGTTCCATTGGATGGATATACCACGGTCTGTTTACTTATTCTCTTGTTGATGAACATTTGGGGTTATTTCCACTTTGAGCTTATTTCTTGTAGAATTCTTTTGTGGACGTTTGTTTTCATGTGGGAGTGAAAGCACTGGGTCACATGGTATATACCATTTTACCTTCCCACGGCAATGTATGAGGCTTGTGATTATTTTGCACCCTTGACAATGTCTGATGTTGTCGGTCGTTTTGATTTTAGCTATTTTAGTGGCTGGGTGATGGTATCTTGTACCTTCTATTTTTACAGTGGAATTTTAAGGGTTGTTGGAGGAGACAGCATGAACTGGGGACAGAATATGGAACAGGATGGTAGTTTGGAGGCCAGTAGTTGGAATTGTGACCTTAGGAGTAGGAATTTCTGGGCTCAGGCGAGCTCTCTGTGTATCACATGAGATTTAAGACCTGGTACTTGTATTTTATAAACCAGGCAAGTTTGTCCATGTTTATGGCTTTAAATGCTGCCTCCAGGACAGTCATCTTTATCTCCAGTTCACATCTCCGTTTTGGGTCCCCGATTCACATGTTTAACTGCCCGTTGGGCATCTCGGATGTCTCAATGACACTCCAGACTTGACAAGACTGGAACACAACTCATGATCTCATATTGGCTTTCTGGCATGGGTCACTGGATGGATGATGGCAGCACTGAGAGAATATATAAAGAGGAACGTCTGGGTCAAGGGCAGGGATAATGTATTTGGTTCCATGCTAAATGGTGCGGAGCAGTCTGGGAAGATAAGGACAGGAAAATGCACTGGGCGGTTAGGAGATGACTGAAAGCTGCTGGGAGTGGCTTTGATGGAATGGAGGGCAGGCAAGCTAGATTGCTGAGACATGAGAGAGAAAGAAGCAGAGGTGGTGCGTGCAGGCGGTTCTTGAAAGAAATTTGTTTGAAAAGGCCGGAGGGAGATTGAGCTACAGTTGTACGAAGACAGGGTGAAGGAAAGGATTTTAAGATGCAAAGGACAAGGGAGGTGGAGGCTCAGGGGAAGGACTCAGTCCAGGAGAGGGAAGGATGGCCGATAGAGCAAGGTGCAACCGGGAGGTTGGTTTGAAAGAAGGATGGATGTCTCCTCCCCTGAGACTGGATGTGAGTGAATGAAGGTGAGAAAGCTTCTTTGTTGACCCTCCACGTGCACAACCTTCGTGACATGCAAGGTTCTTCACCGTCTGCTCCCTTCTCATCTCAGATAGCTAGTGTGTATCAGTTAGCTTTTGCTGCAGCTATCCTGCATAACAAACAAGCCCTCAATCGTAGCTTATGACCACAACAGTTTATGGTTCGTCTTACATGGTGGCTGCAGAGCAGGTGGCTACATGGTCTTGTGGCTGTGCTCCACGTGCCAGCCAGCCATATCTGCTCCACGTGTCTTCTCACTGCAGGACGCAGGCTGAAGGAGCTGCCTCTATCTGGTGGGTGTTCTTTTCATGGTTAGAGCTGGAGGATGAAAGGCATGATGTGATGCCTCATAAAGCGTGCACTCTGAGCAGGCACACTGTCACTTCTATCCATGTGCTGTTGGTCAAAGCCAGTGATATGCCCAGGCCCAAAGTCAATAGGACAGGCACGAGTAGGGGGAGGGACAGAGGGACAAGCAGACTCCTCCCCCCACCCCCCCACCCCGCCCCGAGCAAGGAGCCCGACACAGGGCTCCATCCCAGGACCCTGAGATCATGACCCTAGTTGAAGTCAGATGCTTAACCGACCCTTTTTTAAAAGATTTATTTATTTATTTTAGAGAGAGAGAAAGAGTGTGTGATGGGAGGAGAGGCAGAGGGAGAGGGAAAGGGAGAATCTAAGCAGACTCCCCGCTGAGCACAGAGCCCGATGTGGGGCTCAATCCCAGGACTCTGAGATCGTGACCTGAGTTGAAATCAAGAGTCAGATGTTTAACAGACTGAGCCACCCAGGCACCCCAGCAGGCACATTTCATTTTATTGTGCTTTGCAGATACTGTGTTTTTTACAAATTGAAGGTTTGTGGCAACCCTGGGTCCAAAAAGTCTCTCTGTGCCTTTTTTTTTTTTTTTTTTTTTTTTGCGAGAGTGAGAGCACGTGAGCAGGGGTGGGAGGGACAGAGGGAGAGGGAGAGAGAGAATCCCAATCAGGCTCCATGCCCAGCCTGGAGCCCAAGGTGGGGCTCGATCTCAGGACTCTGAGATCATGACCTGAGCAGTTATCAAGAGTCGGACGCTTAACCGACTGAATCACCCAGGGGTCCCATCTGTACCATTTTTTTGCAACAGTAGTTGCTCAGTTTGTCTCTGTGGCACATTTTGGTAATTCTTGCAATATTTTCATTATTTCAACAAACTCTTTCATTATTACTATATTTGAATTGCTGCAATCTCACGAGAGAACTTTAATGGATGAGGAAGGACTTATGGATGAGCAAAGAACGTGGTTTCTTGAGCTGGAATCTACTCCTGGTGAAGATGCTTTGCAGATTGTTGAAATGACAGCAAAGATTTAGAATATTACATCAACTTGGTTGATAAATCAGCGGCCGGATTTGAGAGGCCTGGGTCCAATTTTAAAAGAAGTTCTCCTGTGGGTAAAATGCTATCAAACTGCATCTCATGCTATAGAGAAATCATTCATGAAAGGAAGAGTCAGGTGATGCAGCAAACTTCACTGTTGGCTTGGTTTAAGAAATTGCCAGAGCCACCCCAGCCTGCAGCAACCAGTTACCCTGATCAGTAGCTGTCAACATCAAGGCAAGACCCTCCTCCACCAGCAAAAAAATTCCAACCTGCTGAAAGCTCAGATTCTGGCTAGCACTTTTTTTTTTTTTTTTAGCAATAAAGAATTTTCTCATTAAGACACGTAAGGCTGTTTTTTTAGCCATAGTGCACTTAATAAACTACAGTGTGGCGGAAACATAACTTTTATAGGCATGAAAAAACCAAAAAATCCATTCGATGCGCTTGGTTGCGGTATTTGCTTTATTGCGGTAGTCGGGAATTGAACCTGAAGTATCTCGGGGGTATGTCTCTAACTCTGCTTTTTGGCAAGGAATGATGCTTGGGAACAGTAATCCAGTTGGCCACATGTATTTGTTAATAACCCCCTGATACAAATCTTCACTGGTTTTTTTTCTCTCTCTGAACGAATCCCCATCGCGCGGTCCACTCTTTGGTACGGTTGCCCTCTCCTCGGGCATGGCAGCACGCTTTCAAGCCAATGTCACGCACACGGTCCCTCTGCCTGGGAGTCTCCCCCAGAACCGAGTGTATGACCCTTATGTCTTTGTCGTCCCGTTGTGCCTTGGGTCCTGCTTAGTTGAGGTGCAGCCCTCTCCAGCCCAGGCCGCATCTCTGTGGCTCCTTGCTGTCTGCTCCAGGCTCATGTCCCCTAGAACATCCTGGCACTGCAGTCCACGCCTTGCCAGACACCACACCGATTGGGGTTTTGATCTTTCCCAGGCTCCACTCTGCCCTCAGGGTAAGGCCCGCGTTTCTTTCCAAGATCCTGCAGGAGCTGCTGTCTGAGCCACTCTTTATTCTCCTCTTCCCCACCCCCACCCCCCCTTAGAATTTGTGCTCCAGCCTCAGGGAACGACTGCAATTCCTGAAACCCTCTCTTGGCTTTATGGCTCTGGGCTTTTTCTCATGCTGTCCCCTCTGCTTGGAATGCCCTCTTCACTTCCTCCCCAAATCCACCTGCAGACTCCTGCTCATGCTTCATGACCCAGCTTAATCATCATCATCTCTGTGAAGCCAGGCTCTTCATCCTGCCTTCCGGAGGCAGGGGCTCCCCCCAGCCACCCCGGGGAACGTGCACTTACATTCTGTCACCTGTCATTTCTTTCTTCCTTGGTGAGCTGCAGGAGCCAGAGGGCACGGCGCACTTTACCGCCCACCACCTGGGCCAGGTCCCAACTTGGGGGCCAGGTCCCAACTTGGAGAGCGAGTGATCTGAAAGGGCGAGGGAGAGCCCAGGGAGAGCACGGTCTGGGAAGTGCCGGGCAGAACGAGCTTCCCGGGAGGGAGGATGTTGTCAGGAGGGTTGAATGGTGCTGAGAGGCTGGGTGAAATGAGCCTGGAAGAGATCAGCTGGCTATGGGTTGACAGCAAAACCCCGGGGAAAACAGAAAAATAATGATAGAATTATTATTATTATTAGAGTTCTCTGCGCCAGTCGACAGTTCGAAGAGTGAAATCATATTTCTGTCTTGCTTGAGCATCACAAAAGCCCTGTGAGGGCAGCAGATTAGGAATTAGGCCCCCATTTTATAGGAGCGGGGGGAAATTGAAGGGTGGGGGTTTTAATGTTTTGGCCAAAGTCTCTCAAGAACTAATGGCAGAAGGGAGGCATGAAAGCCCAGTCCCGACTCCAAACATAGTGTGGCTTGGAGACCCTGGCGGGGTACAGGCAGGGGGAAGGAAGACGCCTCTGAAGGTTCAGGGGTCCTGGGCATAGATCCATGTCCAGCCCAGGACATGGCTGCTACCTGGTGCCGCTCAGACAGACACCAGCCAGAGAGAGTGAAAGGTAACCTCTGGAAGAGGCCGGCAGGGAGAGAGGCCAAGTCTTGTGATGAGTTCTCAATGAAAGTTTTTGGCCCCTACTCGCCAGTTTGGACACCAGGGACTGTGGTTCTAGGAGATGCACCCGTTCCAGAGACTCGTGCTTTGAAATTAGCTGTTCGTTCAACAGCCACTGAGCCACCATAAATTCAGTCACTCATGTATCGACGGATCCAGAATCTGTTGGGCAGCTACTATGTGCTGTGCTAGCTACCTGGGACGTAGCAGTGAACAGAGACACAATTCCTGCCCACGGGGAGGCTGGGATTTGGCTGGGGAGACAGTCGTTAAAAAACAGACTGCACAGCAAGAGCCGTGAAGGAGAAGAGCGGGGCAGGGTGTCCCAGGGGCCTGAACCTGTCAGGGGAGGTGGTCAGGGAGGATTTCCTTGAGGAAGTGACCTGTAAACTGAGCCCCGTGGGAGTTAGAGGGTGAAGAGGGAAGTGTTTTCAGGCGGAGAGAAGAGGCTGTAAGAACCAATCATCCTGGTATCCCGCTGGCTGTTCCAGAACCCAGACGGCCTTGGTGGCCAGGGGAGCCCGGAGAGGGCAGCAAGCCTGGGACGATGGGCCAGCCGCCCAGAGGGATGACGTTGGGGTTGGTAGCTGCCCTCCTGTCTCCTCCCTCAGGGAACCACGCAGGAGTCCTCAAGTGGCCCTCCAGCTGTCCCCCCTAGAGGAACTTGCTCGGCTTCTGTGGGGAAGTCAAAGCCACTTCTCAAAATCGGGGGCAGGGTCTTGGTGTGCTCGGTTGACTACATTTGTGGTTGTCTATAGAGTGGTATTTTGTATAGCAAATTCTGTTTTCCTATGTTAGCCAGAGCTGTGCAGAGGAAGGGCAAATTAATATTCCTGGGGCAGATTTAATTGAGTGCTTAGGCATTCACTCCTGGGCGCGTGCAAGTGCTCAGTAAATGCTTGGGGTTAATACATTGAGTGGCACCCGAGAACGTGTACTGGTCAGAGATCATGGTTGTAAAGCCACAGGTGGAGGTTCTAGCTCGCAGAGGCAGAAAAGGCAGGCACTGGAAGGATTTCTTTTACTGCTCGCAGTATCTCTGGGGATGCTAGAAAACCAAGCTGGCCAGAAGCAGTAAAGGTCGGGCCATAGACAGCACAGTTAGGGTCTTGCCCAGGAGCTGATTCTAGCCCTTGCTGCCCCTGGAACTGCTATAACATTTCATGGGCATCCGAACCTTCATGCACTTCTTTAGGATGTAAAACCACTAACTGGCCAGGTCTAGGGGACACTCCTGCAATCCAGGGGCACATGGGTGGACAGGAGCGCGTCTGGCCCCTTCCGCTCTGGTGGCCGGAGGGGATTCCTGACATGAGGCTGAGAAACCAGAGAGCCCACCAAAGCCACCAGAGTTGGGGCACCCTTAGTGCCTCAAGATCCTCCAGGCCTAAGGAGAGTCACAGGGCTGGAGCTGCGGGAGGGAGAAGGCTTCTGGGGAACTCTCAGAGGAGCAGCCTGGCCTTGATCACCTTATTGAACCTCTGGGCCTCAACATTCTCAGGTGTAAAGTGGACTGGAGCGGAGTTCAGAGACAAATGTGCCCAGAGGCGTGGTGCTATTAAATGGGAAACCTCAACCTGTCATTATTATCAATAGAAGTAATAGTAACTTCACTCAGCTGTTACCAGAACAGTTCTCAAAGGAAAGAAACCTAACATATGAAAATCTAGAGGTCAGAAGGGGACCACAAACATTTCTACAAACAGATCCTCTGCAGGGGTTCCTTTAAATTTTTGCCTCCTCAAGATACTTACCATAGGACTTAATTGACCAAAACTAAATGAACAGACTAATGAAGGAACCACCATCTGACAGACCCTTGATAAGTGCTGTTGAAGAGACCAGTTGTTTTGCAGGAACAGACAGATCCGTTTAGAGATCCTAGTCTGGCTTCCTCACTGGGGAAGCCTTAAAAAGGAAGAGAAAGTTCAGGCCACGTGACTAGAGGCTCGGGGTGGGGGTGAGGGCATCCCCAGGAGAGTTAGGGCTGCCCCACCACACCCTCTGGTGGGAAGGACACAGACTCCCACAAACACAGAACGCCCGGGTTAGATCTAGACACGGAGGCATGCTGGTAAATGGTTTTCTTTTTTTTTTTTAAGATTTTTTTTAAAATTTATTTATTCATGAGAGACAGAGAGAGAGAGAGAGAGGCAGAGGGAGAAGCAGGCTCCCAAGGAGCAGGGAGCCTGATGCGGGACTCGATCCCAGGACGCTGGGATCATGACCTGAGCCGAAGGCAGACGCTTAACCATCTGAGCCACCCAGGCGCCCCTGGTAAATGTTTCATGACTAGCTCCTCCAGAACTGAAAAAGCCCCGATACGTGGTATTTGCCCATTTCCACAGTATGAATATTTCCACCGTGACCAGTTTCAAGCCACCAGTTGAGGAATTGGGAGCATACTGTTAGTTAGCACTTGCCTCTCTCTCCCCATACAGTTGGTTCAAAATAACCTCAAGGGTATACCATGTAATAGAACAATTAGGAAGTGTTGAGTTTTGCTGATTACCTTTGTTCATAATACAGTTCATTTAATTGTAAGGTTATACAATTTAATTTTTAATGATGGCTGTGTTTAACAGCTCACTTGCCAAATTCCTGAAAATTTAACAGTTGGCCCTTGCAAGCCAACATGAGCCAGCTTCAGCATGTTGCTGGCTTGGAAGGTCCCTGGAGACCCCGGAGAAAGGCCAGTGCAAACAGGATCCCAAACAGCCCGCCCCGCCCCCACTGTCAGTCTCAAACATGTTAACATCTTTTTGTTTTTAATTTTTTAAAAAAGATTTTATTTATTTATTTGACAGAGAGAGACACAGCGAGAGAGGGAACACAAGCAGGGGGAGTGGGAGAGGGAGAAGCAGGCTTCCCACTGAGCAGGGAGCCCGAAGTGGGGCTCGATCCCAGGACCCTGGGATCATGACCTGAGCCGAAGGCAGACGCTTAACGACTGAGCCACCCAGGCGCCCCAACATCTTGTTTTTAAAAGATTTATTTATTTATTTGAGAGAGAGAACGAGCGTGAGCTGTGGGGGAGGGGCAGAGGGAGAAGGAAAGAGAGAGAATCTCAAGCAGACTCCCTGCTGAGCACGGAGCCCCATTTGGGGCTCGATCCGAGGACCCTGAGATCAGGACCTGAGCTGAAATCAAGAGTCGGATGCTTACCCGTCTAAGCCACCCAGGCACTCCGCGTTCCCATCTTTTATTTGCTTTATGACCCTTTCCACCACCTGAATTACGTCCTTAATTATTTGTTAATTATAATTATTAATTTGATTTGCTTACCAACTGGAATGTGAGCTCTGTGAGAACAGAGTACTTAACTGTTTGGTTCACTGTCACATCCCCAGTGCTTAGAACAGCGCATCCGTGTCGTAGGCCCTCAGTAACAGTGGACCCATCGAATGAATGGACGTGAGTCAAGGAGCCTTCGAGGGTTTGAATCCTGCCTCTGCTATAAAGGGCATCTTTCCTTGAGCCTCTTCCTTTGTCTGCAAAAGAAAAGGATTTGAGCAGAAACCCCTGAGGTTCCCCGCAGCTATTAAAAAGTCTCACTTGCTGAGAAAGACACCCCTTCCACACAGCGCAGCCAAACAGAATCTCCAGTGAGCATCACCAAGGGTGGGAGCTAGCGCGTGGGGCTTGAGGACTGCCAGGTTTATTCTTTTCCTCTGTGGACAGCTTTTTTTTTTTTTTTTTTTAAGATTTTATTTATTTATTTGAGACAGAGAGAATGAGAGACAGAGAGCATGAGAGGGAGGAGGGTCAGAGGGAGAAGCAGACTCCCCGCTGAGCAGGGAGCCCGATGCGGGACTCGATCCCGGGACTCCAGGATCATGACCTGAGCCGAAGGCAGTCGCTTAACCAACTGAGCCACCCAGGCGCCCCTGTGGACAGCTTTTTTAACCCTGAGTGCCAATGACTTTCCTTGAGCAGCGTGGCCGGTCTGGACTGGGCTGAGAGAGCCAGGCCCTGCCTGTTCAGTGGCCGCCGAGAATTCGAGGCCTATGGCATTTGCCACTGGGCAAAATGCTCTCGGCTCAGGATGGTGGCTGTGCCTGGGTGAGCCGTTCCAGCAGGACAGGAGCCTAAACTCCACCTTGAGCACAGAGCCCACTGGAGCCCCATCAGGGTGGCTGCAGGAGGCAGAATATGACCCTCTGTCTCTTGCACCACGCTTTAGGGCTTAGGACAGTGTGGAAGAAGAAGAGTCAGTCCTTCTTTGTTCCTCTGTTTCTAATCCTCCACGGGTGATATTTTGTTAAAACACAGTAAAATGAATATCCTCTCAATTTCTCTGCCTCCTCCTGCGGGAGAAAACAGCATCTTTCCGCGGGCCTCGCTCTGAGAGCCTCTGCCCAGGGGGACGTCGGCCAAGGCTCCTTGCGTTCCCACAGCAGCCGGCAGAGGCAGGGATTTGAGTATCCTGACTGTGCCGGTGAGGAAACTGAGGCCAGGCAGGGTTCCAGAACCCGCCCTGTGAGGACCGGAGGGAGGCAGCGCTGCCCACACCTCCTGAGTCCCTGCGGGGGAAAGACCAGCACGTCTATCAGACAGAGTCCCCTGTTCTCTGCCCCTCGGGGGCTGTGATGGCTGAGTCCAGCATCTTCTTTACCTGTGATGTGCAGGACAGAGACAGGAACAGAGCTAACCTCCCACCTGGCATCTTCTGCTGCATCTCATCGATCTTTCCAAACAGTCGGCCTCTCCAGGGCAAGCCGAGGGGACCAGGGACCCTCCCCCAGCTGCTGAATCTGGGGGCGCCCACAGGCCTTCTCTGGGGCATCTGCCGGCCCCCCGAATCCGTCTGCTTTGGGGAAGCATCCTAGGATTTTCTGCTGTTTGCCCTACACTTACTTCCCTTTTCCTGCCGCGCTTGGCTGCGCCTGAGATTCTGATTCGCTTTCTCTGAGGGACGGGGAGGCATGGGGCTGGCAGGGCCGGTAGGGCTGTCTGGGCAAGGTGAGAAAGGGAAGCGATCCAGAAACCAGAGGGATAATAAAACAACCGCTCACGCTCACGGGCATTTACTCACTTCACATGCTGCCCAGGAGCGCCACAGGAAGCCTGGCTTTTCATCAGCCAGAAACCCCAGTTTTGCAAATAAGGAAACGGAGGCACGGAAAGGTTAAGACATTTCGCGGGGCCACATGGTAAAGGAGAGATTTGGGGCCTCAGACAGGGGCGAGGAGATGGCTCCCTCCATCATGGGACACCGCACTGCCTTCTGGAATTGAAAACAGTGAGCAGGGAGCCGGCACAGCCCCAAATCCAGTCCCCTTACTCAACATATGGGGAAACGCAGGCCCAGAGAGGAGTGGGGGCTTCCCTGAGCTCAGGGGTCCTGCCCTCCGCCTTCTGCTCTGTCCCGGGATTCAGTGAGGCATCCGAGGAACAGTCGCAGGAACGTCCCCGAGACTGTTAATCTGCTCATTCTGGGCTCTGCAGCCCCTGCTAATGTATCAGGGTGGGGGTGGCAAGGGAGGCCCAGCCGGACACCAACAGGGTCCTCTGCCCACACTGTTGGGAGAAAGGTCTTGGGCATGGAGTCTTGGCTTTAATAGGAAGTTCAGAAACTCTTTGTTTCCCCATGAGTCCAGCCATGCTTGAGAGCGACAAACTGGATGTCCCATTTCCTGTGTGTGTGCCCGGCCTGAGGAATAGCTCCCAAGGAAAGGCAGGGGGAGGAGGGAGCCTTCTTACTGGAATTACCATTGTTGACGGTGGGAAGAGCCCACAAGGTTGCACCTGAATGCTTCGTTCTGGAGATAGGGAAACTGAGGCCCAAGAATGTAAGAACCTGTTCTCCGAACTTGTCCAGTGTGCCGGACTCACAATGGTTGTTGGGTTGGGTTGGGTTGGTTGGTTGGTTTATTGAGGGGATAAAATCATAGCATGTGTGAGCTGGCAGAAATCTGATACGTGCCCTGTCCACCTCCCCTTGTTGTGTAGATGAGAACCTGAGGTTGGTGTGGTCTTGGTTGCGGACGGGAGGGTACTTTCTGAAGAGCAGACCCCTGAGAAGAACTCATATATATATTTTTTTAATCAATGTACAACAAAGACCATTGAATGCCGCCTCTCTGCCAGCTAATTAACGAGCAGTCTTCCATCTCGTGGTGAGGCGTGTATGCCTATGTGTCCAAATATAGTGGTCAGTGTCCCCAAAGGAGAGGCATAGGGGGCTACAAGGGAGAATAAGAATATAACAGGGAGACTTCCCTGGGGAGTGACATTGTCACTGAAGCCTAAAGGAAAGGAGGAGGGTACATGGGTGTGAGGGGGCGGGGAAAGGTGTCCCAGGCAGAGGGAAGAGCATGTGCAAAGGTCTTGAGGCAGGAAGTGCCTCATTTTACAGATGAGGATGCCAGAGCCCAGAGACTGGCAACTTACCTAATTTAGTGCCTCAAAGAGTCTTCCTGTCCCCTCCCTGCCTTTTCTTGAAAACTTTTTTTAAAGAAAGAGGCAAGAGGTAAACAACTAACTGAACAAAGGAGTTAGTGGCGGAACTAGAATTATCAGAACCCCCACCCCCACCCCTTCATGCCAAGAGGGTTTTAGAAAACCCTATATCTGGCAGTTGCCTAACTGTGTGACCTTGAATGAGACAGACAGACTCTTTGAGCCTCTGTTTCTTCATCTGTGAAATGGAGCCCACCTTCCGGCTCTGAGGATTTCACATGGACTCCTATGAAAGAGCTTTGTGCCGGCCAGTGTAGGAGCTAGAGCTGGGGGCCATGGGCTGCTGGGGTCCCCTCCCCTGCCTTCCAGGGCTGCCCCTGAACTCTGGGTCTGAAGGATCCTGTCTTCACCCCACTGCTGTACCGTAATCCTGAAACCCACCACTCAGCATTAACTACCTTTGGTACTACCATGCTCCAATCCACCACCAAGACACACATGAATCTTGAACGGTGAACTTTAAGATATAAAGGAAGAAGCTTGTGAGCACCTACTATGCGCCCAATATCTCAGGGACACTTTACACTTTACATTTAGCCCCGACAACAGCCCTGCGAGGTGGGGCCTTTCTTCCCATTGGTCGGGTAAGGACACTGCCTGAGGTCACATGGCCAGTGAGGAGCCACTCTGGGTAGCCCTGGCCACCTCATCCTACGCAGAGGACCCAGGAGTCAGGAAAGGTGGACGCAGTTGGCTTAGGATAGAGGGCACCTTGGCAGGGAGACACATCGGCTGCCCTTCCAACCAATATCCTTTAAATATTTGGTCAACAGTTATTTGGAGTGGGGGGTGTTGGAGGAAATGCATTTGCAATGAACACAAATGGCAGGACGCTTGTGGATTTGTAATTCTTTCTGCCCAAGGACGTTTTCCAGAAGCAGAAGGAATAGAAATACACCGGCAAAGTCACTTTCCCGACTGGTGCGTTAATGTCCTGAAGAAAACACGGGCTATCCCCCACTTTTCTGTAGCGTTCTTTCTCTCTTCAGTTTGCATTTGAGCTTTCCCAAGCCAGACAGCTTCTTGGGAAGCTCATTAGAGGATTATATTTTGGTTCTGTTTTTATTTGAAATTTATTTAAATATAGGTGAGAACAAATAGTCTTAAAAAGGGGAAGCACTTCGCCTGTCATTTATTTTGATTGCGTGGCTTGCTGTATACTTGAGAGTTGGCATCCTTGAACTTGGCTCCTTTTATTAAGTACATAAAGTATTGCTTCCATTTACATAAAAGGCAACAATGCATTTTTGGAAAGTGTCAGAGAACCACCAGATTTATTTAATTAAATAGCTTTTTGTCCAGTTTTGAAAGTAATTTATTCTCATTGTAGAACATTTGCAAATGCGGCGAAGTGGAAAGAATAGAGGGATGGTTCTGCCAGTCTCATCACACGATTCACCACCATTACCTGTGATTCTAGTTCTGGCTGGTACTTTTTTTTTTTTTTTTAATCTTGGTGAGATACACATAACGTAAAATTTAACCATTATAACACTTTTTGGGTGAACCATTCAGAACCATTAAATACACTTACATCATTGTGCCACCATCACTACTGTCCATCTCTGGGACGTTTCCATCCTCCCAGATGGAGACTCTGTACCCGTTAAGCAATAACTGCCCATTCCCTCCCATGCCCCAGCCCCTGGCAACCATCACTCTACTTTCTGTCTCCATGAATTTGACCACTCCAGGCACCTCATCTAAGTAGCATCCTCCAGTATTTGTCCTTTGGTGTCTGGCTTAGCTCACTGGGCATAATGTTTTCAAGGTTTATCCCTGTTGAAGCAGGTGTCTGTCCTTTCCAAGGCTAAATAATATTCCAATGTATGTATACAGCACTCTGTCTATCCATCCATTCATCAATGGACATCTGAGCTCTTTCTACCTTTCTGGCTATTGTGAATAATGCTGCTTAGACACTGGTACACAAATACCTCTTCAGGAGGGCGCCTGGGTGGCTCAGTCTGTTAACCCTCTGCCTTCGGCTCAGGTCATGATCAGAGTCCTGGGATCGTTTCCCATGTCTGCTCCCTGCTCGGCAGGGGGGTCTGCTTCTCTTCCCTCTGGCCCTCCCCCAGCTTGTGTTCACTCTTTCTCAAATAAATAAATAAAATCTTTAAAAATAACCCCCCAAACCCCAAATACCTCTTCAAGTCCCTGTTTACAATTATTTTGGGTATATACCCAGAAGTAGGATTGCTGGATCATATGAGAATTCGATGTTTAATTTTTTGAGGGCCCACCATACTTGTCCAGTCATTTTTTTTTTTTTTTAAAGATTTTATTTATTTATTTGAGACAGGGAGAATGAGAGACAGAGAGCATGAGAGGGAGGAGTGGACTCCCTGCCGAGCAGGGAGCCCGATGCAGGACTCGATCCCGGGACTCCAGGATCATGACCTGAGCCAAAGGCAGTCGCTTAACCAACTGAGCCACCCAGGCGCCCCTGTCCAGTCATTTTGATACATTAGATCCAGAGTTGAGATTGTAGTCTATGTGCAGTTTGGTATCTGGCTTTCTCATTTAATTTCCCATCTTATTAACTATTCTTCAGAAACAATTTTTTTTAAAGGTTGTGTAATATTCCACTGCATTGCTAGCCACATGTTTCCCCCTCCACGCATTGCTTTCTGCTCTGCAGCAAACGATTTTAAATTACGATGGTAAAATGAATAACCCTGGTGAGCAGCCTCATGCTATGTCCATATTTGTGTTTGAGGAATACTCCACAGAAGTAGGCTGCTGCCTTTAAGGAATTTAAAAATTTCTCCTTGGGGATTCTTGGATGATCATCCAATTCAGTGGTTTTAAAAGTTCTTTGTAGCCAAGGAAACTTTACTACAAACAAAATAGCACATGGAAGCACAGCATATGATAGCAGACAGATAAAAGGGGAGATGATCAAAGGAAGGGTGGACGGGGGTTCAGAGTCCTGCTCTCTCAGCCTCCCCATCTCCTCTCTGTGGTTCCTGAGGGTCTTCGGGAGATTCTGGGGTTCTCTAGAACACAGTTTGAAAACGACCAGGGTGATCCAGTGCCTTTATTTTAAAGAAGACATCTTGAGCGAGGAAGGGACTTGCCCGAGGTCAAGTTCATTTTTGTATTCACTCATTCATTTTTTTTCCTCAACACATAGCACTTAACTCCCTGCATGTTGCAATCACCTGGGGAGCTTATACAGTTTCCAGGGATTCTTCTGGATTCCAAAGCAGTAGGTGTGGGGAGAGACCAGGGCTGGACCCCTTGCTCCCCAGTCCACACTGGGCTCGGTGGGGTGCTCCCATTCTAGCCCCCTGCATTTGCACATGCTTGTCCTTCAACCTGTGGACGCTCTTCCCCACGCGCTCACCCTTCGAGGCCCAGTTCAAAGGGATCCCCTTCCTCTCTGAAGCCTGGCGCACAACCCTGTGCGGGATGCTTCGCCCTTCCTCCTTCCTCTGTGGCCCCAGAACAGAACATCCCCACTTGCACTGACTTCTTTCCACTGTACGTAATAGTTAACTGCTTCCAGGCCTGGCTCCCTGACTAGAATGTAAGCTCCCTAGGGAGCCTGTATAATTTCTGCATCCCCTACAGCCCCAGGCGCACACTGGGTGCTTTGTGATTCTTGATTGACTGGCATCGAAGCTGGTACACACCCCATATCTGGAGGATAAAAAAAAAAATCAGATAGCCAGCTACTTCTGGAAGGTCATAGAGCCCATCAGAGCAGAGCCAAGACTGGCACCAGCTGTCCTGAGGCTCGGCACTCGGCACTGGCCACCTGCCAGGGAGGACAGCTGTCTAGTCTGGACAGGGAGCACTGGCCCCAACTGCCTTATCCCCGAGTCCGATAATAGCCCAGATTTTCGGAAATCTAGAGAGCTGTGCCTGGTGGGTGATTCAGCGTGCAGGTTTGGATGCCTGAAATTTACTTTATAAAACTTTAGCATAGGTAGGATGGGATTTCATGTTAGTGCTATTTAGACTGAGCCAGTACACAGATGCTAAGAAAAAAGTCTAGTGGGGGATGGCCAGCTGGGGCTGGGGGTCAGCCAGCATTATATCCAGAGGCAGCTGCTACAGACCCTCCTGGTGTTCCAGTTTGTGATCCACAACTGATGCTTTTCTAACGAACACACTGGACGCTAATTTTTTTCCCCTCCCCCCCGGGGAAACAAGTGACTTTTTTTTAAGAGGAATTGTTATACATGGGCTCATACTGCTGAAATCAAAGTATTTATGATATTTATGTATTTATGATGTGCAGATGGGCTAAAGTAGCTGTGATTCACTCCCCACCCTTGCATGAAGATGGTATAGGGTCCCTTACTCTGCTTACCCTGTACTAGCCAGGAGCTCTGGGTTCTGCGGGGTAGATGGGGCCAGAATCCTGCTTTTGGAATCCGGGCACCTGCCTCCTCCATGGACTCCTATGGCATCTGGGGAAGCCCATAGACCCCTTCTGAGAATGTTTCAAAATCTAAAAAATACAATAATGAGATCATAGAGGAAAGGACTCAAATTGGACTATAGTTATGAAAATATTAATAACAGGGGTTGAATTTCAGCTTGGCCAAACTGGGAGGCTTCCGCATCTGCAGAATGGGGATGGTTCCAGTACCTGTTGCAGAGTTGAGTGAGAACTGAATAACGAGTGTAAAGTGCTTAGAACACAAACCTGGCATGTTGTGTGTTCAATAAAGAATAGCATTTGCTGCTGCGGGTACTGTTATTAGTTATTCTATAAAGTACTTATTCCTGCTCTTCAGGAGCTCAGGATCTGGATTGGGAGACTATGTACATATGAAATAGTAATTAAAAGGAGAAGTGAAGGTGCAGAAGAAAAGCCTGATAAAGGGCCAAGGGAGTGACATGGCTTCTGGCCGAAAGAGTACCAGGTAGTGGCTAAGCTTTTGGGCTGGCCAGGCTCGGATAGTTTTGGCTCTGACCCTGAGCTCTTGGAGCTGGGCAAGTGATACCATCTCTCTGGGCCTCGATTTCCTTCTCTGTAAAGTGGGGTAACAGTAGAATCTACTGTATAGGATGCTGTGAGCTCCACCTCCTCGACTCCTGTGACGATTGGTGAATGGGACCATGTGGCCGGCTCACTTCCAACCCCAGGAGGCTTCCGGTGCTGCTTGGCACCCTGTGTCCTTGTCCCTGGTCAGTGTCTCCCCCTCCCAGTGTCCCTGGCATCTGCTGCTAACCTGGTGCGAGGGGGGCTCTCAGGCTGTAGTCTCACTTGCTCGTATCAAGTGATCTAGCTTCTTCCTTCATAGGAAAGGGAGTCTGTAGACAACAATCCACTCAACTTCCTTCCCATTCTTTTCAAATGTAGGTGAATGGTCAGCCATCTCTGGGACTTGAGCAGAAAATTTCTCCAGAACATTAGAGGAACGTTCTTGCCTCTGTCTTACTTGCGTGTGTTCATGCAGGGCTCTTAGTGATGAGGAGGGTGAGGTTTTGAGAGGGAAGAGGGTAGACTTATACCTCAAGAATCTCCTACTCTGTGAGATGGGCGGCGTATCAGTCAGGATGGAGTAGGTTATACTGCAGCAACAGAAAGCCCCTCGAGGCTTGGGGCCGAACCCATAAAGGTTTATTTCCTTCTCTAATTAATATGGGCATCCGGGGTCAGCTGGTGGCTGTGTCCCTCACTCAAGGAACCAGGCTGCTGGAACGCCTTCTTGAATGTACTCCATGGCACAAGGAAAGAGAGCCCTTGAGGGTCCTGCCCTAGCAATTGAATGGCCCACTCTTATCATATTGGTCAGACTAAGTCACTAGTCCCCAACCACAAGGGGACCAGGAAATGAAATCCTACAATGAAGGTAGAGAGCTGGAAATATTTGGTGGAACAGCATTAGTGAGACCTCAGTGGGTCATTCCCTTCTGTGCCTCGCTGAGCTAAGCAGCCTGGGTGGTGCCGATGGAACAGCCTATGGACTTTCCATTGTGAGTGTTAGGAAACTACACCCAGGGCAGAAACCCCAAAGCCACCTCAGCCCCAGCGCTGAGCAGACGAGAGCAGAAGCTCAGTGGAGAACAGAGCCGTGAGGAGGGCAGGTGACGTACCTCCTCAGAGCTCGAGGCCCTAAGCTCCTGACCAAGACCAAGGCCAAGGCCAAGGGGTCAAATTGTGGCTTTCACGCCACATCTTCGTAACAGACTCGTGTGATGTGTCCTCAGTGGAGCTCGTATTCAGGTGTTTCTGCTCCATTTCTGAGCTGTTTTATGTTTATACTTGAGTGAGGATTTTTTTTTTCTGAATTGGATGCCTCCCTTAGCGTCAGCCCATCCGTGCTCACCATTTCCCAGTGACATTTCTGTGCTCATGTCAGAAAGCCCACCGTTGGCATCCCCAAATCGTTCAAGAGCAGTGGGGCCAGGGGAAGGGAAGAACAGTGATGTGGCCATCCTTGGCAGAGGCTTCTGGAGTTTTCTTGGCCACAAATAAGGAAACTTGGGAAGACTGTTGACTGCAGCCTCCAGCCCCTCCCTGAGGCCTTTGATTTCCTGTGCTGTGGTTTAGAGGCATCTCGTCCTGGAGAGATGCCAGACACCTGGGTAGCAGCCCTGGTCTCCTCAGGTCATTGCCAGGTGGCCCTGGATCAGTCATTTGCCTTCCTCGTAGCCTCAGTGTTCTCATCTATAAAATGCAGCAGCTCAGAAGATGGGGGGCATGCTTGAGGGTAGAGTGACCTTGGGTAGTAAGGATGTTCCTGCAGCCACACGGGGAAGTGGCATGTGAGACTGTTGTCCGATTCCTCCAGAAATCCGTGGAGCTCAGAGTCAGGGAGTGACTGAACGTTGGCGGGGCTCCTTTGTCTTTTTCTGTCTCAGGACATTCACCTCAATCACGGAATGCATTTGGTGGCGTGATAGTTGGATTCTGGGCTCAGCTTCTCATCAGAGCTCCACGAGAGCGAGGTCATGTTGGCTAATCTTTGTAGACCTAGTGGGCTGAGCAGTGTCTGGCACATGATAGGTGCCAATATTGACAATCAATACTTACTTAATGAACGAACAAGCCAGGGAATACATCATTCCCTTCAACTTTGACTGAATCAGTGACTTTCAGACCTCCTATGGGCCAGAAGCAGGTTGGAGAAACTCTTGCCTCCACCCAGACCCAGCTTCCAGTCCAAGTTGAGTCACCTTGGGCAAGTCCCCAGATTCCTCTGCCAGTGGAAAGAGCAGAACTCACCCTGACTCACGGGCTAGGGAGGCTCCAGCAGGTGGGAGGATTTGAAAATGCCCCATCCAAAGGATGGGCTGGTTGTTTTTAGGACACGGGAACATGTGGACTTATTGGGAACACAGAGCAGGTGATGCTGGAGCCTGTGAGGTGGAGAGTTCTGGAACAATCATTATTAGGAATTAAGTAGCTGGGCGCCTGGGTGGCTCAGTCGTTAAGCGTCTGCCTTCAGCTCAGGTCATGATCCCAGGGTCCTGGGATCGAGTCCCACATCGGGCTCCCTGCTCGGCGGGAAGCCTGCTTCTCCCTCTCCCACTCCCCCTGCTTGTGTTCCTGCTCTCGCTGTCTCTCTCTCTGTCAAATAAATAAAATCTTAAAAAAAAAAAAAAAGGAAATTAAGTAGCTGCCATTGGGCACTTGTTCCAATATCAGGCCCTGTGCCAAGCACCTTATGGGCACCCTCTCATTCACCATGGTTGAAGAGAAAGGCGTTGTTGCTCTCATCTTACAGAGGAGAGAAACCAGGTGTCAGGAAGCTCACGTGATTTGCCCAAGGTCACGCATTTCGTCAGTGCCAGACCTGTTGCCTCCAAGCCAGGCTGTAAGCTCCGTGCCATGCTGTCCTGCCAGTGAGATGCGGCGGAACAGTGCTTGTCCCTCAGACACCTGTGTTGATCATGCTGGGTCCTTTTTCCTGAGTACCTGCAAGGGACTGGGAGCTTTACAGATGTTATTGTCCATCCTTTCAACAGCTCAAGGAATAAGAAATTACCATCCCTGCTTTATGGATGAGTAAACTGAGGCTCACAGAGTGTGGAGTGACTTAGTTACCCAAGGTCGGAACAGCAAGAAAGTAGGGGGGCCTGGGATTTGAATCCAGGCCTGTCTCATTCCAAGAACAGGAGAAGAATTAAAGCCATCTCCATTGTGATCTCAATTAAGAGGTGTTTTGTTTTGTTTTTTTTAACTTACGGCTAGGATTCCTGGAACCTCATCTTTAGAGATTAGTTCTTGGAAGTCAATTTGTTGTCAAGCTATTACAAGAGTCAATTTATTACAAGAGATGTAGGAAAACCTAGTGTGGGGGGGGGAAACAAGACAACCTCAGGATTTTCCAGGAAAAATTTTTTTAGAAATATTTTATTTATTTATTTGAGAGAGAGAGGGAGAATGGGCATGAGAGAGAGAGAACCAGCAGAGGAGAGGCAGAGGGAGAGGGAGAAGCAGGCTCCCCATTGAGCGGGGAGCTGGACGTGGGACTCCATCCCAGGACCCTGGGATCATGACCTGAGCCAAAGGCAGATGCTTAAATGACTGAGCCACTCAGGTGCCCTTTTCCCAGTAAATTCTTTTTTTTTTTTCTAAAGATTTTATTTATTTATTTAACAGAGACAGAGACAGCGAGAGCAGGAACACAAGCAGGGGGAGTGGGAGAGGGAGAAGCAGGCTTCCTGCTGAGCCGGGAGCCCGATGTGGGACTCGATCCCAGGACCCTGGGATCATGACCTGAGCCGAAGGCAGTCGCTTAACCAACTGAGCCACCCAGGCGCCCTTCCCAGTAAATTCTTAGCCTTTGAATACCTCCTAGCCTGCACAGAGGAAGCAGGGAGAGCAGAGATACGCCCAGCCAAGGTACTAAGGGGGACAGGTGGAGGTCAGCGGTGGAGCAGAAATGCATCTGGAGGGGCTGGGCTTGCACCACCTCTGAGCAGTTGTAGGAAAGACTCTGGATGCTGGAGAGGGGGATCCTAAGGGACCCGCAGGTGGTGAACACAAGCCCTGGATTCCAGCTGGAAAGGATCTTGAGGAGGACGTCATTCAATTCCCTTTATTTTATGGAACCGTTTCTACATAGAGTAACCCTGTGATTTACCCTCCAGACTGGCACACCTTTGAAAGTGAAAGAGGGCTCTAGAACATAACCTGTTAACTGCCACACAACACACGTAAACCAGAACTGACCTAGGGAAAACAGTTTGTATGGTCACCCTGATTTTATAGGGCCTTTCTGACTGACGACACCAGGCAAAGGCAAAGACTGTAGAAAGGCAAAACACAAGTAACAGAGACAGGAGGGTGGTAAAAAATGAAGGAACAGGAGACAGACCCCAAGGGAGAGAGGAGTGCTAACTTCTGTCTGCCAGTGGGCGCGTGCACGGACGGCCCGGCTCTGTGCCAAGGCCAGCCTGGGTAGCCTGATGGCAGGAGCAGGAACTGACGTCCGTAAACAGCATTTGGCATTTGTAGGTGCACACATTCCTCTCACCGGACGTGGACTTGAAAAGTGCAGGCAGGGGGTCTGATTCAGGCCGTGTGTGGCCCCGTCCCAGCACAGTCCCCGGTACTGAGGAAATGCCCTCCATATGTGTATTGCTGGAGTAAACACTGGTGGGCATGGCTTTGCTGAAGATGGTGTTTTGTTTGCAGAGGAAAGAGTCTGGGGCCCTGTCTCCGAGGAGCTTCACTGGGGAAGGCACAGCTCTGTGGACACAGAGAGCTTATTGGAGGTAGAGTGATCTTGTACGTGGACACGGAGGGCTTATTGGAGGTAGAGTGATCTTGTCCGTGTTACTTAACCTCTGAGCCTCGGTTCCCTGCCTGGGAAATGGAGAGCATCGTCTCTGATCAGAGTAAGGATCAAATGAAATGGCATATGTAAATGAATGGTAGCCTTTATCGATATTAATAATGTTCTAGGAAGCAGAGATCAGAAATCAGTTCCATACTGAAAAGATGTGCCTTAAACCATCAGAAAAGTCTAGAGGTGGGACGCCTGGGTGGCTCCGTCGGTTAAGTGTCTGCCTTCGGCTCAGGTCATGATCTCGGGGTCTTGGGATTGAGCCCAGTGTGGGGCTCCCTGCTCAGTGGGGAGCCTGCTTCTCCCTCCCTCTTTGCCCCTCCCCCCTTCTTCTGCACTCTCTCTCTCTCTCAAATAAATAAATAGAATCTTTAAAAAAAGAGAGAAAAGTCTAGAAGTTCCCCATCACTAGAAGCCTTCAAGCAGAAGCTGTCTGGCGTGGATGCTGTAAACGGGTGAAAACCTTTGGGAGGTAGGCTGGTTAGCAAGACACTGGGAGCGTTGACAGAGGGACTTTAACTCCTGCGGATGAGAGTGACTTGTTTATTGCTCTCATGTCACCTGGCAGACGTCAGCCAGCCAGGGGAACACACAGGGGCAACGAGGCTGGGACTGGGAGCCGGTCCCTTGAGAGACAGGCTCTGCCTCTGGGAGGCAGAACAGGACCCAGGCAGAGGCCAGCCTTCTCTCCCCATGTGAGGCTCCCTTGCTGGTTCCAGGGCCTCCCACCATGGCTGAGGGAGGAGAAGGCTGCTTAGAACTTGCCTCTCAGTGGTTCTGATCTCAGCCAGATAAAGCCTTGGATTAGGCACACCTGTTGGCTCTGTGCCCCCCACCCCCACCCCACCCACAGTGCCCTTCCTCCAGCCAAAGGCTGGCGCCTCCCCTTCTGTCTCTGGTCTTGGGAGCCTTATCACGGCCTAGGGCTCTGAAAGCCCCAACAGCTCCTCTGCAGGGGTCTGCAGCCAGAGTCTGTGGCTGGGCTGGAGGGGTGCCGTGACCCCCCAGAGCTGGGATGCAGTGCAGAGCAGGAGACACTAGCCCGAGCTTTTCATCTGCCAGGTGGTGGAGGGTTGGGGGGAGCGTGAGAAACAACCCCGCACATGCAGGGAGTTGCCTGCAGTGTGGGACGCAGAGCCAGGACCAGAACCTCTGTCTGCTGCCACACCTCCACGCCTGGCGCTCCTTGCAATTCTCAAGACGGCAGCAACCTTGCCCAGGCACATGTGTGTGGCCTTCTCCTCTCTTGCAGCGGCCAGGGGGCCCCGAGGGGGCCAGATGAGAGCGTGGCCCCCAGCTGGGAATCCAGAGGGATCCGGAGGGCCTCACCGGACTCTGCTCTCAGCCCTCACACGGCAGTCTTGGCTGCACGGGGTCCTCCCCGGCTGTCGCGATTCCTTTAGTTCCTGGCTCCCCACCCCCTGCTGCCTCTTAGCAGTGCCCCCCTGGTTTCAGGGCGGTGCCTGTTAGGGACGCCCCGCTTTGCCCTCTATGCTTCTCTGCCTCAGCACCCAGCAGACCTGCCCGCTCTTGCCCGCATGCTGGCAACTCCCAAACTAGACTCCTCCGGGCCTCGCTCTCTCTAGGACGCCACTGCTGAGCTGGCTCCAGCAGGTTCTTTGAACTCAACGCATCTAGGACAGAACTCACCAACTCCCCCCACTCCCAGCCCTTACACCGCATTCTTCAGTAGCAGCAATACTATTCCACTCTGCTACTTCACCCAGAAACCTGGGCACCAGCCCAGAGCAGAGCTTGCAAATGTCAGCGAGCGTCCGCATCACCAGACTCCTCGTGCAGACACTCACCCTGGGCCCACACTGGACACCGCAGGGTCCACACCTGGAGCAGCATGGACTACACTCATCTCTGCCTCGCTCCCTTCATCCCACTGCTCACTGCTAGTATGGCTCTTACTCTTATTGCCATCCATTTTTTAGAATAGTTAACATTTTTTTTTTTAAGATTTTATTTATTTATTTGAGAGAGAGAGAATGAGAGAGAGCACATGAGAGGGGGGAGGGTCAGAGGGAGAAGCAGACTCCCCGCCGAGCAGGGAGCCCGATGCAGGACTCGATCCCGGGACTCCAGGATCATGACCTGAGCCGAAGGCAGTCGCTCAACCAACTGAGCCACCCAGGCGCCCTAGAATAGTTAACATTTATCGAACGCACAGGTGCCAAGCACCACGCTAGGCATGCGTTGTAGCCTATAAAGATGCTCGGAACATCAGCTGATGTTTTACTTTGGTACAAGACGTATGAAAGTATCTGCCCATAGAGTTGACATTCTGGTAGAAGAAAGATATTTAAGAGATAAATAAGGGGGTGCCTGGGTGGCTCAGTCGGTTAAGCATCTGCCTTCAGCTCGGGTCATGATCCCAGGGTCCTGGGATCGAGCCCACATCAGGCTCCCTGCTCAGTGGGGAGTCTGCTTCGCTTCTCCTTATCCCTCTGCAGCTCCCCCTGCTTGTGCTCGCTCTCTCTCTCTGTCCAATAAATAAAATCTTAAAAAAAAAAAAAAGATGAATAAGGAGCCTACAAAAAGAAAGTCATTCTAAATCTGGGAATTTCTCCCCAAAGAGGTGACACTTAAGCAAAGTTGAAGGAGAGTGTACTTCATGTAACCCAATTTGCTCTGTCACTCACAAGCAAGAATGTCTTCTGTGACTGCCCTAAACAAGTTTCCGATGAAACAAACACTGACAGCCCATAAACATTTGGTCTGTAGGGTTCTTTGTCACGGACACTTAGTCCTCATACTCTGTAGAGGTGATCAGGGTGGGATCTTGACCTTCATTTTTCCCTGCCAGATGTGGTCTTGGATGCAAGGCCAGGCCTTCCCACACCTGGGCTGCAGCCACCTTGGCCATAACTCTGAGGCCCTGCAGTCCTCCGCTTCGAGATGTGGCCAGCGGACAGGTACCGCACGCTGGCTGCTAGCTCAGAGATCCATGGGCGGCCAGGACTGGGCGGGCCCTGGTGACGACGAATGATGAGGTTAGGCAGCCTGGCCAGGCCCGGTCCAAGCTCTTCCCTGGGTGGTCTTTGGCCTTCTTCGATCAGCACAGCTACACGGCCTGAGGCTCATTTGCTAGTTCTCAGTCTCTCAATTCAGGAGTGACCAGAAGTATGTACTCCTTTGTTTTGAGAGTGGTGCTTGGTATTGGGGCGGGGAACCCAAAAGAAAGAAAAAGTAGGGCCTGCCTATGGTCCTCTGGCCCTCAAGCCAGGGGCAGGGGAAGACCATGCCCAAGAGAAGGCAGCTTTCAGAAGAAAGTTTTCTGTTCACTCTTGTTCTTTTTTTTTTTTTTTTTTAAAGATTTTATTTATTTGAGAGAGAGAGTGAGTGAGAGAGAGAAAGAGCACAAGAGGGGGGAGCGGGAGAGGGAGAAGCAGACTCCCCGCTGAGCAGGAAGCCCGATGCGGGACTCAATCCCGGGACTCCAGGATCATGACCTGAGCCGAAGGCAGTCGCCCAACCAACCAACTGAGCCACCCAGGCACCCCTGTTCACTCTTGTTCTTAAAACTTGCATGGAAAAGGCACATTCGAGACAAATTTTCACAAAGCGGACACACCTGCGTAACCGTTACCCAGCCTAAGAAGCAACGGGACCAGCCCCACGGGAACTCCTCTGAGCCCCTTCTGAGTCTCAGCCACCCCCATCCTAACTTCTAGCACCACAGATTGGTTTTGCCTGTTTTGGAACTTTATTTTATATATTTTTTTAAGATTTTATTTATTTATTTGAGAGAGACAATGAGATAGAGCATGAGAGGGGGGAGGGTCAGAGGGAGAAGCAGACTCCCCGCCGAGCAGGGAGCCCGATGCGGGACTCGATCCCGGGACTCCAGGATCATGACCTGAGCCGAAGGCAGTCGCTTAACCAACTGAGCCACCCAGGCGCCCTGTTTTGGAACTTTAAATAAACGGACTCACCCAGGGCTTCTTTCTCTCGGCATTACGTGTGCGAGAGTCATCATGTTGATAGCTGGCTCAGTCTCGTTGTTGTGTGGAAGCGCACACTCTAGCACAGGACTGAGCTGCTCTGAGGATGGGCTTTGGGGCTGTTTCCAGTTTTTGCTGTGCTATGAACGTTCCAGTCTGTGTTTCTTGATGAGCTTACGGGCATTTTCTTTCGCGTCCAGACCTAGAGCACGATGACTGGGTTGCAAGGCACGGCTTTGTTCAGCTTTCCTAGATTTAAGCACGTTGTCGGGACTTCCAGACCCCAAAACACTGTAGCCAACCAGCTTGTGCCCCCAGAGGAGGGGGTGTGAAATTTTGTTCAGAACAGCAGTAAGAGGCTGGATTAGGCATCCCCTGACGGGGCTCCTGGACTTTGGTCCCCTCTCCCAAGTCTGGGGTTTCCAGAATGTCCTCCCAGGAGGCATGTGGGGCCCCTCGGGAGGGCTGGAACCAGGGTGGGGGAGGTTCCGGGGGGGCTTTGAGCTTCATTTCCCTGCCTCAGCCAAAGCACTCTGTGTGCTCTGTTTTGTATGGTGGAGTTCTGAGAATGACTTCCTGTGGGTTTTTTTTTTTTTAATAAAAGTTTTAGCTGTTTCAACGTTTGAAAATCCACTGCTCTAAGGTCCTTTCCAGCTGGAAAATTCTATTTTAGGAGCAGGAGGTGGGTGTGGGAAGGGTTAAGCATTATTCAGCCAAAGAGCAGGGTTGGGCCTCAGTGACCTTTTAAAGTTCTTATAGCTCAGTTTTCGATGCGGGAGATCTCATAACATTCTATAAAAATAGCGTTCAAACAAAACAACTTCCGAAGTTCAAAAGATGTGGAGGAGAGGCTTAACCTTGGGGGCCGTCTCGGTAGCATTTCGACAGAAGTCTTGAGGACTCCCCTTCGCCCACCCACCCCTGAATATATATATATTTTTTAACCTCTCCATTGGCTGTTCCTTATAGTAGTCACTGGGGGACGTTTGGTCTCAGAACAGTTCCCATTTTTGCCAAGGAGTGGGTGACGTGGGTGGCCTGTGGGTCCCTCTCAAGGGTGGTGGTCTTCTCTCCTCCAACACCAGGCCTAGTTTGGGCCTGTAGTTCCGCTGGGTGAGGGAGGCCCGGCCACTCGTGGGCCCAAAGAGAAACATCTCTGCCTTGGCATGTAGCTCTGAGTCAAGGCCTGATAAACAGCCCATTTCCCTGGGCCAGCAAGGAACAAAGCCCCTGGCTGCTGTGGGATCTGTCTACCCCCCTCTTCCTGAAACAGCTGTTTATTCTTTTGACAGGAGTTGGAAGGCAGCAGAGCACCTTCCCTTCCTCCCAGCCCTGCCTCCTCCTGCAGAGCGGAGCTCAGTAGAACTTTGTTGTTTTGCCTTTTACTCTGCGGGGAGAGAAGCAGACGATGAGGTATGTGAAATGTTGAAATGAAGGACTTCTGCCTTGTCGGGGTCACCGGGGGAGGTGCGAGCAGCCTTCAGCATGGACCCACCTGGGGGAGGAAACTCGCTCTCCCCTTAGCCTCTTGCTGGTGCCCCTAGTAGTCCCGGAAGAAGACGAAGTCCTTCTCTCCCGGCTCTAGAAGCAGGAGCCGGTGGGATGCTGGCTCAGGGACTTCACTGTAACTTCTGCTTTCTTTTGCTGCCCCTGGCAGGACCTCACGGGGGCTGCGGCCTGGGCTTTTCTCTCTAGTGGAGGCTGGAGGGCGGGGGCTGGTGTCGTGGGTGGACCCAGAGCCCTCCCAGGGCAATGCAGACACTCCATTTACCGTATTTCTCTCGGGAGACTCCTGGGCCGGGCGGCAAGGAAGAGCTGGCTGGATCCAGGCTTTAGAGTTCCTCAAGGGGATTCAGGAGAAGGCACCACGAGAGGGACTTCGGAGAACAGGTTGTTCCGTTTGTGAGGGCTGGAGCGACAATTAGTCGTGTGTTTAGTCTGAGACCTGACTCTTCCTTTCCTCTGAGCCTCATAATGGAAAACATCACTGGAAACAGCCTTCCCTATGCTTTTTTTTTTTTTTTTTACCCCCACAGATTGTCCCATGTTTCTTCCAATGGGGAGCGTTTCCCTGGAACACCCCCCATTGCAGCGGGGTTTTCGGATCAAGTGGTTCTCCCCTCCTCCCCGCCCCCACTCTGGGCACCATCCTCTTCCGAGAGCTGGGCCTGGGAGGCAGAGGGTCTCCTTTTCACACTCCCCCTCTGGGTGAGCGCGGTGACCTCAGTCTGTGTTCAGGCTGTTTCCTCAGCTAGGGGTGAACGAGGTGGAGTGGGTGAGGCACCTGGAAATGGAGCCCGGGCTCACCAGCTGGTCCAAGGAGAAGCCAGCGCCGTCAGTGAGTCCGGCCTGTGAGTGGCCGGCTGCGGGTCAGTTGTGACCCAAGTGATTATCATGTGATAATCAAGAGAGACAAAACAAGCAGATGTGTCAGAGAGCCCCAGGTGGTTAGTCCGTGGATAAGCCTTCACGCTTATAGAGGAAAGAGTGGTTAAAAGGGTGGACACTGGAGCCCAACTCCCTGGACCTGAAGCCCATCTCCACCACTTTATGCCCATGCGTGACAATGGGCAAGTTACTTAACCTTTCTGAGCCTCCATTTTCCTATCTTTAAAACGAGGATTGGGGCGCCTAGGTGGCTCAGTCCGTTAGGCGGCTGCCTTCGGCTTGGGTCATGATCCTGGGGTCTTGGGATCGAGCCCCGCGTCTGGCTCCCTGCTCGGCGGAGAGCCTGTTTCTCCCTCTCCATCTGCCTGCCACTCTGCCTACTTGTGCTCTCTCTCTCTCTCTGTCAAATAAATAAATAAAATCTTTTAAAAAAAAAAAAAAGAGGATGATGCTAGAGTGACTTCACAGGGTCATTGTGAGACGCAGCTGAGAGACTACTGGTAAAGCATTTGGCCCAGGGCCTGGCCTAGTTCAGTTGGGGAGCATCCAAGTGTTGAAGGGCCTGGAGCTTATTCCATTTTCAGAGCCCTCTTCAAGAAAAAGAACACAGAGTTGTCAATACTATATTAGCATGGAAGTGAAGGTTAGAATATGAGAAGAGAGAACGTAGCAAATAACACTGACAAATATTTCAAATAGGACTAAATCCAGGAAACAACATCATAATAAAACAATGTGAAAATCATATAAAGACGGTTAGTCTGACTTAGTTGCCTAATGCATCTGTCATACTCTGCATAGTCTTGGACTACCTCTTTATCTGACAACGATTTTGCAGTATCATTTTCGATAGAGACAAAGAATGAATCCATTTGGCCTCTGGCGTGGTTAACCAACATTGCTTTTTGTTAAGGAGCGTTTAGAAATGTTTCTTCCAGCTTCACAGCTTAGTATTGGTGGTGCCACATCTGTAAATCTCTTGGCTGTTTCTCCCTCAGAAGACCCAGCTCTTTGACCCTGGAGCAGTTAGGGGTGGGTTACGAGGTGGCTCTGAAGCTTGGATCACCATGACCCCTGAGCAGGGTGCAGAGCAGCATCTGAGTCAAGTCCTTCCCCTTGGGACCCAAGTGGGAGGCTCCTGGGTGCTCAACCAGGTCCACCTGGGGCAGGTTGTTACTGGGACCCAGGTTGACGTGCAGGGAGTGGGGTCATTCCCTGGGCCCCACCTGCAGCCCCAGGACAGCCCTCAAGGCTGGAATGATCCCCCTCCAGACAGGGGCAGCACTCCTTGCCTCAGGAAACATATGGGCCTTCCTGACCCACTCCCCACCCTAATGATCAGGCCCTGGCTTGCAAGGGGGACTAGTTTCATTAGCTTCTGGGTAAGTCAGCCTCTGCACTCAATGCATGCTGGTTGGTGCTCCCACCTCTCAATGCAGGCTGGTTGGTGCTCCCACCACTCAATGCAGGCTGGTTGGTGCTCCCGCCATTCTGTCGTCATGTCAAAGAATCCCCGTGGGCCATGGCAGCAGGAGCTCCCCGTGTGTCTAAGTGAGCTGCCCTCTTAGAATGAGGCTTTTATCCCTCTGCTTGATTTCTCTTCCAAGTCCTGGGTCCATCAGGAAAGACGGTCGTGGAAAGTTAGGTCCACAGAACTTGCTTCACAGACGGGGAGACTGAGGCCAGAGAAACTCGTGACCCTGGTTTACAAATCCGGCTTTGTGTGGGAGCTGGGGCCCACCTGGAGGTCTGCGACACACAGGAACCTCACCTTCCTCGCCTGCCCACCGTGAGCACCGGGCAGTGGGGGCAAACGTGCTGAGTAGCTGGGTCCTGAGCTGGGGGCAGTGGGGGGTGGGGAGCTGTCATACGGTCGCCGATTAGGGTGTGGGGTGGGTTCACCCAGACTCTTCTGTGTGGTGCAACCCAAGAGGACCCAGACTCCTTTCTCAGATAAAGTCACAGCTCGACTTCAGAGCCATGAATTTCCAAAACTGGCCTGTGAAACAGCATCATCATCATGATGGCTGCCATCTGTGGAGCATTTGCTGACCACCAGGCACAATGTGCTTCATAGACGCCATCTCCTTCAGTCCTTCCTCAAGAACCCTGGAGGGGGATGTTTAGCACCATTCTGTACGTGTGAATAGAGGCTCTGAGTACTTGCTCAAGGCGTGTGTCCAGGAGTGCTGACTTCAGAGTCTTCGTGGTCTAGTTTCCACCCGGAATGCTGGGTCTAAACATTACCGTGGAGGATGTGGAGGGCTAAAAAGGGTTTTGCCCAAGGTCATGAACACCCAGTTGGTTCCTGTGCCCTCCCCTGCCCCCTCCCCTGCATTGTTTTCCTTTGCAACACTTGTCACTACCTGACCTGTAGCCTTTTCAAGTCTCTTGATTGAGTGCAATAGTCCAGAAGCGACGAAGGCTAGCGGGGGTCAGCCTCTCGGGGAGGATGCGGCTGGGTTCCCCGGGTTTGGGGGAGGAATCAGAGGCAGAGAGGAGGTTCTTTAGCCTGGGGGAAGGTCTGTTTCCCTCTGCCTGATTCCTCCTGAGATAATGGCTTTTCCAGAGCCTCTGAGTGCTCTGTTACTCAGCTGAGATGTTCACCTTTTCCCCTGACACAAGATGGAGAAAACACGGTCCACCAGAATTCCTTCCAGAGAGGAATTCAGTTTGGAAGGAATACTTTGACTTAGCCCCAGTGGGGTGGAACTCCAGAGATTCTCTGAAGGATGTGTGTGTGTGTTGTTCTGTGTGGGACAGAATGGGGGTGGGTAGGGAAGAATTAATTTACGGGCCACATGGAGAAATCCGTCTGACACTTCACATGGGAACCATTGCGAGGGCCGTGCTCTACGAGGAGCCCAGGGGTAGCCCGCGCATGGGGTTGGACGGTTTCAGGGAAAAAATCACAAGTGTAACAAGAGGGCCTGGGAGATGGTGGGGGGGATTCAGTGGAACCGGACCTGGCCGAATCTTTCGAAGGGTGGTGCCCAGGGGACCTGGAGTCACGCTTCCCCATGTGAGATAGGGCAGCAGTTTTCAGCAGGGCCCAGTTCTGTGCTCTACCCCTTAAAGGAAGGAATTCAGAAGCAATCCCACATTTCCTTCTTGGTGGGGAAGAGAGCCAACCACTAATTTTCAGAATTATCCAGTTTTGAAAATTCTGAGACAGAAACCTAAAAGAAGGACTCGGAGACCACGTCGACTGCCAAATGCCTCATTTTGGTGCAGAGAGAAAAATGAACATGTCTTAAAAGATCAGTTGGCCACCCTGCCAAGCCTTCCTTCCCCCAGGGACTTGGATCCCAGATTCCGGGAGGCGCGGATACATCCAGTTCTAGTGCCTCACAGAAAGACCCAGTATTGGCTCCCTGGAGCAGCTTCTGGTTGCCAGTCTCCAGCAAGAGGGATGACTGGCCATTATCAGGTTCAAGCCATCTATGAAGCTTAGAAAGCAACGGGCTTCCAGAGTTGCCTCTGATGCTAGTTTCTGGAATTAAAAAAGTATACACATATTTGGAGAGGTGATGGGGAGGTGTGTCTGATTTGGGCTTCTGCCAGGTGTGTCAGTGATCCTTCTCCACCCTGAGAGTTTGGGTGTCACTGGAAAACAATTTGTGTGGGATCCTCAGCAGGTGGAGCTGGTGGAGCTCTGGATGCTCTTGGCCGTGTTGTCCCCTCCTCCACACACACAGGGTGTTGGTAGCGGGGCCCAACTGGGCTTGGGCTTGATCAGAGAAAGCCCACTTGCATCCCACTTCCGAGGAGCTCTCCATCAGGCTTTGGCAGGGAACAGATGGAGAAACCTTGAGAGTCCCTAATTTGCATTTATTTGCACTTCATTGTTTAACAACACAGTCTTACTCTTTTTCTTCACATTTGTTTCGAGCACTTGCTAAGTACCGGGCATGGTGCTGTCTCATTGGGGCCCCCCCATGGTGCATTTTATGAACTAGCATTTTGGGGGAGCATTTATACAGTGCCAGGCACAATGAGAAGCATTTTGTGGATACTGTCTCTTGTCATCAACATTTTCATCCGCATTTTAAAGATGAGGAAACCAATTCAATTAGACATCCACAATCCCTTTTGTGAAACCCTAAGGCCAGATATGTTGGAATTCAGAATTTTGGGGTGTGGATAATAGATCACGTATCAGGCAACACCCCAGTGCAGCAGCGTCGCTTAATAAAATACCTCAGTGTTGATGCAAAGAAACGTTTAAACAGTCTCACTAAGTGGGATAAAGATTATGGAGAGCCTCCTCTCAGGGCCCTGAGGCCAATGGAATTATAAAAAGACTTTTGGTTCTCAGAGGTTTTCGGAGCTGTGCATGAGGACCCGAGGACCTGCCCCAAGGTCAGGGCTCCCCAGCTCCGTGTGCGTCCACGCTGGCGCCCAGATCCACACTTCTCTGGGAGTGAAGACATCTCATCGTTATGAGAGGCGGCCACAGTCCCGATCTAGATCTTTTTGCTCCCAAATGTAGGACTTTTCTTGTACTTCTCATCCTTTTGCATCCTGTCTTCATCCCTTGGGAAGCTCTTGTCACCTCCCCAGCGAGAGGCCTTCCCTGACCACTCGAATTAAAGTACTTCCTAACCTGTTATTCCCCATCCAGCACCCTGTTCCTCTTCAAACCACAACTCATGCAGCAATCAAGACATATTTATGTGTGCCGACTAATTGATTGATTGATTGCCTGTGGGCGTGGTGGGGAAAGGCTAGGTGAGGCTGAGAAGTGGGTGAGCCTAGACTTTAAGGGACCAGGGTCATCTTCCCCTTTGAGGATGGGACGTGTGGTCATATATCAAAGGCAGCAGAGCTGGGGAAGGGATGGTTCCGAACCCACAATCTGAGTTGGAAGGCAGCTGAAGCCCGTGGGAATCATTTATAGCTACGCCCTCACCCACCCAAGTCCACGGGGGATCCTGTGGTTGGTGAATACATTTCCCCTCTGAGCGCCAAAGTGGCCTTAGCATCCTTCCGCACCGGGGAGGCGGGTCAATTCATTAAGTTAGCCTAATTTGCTATTGCAACCCTGCTCAATTTAAGGTAGAACATGCTCCTTAGCTCTAGTTAAATATTTATAAACGTTTCCCCTTAGAGGGTGGAAGCCTTGCTTAGAAACCATATCTCACCTTGAATTTATTTAATCTATTTTTTCCTTTCTCCTTTTTTGTTTCCCCAGGAGAAAATAATGAATGTCAAAGGAAAAGTGATTCTGTCAATGCTGGTTGTCTCCACTGTAATTGTTGTGTTTTGGGAATATATCCACAGGTAATTGGGGAGCGCGGTGTCCACCTTTGACTTGAATCTCCTAGTTATTGGCTAAGTCACTAGGTTGAAGTTGAAATTGAGATTAACTGAAACAATGAAGAGGAGATTCCACCCTTCCCGTGTCTCTGAGCCCTGGACTATATTTAAAATCATTAGATCTCCAAGTACCTTCTGGCTAAATTATCTTCCTTCCTGCTACGTTCCTAATGTTCTGATTTTTATAACCTTTCCGTTCTGGCTAGGCTATATCCAGAAACAGCGAGGCCGTATTAAACCCAAAATGTGACTTTAGATGATTTGTATGATGAGCTCTGAGAATTACCTTAAGAGATCTCAGACAGGAATTCCATGAGAATTCCACTCTGAATTTTGCAATTCTAAAATACTTTCAGGGTTTAAAGGAGCAACTCACAGTTGTTGACTTTTGCTGTAAAATCCACTCCGAGTGGCTGGTGATTCATTTGTGCCTGGCTACAATGCTTGGAGGTGTTTTGTTTTGTTTTGCTTTTTAACTCTGGAAAGCAGAATGAATTAAACATTCCTGGGTTTTCAGATTCATCCGTGGATTCACCGCAAATATATGTGTTTCTGTGCTTTGGGAAAAGACAGTGTCTCAGAGGTTCCAGCTGGAGAGACTCCCGACAGAAAGAAGTCTCTGCAAACAGCTACAAAAATTCAGGATGCCTTTGACTTAAGAGGCACTGGGACAGCTCAGCCTTGATCCAAAAAGTCCACGATACAGCTCTGGGCAGGAAGAGCTGTCTGGGCACCACTACTGTTTTCATGGTGGAGTGCTTTAGTAGCCCCCAAGTTAAAGATGACAGCCTGGATTAACATTTGAATTCTTTCAATTCTTAAATTCTAAGATTTGATGAGCCAGCAGGACCATCTTGGCTACTAAACAAGGTCCTGTGCCTTTAAGTACATCTGTAGGAGGAGGACTCCCTAGAATATGGGAGCTATTATTCCCCAGAGTACAGCATAGATCTAATGGCTTCTGGACCATTATTCTGTTTCATTCTGAACAACTCATTTTCACAAAATCAAGACAAGCTAGAGTGTGATCAAATTCAAGGGGTCTACACCCATGGCTTTCGAATTGAGGAAACTGGGGGTACTTAGGCCTAAGATGAGAGGATTCAGAGTTGAGTGCAGGGAGCCTGGCATCGCTTGGGTACTCGAGGGTAGAGGAAAGTCTGGAATCTGGAGCTAGGCTGTCTGGAACTGGTCCTCTGCCACCACTTACCTCCTCTGTGACTTTGGGCAAGTTACTCAGTGACTGTGTTCCTCAGTTTCCCTCTCGCAGTGACTGTGTTCCTCAGTTTCCCTCTCATTAAAAATGAGTGATAATAGGACCTGTTTCATAGGTACGTTGTGGGGAGGATTAAATAAGTTACTGTATATAAAACATTAGGGCAATGCCTGGGACTTAATAAGCACTCACTAATTGCTAACTGCCATCATCATCATCATCATCATCATCATCATCATCTTCTTCATCATCTTTATCTGCTCCAGAGGGCAGAATAGGACAGGGGGTTTTGACAAATAGAAGGAAGAGCTTTAGCAGTTGGAAGACACCCAACAGAAGAACCAGCACTCCTTCAGGTCCCTGCCCTGAGTTGAGATGCTTGTGCAGATAACCCGCAAGCTCTGAATGCTTGATTGTTTAAGCTTGCGGCTTTGAATCTGAGCCGGAGTTGTACTTCCATAATTTGGGGCGGTTCGCAAAATTAAAATATGGGAGCCAAAAGCCCAAGTGTGCATTTTGGCACCGACCTTCCATAAAGAGGGTTATTTTGCAGTGCTGGGCACTCTCTGACCAGTAACTGGAGCAGGTTCTGGCTGGTTCTTGGGGCCATGGTTTGGCACCCAGACTCCGGGCACATCATTCTTCAATGTGAGGAATCTATTGAATGTCTGCAAGAGGCGTATAAGGCAGCAGATCCTTTGCCACCTCGTGAATTGGCCACGTGATGGCTTGAGGTGAGCTGAGGGCACTAACCTGAGACAGGTGGGCAGGCCTGAGCTTAAAAGGGATTTTAAAATAACTAAATGGAGGGTGCCTGGGTGGCTCAGTCGTTGGGTGGCTGCCTTCGGCTCAGGTCATGATCCTGGGATCCTGGGATCGAGCCCCACATTGGGCTTCTGTTCGGCGGGAGGCCTGCTTCTCCCTCTCCCTCTCCTACTCAGCCTGCTTGTGTTCCCTCTCTCACTGTCAAATAAATAAATAAAAATCTTAAAAAAAAAAAATAACTAAATGGAACACATCAAATGATTAGGAATACAACATGAGCCAAGTAGAACTCCTACCCTCAAGGGGTTATGATCTAGATGAAGCAGGAAGACGTGCATATAAATAACCAATGCTAGAAGTAGAGAAAGAATATCAGGGTAGAGAAAAGGAACTGGCAGAGTTAAGGAGGCTGAGATTATGTTTGGCTTGGAGAGGGATCTGTTTTTTGCATTGATTTGCAGCTGTTTATTGAGCACCTACTATGTGCCAGGGACTGTGCTAGGATTGTATCAAGAAAGGCACAGAAGAGATGACATTTGAGCTGTGCCTTGAAGGACGAATATGTGTGAAATATCATACACTGCAGAGTGGGTATCCCTGGGACTGTTGAGATGTGGAAGGATTCTGAGAGAGGAGGGTGAGGAGGGGCAGAAGGAGAGGTTAATAAAGAGAGGTAACAAGATAGCAAAGCTGAATTTAGAAATTGGTGCCCTGAGTGCCAGGTGGCCATCTGAGGGATGGATGCCCTCCTCCTCATTCCCCTCCCCCTTCCACCTCTTGTAGGATCTGGAGTCAGATTCCCCAGGTTCAAATACTGGCTCTGCTTCTCACTAGCAGTATGACCTTGGGCAAATCACCTAATGCTTCCATGCCTCAGTTTCCACCTCTGTAGGATGAGGAAGAGTAGAACCTACTTCATGGGTTGTTGTGAGGGTTCGGTGAGCTAATATATGTCAATTGCTCAGAACAGCGCCTGGCCAAGTATTTGCTGTTATGAATATTGTCAGAGTCAGTAGAGGAACAAGAAATTTTACACTGTGGTCCATGAGTTCTGGGCTCAGGAGAAACCATAGGCAGTGAGAGAGCATGCATTTTATTCCTACAAAGAGATGCGCACCCCCAAGAGGGGGAGAATGCTGGGGGCGGGGTAAGAGGCTAAGGGGCATTGGCAGAGTCTGAAACAACCGTGAGTCATTTGTGTTTTTCAGGGATGAGGGAGCTGGGGCCAGGCAGGGGTTGAGCCAGGGGAGGTGCCTGAGCTCAAGTCTAGAACTTTTCCTACCAGGTTGTACTCCCTTTATTCACAGAGAGGAAAAGGGGCCAAGCAAGGCTTAGCACTGAGGCACAGCGTCCCTGCACAGAACAGAGGAGTAACGCCGTATGACAAGTCCTGTCACTTTACCCCCCAAAATGCCTCTCAAGTCAGTGTGCTTCCTCCCCTCCACCTCCTCGGTTTCAGAGCTCAGCTAAAAAAAATCCCCCCTCCTCCTGGAAGCCTTCTGGGTCTTCCTGTTAAGTGCTTATAGTTATGCTTTTTTTTTTTTTTTAATAGCCCTTCTTGGAGTTCGAGGTCACGTTGCTGGGTGGTTATGGGAATAGGGTCTGCCTTCCCTGCTAGACTGAGTGGACCACAAGGATACATAGACATAGGACCTGTGTCTGTCTTAGCTAACACTGTGTCCCTGGCACTTGGCATGTAATCATGCTCAGCAAGTATCAACTGAATGAGTAGAGATGGCTCAATGGAGGAGTCATATATTCACTGGTCCAGCCTTGTAGGTGCCTACAGACCATCTCACTGCCTTCATGAGCTTAAGAAATGTCCTCTGAGACTGCTCTATAGAAGGTTCTGCGGCCATCGCTTTGTTTTCTATGGGAAGATAAATCCTGGGTGCAGGATAGCTGGGATGTTCCTGAGTAGGTGGCAGAAGGGAACCCCTCTGTGGAGCCCCACCCTCAGTGAAACCACCCCTAGACAATGGAGAGCTGTTGTCATTTTTTTTTTTTTTAATTAAGGTTTGAGATTCTCCAGTGACCTCTTTCCCACCTCTTGTTCTGAATAACCCTGACGTGACTACAAGTGAAAATTCCCAGTCCCTTGATACCATGGGCTATAATCAAAAGGAAAGTAGAAAACTAGGAGTAGTCAAAACCCAGGCTTTCAGCTCAGCCCAGGACTTCGCTGATAATAGTTGCAAAATAGCTTTCTCAGAATTAAAAGTAACATGATATGTTCTTATTTCTCATTTGCTTTCAGCCCAGAAGGCTCTTTCTTGTGGATATATCACTCAAAGTAAGTGCTTTGAATTTTAGAGATCTATGGGATGGCTCCTGTGTCCAGTCTGGCACCCCCTACAGTCTATTTTTAGCATGGCAGCGGGTGGTGGAGCCCTGGTCAAGGGCTGGGGGGGAAGGGTGGTTTCCCAGGGATCTAGACTACCCGCTTCCCATTCCCTAGACTGACCTTTATCCAGCTGTGACTTATATTTTGCCCTTGCTTCTCGTCAAGGGTTTCTTTAAGTGGTATCCTTTGGAGAACATTCTGCCTTGCTGATGAAAAGAATCAGGACAGGTATTCTCCATTATGCTGCCCAGTATATGTTATATAAAGCCCCTTGCAAGAAATTCCTCTGAGACAGAGGATCAGGAAAAAAAGTCAGGGTCTCCTGATGAACTAATCTTTATTATTATTATTATCAAAGGCAGTGAGAACTATGTAAGCCTTCATTTTTCTATCTTTGGCTTGGTTGCCAGGAGGCTCCGAGTAAAGTCTTGAGCTTAACTGCTTGTACTTTCCTCAGCTTTCATTTCTGATATTACTCCTTCCCTGGTGTTAAATCCTGGCTTTTATGCTTACATTCTGTGGGATCTTGGCACTTTGCCCAAACCCACGTGGCCAAATTCTCAGCTATGAAATGAACATAAAGGTAAAAACCTTTATTCTCGTGAGTAGCTGGGATGACCAAGATCATATGAAAACACCTACCTGGGTGACTAAAGAAATATTTTTCTTCTGTTCCCTTTTGTTTATTTAAGTCTTATGTGGTCTCCCTGTGTATGGTAACCACACCTAAATTATCAGCAATCTGAAAGACCTCCTGAAAACAGATGGGCTTTAAAATAGGTTTCTTCCTATTATTATGCCTGTTCATGCCTCACCACCTTATTTGTCCAACTACAGAACACTGCAGCCCCTGGCTTCCTGCTCCTCTCCCTCCTCCAGAAAGCCCCCACCCTGGAGAGACTCTCACAATGAGAGAGGATGGAAATTTCCCCACGTGGGTGGTGAGGGTGGCTTCTGATGACAGTTTCCTGAGCTTCTGGTTCAGAGACCCTCAGATTTCCTGAGGCTGTCCCTGCTAACCTTTGTAGCAACCTGAATTCTAGTTTAGCAAAAGAGATCATGCTTGGAAAAATACGCTGTTTTGTTTTGTTTTTTTAATTAAGATTTACACCTTGTTCCCATAATTTTCAACTTTTATAAAGCTCTCTGATGTATGCTATTTCATTTACTTTTCAAAGCCACCTTCATGGTAGATTTATTATCATTATGATTGTCACCATCATTATTATATATCTGACTTTTCAGAGGAGAAAACCAAGATTCAGAGAGGGAAAAGGTCCCATCACGGTCATACTACCAGTAAGTGGCATATCCCTGACTCAGGTTTACGTATCAGTGCTCCCCACCTTGTCACCCCCTCTTCTTTCCTCTGTCCCTGCCAGGGCCCCCTGGATGAGCTGAGTGCCGGGGGCTGCCTGAGGGAGGAGAGGTCCGGGCAGGGGTAGGTACATCTTCCCCCATTTGGCTAGAGCAGCTTCACTTCTTTCTTTTTTTTAAGTTTTTATTTTAATTCCAGTTAGTTAACATACAATGTTATATGAGTTTCAGGTGTACAATAGAGTGATTCAGCATTCCCGTACATCATCCAGTATAGGGTAGCTTCACTTCTGTCTGTTTTATGAACTGGCATTTTTTTTTTTAAAGAAATTTAAGTGATTTTCTGCCATAAAAAGAGTTTGGAAACCCTCCCTTCCCCCGCCCCCGGCCTTCCCGTTTGGGACTGCCTCATTTTCTAAAAATGTCATCTTTTTCATTTCTTAGAAACCCAGAAGTTGGTGACAGCAGAATTCAGAAGGGCTGGTGGTTTCCAAGCTGGTTTAACAATGGGTAAGTTGATGGGATGACCCTCTGTGTTTGTTCATCCACCCAACGCTTACAGACAGTCCGTATAAAATGGTTTCACAGTCATGACCTTCTTGGTCACTCGCCTTTCTGGCCCTATTGAAGTCATACAAGGAATCTATTTCATGGTTGAGACTAGGATATTTAAGTTTGGGGGTTTTGTTTGGTTTAGTTTTTCCATTTAACTTGGGGGTGAATGGGGCTTGGGCTGAAGTTTAGGCTGTGGGAAAGATGATCGCAGCTAATTCAGTTAGCTGTTCATTAGTCCAGCAAGTTCCCTGGCCCCCTGAAATAACCTGAGGGTTCTGGGTCACTAAATTGCTAACTGTGCTGACCTGGAAGGAAAATGAGAAAGGTGAGCAGTGAGCCTTTTCACCAAAAGTATGTGTTTATGAATAAACGTATCGTATCGTGAAGCTTTCTCCAGACGTCCCCTCATTGCACACGTTCTCCATCTGGGAATCCGTGTTCACAGTCACCAGCTGACCCCGTGCCATAGATCAGCTTCCCTGCCTCACTCAGCTTGCTTTCCCTTTGTGTGTAGGACCCACATTTACCAAGAAGAGGAAGGCATAGACGACGAAAATGAACAAGGAGAGGAAAACAACGAAGAGCTTCAGCTATCAGACTGGTTTAACCCACAGTAAGAAAAGAAGCGTCCCCACTCCCTTCCCCGGGGTTCAATAAATCCATTAGCTCCCATCGGGGGTGGCGGGGGCTGTGGAGGCAACAGTGCCATTGAGAACATTCCTGATAGGGGATATGGAGTCTTAGCATCCATCAGAATTTCACTGCAGATTAGATGAGAAACTGAGAGTCTGGATGTTTCGACCCAGATGCTTGAGCAATGACACAGTGATTCTGACGGTGGCTGTACCACAAAATACTGGGGCTGGAAGGGGTCTCACTAGCCCCGGGGTATTGCAGAAAGCGGCAGCATCTAGAGTCAGAGCAAGAAAATTCTGAGATCCAGCTAACTAATCTGAAAATTGTCAGGGATGATGGAAGATCTCATGAGGCCATGCATGCATTCATTAAGCGATCGTACAACAAATGTTTATCCAATACCTATGATGAGCCAGCTGGTATTTTTCAAACTACCAGTCACTGTCCATTCATATGTTCAGAAACTAGCTTAATGGGTCAAAATGAGCTTTTTTTTAAAAAAAATTGAAGTCAATTAGAAAGTCGGAGGGCATCACATGAAGTAGAAGTAAGGTTAAGTATTGTGTGGTTGAATTATTGTTTCTGTATGTACATGTATGTATTCGGTTGTGATGTAAAATGCATTTCTCACTGTGAGCCATGGTCAAAAATACTGTGCTAGACATTGTGTTAGGCACAGGAGATAGGAGAAATCAAACAATATGGTTATATTCAATTAGTTCATAGTCTTCTACGGGCAGGAGATGTGCAGGGAGTATTTGCCAAAATTGGGAAGGAGGTGTGGTCAATCTGACTTAAGACAACGTGGCTGGGGGAGTAATGAGGGAGGAGCGTCCAAGATGACTGTGAGGCCGGAGAGACTGGTGGGTGGTGGTGTCGTTGACCAGGATAGGAGGAGGACAGCCAGGTCTAGGAGTAGGGGTAGGTGATGAGCTCTACTAGGGATGTTTGTGGATTCAGGTACCCGGTGGGCATCAGGACTGAGATTCACAGAGTGCCTGTCTTAGTCTATTCAGGCTGCTATAAACAACAGATATTTATTTCTCACAGTTCTGGAGGCTGGCAAGTCTAAGATCAAAACACCAGCAGCTTTGGTGATTGGTGAGAGCCCACTTCCTGGGTCATAGACAGCCATCTTATCTGTCCTCACATGGCAGGCAGACGGAAGGGGCGAGGGGGCTCTCCGGGAGCTCTTTCAAAAGGGCACTAGTCCCATTCATGAGGCCTCCCCGCCAAAGGCCCCACCTCCAGATACATCACACTTGGGATTAGGTTTCAGTGTATGAGTTCCGGGGGGACAGACATTCAGTCTATGGAAGTGCCCATGAACTCAGCGGAAGATGTGTGGTACATATGTGGGTGGCAGGGGGACCTGTAGGCCTGGAGGGGGCCACCCAGGCAGAGGACTAGAGCCACATCCTATCATATCCACATTTAGAGGGCTGGTGAAGGAAGAGAAGTCTGAGAGGGGGCAGGAAGAGCCGTGGAGGAGGAGGATCTGGAGAGAATATTCCAGTGGGGAGAGGTATGAGCTCTGGAAAGACTGAGTATATTTTGGCAAGCTCTCTTTTTGTTTGGGGGTAGGGGGTCACACTAGTGTGGAAGGATGGGAATATTGGCCCCTGCGTGTGTCATTCAATGAGCTGGGCAACAGGGTAGCCATTCGTGAGATGCTAAACCCTTACTGGAAGTGCAAGAATATGGAAGCATTGGCGCTTCGTTAAGCCCATTAGGGTGTGTGTTAGGGAGGGTAGGACCTCCACTAGGCTAGGTGGGCTAGATGAGCCAGAGATAGTCACCAAGTCCCCTTCTAAGGGCATTTGTCCTCGCTTGGGATAGGGTGAAGCTTGGGACTTGGGAAGCAGGGTGAAGGCTGAGTTACTAGAGACAAAGGGCCACCAGCTGTGACTCTGCTCTCCCCCATGCATGATTCAGCTTCTCCGCCAAACAGATGGCGAGCAGATATGTAAAGAATATCAGTTTGAAGAGGCACCAAATTTAAGCCTTCCCAAGGCAGCAAAGTCTATTTCCTGCATAAATGAATGATCAGATGAACGAGTGCATGAACAAATAAATGTATCCCTTCCTGGAAACGACCTACAACATATTACAGCGTATTGTGCACACATTTCCACATCAAGATCTCTTAGCTTCTGTGACAAAACATCCTCTGGATTTCCCTCCTACTTCTCCGTAGGAGAGGTTCTCCCTTCTCGGTCCCGTACATAAGCGCCTCTCCTGCTTCCCAGCCATCATATGTTAGAGTTTCTGGAGGCTCTCGTCCATTTCCACGGCCTCAGACACCATGGTGTGAGAACGACTCCCACCTTCCCATCTTCAGCCCGAAGGTTCCCTGAGCCCTGACTTGGGTCGGACTGCCTGCTGGATAGCTCTGCACGCACGTGTTCCATGACCCAGCGTGGATTTCCACATTCTACCCTGCCCTTGTTCTCACTTGCCACCTCAAGCCAGAGTCTGGGCTATCTCTCCGGTTCATCCTTTTCCCCCACCCACCCCACAGTCTCACTGATGGATGCGTTCTGTCAATCCTGCCTCCAAAATTCTTCCTGTAGCCCTCACTCTTGTTCCTGTCGCCATCCGCTCTTCGCTGGATCACGCGTGCTCTGGTGTGTTGACGCTTAGAGGGAGTTCAGTAAATAACACGTTGTGTGCACCTCACAGCTTTTCTGACCTGCTTCATGATTCACGTTTTACCATATTCATATTTAAAATATTCACTTTGAACACTTCCTCTCCCCAACACCTGGGGACCACAAGGTACCCCGTAATAAGTATGTAAAATTAAAAAGCTACCAACAGCCTAGGTAGGTGTGTGTTTATTTCGTGGGAAGCCTCTGGCCTATCGTGGAGCCAGACACAGTGACCCAGTGGGTACTGTGCTTGGAAGAAAGGCACTGGGGCGGCTCTGAGTCTGTCCTGGCACTTTTCCCTCTTTCTAGAGCCCCATCCTTGTGATCTTGGACATCTCTGGCAATTGACAGTAGCAAAGACCAGCTCTGACACATGGGTGGCCTGCCCTGTGTCACTTCTTTTGCGGAGGAGTGGCGTTGATGGGTTTTGCTGACTAAGACTCCCTGATGCCCAGGTTCATCTGGGAACTGATCTGGTTCTCATCCTCCCTCCTCCCCTGCCCCCCACTGCCTGCGTTTTCAAGCTGTCATCCGGCTTCTTAGTCAGGGTCCTTGACATGTTGGAATTGCCAGTGAAATTTAATAATTAGCAGCTGGGAAATAGAACATTTTAATTTTTAAGTAAACATTAATTTTTAATATTGCTGCTTTTTTCGACTCAGTCTTTCTAGAAGATGTGGGCTGAGCGGGGGTACTGTTGTATAGCAGGTTGACCACCTCTTGGGAGTGTGAGATTCTCAAGGGGTAGAACGGAGTTTCATTTCTCTGATCTCCATGCTCAGCAGTGGGTCTGGTGTGGCTTAGGAAACGTGCGGTGAGGGACTGCGTGCCCTGGTCTGGCCCTTCCTATAAATCAGATGGCTGAAGATGCAGATCACTTCTGCTTTTCTCTTACCCCTCCTTCCTTTATTTGTAAAATGGGGATGAGGGTAGCACCTACTTTATAAGGTGGATGTGAGGATTAAATGAGAGAGTGAAAGTCAAGTACTTGGTCCCTGTGTACCCTAAGTATTAAATAAGTACACTTGCTACGTGCTTTCCCCCCACCTTCCTTTTTTTTTTTAAGATTTTATTTATTTATTTATTTATTTATTTATTGAGAGTGTGAGAGCGAGTGGGGGGAGGGTCAGAGAGAGAGAATCTCAAGCAGACTCCCTGCTGGGTGAGCCCAATGCAGGGCTTGATCTTACTGAGATCATAACCTTACCGAAATCAAAAGTTGGATGCTTAACCAGACTGAGCCATACAGGCGCCCCTCTCTCTTTTTTTTTTTTTAATAATATTACCTGTTTACATGTCCAGCTCATAAACAGTTGCAAGATTTAGGTAGCGGGCTGGGTCAGAACTACTAAAAGATCCTTGGTAGGCTAAAACTAAGGACAGCAAAGAATGAGGCAGTGACACAGGGCAGAGTTTAAGTTCAGAAACGTTGGTTATAGATGTGTAAGCCGTGTGTGTGTGTGTGTGTGTGTTTTGTGGTTTGAAATCCTGTCATTCAACAAAGCGGGGGGTTTTATATGACTAAAAGCATCACATAAACTTCTAAAAACATAACAAAACAAAAGCTCATTATTTCTCATTCTGCACTGCTAAAAACGCCAGGGTAGCTAAGGTGGGTGGAAATTATGACGAACGTGGGTTGTGACCCCAGCTTCCTCGGCAGAGCCAGTAAATGTCCGTATAAGAAGCAATACCAGATGGTGGCTTGGAGCATGGACTCCAGAGTCAGACCGTCTGGGTTCAAAAACCAGCTTTGCCTCTTACTAGCTGTGTGACCTTGGGCAAGTTATTTAACCTCTCTGTGCTGCTCATTGATAAAACAGGAATCAAAATAGCACCTCTGAAGGCTGGTGCCTTAGCACGCTGCCTGGTCTCAGCGGAAGTGCTCCGCATACGTTAGTGACCATCAGCAGCAGCCAGCTATGGGGCCTTGGACAAGTCAGCAAGTCTGTCTGAGCTTGGTTTTCTTACCTGTACAAGGGCCATCGTATGTGGAAGGACTGTTGCCAGGACTAAATGAGAAAGTGTAGTGAAAGTGCCTGGCACAGGTTGGTGCTTTCATGATTGAGGGGGGCAGGAGAGCAGCCTCAGAGTGCCCCCCCACCCGCCTCATCTCTGGGGGGGATTCAGCTGTGCTGGGGAAAAAGGGAGGCCAGAAGCAGGGCTCGGGCTGGAGCGGGACGGACTGTCATCTCAAGAATTAGAGTGAAGAGCTTGGTGACTGATGGACAGGAGGATGAGAGTCTGCTGAGGCTCTTTTCCACTCTGGGGCTGGAGCTGGGGCTGGGGCTGGGGCTGGGGTGAGGCTGGGGCTGGGGCTGGGGTGAGGCTGGGGCTGGGGCTGGGACTGGGACTGGAGCTGGGGCTGGGGTGAGTCTGGGGCTGAGACCAGGGCTGGGACTGGAGCTGGGGCTGGGGTGAGGCTGGGCCTGGGGTTGGGGTGAGGTGGGGGTTGACCCAGCCCTGTCCAACCTCACGCTGGAAAACCCAGCTTAGTTGATGGGATATGGGCAGTTTTGTGAAAACCCTGCCTCCACTGATGTGTAGGACTAGGGGAAGTTCTCACTGGCTCCATCTATTTGCTGACATCTCCCCACAGCCTCACCAGGGCCACATGCACATGGTCAGCAGGGACCCAATGGGGACCACTAGGACTTTGCCCTCTTGGTCTTCTGCCCTCAGTGGATGCAGTACATGCAGATATCTCGTGGGGACAGGCCCGTTGGTTCTGGGGTTTGAATCTGATGACTGTGTTTCAGTGTCTGCTTCCCAGCACGGGAAATACAACCACTTCCTGAGCAAATGGGGGTCAGAGCTGAGTCTGGGTCATCCCCTCCTGCGGGGCCCCAGCTGCTCCGCAGCTTATCCGCATCTACCCTCCGCAGTTGGTCAGTTTGCTGTCGCTCTTGTGTTGCTTCCTGTGTTTGTGTTGGCTTTGCCAAGTCCCTTTTGAGCATTCCGAGTGCAGAAAACAGGCCTCCCCTTTGCCCTTTGTGCTCCTAGCAAAGAGGCAGCGTGGTCTGAGGAGAGGGTCTGTGCCAGAACCCCAAGTTCCAGCCTTGGCCTCTACTGAGTCCCGGCTTTTCTAGGTGACTCTGTCTCTGTTTGTAAAATGAGTAACACCAGAACCCTCTTAAGTCTGGGCCCCTTTTTGGCCTATAACCAAGTTTTTACCCAGAAATCCCTTTCTGGCAAAAGGCAAATTAAAATAGCTTTGTCTCTTTTGGTTCCAAGATCACTCTCATCCTCCCAAGTCAAGGATTAGGGCCTCCTGCAGCTCAGATGGCACCTCGGGGATCAAACCCACAGATGCCACTGGCAGTTTAGGAAGGGGCTGGGGACAGAGGGGATGGGATCCGGAAGGAAGAAGAGAACTAGGAAAGCAGTAAATGGGGACAGAGGGTATGGAGATGTACAGGTGAGATCCCCATCAGGGCCCCAAAGGCAGCCGTCAAAGGTACCTGGCCAGAGCCTCCTGTCCCTCATGCAGAAGACGCTGCCCCTGCAGACGTCACACCAGCCAGCTGAGTGCCTGGGGCTAAGTCAGGATTCCAGGGCAGTCTCAGCAGATCACAGCTGACCCCAGTGTTCCCTTGGACAGTCTCCACCCCACCTTAGGAAAGCTGTCCTGATTCATGGGGCCCTATGTTTTGTCACCAGGAAACGTCCAGAGGTTGTGACAGTGACCGGATGGAAGGCGCCGGTCGTGTGGGAAGGCACTTACAACAGGACCATCCTAGAAAATTACTATGCCAAACAGAAAATTATTGTGGGTTTGACGGTTTTTGCTGTTGGAAGGTAAGTGTCCCTAATAAGATGGACCTCGGCTTTTTCTTATTTCATTGTCAGATGTTTGTGAGGGGCCCCCTGGGCTCATGGAGCTGTTCCTGCCTTGTCTGAATTCTTAGATAGGAGAATGTTATAACAGGACAGTTTCCATCTCCGTTCTGCTGAGGACCCCGAAGGGCTGAGAACAAAACAATAGTAGGTGAGTCGACTCCTTCCCACCTCAAAGTGAGGGTCTCAGGTTGCTGGTAAAAGTGTCTGCTCCACCCACGGAGCCTAGGGTCTATAGCACATCCACAACGACCTCCTTCCTGACCTCCATGGCTTTCTCTGGAAATTCCAAAAATGGCAGCTGTTGGCCCAAATGTGCATCATTCGTCCTCCTACACTCTCAGACCCAGGACCAAGGACAGAAGGATTTACAGTCCAGACTAATCCAAGCATGGCAGTTCTCCATGTCTTCCATGGGCTCCTCAGGTCCTTCTTGGCCCCCAGAGATTCAGCTAGCCAGAACTTGCCCTTCTAGAGGTTGGGTAGGTTCCTCTTTCGGCTTTCATTTCCTTGTTTAGAACACCTCTTCCAAAACTACAATCATTCTTACTTGAAATTAGTAGCCATAATATTAGTTGTAAAATGTAACCCATTTTGCTCTTTGGAAAGTTTTTGGGTTTTTTTCCCAAAACAAAAGCAAAAGTTCAATTTTCCTAGTCCCTACCCCCACCATGAGCTTCTCCTGTTCCTTTCCTGAAAACCACATGGAAAGTTGATCCCTTGGCCTGTACGAAGAGTGTTGAAGGCCCAGGTTGATCTGAGCTTCAGCTCTGCCCACCGTAGGGCCTAAAGGAAAGCTCTGTGAAGATCTGACGGTTCTTCTAAGACTTCCAGCCCGGAACCCAGAAGCCATCGCTGCTGCCAAACTAATCAGGTATGGTGACCTGGTTAGTCACCTGGATGGCATCTCTAATAGACAAGGGTGACTCTGGAGTTTTGACATTTTCCCCAGGAGAATCTGTACTGTTCTGAGTCAGGAGCCAATACGCAGCTCACCTAACCCCATGGCATGAATGTTACGGATTGATTCGATCTTGGTGTTCCCAAGAAGAACAGAATACCTCCTATGGCTCCACAATGGCTTCACCATCTAGCTGCAAATCTGCAGAACCCTGGGGAAAGCCCTATGCCCTCCGCTCTGATGCTCGAGAGGACTGTTTGTGCACTCAACAGCAATAAATCCTCGTAAGGGTGGATTTCGACTTAGGAGGTGTGATGTTTGGTTTGTTTTCAAATAATAATGCAGGAAGCCAACAGCAGTGTTTTAATCCCCAAACAATGTTAAACCTCCCTCGGCTCCCTCCCTCGCCCTAGGATTGTCTCCCAAGCTTCCGAGCACAATAGATTTTTCTTAAAAGTTCCAGAGTGCCCAGGAATTTCCTGGCAACCAGCCACAGAGCCATGTTGAACTCCCTGTTTATATTGCTCAGATATCTTCTTTCCATTTAAATAATCAGTACTGTAAACTCTTGGCTTTCTAGTGGCCAGCATTAAAAGCACGCTTTATTTTGGTAGTAAAGAAAGGAAATCCAAGCAGTCACCAAAAAAGCACAACGAAGTACTGGTTACTATGACTCGCAAAACATCTTGACTGGCTGCAGCTGTGATCAGCAAATTCAATTCAACCCACATTCACTGAGCGAAGCATGAGTCTGGGGTCTGCATGAGTTGTGTGAAGCCATCTGACTCCTACTTCTTCCTTCTCTCTGATCTCCATGGCTTTGCAAGAGCATACAGCTTGGGTTACAGAAGACAACAACATGATGTGTTTGGAATGAAGACATACATAGCTAAAATATCACCACCCACCCGTTAGCATGGCCCAAATCCAAAACACACTGCCAGTACCAATACCAAATGCTGGTGAGGATGTGGAGCAATGAGCACTCTCCTTCATTTACTGGTAGGAATGCAAAATGGTACAGCCATTTTGGAAGACCGTTTGGCAGATTCTTAAAAAGCTAAACATAATCTTACCATGCAATTCAGCAACTGCACTCCTTGGTATTTAGCCAGAGGAGTTGAAAACTTATGTCTATACAAAAATGTTTATACCAGCTTTATTGATAACTGCCAAAACTTGGAAGCAACCAAGATGTCCTTCAGTAGGTGAGTGGATAAATAAACTGTAACATCTAGAATATTATCAGTGCTAAAAAGAAATGCGCTATCAAGCCATGCAGACGTGGACGAACCTTAAATGCATGTTAACTTAGTGAAAGAAACCAATCTAAAAAGACTGCATACTATATGATTCCAACTATGTGACATTCTAGAAAAGGCAAAGCTATGGAGACAGTGAAAAGATCAGTGGTTGCCAGGGATGGGGTGGGGTTCGGGGAGAGGTATGGATGAACAGGCAGAACGCAGGATTTTTAGGGCAGTGAAAATACTCTGTATAATACCATACCTAGTGACAGATACATAGTGCTACACATCTGTCCAAATCCGTAGAATGTACAACTCCAAGAGTGAATCTTAATGTAAACTGTGGAGTGATAATGATATGTCAGTGTAGGTTCATGGATTGCAAGGCATGTATCGCCCCGATGCTGGAAATTGGTAGCAGGGGAAAGCTGTGGGAGGGAGGGGGAGCAGTGGGTACGTCTGGACAATGGATTGGTGTTTGGGGTGATCAGTGGGAGGCTCACAGGGTGAATATGTAATATAGAAGGATATCTATGCCCTATAACCCATTCTCTGGGTCCCAGAAGAGGATATGAGAGGAGTGATGGTTAGGCTTAATACATCCCCAAAGGACCCAAGGGTCATGTCACCCTTGCATCTGGTAGGACAGGAGCAACACTGGGTATAGTTTGAGAGAGTACTAGTGCCCCCTGATGTTGGTCAGAGGGTACAGACTTCCAGTTATAAGATGAGTAAGTCCTGGGGATCTAATGTATATCATGGTGATTATAGTTAATAATACTGTTATCATACACTTGAAAGTTGTTAAGAGAATAGATCTCAAATGTTCTCATCACAAAAAAGAAACAGTAGTTATGTGACATGATGGGGGTATTAGCTAATGCTATAGTGGTAATCATTTTGTAATATATGAGTATATCAAATCAACTCTTTGTACACCTTAAACTTACACGATGTTATATGTCAATAATCTCAGTGAAGCTGGGGGAAAACTATCTAGCACCCATTTTGCCTGCCCAGAGTCTGAACCAACAGATAAATAAGACAAAGGGCTAAGCAAAGTAGATGATGTGAGTATCCTGTTCATTGCAGTTAAAGCGGGTACTGGAGAAGGCGGCTTCTGTCTGCAGACTCTAGGCTTTCTGATACTGAACCACGGAATTAGAAAGATTAGGTATCCAGGCTTCCAGACACAGAGTAGGGCCTGTTCCACTAGGGTCACTTCAAGTCCCCAAGACAGCACAGGCTGTCTTCAACTGGCTGGTGGCCATTTCCAAGAGTGAGAGTGGTGGGGGCAGGGCTGCAAATGCCCTGTCGCTCTTCCAACATCAGCAGGTCAGTCACTCCTCCTCCCCAAAGTGGAGCGAATGAATGGTGGAAAGCAGCCAGGAATGTTCCCCTATCAGATGTGGAAAACACATGTCTGGGATGGGGAAAATCATTCCTCCCCTACGCTGCCAAACACAGACAAGATGATTAGAAGAGCACGTAGTCTTCCGCACAAATCCCAGCGGTTACATTTGTCCTGTTCTTCTTTGTTTCAGATACATTGAGCATTACTTGGAGGAGTTCTTAATATCTGCCAATAGGTACTTCATGGTTGGCCACAGAGTCATATTTTACATCATGGTGGACGATGTCTCCAGGATGCCCTTGGTAGAGCTGGGTCCTCTGCGTTCCTTCAAAGTGTTTGAGATCGAGCCTGAGAAGAGGTGGCAGGACATCAGCATGATGCGTATGAAGACCATTGGGGAGCACATTGTGGCCCACATTCAGCATGAAGTGGACTTCCTCTTCTGCATGGACGTGGACCAGGTCTTCCAAGATAGCTTTGGAGTGGAGACCCTGGGCCAGTCAGTGGCTCAGCTGCAGGCCTGGTGGTACAAGGCAGATCCCTATGAGTTTACCTATGAGAGGCGGAAGGAGTCTGCAGCCTACATTCCATTCGGCCAGGGGGATTTTTATTACCACGCAGCCATTTTTGGAGGAACACCCACTCAGGTCCTAAACATCACCCAGGAGTGCTTTAAGGGAATCCTCCAGGACAAGAAAAATGACATAGAAGCTGAGTGGCATGATGAAAGTCACCTAAACAAGTATTTCCTTCTCAACAAACCCACTAAAATCTTATCCCCAGAATACTGCTGGGATTATCACATAGGCCTGCCTTCAGATATTAAGACTGTCAAGATATCTTGGCAGACAAAAGAGTATAATTTGGTTAGAAATAATATCTGACTTTAAACTGGGCCAGTAGGTTTCCGAACTTGAGAGAGTATGATTCTGGCGACTTTCTCAGAAGAGTAACACTTAACTTTTAAACAATACTAACAAAACACCAACACAGCAAATACTTGCTCTTCTTCCTTATTAACTTTGAACCTGGCAGTATGGGAGAATGAACCTATGGTAATCAGATGTAAATTCCCAGTGATTTCTTTATCTATTTTGGGTTTGGGGAAAATACTATCAACTGAACCAAAAATAAAAAATAAAAAAAATTGACACAGGCAAAGAAAAAGCCAGAAACACTCTGCACGTGCCGGATAATGTACTGGAGAAAAGAGTGCTAAGGAAGTGTTTGGCAACAAGATACAGTTGTGGGGGGTCATCCCCTGGACTTCAGTGTCCTTGCTGAGTTGCTCGGCAGCAGAACTCTGAGTAAGGACACAGTCCCCCTGGGCAATCCTCGGATGGTTTCAGTAGCCGACTGCTTCAGGCCATTGGCTGTCCATGTTCTTTTCCCATCAGGAAAATGTCATTTGGCTTCTGTACAGAAGATTGGTGGAGGTTCCCCAATGGATATCACGGGTGGTGAAGGTTTGGAGTCCCAGGGAATGTGAATGAGCCAGTGGGGGCTCAGCATGGAGTGAAAACAAAGACTCAAAGTGAGTTTGCCATGAAGTGGCAGAGAGTGGGAAAAGAGGAGGCTGGTCACTGTGGGCCACCCCTGAGGGGCTCAGGGTACGGGGTTGGTGCTTAAACACAGCACGGATCCAGGTGCTGAGTGGGAGGCCATGTGGGCGATCTCCGGCCTCCTCAGACCCACAACGACCGGAGCGGGGGGGGCTGGCATGGAAGATGCTTCTTGTTTTGTCCAAGTCACTTTCAGTCTGCCGGACTCTGCCACTTGTGTGTCTTCAGTTCTGTGGCCGGAGGAAGTGGATGGTGTCAGAGAAGGCAGAGGCCCATGGTGGACTGAAGAGGCTGGCTGGGAGTTCCACTTTCCAGACCTGGGCTTCATGACAATCAGTTGTCAACGTGTCCTGCCACCACCTGCTTTAACCCTCAGGGGCTCCCAGCCCATCATGCCCCAAAGTGGAGGGCTGACAATCCAGGAGTGGACCGGATTGGAAAAACCCTCTCGTTTTCCCCCGCCCCGTCTGCACTAAAGCAGTGTGACAACCAGATACGGTGAATAAGATGGATAATTGATTTTATATCAAAAGCAGAGGGGATGGCAATGGGAGATCCAGTCCTCATGACTGAACATCTTAACACACAGTTCCCTTCTCTAAGAGAAGCTCGGAAATCCTACATATTCTTTAAAGTTAAGCAGTTCAGTGTCAAGGAAGTTGGGAGGCAACATCTACATAGGCAGGTATATTTATAGTTTGCTTGTGTTCCAGTTTGGGTCATTTTGTTTCCATTTTTAAGTGATGGATTTGAAGAGCCACTGCCCTGGCTCCACAGTGGGCACAATGGGCTTATGTGATCCAAATGAAACCCACATTTTTTCCTACCATTTCACTGTGTCTCCTACTCTTCAGCCCTTGCCAAAAAAATCTCACAACCCAGCAAAACCAAACCAAACCAACAAAAGTCCTGAAGAAGTGGACTTCGTGAAAGAAAACGAAGACCACACGTCTGTTAGGATGCTGCCTCTCCAGGATTCAAGTTTTCCGGGATCCATTCTGGAGTAGAGACAGTTGAGCGTTTAAGTCCTACACCAAAGAAATGATCTATCTTAGAAGATTAGGGGAAAGGGTTGATGTTTACTTTTGAGGGAATCTTGATTTCTTTTTATTCATTTAAATTTAAATCCCAAGTGAACAAACTCAAGATCTCATGAATAGTTATTCTTAAACATTAAAAAAATAATAATAATAAAATTCCTGATTCACAACTGAATAAATTATTTTCTCAGTAGATTCTGGTCTGGTCATGGATTGTGCACTTCCTCCCAAAGATGTTCTGAATCGTCCACTACACAATTTTACATTCTTAGACTCCAAAAAGTCCTGAGGTCCTTCTAAAAATGTGTTCACTCTTACGAAGAGAGAAGATGGTTGAGAGTCCCAAACTTTCAAAACAACAAATGCTTATGGAGAGCTTTTACAAAGTGGTACATTGAAGTAATTAACTGCCCATGAAGGAACCAGAAAGAAAAGGCTTGCCCCTGAAGCCTAGGGTGGGGCGCCAGGGCAGAGGGAGAAAACAATGTCATAACTACATCTGGGGGTTATTAGTCCTGATCTCTGGGGAATATATGTGGCCCAGGGAGCCCTGGGAAAAGGCTGGACTTGCAGCAAAATCAGGGTGGGTAGATTGGTAATAAATAGATGAAAGGTGACGAGACTGATGGAATGCAGCGCACTAGATACACAACAGGGCATCATTCCCTCATTAGAATTATTTTCATTTTATAGATGAGCCAAGTGATGTTCAGAAAGGCTAGCCACCTGGCTAGAAAATGACTGAGCTGAAGCTCAAACCAGAGAAGCCGACAAGGATAGATGTGTTGACACCATACATCTGATGGGCCATGTTTCATATCAAAGAAAATGCAACTTTACAGAAGGATCTTGGAAAGGGGCATTTTTGCCGTAAGAATTAATATTTTAAAAACTAGATACATCCCCAAGCCTGTTGTACTATTTCCCACTTTTTGTGTACTAAACCTGCCCTAAATGCATTAAATTAGTTAAAATGGATCATGTAAAAAAAAATAAAAGACTGTGATCATTCTTACCTTTACTTTGTGGATGCAGGGCTGATAGAAGCCCTGGGGGCACACACTAGCTGTTGTGAAGGCAGGTGCCACGGAGGGCACGATTGGGTGGGTGGGGGGGCAGGTGAAAGAGACAAGCCACGCCTCCACCTTCCACTCCACCTCTAATCTGGGGGTCACATGCAGCTGGAAGGGGACACATTTCTTTAAGCCCTGAAGGGCCTTAACTTCTCTTGTCCTTCTTGGAATGACGCGTCTTTGATGTCTCCCAGCCAAAGTGACCATGTGATTTACCAATAAGGGAATCATGGTTATGGCAATATATAAGTGTTTATTAAATGCACTATTTGTTAAATGTGCCTTATATAAATGAGTAACAGAGGCACAATAGCATACTAACAGGTAAAAGGTCATAGAAAGCATGAACGCATAACATACCAATGCATACTTTTTAAGGCGAGGAAAGCAGGGTTAAGTAAGGATCCATTGGTCAAAGCCTCAGATCTATAAGGGTGCCGACTAGAATTCGCACCCAGGACTTTCTGACTCTAAATCCTTTGTTCTTTTCACAGCTCCTGTCTGTTTCCCTCAATCTCTCACATATGTGCAAGCGTGCATACATGCGCACACACACACACATACATTTTAGTCATCTTGTTTTTGAAACTTGACACCAGAGGAATCAATACCAAAAGCTCTCAATTCTTTTATTAGGCATTAAAAAGAGAAAACTTAGTAGACCAAAACCTCTCAGAATGCAGGTCTAAAGCCATCATAGCGCCGTGTTAGAGAGGCAGACAAATGAAACGTGAGCAATACAGGGTCCTGGGAAGCATGGAGAAAGGAAGGAGGAAGCTGCCTCAGAGGGGCTGACTCTGAGCTTTAAAGGAAGAGAAGGGGGTAACTGAGGAGTGGAGCTGGAAGGAGGTTTCAGAGCGAGGAGCAGCAGATGTAAAGCACAGAGGGCTGCCAGGAGACCTTCCCAGAGACCCACACAAATGGTGCTGGGGCCTTGGCACTGGCTGAAATCAGCTGGCAGAGCCCATGTGGAAAGCAGAAAAGACCATGTGAGTACTTTGGCTGGTTGAGGACTCCACATTTGCCTGACATTTGTGGTTCTCTTTCTCCCCTAACAGCAATGCCAGGGCTCCTTGATGGAGTCTACATGGTTTCCATGGAAACTGGTACCATGGTTGGAGCAAGGGATCCAGACTAAGCAAATCAACACTTTCCACCCCCTTGGTGGCAATGATTGATTTGGGGATGGGCAGGTGACCTAAACTAGTCCACTCAACGTGAGTCTCAGGTCCTTTCAGGAAATGAAGCATGTAGTATTAGGAGCTTGACCATGGGAAGGTCAGCCTTAGGATGGAACAGGGATGCTGAAGGAAATACTGTTCTTGATGACAAGCCTGAGTCACGGAAGCCTGCACTGCCTGTGGGCTTTTCAAATTAAGAGTCCCATTATTAAGTCAGTTGGAAATGGGCTTTCTCTTATAACTGAAAAATATCCCCATTGAACCCTTCTAGAATTGTAGCTGAAAGGCAGGTCCACAGTCTGCCTTTGCATCAGTCCCAGGCCCCCACTACATCTCAGAGGCACTGCTTAACTCATACCTACTGAACGAATGAATGAACGAATGATCACATCCACTCCCATCATACTTAAGAAGTAACTGTTTTCCATTTAAAATTTTTAAATTTTGATTGTGGACTCTGTCCTACCACAGAGCGGATACTTTCATATCTGGCACCTGGAATATTTCCTCCTGTATGTAGTACACAGCATAAGGACTTAGGAATTGCAGCCTGGGCTTCGGGCTCTAACCTGGTGCCATAACCTACTGGGTTTAGTGCTGCTTAAGGTCAGTGATGCAGGGACCAATTGGCTTCATCAGTGCGGAGCAGTGGTTCTCAACCAGGATGACTTTGCACCACACCCCCCGCCCCCCTCCCTGACCCCAGGGACATTTGGCAATGTCTGAAGATATTGTTGGCTGTCACAGCTGGGAGGCAGGGGATGCTACTCACATCTAGTGGGTAGAGGCCAAGGATGCAGGTAAACATCCTACAATGCACAGGACAGCCCCCAAAATAATGATCTGGCTCAAAATGTCAAGAGTGATGAGGTTGAGAAACCGTGGTGTAAAGTTCCTTTGGACTTCATTAAGGAAGAAACACTGGGGAGTCAACATGAGTAATACCCAGTGGCCTATCCCCTAGGGAGAGTCCCTGATGGGAATCAAGAGCCTTAAACTCACCTCTTACTCCTGGAACATTCACAGCTAAAACAGAAGTAGTTCCCTATACTGGACACTAGAGGGCAGGGGTTTCCAAAGATTATACTTCTCCAAAGCAACTGCAGTGATTAAAAACATTCCTCTCTGGATCTGGTAAAGACCACACATTTGTAGAAATAGATATGAATAAATGCAAATAGCTATAAGTATCTAAAGAATGTGGCTGTGAAAAATCAGCCAAAGTTAGAACATACTTTTAGTGAGCTGACTGTAACTGTTCAGAAAAAAACATGGTTATGCTAGCTAGGTATTTTAGTTACAAATATTTTGATTGCTGGGGTGCCAGGGTGGCTCAGTTGGTTGGGTGTCTGATTTAGGCTCAGGGTATTATCTTGGGGTCCTGGGGTCAAGCCCTGTATCAGGCTCTGTGCTCAGCAGGGAGTCTGCTTGTCCTTCTGCCTCTGCCCCCACCCCCTCCGGCTAATGCACATGCTCTCTCTCTCAAATAAATAAATAAAATCTTTTAAAAAATATTTTGATTGCAAGGAACAGGCATCCCCCTTGAGCTGTCTAAATCTGAAAGGGAGATTTTTGGGAGGCTATTTTTTGGGATGGAAAGTTCCACTGAATACAAGAGAGAGTTGATAACCAGACAGTAGTATACTGAAGCTGGTTTATGCCTGCTTGTTTCCCAACTCCCTGTGCAGGGACTTCACCATGGTAGCTTGATACGGGCCACGCTGGGAGTACTGACACCATGGGAATCAGCAAACCCTGGAAATCAGGGCTCTTTTCCCTTTCCTTTTCCATTTTTCTTTTTTAGGAGTTGGTTGTGTAAAAATTTTCCAGCACATCACTATAGCCAGGACATGAGCAGGAGCCAGGGAAGTTCTAAGGGCTTCAACAGCTAAAAATTGTCAACTTTCCCTACGGGTCTGTCAGTATGGCTCAGCCCCAACTATTTCCAGACTCAGGGTTTCTTTTTTTTTTTCCTAAGATTTTATTTATTTATTTATTTGACACACAGAGAGAGATAGTGAGAGCAGGAACACAAGCAGGGGGAGTGGGAGAGGGAGAAGCAGGCTTCCCACTGAGCAGAGAGCCCGACGTGGGACCCTATCCCAGGACCCTGGGATCATGACCTGAGCTGAAGGCAGATGCTTAACGACTGAGCCACCCAGGCGCCCTTTTTTTTTTTTTTTTAAGATTTTATTTATTTATTTGACAGAGACACAGCGAGAGGGGGAAAACAGCAGGGGGAGTGGAAGACGGAGAAGAAGGCTTCCCACGGAGCAGGGAGCCCGATGTGGGGCTCGATTCCAGGACCTGGGATCATGACCCGAGCCGAAGGCAGACGCTTAACAACTGAGCCACCCAGGCACCCCTGGACTCAGGGTTTCTTCCTTCAAAACTTTCAAATTCCTGGAAAAGAAAACACACACAGCACAGTATCCACTCCTGCTCCCTGCCACTGTGCCACAGGGCAGGCTTACCAGAGGATGGATTACACTGCGGGGCAGTTCTCAGAGGAGGACGTATTGTGAGCTGGGTAGATACCTCTCACAGTGTCTATTGCACGCCACTTACAGCTGTCTAGCTGTCAATCACTTCTTCCCACATATCTAAAATATTCCCTGCTACCATGATCCAAAAACATGAGGCATTACCCTAGCACAGCCCCCTCTCCTAAAAACAGACTGCAGAATCCACAGATAACATCAGAAGGCTGGGCTTCTCAGAGTCCTTTCTCCAGATAATAACTATGTCTCCTTTGGTTCCTTAGAGAACCCATCTGACTATTCGGCAATCTATAAAATAAATGGTAAGCTTAGCTCACACCTGAAACACACTAGAATCAGGGGTGAGACACAAGGAAGGAAGAGGGAAAAAGTTATAGCAACACTTGTTTAAAAGAAGGAAATGATGGTTATCTGCTCGAGAGGCATTTCCTTACTCTGGAACTCAGTGGGCCTCTGCTGTAGGTTTCCTATCAGGGCTAGGCACAGTCTATCCATCATCCCATTCTACTGTGGATTCTCTCAACTATGTAAGATAGGACTGGTCATAAGAGTCCAGTGTCAGGGCAACTGGCCTGCAAGCTGGACGAGCTGGGGAGCTTTCTCTTGTCCAGGATCCCACTGAAGGTCACTGCTTTTGTTTATATTATCAGGCAAATGGGAGGCAACATGTGTGGGGCACTGCCTCCAAAATCCAAAGTAGCCCATAGGAGTTATGCCTCTCTCTTAGATGTAGGGGGTATAAAGCCCTGGTTCTCTGCATCCTAGAATTACCTGGGGAGCTAATATTGATGCCTGGTTCTGACCCCACAGATTCTGATTCAATTGGATGGGCACTAGGACTTTTAAAAGCTTCTTAATCTCAGGAAACAAACTGAGGGTTGCTGGAGTGGTGGGGTTGGGAGGGATAGGGTGTCTGGGTGATAGACATTGGGGAGGGTATGTGCTATGATGAGCGCTGTGAATTGTGTAAGACTGCTCAATCACAGATCTGTACCTCTGAAACAAATAATACATTATATGTTAAAAAAAAAAAAGAAGATAGCAGGAGGGGAAGAATGAAGCGGGGGAAATCGGAGGGGTAGACGAACCATGAGAGACGATGGACTCTGAAAAAGAAACTGAGGGTTGCTGGAGTGGGGGGTGGGGTGGGAGGGATGGGGTGACTGGGTGATAGACACTGGGGAGGGTATGTGCTCTGGTAAGCGCTGTGAATTGTGCAAGACTGTTGAATCTCAGATCTGTACCTCTGAAACAAATAATGCAATATACGTTAAGGAAAAAAAAAAAAGAAGAAGAAGGTAGCAAGAGGGGAAGAATGAAGGGGGGGAAACTGGAGGGGTAGATGAACCATGAGAGATGATGGACTCTGAAAAACAAACTGAGGGTTCTAGAGGGGAGGGGGGTGGGGGGATGGGTTAGCCTGGTGATGGGTATTAAGGAGGGCACATTCTGCATGGAGCACTGGGTGTTACATGCAAACAATGAATCATGGATCACTACATCAAAAACTAATGATGTAATGTATGGTGATTAACATCACATAAAAAAAAAAAGCTTCCCAGGTAGAGAGGATTCCGGAATATGGTGGACTAGGAAGCACCAGAAATCTGTCTCCCCACCTAGACAACAATTGCACTGGCAGAATCTGTCTGACGTAACTATTTTGGAACTCCTGAGCCACTTCCTAGGGAGGGCTTGGATGGTACACTAAGGTTACTTTTGGTCAATTTCAGCTCTTAGCACAGTAGCAGCCACCCCTTCTCCACCTCCAGCCATGTGGCAGGCTACGGTGTACATGTTCCTGGCAGCTTGCGGGAGCCAGAATGGGCAAAAGGGACCCTGTCCTCCACATATCAGGGGCCTGTGCTCTGACCACGAATTGCTGCTTATGATCACAGAGATGCAGACAGAGGCGGGCAGCTATAGTGGCTGCACCTACCCCACTGTTGCAAGCCCCTCCCCCTTCAGTTAAAGTGACTGCCCGAGGATTTAAAGGGCCAGCACTCCTTTTCTCTCTCTTCATTTTTCTCTTTTCCTCTTTTGGGAGCCAGAGTGGGAGATTCAATAATGACTACATATACAGGAAAATTATTTTTTTTTTTTTTTTTTTAAAGATTTTATTTATTTATTTGAGAGAGAGAGAATGAGAGAGAGCACATGAGAGGGGGGAGGGTCAGAGGGAGAAGCAGACTCCCTGCCGAGCAGGGAGCCCGATGCGGGACTCGATCCAGGGACTCCAGGATCATGACCTGGGCCGAAGGCAGTCGCTTAACCAACTGAGCCACCCAGGCGCCCTATACAGGAAAATTATTAAGTGACCATGCATGCCCAGGGAAAGGCTTAGAAAAGACCTCAGAAGGCCTTAAATTTACACCTTACGCTGATCCTTGGCTCAAAGACAGCCTACAATAATCAAAAAAGCAAAAACAATAAATGAAAACAATAACAAAAACAGTTAACCCTGGGGAAAAAGGATAATCTGACTTCCAGACTTATCCCAGTATTAGATTTAAATGTCCAGTTTTCAACAACAACAAAAAAATCACAAGGCATACAAAGAAACATTAAAGTATGGCTCATTCAAAGGAAAAATAAACAGAAACTTCCTGAAAAAGGCCTGATGGCAGATATACTAGACAAAGGCAACTGTTAACGATGCTCAAAGACCTAAAAGAAGACATGGGGAAAGTCAAGAAAATGATGTATGAACAAAATGGAAGTAACAATCAAAGAGAGAAAAAACCGAAAGAGAAACCAAAAAGAAATTCTGGAGTTGAAAATTACAATACCTGAAATGAAAAATTCATTAGAGGGACTCAAAGGCAGATTTGAGCAAGTGAAAGGAAGAGTCAGTGACCTGGAAGATATAGGACAATAAATATCATGGAGTTTTTGAGCAAGTGAAAGGAAGAGTCAGTGACCTGGAAGATATAGGACAATAAACATCATGGAGTTTGAGGACCAGAAATTAAAAAGACTGAAGAAAAGTGAACACAGCCTAAGAGACATGGGACACCATCAAGTGGAGCAACATACACATTGGGGGCATCCCAGAAGGAGACGAGGGAGAGAATATGTGAAGAGATAATGCCAAAAACATCCCAAGTTTGATGAGAGAGATGAATGTAGACATCCAGGAAGTTCAATCAACTCCAAGTAAGATGAACTGAAAAAGACACACATTGAGATACATTATAATCAAACTTTTGAAAAACAAAGATAAAGACAAAGAGAATCTTGAGAACAGCAAAAGAGAAAGGACTCATCACATACAAGGGACCTTCCATAAGATTACTGGCAGATTTCTTGTCAGAAACTTTGGAAGTCAGAAGGGAGTCTTGCAGGGTGAAATGAAAGGACACTAGACAGGGGCGCCTGGGTGGCTCAGTCGGTTAAGCGTCTGCCTTCCACTCAGGTCATGATCCCAGGGTCTTGGGATCGAGCCCCGCATCGGGCTCCCTGCTCAGTGGGAAGCCTGCTTCTCTCTCTCCCGCTCCCCCTGCTTGTGTTCCCTCTCTCGCTGTGTCTCTCTCTGTCAAATAAATAAATAAAATCTTTAAAAAAAAAAAAAAGAAAGGACACTAGACAGTAACTCAAAGACATACGGAAAAATAAAGATATCCATAAAAGTAAATACATGGGCAATTATAAAAACTAGTATTGTAACAATGGTTTGTAACTCTAGTTTTTGCTTCCTATGTTACTAAAGAGACTAATACACTTTTTAAAATTACTAGTCTAAAAGCTAGTATTATAACTTCAAATTTTGTTTTCTACATAATTTAAGAGGCTAATGCATTTAAAAGAATTACTAGTTCATGTTTTTTGGATATACCATGTATAAAGATGTAATTTCATGACATCAACAACCACAAAGAATGGGGACAGAGGTGTAAAGGAACAGAGTTTTGGTATGTTATTGAAGTTCAAGATGGTATCAATTCTAATTTGAGTATTATAATTTCAGTATGTTCACTGCAATCCCCACGATAACCACAAAGAAAATAGCTACAGAATATACACAAAAGGAAATGCAAAAAGAATTTAAATATTTCATTACAAAAAATAAACTAAACACAAAAGAAGACAGTAATGCAGAAAATGAAGAACAACAACAACAAAAGGCTATAAGGCATATAGAAAACAAATAGCAAAATGATAGAAGTAAGTCCCTCCTTACAATAATTACATAAAGGTTAAACCTTTATTCTTATGAAGTGGCTAGGATGTTCAAGGTCATGGAAAACACCTACCTAAGTGACTAAATAAATGTTTTTTCTGTTCCCTTTAAAAAAAAAAAAATTCTTGTGCTGTTTCCCTGTTTACTGTAACCACACCTTCTTAATAGTAAGCTGTCTCGGGGCGCCTGGGTGGCTCAGTCGTTAAGCGTCTGCCTTCGGCTCAGGTCACGATCCCAGGGTCCTGGGATTGAGCCCCGCATCGGGCTCCCTGCTCGGCAGGAAGCCTGCTTCTCCCTCTCCCACTCCCCCGCTTGTGTTCCTGCTCTCACTATCTCTCTCTGTCAAATATATAAATAAAATCTTTAAAAAAAACAATAGTAAGCTGTCTCAAACACTTCCTGAGAGTAGATGGGCTTTCAATGTTATTATTTCAATATTATTATGCCTGTTCATGCCTTATGATCTTATTTGTCCAACCAGAGGACAGTGTACCCCCAGGCTTCCCGCTCTTTCCCCTCCTCTGGAATGCCCCCAATTTGGAGAGACTGTCATAATGACAGAGTGTGAAAACTTCTGAATGTGGGTGGCTAAGGTGGCTTCTTCTTTTTTTTTTTTTTTAAGATTTTATTTATTTATTTGACAGAGAGAGACTCAGCAAGAGAGGGAACACAAGCAGGGGGAGTGGGAGAGGGAGAAGCAGGCTTCCTGCTGAGCAGGGAGCCCAATGCGGGGCTCGATCCCAAGACCCTAGGATCATGACCTGAGCTGAAGGCAGATGCTTAATGACTGAGCCACCCAGGCGCCCCTAAGGTGGCTTCTGATTGCAGTTAAAAATTTTTTTTTTTAAAGATTTTATTTATCTACTTGACACAGAGAGAGAGATAGAGAGAGCAGGAACACAAGCGGGGGGGTGGGAGAGGGAGAAGCAGGCTTCCCGTAGAGCAGGGAGCCCAATGTGGGGCTCGATCCCAGGACCCTGGGATCATGACCTGAGCCGAAGGCAGACGCTTAATGACTGAGCCACCCAGGCGCCTCTGATTGCAGTTTAAATGTAAATGGATTTTCATTTCCTCTCTTTTTCACATAAGATGATTAACATTGATCTATCCTTCATTTCACTGACCTTTTCTTCTAGAGTATACAATCCATTTGTAAGCCCATCCACTAACATCCTCATTTCAAATACAGTACTTTCAAAGTTCTAGAATGTCCATTTTTAAACAGCTTTCCTCTGTTCATTTGTTTTGACCAAGTTTTCCATTAAATCCTCAAACATTTTTATAATAGTTCCTTTAAAGTCCTTGGTTACCACTTTGAACATCTGATTTATATTGGGGTCTTGTTCTCTTCAGTATGGGGCACATATTCCTGTTTCTTTGCATGCCTAGGAATTTTCCAAAATGTATACCTGACATTATAGATGACATGTAGAGACTCTGGATTCTGTTATTTTCCTCTAAAGAGTGTTGATTTTTGTTTGGACAGATAGTTAACTGGGCTGGACTCAAATTCCAAACTCCATTTATCCTGCAGGGAGCATTGGCGGAAATTGCTCAATTTCAGATGTTGCTATTTCCTAGGGAAACTGCAGTTTTTCCTAAGCATGGACAGTTTAGTTGTCCTCCAGGGTTTAAGTCAGAGTTTCTATGCAGATTTTGGGGTACCCCATTCTGTGTTTTCCTCTTTCTGTTTTCTATATTATTTTTTAGCCTCCTTTACATGTATGAATTTCATCCTCTGACCGCTCATGTCTTTCTCTGTGAGTTCTAGCCACCCAACTCTGTGTGAATTGGGCGGTAACCTCAGATGAAAAGTTGTATAAATGTAAATTTTACCCAATACACTTCCTTCCTTTCAAGGATCAACTAGTTTTGTTCCATCTCTTTTGCCTTCAAATAATTTTATTTAATTTTTATTTTATTTTCCCTTCCAGGACTTATGACTGTCATCTATGGGAGCATTAGTCTGGTATGATCTACTTTCCTATGACTCAAAACATTCTAATTCTGTATTAATTTAATTATCTTTCTTCACCATCCCCATTTTTTCTTCTAGGAAGAATGGAGATCAACAGAAAACTTCTAACATTAATAATAGATTTTATTTCCTGTATGGATCATGTATGGTATGTAATATTTAGGTCACTATAAACCATTGGTGAGTAGTAATGGCTTAATTATTAATTTCTTAATGGTGTCTTTCAATGAGCAAAAGTTTTCTAATTATAATAAAGTATAATTTATCATTTTTTTAGTTGTTGTTTTCTGTCACTTTCTAAGGGACCTTTATCTATCCCCAGGTTAGAAAGATATCCTATGTTTTTCTCTAAAAGCTTGTGGCTTTAGCTTTTATGCTTACATCTATAATTCATTTTGAATTAGCTTTTGGTATGTGTCAGATACACACAACATAGGTGAGTTCCAAAACCTTGAGTGGAAAAAAAAAAAACCCAAATGCAAAGAATACATGCCATGCAATTCTACTTATATGAAGTTCTACAGCAGGAATAACTCCGCTATGGTAATAGAAATCAGAACACCGGTTTCCTGGATGGGAGAGAGTAGTGACTCAAAGGGGCACAAGAAAAAAGTTACTGGGGTCATGGAGACATCCTGAATCTTAATTGAAGTGGTATTTACATAGACATGTACATGTGTAAAAAACCCAATGAGCTATACACTTAAATTGCATGTGTTTTACTTCATGTAAATTGTACTTCAATTAAAAATGTATTATAAAAAAAATCCCAAGTAAGGAAAAGAACTTCAAGGATCCTGTTTTTTTCCCCTAAATGGAACAAAATCTAGTCCCTTGGTAATGACAAAGAGAAGCTACTGGCATATGAATTGTTATGATTGCAAGTATCTAATTCTTTCATCATCAAAAGAGAATCTGATGACATCATCATTCCCAGAAGACTGAACTAATAAACAGGCGAACTGGGTAGTGCCGTAGAACCAATACCAGGTTATCTGATTCATGATTTTTCAAAGGTCTCAGAATGTCCTGCTTGAAAACTGCCCACTTGAGATTTTCCACATGCCTTCTCAAACCACCATACTGTAAATGTTAAGTCTCTAAGGAAGAAACTATATAAAAGTCCTATGTGATCTTAGGAAAACAAAAGGTAAGAGTTTGTCCTTAATTTCAACCAAACTAAGCCACATTCAATTCCTTTTCTGCACACAATTTCGTAAGTACATAGACTGAGTATCACAAAGGAGCTTTATAAACTTCATGGCAAAATTCCAAGGTCAAAGTACAAATAATCTAAAAATTATAGTTCAGCCTCTAGCCCATACTTGGAATCAATTTTATATTCAAATACTTTTGAGGAAGAGCATCTATTTTATGCTGTTATTGGTCCTATCACCTATCTTGGAATGATCAACTTCATAATATTAATTCATTAAAAATAAGTTCCTTCACAACTATACCCCTCCTTAAAGTCCAAGTAAGTATTTTCACAATTATCTCTTTTCTCTGACACCCCACCCTGTAAGTTAGGCCGGGAAGTGGCATTTGTATTTTGATTTTCTGTAGGAAAAGCCCTGTGCACTCTAGAAAACACAAATGAAGGTTATAAAATCTCTTGCATCAAGGCCAGCTTAGACCAGCTAATGTCCTAGCTAGCTCCCACAAAAAGTGCCTCCACAGACTCAATTCTATTTTCATATAGAGAGACATCCAAGGACCAGATGTCCTCAAATCCTAGCCAATATCTATTAAATCAGCTGGTTTAAGTCACGGAGAATCACAATTCAACACAGCTTACTCTGTATACATCGTGTACCATTGTGCTGTATTTAATCTACTTTTATCTGTTTCTTTTTCCTCTCAGGAAAGGATGAAATATGGAAGAAAAATAATTCAACTGTTATTATTTTTATTGTTTCTATGGGCTTTGCACAGACAGTATCATTTCAGGTAATTTTTAAAAATTAATGAATATTTTATTCTGGAGTTTGGTAAGGATCTAGTTTGTCAGAAAGGTGATAGGCTAACCCCCTGAATAAATAAGCATCCAAATGTATCAATCCAATATACCCAGAAATATCCAGATGGCATTCAAATATATCAGCATAAGCATAACCTTCAGCATAAAAGTTCTTTGTTTCTAATGTGATCAAAGCTAAACATAATTTTGGTAGGCTCCTATGTGTGAGGAGAAGCAATGTTAAGCTACCAAGATAGTGACCATGTAATTATGGCAGTTAGCAAATGTTAGAGAAACTGCCATTTTTAAATAGGTGGCATCTTTAAGAAACATCCCTAATACTGGTGACTTCCGGCACTATGTATGGTATCTGCCTTCCACATAGTTACACAAGTAGAAAGAATTCATTGGCAATCAGCAAATTCCATTGTTTCAATGATATTAAGTTAGTTCTTCTTTCATTTGTAGCTCAAATAATTAGGTTTCCTTTTTTTAAGATATAGCATATGAAGTCCTTAACTGCAGTAATTTTTTTTTTATTATGGTCATTACTGTATCTCTCTACAACCAATAATGTTGGCACACAATATGTGTCTTAGTCTGTTCGAGCTGCTATCCCTCTGTGCTCTCTCTCTCTCAAATAAATAAATAAAATCTTCAAAAAAATTAAATGTGGAAACCCTTTGTATAAGTTTAAAAGTAATATGATTATTTTTGTCTATCTTAAGCACAAAGAAACTACAGAAGATACACCGGTGCTGGTAAGTCTTATTTACAAATATGCTATGACCTCTTCTTTGAGGACAAAACCTGTTGGAGGGCAGTGGGGTACCTGCAAGTCCTTGGCTCCTGCAGGCAGGTAAACCAAAGCAATTTTACAAACATATGTTGGAGATGCTTGTGTAAGGTCAGAGGACTAGGAGTACTAGGAGTGAGAAGTGGTTAGGGGAAACGTGTGATGGGAGCCAGAACCCAGCTTCCAGGAATCTTGGGTCTTTTAAAGCTCTGGGAAATCACACAGGAGTAAAGTTTTGGTTAAAAGATTCAGGAGATTGTTATTAACCACAAGCCACCTACAAAATCATACTATCAGAACGTACGCAGAGAGGAAAACTTCCTTAAAGATTGTGCAAGGCCCGAAATCATAACATGTTCTTCAGTTTCTCCCTGCAGTCATGGGAACCCACATAGTGAAGTAAAAGAAACTTTCTTTCTGATGCTTGTTGTGTGGAAGAGCCTTATGTCTCTGGTGGGTCCATAGTGCACAACACTCTCAGCAGGACTGTGACTCCATATGTGGGTGAGCTGCTCCGTGCATGAAAATAATACAGTAAGATGGTTTTCATGGGCAGGGTATGTTTCCCCTCCACAGAGCCATGGCTAACAGGGGACAGTAACTCTCAACCACCTGAAAACAAGAGGAAAACCCCTAGACAAAGGGGGGAACATGCAAGGGAAGCCTGCTGCAGCAGAGGCTGGGAGAAAGAAAGATTTAATATGTTTCCTGGTAAAATGTACACAATGCAACACAATCTAACAATTGCTCTATCATTAATATTAGCTCTCCTTAGCATCAGGCCTTACACATATGGCCTTAACACACTAATTCAGCATCCAAAGGCTTTGCTGTCAATGAGGCAGGTGCCTGTGTAGAAGGCCATGGTCTTAGTCACACCCTGGACACTGCAGTGCTCACTCATGACATACAGCTCAGCTCCACAGCTGCCCAATCCCCTCCTGAACTCAGCCCAGGATCAACTCTCCAAAGATAAGCTAGCTAGGGGGCCATTAGAGCGTATAGCAAGGAGGAAGTAAGGACGCAGGCCCAACTATTTGTCTTTCCACCTGCTGTGTGACTACGGACAAGATAATAAAAACTCTTTGTGCCTCAATTTCCTTATCTAGTAAAATGAGGATAATAATAATGACAACAATACCTATCTCATAGAGGTGGATTAAATTATTATTTATTTATTTATTTATTTATTTATTTATTTATTTATTTATTTATTTATTTGACAGAGAGAGACACAGCGAGAGAGGGAACACAAGCAGGGGGAGTGGGAGAGGGAGAAGCAGGCTTCCCGCTGAGCAGGGAGCCCGATGCGGGGCTCGATCCCAGGACCCTGGGATCATGACCTGAGCCGAAGGCAGACGCTTAACGACTGAGCCACCCAGGCGCCCCGAGGTGGATTAAATTAGATAATACTTAGGAAAGTATTCCATAAGTATTAGCTATTAATGAAGGGAATCTAACCTCATCCAGCAGGTTAGAGTATACTTCCCTTAAGTAGGGATATTTAACACGAGACCTAAAGGCTATGTGGGAATCAACTGGTTGAAGTCGTGGCGTGTTTAAGGAAATTTAAAGAGGCAAGTGAGTCTGGAAAACTGTCACTGTGGGGCTGGGTAGGAGACGTGGCTGAAACAGTGTGAAGGGTCAGATCACGCAGAATGTCATGGCCATATACGGAATGTAGATGTGATCCTCAGGACAATGGGAAGCCACCGAACCCTGTTAAACAGAATAATGATATGGGAACACTGGAGCTTCAGAAACATGACAGTGGCAGCACAGTGGACATATGGAGAATGGGTTGAAAAAGGCCAGTGCAAGGACAGGCAGAGGGGATCACAGTGTTAATTACGGGGGATGGGAATATGGAGGCTCATACTTCTGCCTTGCCAATCCAAGTGATAAGGCAACATATGAAGGGGACCTACTTTGGGGAAGACAGGATGATTTTCACATTAAACATCTTGATCTTGTGGCATTGGTGCAAACTTCAAGTAGAAGACTTCAGAACACTATTGGATGTCTGGGTCTTAAATTCCTGGGAGAAGTCTAGCTGCACATACAAATCTGAAGCCACAGGAAAATGCCTGCACGCAAGTTAACTGATCAAATAGAAAGCCTAGGCGAAACCCTTCAAACCAAGGCTCCTGAGCAGATAGGATATTTAAGGCCAGAAAGTAGGGTTATAATTCCGTTGCAATAAAAGGGGGGAAAATCAGTGCTCAAGATAAATTTGGAGGCAAGGTGGCAGAAGATTGAGGGAGCTTTCATGTGATGACAGCTATTTCTCTATCAATGAGAAGAAGGAGAATGAACATTGTGGAAACACATAAAGGTTTCTGGGCAGCCCAGAGACTGTTAAGTCGAGGTAAGAAATCATGATTTTCCATGCCACTCCCATCAAAGTTCATCATTGGTTTTCATACTGCTTCACGCTTATCTTGCACTTTACATCATATTATAACATAGCCCAGGATTTGGTAGACACTCAGTTACCTCAAACTCAAATAGATACAGTGTGATTCTTTGCATTATTCCTCCTGATAGGTTTGTGGATACTCAATCAAAAGAATTAGAGCTATCAGACTGGTTTTCTCCCAGGTAAGAATTCCAAATCAAACACATGTGAGATTGATCCATAGATTGTTCAGAAGTTAACAGATGGCAACAATACTCCAAATGGCATTCCAACTGTTGGATGGCAGATGGATCTTTGATTACATTTTAAAAAATAAGCAGTGGCCAAGATGCATTGGGAATGGACATTAGGGCCTACATCCTCCATAAATAAGAGTGTGGAATGACAGAAACCCAAAGGCCCTAATGACAGAAACCCAAAGGCCCTAAAATAGCAGGTCAAAGTGTGAAGGGTATATCTGAGATCTTTTGGTTGATTCTCCTCATTTCACCAATGAGGGAACCAAAGCCCAAATCAGATAGATGGGCCATCTGTGCACTTCTCACTTTAATATGGTGGCTTTCCTCTGGCCTCTCTGCCTCCCTCTTCTTACTACACCCACCTGTCTTTCTCCCTGGTGCTGCAGGGTTTCAGGACTTGTCCTAAATAACTTTGCAAGGAGATGTCCAGTTAAGATCATGATTGGATAATGGTCTGTGACTCATCCTTCCATGATATCCTAACTTTTATCAGATCTAATCAGGACACAGAAAGCACGCAGATTATTTTAAGAGAGAATTTAATACAAAGAACTGTTAACTAGCATAAAGTTGTTAACTAGGTAACTTGAGCTTAAACTCACGCACTCCACTGTGCTAGTATCTCCGAGCTCTTGAAAGGCCTCTTGGGACAGAGAACCAGCCCTCTAGGGAAGGGCACCATGAGGCTGGGTCTGCAAGTGTTGGAAAAGCTGAAATCTAGATTCAACTGCTGGTCTGGGAAGGAACTGCTAATATGGTGGTGTGGGATTTGAGGGAACAGGAGGAAGGCAAGGAGCCCACTGGAAACAGGAAAGAGCAAGTTCCTTCTTCCTCCAGGCTTGTAATTTTCCTCCAGTGCCTTCTATTAGCAGAGCCTCATAGGGTGCCCACTGTGGCTCGCAGAGTCCCAGCTCAGCACAATAAAGCCGAGTATAGTGGGGTGGGTTTAGCTATGAAAGATGCTAGCTTAATAACTGACACAGGATCCCACTAACAAGTAAGGCATATCCTTGTAACTCAGGATGATGATTCATCCCAAGAGTTGAACAAAGAAGAAAACCATATAATCATTTATACAGATTCCAAATAAACTACTGATAAAATTCAACTCCCACTGCATTTCTTTTTCTTTCTTTTTTTTTTTTTTTTTTGCATCAGGCTCCTTGCTCAGCAGGGAGCCTGCTTCTTCCTCTACCTGCCTCTCCCCCTGCCTGCCACTCCCTTTGCTCGTCCATTCTCTCTCTCTGAAACAAATAAATAAAATCTTCAAAAAAAGATTTGTCAATTTTGTTGATATTTTCAAAGAACCAACTTTTGGCTTCATTAATTTTATCATTTTTTTCCTCTTCCTCTATGTCAGTTGTCTCTGCTCCAGTCTTTATTCTCTGTTCCTCTGCTTGCTTTGGGTTTAGTTTGCTATTTTTTTCTAGTTCCTTAAGGTGGAAGGTTAGGTTATTATATAATATCTTTCTACTTTTTTAATATAGATGTTTACAGCTATACATTTCCTTCTGAGTATTGCTTTTCACTGCATCCCATAAGTTTTGGTATGTTTTATTTTCATTTTTATTCATCTCAATGTATTTTTTCATTCCCTTTGTGATTTTTTTCTTGACCCTTTGGTTGTTTAAGAGTGTGTTGTTCAATTTCCACATATTTGTGAACTTTCCAAATTTTCTTGTTATTGATTTCATTCCATTGTCAATGAACAAGATAGTTTGCATGTTTCCGGCCATCTTAAGTTTATTGAGATTTGCTTTATGGCTTAACATATGACCATCCTGGAAAATGTCCCATGTGTATTTGAGAAGAATATGTATTCCATTGTTGGCTAAAATGTTCTGTGTGTATCTGATTCTTTCTTCTGCCTGTTCAAATCTGCTGTTGAAATCTTAGGGCAAGTTTTGTTTTTTGTTTTTTTTTTTTCAGCTATTATACTTCTTAGCTCCAGAATTTCTATTTGGTTCCTTTTTATAATTTCTATCTCTTTATTCACATTCTCTATTTGTTAAGCTATTGTTCTCCTGGTTTCCTTTAGTTCTTTGTCCACAGTTTTCTTTGGCTTTTTCAGCACATTTAAAATAGTTGGTTTAAAGTCTTGTTTTAGTAAGCCTAATGTCTGGGCTTCCCTAGGGACAGTTTCCCTCTGAACGGACCATACATTCTTGTTTCTTTTTTTAAAGATTTTATTTATTTATTTATTTGAGAGAGAGAGAGAAACAGCATGAGAGGGGATAGGGTCAGAGGGAGAAGCAGGCTCCCCGCCGAGCTGGGAGCCCAATGTGGGACTCAATCCCGGGACTCCGGGACCATGACCTGAGCTGAAGGCAGCCGCTTAACCAACTGAGCCACCCAGGCGCCCCATACATTCTTGTTTCTTTGCATGCATCATCATTTTTAGTTGAAAACTAGGAATTTTGTATATTATAGTGTGATCACTTTGGAAGTCAGATGCTCTCACCTCCTAGAGTTGTTTGTCTGTTTAGTGACTTTTCCAGACTATTTTTAAAGACCGTATTCTTTGTCTTGTTTGGTCTGCGAGGTCTCTGTTCCTTTAGCTTGTGGTCAGCTAGTGGTTTGACAGAGATATCCTTAAATGACTAGAGCTAGAGTGGTGGTGATGGTGGTGGTTGGGGGGTTACTGGAGAAGAAGGAGAAGATGAAGAGAAGGAGGAAGAGGAGAAGGGGAAGAAGAAGAAAAGAAAAGGAAGGAAAAGAGGAAAGAAAAGAAAAGAGAAAAGGAAAGAAGAAAAAGAAAGAAAAGAACCCTCTTACAGTCTTTGAAGATTGGTTCTGTGTTTGGGCTCTCCTTCAACACAGCCCAGCTATTTACAACTCTGCCTTAGACTTCACTTCCTGCTTGCACTGAGTCTAAATATCATCCAGAGGTGAAAGCTTAGGATCTTCAGGGATCTTTTCACAGCACGTAACCTGCCCTGAACATGTGCATGGATTTCCTAATTCCTTGTTACACATAGGATCTTATCAAAGCCTTTACTTTTCAAAGAACTCTCTTCCAAACTTTTCTTCCCAGGCTTTCAGCACATCTAGTGTTTATTCCAACTGTTAATTTCTTGCCTCAGGTGGCAGGGGCTTGTTCCTTTTTAAAATGTTTTCAAGGACTGCCCCCCACTTACCCACTTTTCCATTCTGAGAGAGTTCTGAGTTAAGCGAAACAAAGGAAAGCACTAGCAGTCCAGTCCTTTGAGGAACTCTCATGTCCAAATGAACAAACACAATTCCTTCGGAGTTAGATCCACTCTTCTCCTCCAGAAGTAGGTACTCACAATGAGAACATGGTTTGCTGTTTTCAATACCACTCCCAAACTGGCAGGGAGTTGGTGTAAGGCTAAGTTAAAATATCACAAAGCTTTCCTTCTTCTATTGTGTTGTCATCCTTTTCCTGATTTAACTTTTGCTTGATTGCTCTAAAACTCCAAACTTTGGCTACCTTCCAGAGTTTTGACAAAGTTGTTTCTGACACTATGCAGTAACATTAGCCTGGCAGCATTTTAGAGTATGAAACTGGAAAGGTCATTTTTCAAAATATGGTCTCTGAAAATAATTAATGTCAAAAAGCCTAAGACCAGGAGATTTTGTCCAAATACAGGAGATATTGCTATTTTAAACTTTGGGTGACATTTTAACTGTCCTCAAAGATCTTGGAATCACAGTATAACTAATTTATAATGTACTTTTGTAATGATCTGGCCATTTCTGAGAAGCTGTTTCTCCAGTTTATCATAACCATCAAAGCTTCGAATTAGGAGTAAGGAAATGCTGCAACCAGACACGGGCTTTATACATTAGTAACATCTATTGCAGTTTTATTAAAAGATATCTTGTTCATAATTCTTATGTCTTTCTTACAGTGAATACATGAACCTGTCGACCACCAGCTGGTCAGCTCCAGTTGTATGGGATGGCACTTTCAATGAAGAAGTATTGGAAGAGTATTATGAAAAACATAAAATTACTGTGGGATTGATTGTATTTGCTGTAGGAAGGTAGGTAATGCCAAATGTCCTTTACATTCAAGCTTTTTATTGTAGAAAATGGTAGATTATCAATAATCCCACCTCAGGAATCTAGGAAAAGTGGGACAAAATAAAGCCAAAGTAAACAGAAGTAAGGAAATAGTAAAGATGAGAACAGAAATCCATGAAACTGAAAACAGAGAAGCCATAGAGAAAAATCAAAAAATCAAAAAGCTTTTTCCTTGAAAAAAAAACCAATAAAATTCACAATCATCCAGGAAGTCTGGCAAAGAAAAAAAATTGACAAAAATTACAAATATTAGGAAAGAAACAGGGTATATCACCTCAGACTTGGCAGACATCAAAAGGATCATTGGAGAATACTAACTCTACACACATACATTTGAAAACTTAGGTGAAATGGACCTTGAAAACACTATCACAACCCACCCAACATGAAATTGACCATTTCAATAGCCCTATATCTGTTGAGGAAATAGAATTCATAATTTTAAAAACTCCCAAAGTCTCCAGGCCCAGACGTTTTCACTGGAAAATTCTACCAAATATTTAAAGAATTAACATCAGTTCTACATAATCTTCAAAAAATCAAAGAGAAAGGAACACTTTCCAATTCACCTTATGAAGCAAGTGCTGCCCTCATATCAAAATCATACCCCAAAAAGTACAAGAAAGTATTAAGTTGAACAATGTACATATTACCCATTAAAATTATAAATTTTTATACAGAACTTCTCACTCAACACCCAAAAAACAAATAATCTGGTCAAGAAATGGGCAGAAGACATGAACAGATACTTCTCCAAAGAAGACATACAAATGCCTAACAGACACATGAAAAAATGTTCAATATCACTAGCCATCAGGGAAATACAAATCAAAACCACAATGATATACCACCTTACACCAGTTAGAATGGCAAAAAATTAACAAGACAGGAAACAACAAATGTTGGTGAGGATGTGGAGAAAAGGGAACCCTCTTACACTGTTGGTGAGAATGCAAGCTGGTGCAGCCACTCTGGAAAACAGTATGGAGGTTCTTCAGGAAGTTAAAAATAGAGCTACCATATGACCCAGCAATTGCACTACTAGGTATTTACCCCAAAGATACAGATGTAGTGAAAAGAAGGGGCACATGCACCCCAATGTTCATAGCAGCAATGTCCACAATAGCCAAACTCTGGAAGGAGCTGAGATGCCCTTCAACAGACAAATGGATAAAGAAGATGTGGTACATATATACAATGGAATATTACTCAGCCATAAGAAAGGATGAATACCTACCATTTGCATCCACATGGATGGAACTGGAGGGGGTTATGCTAAGTGAAATAAGTCAAGCCGAGAAAGACAATTATATGGTTTCGCTCATATGTGGAATATAAGGAATAGTGCAGAGGATCATAGGGGAAGGGAGGGAAAACTGAATTGGGAAAAATCAGAGAGGGAGACAAACTAGGAGAGACTCTGGACTCTGGGAAACAAACTGAGGGTTACAGAAGGGGGGGGGATGGGATAACCGAGTGACAGGTATTAAGGAGGGCACGTGTTGTGATAAGCACTGGGTGTTATATGCAACTAATGAATCGTTGAACACTACATCAAAAACTAATGATGTAGGGGGGCGGAGCAAGATAGTGGAGGAGTAGGAGACCTGGATTTCATCTGGTCCCAGGAATTCACCTGGATAGGGATCAAACCATTCTGAACACCTACGAACTCAACAGGAGATCGAAGAAAAGAATAGCAACAACTCTCTGAACAGAAAAGCGACCACTTTCTGATAGGTAGGACATGCGGAGAAGTGAATCCGAGGCGATATTCGGGAGGATAGACGGCGGGGGAGGGGCCTCCGTCAACCGCTTCTGGCAAGTGATAGAGCAGCGGAGCACAAAATCGGAACTTTGAGAAGTCTGCTCCGCTAAGGGACGGCGCTCCAGTGGCTAAGCAGGGGGTGGAACCCTTGTGGGACAGTGTGGGCTGAGGACCCTCGGGGTCACAGAAAGACTGGGGGTGCCTGAGTGCAGCAGAGCTCCCACGTATCGGATTGGGGAAGCCGGCTGCAGAGACAGAGCCCAGGCGCGGGCTCTCAGCTCGGGGTTGCCATAAACTGTGATCCGCGGCACAGTTGGGCCACTGCTCCTCCAGCAGGGACCCGACAAGCGGCAGATCCGGGGAGACTCACCTTCCTCCCCCGGGAGGAGCCGCGCGGGAGTGCACCGCAGGGATCTGCTGGGTTTGGAGACTCCACCCGGGGTCGGGTGCCAGAGAGAGAAACACGCGGTCACAGGCCGGTTGAGCACGGAGTGCGGCTGGAGACCGAGGAGACGGGAGTGACTGATGGCTTTTCTCTGGGGGCTCACTGAGGAGCGGGGCCCCGAGTTCTCGGCTCCTCCGGGGCAGAGACTGGGAGGCCGCCGTTTTCACTCTCCGCCTCCAAAGCTGTACGGAAAGCTCGCAGGGAACAAAAGCTCCCAAGAGCAAACCCCAGCAGATTACTTAGCCTGGACTGGCAAGGGCGGGGCAATTCTGCCTCCGGCAGAGACATTTGGAAACCACGGCAACAGGCCCCTCCCCCAGAAGATCGGCGAGAACAGCCAACCAAGACCAAGTTTACCGATCAATGAGAATGGCAGAACTCCAGCGCTAGGGGAATACTGCACATATAATCCATGGCTTTTTTACCATGATTCTTTAGTCTTTCAAAGTTAATTTTTTTTAACTGTCTTTTTTTTTTTTTAATTTTTCTTTTTCCCTTTTTCAATCAACATCTTCTCAATCCCTTTTTTAAAAAACATTTTTATTTTTCATTTTTGGGTCATATTCTATCCCTTCATAGTAGTTACCCTTATTTTTGGCATATATATATAAGTTGTTCTCTCTTTAAAATTTTGAGATACAGTTTCTTCTAACAGATCAAAATATACCCTAAATCTCTAGTGTATGGCTTTGTTCTAGTCTCCTGCCTGATCACATTCTCTCCCTTTTTCTTTTTTTTTAATCCTCTTCTTTCTTTTTTCAAACAACTTCTTATCTTATCAATTCCTTTTATAAAATCTTTTATAATTTTCATCTTTACAGTCATATTCCATCCCTTCATTGTATTAACCCTTATTTTTGTACATATATAAGTTTTTCTTTCTTTAAAATTTTGGGAGGCACTTTTCTTCTAACAGACCAAAATACACCCAAAATCTAGTGTGTGGCACCAATCTATGCACCAGCCTGATCATATTTGATCATATTCCGTTTTTTTTGTTTTGTTCTGTTTTTATCTTTTTCTTTTTCTTTTTTTTCTCCTTTTCTTTTTTCTTTCTTTCCCTTTCTTTCCCCCTGGTTTCAGGTCTTTTCTGATTTGTTTAGAGTATATTTTCTGAGGACGTTGGTACCGTTAGCATTTTGTTCTCTCATTCATCTATTTTGTCCAGAGGAGTCTGGACAAAATGACAAGAGGGAAAAAATCACCTCAACAAAAAGAACAAGAGGCAGTTCCAACTGCCAGGTACCTACTCAATAGGGACATTAGTACGATGTTGGAACTAGAGTTCAGAATGATGATTTTAAAGATACTAGCTGGGCTTGAAAAAAAACATGGAAGTTATTAGAGAAACCCTTTCTGGAGAAATAAAAACTAAAATCTAACCAAGTCGAAATCAAAAGGGCTATTAATGAGGTACAATAAAAAATGGGGGCTCTAACTGCTAGGATAAATGAGGTAGAAGAGAGAATTAACAATATAGAAGACCAAATGATGGTAAATAAAGAAGCTGAGAAAAAGAGAGATAAACAACTGGATCACGAGGGCTGAATTCAAGAGATAAGCAATACCATAAGACAAAACAACATTAGAATAATTGGGATCCCAGAAGAAGAAGAAAGAGAGAGAGGGGCAGAGGGTATATTGGAGCAAATTATAGCAGAGAACTTCCCTAATTTGGGGAAGGAAACAGGCATCAAAATCCAGGAGGCACAGAGAACCCCTCTCAAAATCAATAAAAATAGATCAACACCCCGATATCTAATAATAAAACTTACGAGTCTCAGAGACAAAGAGAAAATCCTGAAAGCAGCTCGGGAGAAGAGATCTGTAACCTACAATGGTAGAAACATTAGATTGGCAACAGACCTTTCCACAGAGACCTGGCAGGCCAGAAAGGACTGGTATGACATATTCAGAGCACTAAATGAGAAAAATATGCAGCCAAGAATACTATATCCAGCTAGGCTGTCACTGAAAATAGAAGGAGAGATAAAAAGCTTCCAGGACAAACAAAAACTAAAGGAATTTGCAAACACGAAACCAGCCCTACAAATATTGACAGGGGTCCTCTAAGCAAAGAGAGAGCCTAAAAGCAACATAGACCAGAAAGGAACACAGACAATATACAGTAACAGTCACCTTACAGGCAATACAATAGCACTAAATTCATATCTTTCAATAGTTACCCTGAATGTAAATGGGCTAAATGCCCCAATCAAAAGACACAGGCTATCAGATTGGATCAAAAGACAAGACCCATCAATATGCTGTCTGCAAGAGAATCATTTTAGACCCAAATACACCCCCAGATTGAAAGTGAAGGGGTGGAAAACCATTTACCATGCTAATGGACACCAAAAGAAAGCTGGGGTGGCAATCCTTATATCAGACAAATTAGATTTTAAACCAAAGACTGTAATAAGAGACTTAAAGGGTCTATCCAACAAGAAGATCTAACAACTGTAAATATCTATGTCCCTAACACAGGAGCAGCCAGTTATATAAGGCAATTAATAACAAAAGCAAAGAAACACATCGACAACAATACAATAATAGTGGGGAACTTTAACACCCCCCTCACTGAAATGGACAGATCATCTAAGCAAAAGATCAACAAGGAAATAAAGATTTTAAATGACACACTGGGCCAAATGGACTTCACAGATATATTCAAAACATTCCATCCCAAAGCAACAGAATACACATTCTACTCTAGTGCCCATGGAACATTCTCCAGAATAGATCACATCCTAGGTCACATATCAGGTCTCAACTGGTACCAAAAGATTGGGATCATTCCCTGCATATTTTCAGACCACAATGCTTTGAAACTAGAACTCAATCACAAGAGGAAAGTCAGAAAGAACTCAAATACATGGAGGCTAAAGAGCATCCTACTAAAGAATGAATGGGTCAACCAGGAAATTAAAGAATTTAAAAAAGTTCATGGAAACCAATGAAAATGAAAACACAACTGTTCAAAATCTTTGGGATACAGCAAAGGCAGTCCTAAGAGGAAAGCATATAGCAATACAAGCCTTTCTCAAGAAACAAGAAAGGTCACAAATACACAACCTAACCCTACATCTAAAGGACCTGGAGAGAGAACAGCAAATAAAGCCTAAACCCAGCAAGAGAAGAGAAATAATAATGATCAGAGCAGAAATCAATGAAATAGAAACCAAAAGAACAGTAGAACAGATCAACGAAACAAGGAGCTGGTTCTTTGAAAGAATTAACAAGATTGATAAACCCCTGGCCAGACTTATCAAAAAGAAAAGAGAAATGACCCAAATCAACAAAATCATGAAGGAAAGAGGAGAGATCACAACCAACACCAAAGAAATACAAACAATTATAAGAACATATCATGAGCAACTTATATGCCAGCAAATTAGATAATCTGGAAGAAATGGATGCATTCCTAGAGATGTATCAACTACCAAAACTGAACCAGGAAGAAATAGAAAACCTGAACAGACCCATAACCACTAAGGAAATTGAAGCAGTAATCAAAAATCTCCCAACAAACAAAAGCCCAGGGCCAGATGGCTTCCCAGGGCAATTCTACCAAACATTTCAAGAAGAATTAATACCTATTCTTCTGAAACTGTTCCAAAAAATAGAAATGGAAGGAAAACTTCCAAACTTGTTTTATGAGGCCACCATTACCTTGATCCCCAAACCAGACAAAGACCCCATCAAAAAGGAGAATTACAGACCAATACCCTTGATGAACATGGATGCAAAAATTCTCACCAAAATACTAGCCAATAGGATGCAACAGTACATTAAAAGGATTATTCACCACGACCAAGTGGGATTTATCCCTGGGCTGCAAGGTTGGTTCAACATCCGCAAATCAATGTGATACATTAATAAAAGAAAGAACAAGAACCATATGATCCTCTCAATAGATGCAGAAAAAGCATTTGACAAAGTACAGCATCCTTTCTTGATCAAAACTCTTCAGCGTATAGGCATAGAGGGTACATACCTCAATATCATAAAAGCCATCTATGAAAAACCCACAGCAAATAGCATTCTCAATGGGGAAAAACTGAGAGCTTTCCCCCTAAGGTCAGGAATGCAGCAGGGATGTCCACTATCACCACTGCTATTCAACATAGTATTAGAAGTCCTAGGCACAGTAGTCAGACAACAAAAAAGAAATAAAAGGCATCCAAATCGGCAAAGAAGAAGTCAAACTCTCACTGTTTGCAGATGATATGATATTTTATGTTGAAAACCCAAAAGACTCCACCCCAAAACTGCTAGAACTCATACAGGAATTCAGTCAAGTGGCAGGATATAAAATCAATGCACAGAAATCAGTGGTATTCCTATACACCAACAACAAAACAGAAGAAAGAGAAATTAAGGAGTTGATCCCATTTACAATTGTACCGAAAACCATAAGATACCTAGGAATAAATCTAACCAAAGAGGCAAAGAACCTATACTCAGAAAACTATAGAATAGTCATGAAAGAAATCAAGAAAGACACAAAGAAATGGAAAAACGTTCCATGCTCATGGATTGGAAGAACAAGTATTGTGAAGATGTCAATGCTATCTAGAGCAATCTACACATTCAATGCAATCCCTATCAAAATACCATCAACTTTTTTCAAAGAAATGGAACAAATAATCCCAAAATTTGTATGGAACCAGGAAAGACCTCGAATAGCCAGAGGAATGTTGAAAAAGAAAAGCAAAGCTGGCAGCATCACAATTCCGAACTTCAAGCTCTATTATGAAGCTGTCATCATCAAGACAGTATGGTACTGGCACAAAAACAGACACATCGATCAGTGGAACAGAATAGAGAGCCCAGAAATGGACCCTCAACGCTATGGCCAACTAATCTTCAACAAAGCAGGAAAGAATGTCCAGTGGAAAAAAGACAAAGTCTCTTCAACAAGTGGTGTTGGGAAAATTGGACAGCCACATGCAGAAGAATGAAACTGGACCATTTCCTTACACCACACACAAAAATAGACTCAAAATGGTTGAAAGACCTCAATGTGAGACAGGAGTCCATCAAAATCCTAAAGGAGAACACAGGCAGCAACCTCTTCGACCTCAGCCGCAGCAATTTCTTCCTAGAAACATCGCCAAAGGCAAGGTAAGCAAGGGCAAAAATGAACTATTGGGACCTCATCAAGATAAAAAGCTTTTGCACAGCAAAAGAAACAGTCAACGAAACCAAAAGACAACTGACAGAATGGGAGAAGATATTTGCAAATGACATATCAGATAAAGGGCTAGTATCCAAAATCTATAAAGAACTTATCAAACTCAACACCCAAAGAACAAATGATCCAATCAAGAAATGGGCAGAAGACATGAACAGACATTTTTCCAAAGAAGACATCCAAACGGCCAACAGACACATGAAAAAGTACTCAACATCGCTCGGCATCAGCGAAATCCAAATCAAAACCTCAATGAGCTATCACCTCACACCAGTCAGAATGGCTAAAATTAAGAAGTCAGGAAATGACAGATGTTGGCAGGGATGCAGAGAAAGGGGAACCCTTCTACACTGTTGGTGGGAATGCAAGCTGGTGCAACCACTCTGGAAAACAGTATGGAGGTTTTTCAAAAAGTTGAAAATAGAGCTACCATACAATCCAGCAATTGCACTACTGGGTATTTACCCCAAAGATACAAATGTAGGGATCCGAAGGGGTACGTGCACCCTGATGTTTATAGCAGCAGTGTCCACAATAGCCAAACTGTGGAAAGAGCCAAGATGTCCATCAACAGATGAATGGATAAAGAAGATGTGGTATACATATACAATGGAATATTATGCAGCCATCAAAAAGAATGAAATCTTGCCATTTGCAACGACGTGGATGGAACTGGAGGGTATTATGCTGAGCAAAATAAGTCAATCAGAGAAAGACATGTATCATATGACCTCACTGATATGAGGCATTCTTAATCCCAGGAAACAAACTGAGGGTTGCTGGAGTGGTGGGTGGTGGGAGGGATGGGTGGCTGGGTGATGGACACTGGGGAGGGTATGTGCTATGGTGAGCTCTGTGAAGTGTGCAAGACTGTTGAATCATAGATCTGTACCTCTGAAGCAAATAATACATTATATGTTTTAAAAAAAAGAAGATAGCAGGAGGGGAAGAATGAAGGGGGGGAAATCGGAGGGGGAGACGAACCATGAGAGACGATGGACTCTGAAAAACAAACTGAGGGTTCTAGAGGGGAGGGGGCTGGGAGGATGGGTTAGCCTGGTGATGGGTATTAAAGACGGCACGTTCTGCATGGAGCACTGGGTGTTATATGCAAACAATGAATCACGGATCACTACATCAAAAACTAATGATATAATGTATGGTGATTAACAACATAATAAAAAAAAGAGGATTTCTAATATTTGCCATTCAAAGAGCTTTAACTGAGATGAAGAGAAAAAACAAACAAACAAAAAAACGAATAATGTACTATATGTTGGCCAACTGAACATAATAATAAAATAAATAAATAAATAAATAAAAATAAAATAATGAATTTTATCAACTTTATAGCAACTCATTATTAGATATTGATAGTAATTTATTCTTTTTTTAAATAGCCCTTTTTAAAAAGTTTTATTTATTTTTTTTAGTAATCTTTACACCCAATGTGGGGCTTGAACTCACAACCCCAAGATCAAGAGTCACATGCTCTTCTGACTGAGCCAGTCATGTGCCCCGATAGTAATTTATATTTAAAAAGAAAAAACACAGGGGTGCCTGGGTGGCTCGGTTAAGTGCCTGCCTTTGGCTCAGGTCATGATCCCAGAATCCTGGGATTGAGCCCCACATCGGGCTCCCTGCTCAGTGGGGAGTCTGCCTCTCCCCCTCCCTCTGTTCCTCCCCCCACTCATGCTCTCTCTCTCACTCTCTCTCAAATAAATAAATAAAATCTTAAAAAAAAAAACACACAGAAGGAAAGAGGAAGGAAGGGAGGAAGGAGGGAGGGAGAGAGGGAGAGAGAGAGAGAGGGAGGGAGGTAGGAATCCTTACAGAAGAAGTTCCTGTGTACCTCTTTCCCAGATCCATTCTGACCCCTCTCCATTGCTGCCCCAGGATCTGTAAGTGGGCACAGTGAGTGACCCCCATGCTGGGGCAATGTTCCTACTTTCAGAACATAGATGGAGCTTCTGCTTCCTTCCCACCCTCCTTCAGTAGAACACAGTGAGTCTTAGAAGAGTCCTATGCAAGTGAAGGGGCACTGAAACCAAAGCCTCATTAACTTTATCATAAAAACTCCCTAGTGTGTGTTAAAGAACCCCTGAAAATCTCAGTAATTGATGGCATCAAGTGCCTCTGAAATTAGGAGTGTAGGTGGGACTGAAAACCTAGATTGAAAGTATCTATATAGAGCATTTAGACATGAATATTTGCAACAGGGATGAACAAATAAGCCAATATAATAAAACACAAACGCCCATGCAAATGTGAAAGACTATGGCTGTGGCTATTACATTGTGGATCTGTAGGGAAAGACTTCCACAAATGATGCTGGAGAGAGTTGATGTCCGCATGAGAACACCGCAATTGTAGCTCTATGGCATATATGTATGGCAAGCATATACAAACATAATTCCCAGGTAGTTTGAAGACCAAAAGTTAAAGGGAAAACCATAGTATATCTTCGTGAAATCAAGACAAGAAAGGAGTTCTTAATCAAGATACAGAAAATACTGATCATAAAGGAAAAGGTTGATAAATGTGACTGTATTAAAATTAACTTTACCTAAGAAAACATCAGAAAAACCCAAACTAGAGAGAAACTGAGAACAGACTGGAGGAGCCTAAGGAGACATCATGACAAAATGCAGTATGTATTCTGGATTGGAGCTTGGAAACTAAAAAGGCCATGAGGGGAAAAACTGGTGAAATCAAAATAAAATCTGTGGTTTAGTTATAGTCTTTAACCAGTTATAGTCTTTAACCACTGATAATTTCCTAGTTTTGACAAATGTACCATGGTTAAGATATTAACATTAGGGGAAGGTGGGTACAGCATATATGGGAACTCTCTATAATATGTTTGCACCTGTTCTGTAAATCAAATACCATTCCAAAATAGAAAGTGTTTGAAAAATTGAGGAAAAAATGTTCTCCATTATAGTGAGAGCACCTGACAATAACCTTTTTTTCCATGTCAAAGACATCCAACTCAAATAAACCTATTGCCAGTCTTGACGTGGTCACTAGCTAAACAACTAGGTAAAGAGTCAGGCCACCCCTCCCATGAAATTCCCCTTTTAAAGAAAGGCCTGGGTAACCTACATTACCGACCACTTGAGTGACCCTGCGTTTTCCTTCCTGTGCTTTCATTCTTGCTCTTGGGTTTTAAATTGTGAAACCCTAGGCCCCCCACCCCGATAAGGGCAGAACCCCAAAAGTCCCCCCTTCTCTCTCCCTACATAGGACCTTACTCTGTGACCCTGCGCTTATCTTGTACCCTCCAGGACTTGTGAGAAATAAACCTTGTTTTTTCAAAGTTCTCTGATGGTTGTTGCTGAGATGCATCTTGCAAGTGTAATAAGAACCACCAGGGTTGGTCCAGCCAACATTGGCTCTGGTAGGGGAAATGTCTGTGGGGGTCTCACCACAACTAGCAGGGTTCAGGTGAGTCCCAGGCATTCCCAGCCAATAGGATTACTATCAAAGCCTGAGAACAACAAAAACAGCCCTATATTATGCCATACACAAAAATTAATTCAAATGGATAACCAACTTAATGTGAAAGTTAAAACAATAAAGCAACTAGAAGAAAACATAGGAGTATATATATATATTTTTAAAGATTTTATTTATTTGAGAGAGAGAGAGCATTAGAAGGGGAGGGTCGAGAAGGTCAGAGGGAGAAGCAGACTCCTTGCAGCAGGGAGCCTGATGCGGGACTCGATCCAGGGACTCCAGGATCGTGACCTGAGCCGAAGGCAGTCGCTTAACCAACTGAGCCACTCAGGCGCCCCATAGGAGCATATTTTCACTACTTTGAGGAGGCAACGATTTCTGAAATGTAATACAAAAGCACGAACCATAAAAAATGTGGATAAATTGTATTTCTTTGGATTTGAGTTGCTAGTTTCCAACTCAGTAGAATATTTTAAGTGATATTTTTCATAATCTATCTTGCTTTAATTATTTAAATTGTCATAATTTTAGATACTCCAAACTAGAAAGTTTTCTCTTGACTCCATCTGCTATGTTTCTTAAAACTTAGGTCAATATTCAGAACTTATTTTTAATGATTATATAAACATTATTTGAAGCTGAGGCATGTATGATTACCCTTCCTTTTTTGAATTTACCTGAGGCCATTTATTATTCTGAGAATTTTCACTGGGTGGAGAGACCAGAAAAGAGAAAGTTTTGTTTTCTAATCCTACAATCTTAGCACTATACTAAAGGCCACGAGGCAAAATAAGAGAGACGTTGCAGATAGTGGTAGCTGACCATGCTACCTCTAACCTTTTCTGCATAACTGACCCCTCATAAAGCAAGCCCCAGACATCAATCACTGTTCTTGCAATGCCCCAAGACCTTCTTGCCTACAACCTGAAAAGCAAGTTCCCTCTTCTCTGATAACCCTGAAGACTCTGGTTCTCATCTTGCATTGGGCTCTATGCTGTTTTCTGATCTCAACAAGTTTCATTCCCCCTAGTGAGGAAGTCCTCTTCTCTCCTATAATTCACAGAACCCCGTCAGGGAGAGGAAAGGCGGATGATTTCACTTGCTTTTACACCACTTAAATACAACTCAAGAAGTACATCTAATATTTGGTTGGCTTACTAGCATGTTTGGACAAACTACAGCCAGGATAATTTAAGTAGTATGTGTTCCACCAAAATGTACGACAATGAACTTAGTCATTTCTTATTTGCTTCACAGATATATTGACCACTACTTGAAGAAATTTGTATTATCTGCAGATGAGTTTTTTATGGTTGGCCATAAAGTCATAATTTATGTCCTGATAGATGACTTCTCCAGGATGCCTTGGATACAGCTGGGTCCCCTCCGTTCGATCAAAGTGTTTGAAATTAAGCGAGAGAAGAGATGGCAAGATATCAGTATGATGCGCATGAAGGTTATTAGTGAACATGTTATGGATCATATCCAATATGAAGTTGACTTTCTCTTCTGCATGGACGTGGATCAAATCTTCATAAGGAAATATGGATTGGAGACTCTGGGGGAGTCAGTAGCTCAGTTACATGCTTATTGGTATAAGGAAGATCCTACAGTGGTGCCATATGAAAGAAGTGAGTTATCAGAAGCATATATACCTTTTGGTATGGGAGATTTTTATTACCATGCTGCTGTGTTTGGTGGCACTCCCATTCAAGTTCTCAATATTGCCAGGGAGTGCTTAAAAGGAATCATGAATGACAAGAAAAACAGCATCGAAGCAGTGTGGCATGATGAAAGTCACTTAAACAAGTACTTCTTTCTCCATAAACCCACTAAACTCTTATCACCAGAATATTGCTGGGATTTTACTAAAACAGATGTTCCTTTTATTTACAGTATCAAACTCTTTTGGGCTAAAAAGGATTATGAACATCTTAGGGTGACAATGTAATTATATAGCACTTCCTTCAGGTTGCTGAAGTTAAGAGCATCATTTTGTCTTATTCCTTAGGAAATTAGCACTTGATAAATTTTACCACTAAAAAAAAGAATCACTAACAAAATGGCAAGGCCACCAACACAGCATACTCATACTTTCCCTCATATTCATTTTGAATTGTATAAGATGGGATATAGCAGTTGCAGAATGAATGTATTGACATCAGATGGAAATACAGTGATTTCATATCCTGTGTGAGTGTTGAGGAAATATTATTTGTTGGATCACAATGAACAAAATAGAATCTCTCACAAGAAAATGAAACCTGAAATATTTTTATTGATCCATGTAGATACACATTTCTCATATTGCGTAAGAAAGGGGATTGTCTAGAGGTGTGGATAAGAAGTCACTGCAAGAATAGTAATATTCTCTCTATGTAAAACATTAAAGACGTTAAAGTTGCCACCAGATGGACAGATAATTACTTAGGAAACTGAGTCATTCAAAAAAATTTTTGAATTTGTAGTTTTAAAACTTTGTAAAGTTGTTTGTTGTAAAAACTAATTGAAAAGAAAATAAACAAGATACTTAGGAAACTGAGTCATTCAAAAATTTTTTTGAATTTGTAGTTTTAAACTTTGTAAAGTTGTTTGTTGTAAAAACTAATTGAAAAGAAAATAAACAAGATAGAGAAAATTTAAAGCCCCCCCTTTACTCTCCCTTTGAAAACCTACCCTTCAATAATCCTTTCATATACATTTACATACCTACCACATGAATACACACACACAGGCACACACTCACATGCTTATTTAATATTTTATACAAACTGATTTATACCACACACATGCGCACATACATGCACACACAGAGATTTTATCACTAGTCAGGGTCCAGTTAGGAAAACAGATACTACTATTCTTGGTATTTAAACAGTAGGAATTTAACGCAGGGAACTGGACATATAAAATGAGGAGTACACAAGAGAGAGCGGAGCAACCCATAATTTTTTCTTTTAAATGAAGGCAATAGCACTCCTAAGGCTGAAGGAAAAATTGTAGAATGTCCAGAAATCACTAGAACCTAGCATGAGTAGCCAGGCACGAGTGGGGACAATAAAGAGAGGAGTCCCAGTCACTGCTAAAGATGGAGGCAGAGACAGACACAAGAGAGAAACATACAGACTTTTCTCCTCCTATCCTGTCTTCCTGTTTTCCACTGTCCAGTGCTATCCACTAGTCAGATGCAAGGGAGTCTGGGAGACACAGGTCCCTGCCATACTGAGCAGAGCGCAGGAAAAATGAGAGAGAAATCTGACAGTAAACAGACAAATGGCTACCACAGTTCACCCATTTTGCCACGAAGCATCCATACTCCTCCTTCCACCCATGCCTAACTCCCATAAAACAATGTCATGTTTCTACCTCGCAGAATTCAACCAACTTTTGTATAAATAATCACTTTCTTCCCAAAAGGGTGAAACACAAAGTACCACCCGACATCGTTTCCCTCATCATGTCCAGGAACCAAAGATGATATGAGGTCCTCTCCCTCAGGACTGTATGTGGCTCTTCAGTTTGATGAACTCTGATCTAAATTGTAAAGAAAAGAATAACTAACACTCCTCCTTAAAAAAAAAAAAAAAAAGTAGGAGGAGAAGGAAAAAAGGAAAATAATTGGTTAGCATATAAAAAGCTATATATATATCATATATATATATACACACAGACTTATGTTTATAATATAAATATACATGCCTGCTATAGTCCTCATTCCTGTAGCCAGTTCTTTTTTTTTTTTTTTTAAGATTTTATTTATTTATTTGAGACAGAGAGAATGAGAGAGAGCATGAGAGGGGGGAGGGTCGGAGGGAGAAGCAGGCTCCCTGTGAAGGCAGTCGCTTAACCAACTGAGCCACCCAGGCGCCCCTTGTAGCCAGTTCTAAAGTCAAGTTCATATTGATCACTTCTTTCTTCCACCACCAGTTTTATGTTCCTCACCCTCTGCTAGAAGGTCAGCTGAACAGGGTTCTTTACTAGTGAGATGACATACACATTTTCTCTGTGGGATCTGAGTCTTTAGTGGGTCTTTATTCATTGGATTGCCATGGTTTTCCCCTAACAAGGACTGTTGGATAAAGTAGTTTAAGAGGCTCCCAGGGAACACCTTGAATTCTAAATACAGCCCTCATTCTACTATTGTGTAATAGCAGCCTGCTTTCATCTTGATAATTGTGATAAGTTCCCTTATCCAGTACAGAGACCCCTTCCCTGGCTGTTGATTCAGCATGATGAGAAGGCAAAATGGCCAGGGAAAATCTCAGATCCTAATTCAACAGGACCATCACTTTATTTCCTAGTGCACTAGGACCTCCAAACTCACTGAGCCCAGGGTTGCAGAGAAGGAAGTGAATATTGCTTCGGTAGATTATTTGGTGTGATTGTAAAAGAAAGCCTCACATCTCTACTTCCTAGTTCCAGGATCTATGCATTCTGGCTTTGAGGAAGACAATATGATATAGCGACCACTATTTTAAGATATATCCCATACCTTTAGGACAGCACCCCAATGTCACCAAATGTTGTCTTATAGCTGATACTGTAACTGAGTCTTCTTTAGGCCATTTCATAAAGTTAGCTGCTTCTGCATCATGAGTTACATGGTAAGACCAGTGAATTCCATGGATAGGAACACTTACTTGACAATAAAATCTATCTCCTTGTCAGAGGCAATGAATAAAACATTCCGTAAGTCTACAAGTGGTGGTGCTCACAGAGGCACTATGGAAAAGAAAGGTATATCTGTACCCAGAATATATTTGTTTGGGGACAAATCTCTTCTCCTTCCCTGATGGAAAAGATCCAAGGTAATCAATATGCCACCAGCGGCCAGACAGTCCCTCAGAAGAAAAGAGTCATACGATGCACTCAGGATGGCCTCTGCTGTTGGGTGGTTGTGCCTTTAGCAGCAGAGAAAGTCAAATCATCACTGATGAGAGGAAAGTCTATCTTACTGAGCCACCAGATAGCCTCCATCCCTGCCACCAAGGCCACTTTGTACATGGGTCATCAAGAAAGCACTGTGGTGGCCGCAAAAAGAGGCTGGCTGACATCAAAGAAGTTTTTCTCTACTTGATTACTAAGAGCCTCCTCTACTAAGATTGCTCTTTGGTGAGTATTTTCATGGGACACGCACATCCTTACACTCTGTACCTATTTCAGAAGCCCATAAAGGACCTCAGACATTCTTGTCACCAATTTTTCTTTCTCTCTTTTTTTTTTAAAGATTTTTTATTTATTTATTTGAGAGAGAATGAGATAGAGAGAGAGAGCACGAGAGGGGGAAGGGTCAGAGGGAGAAGCAGACTCCCCGCCAAGCAGGGAGCCCGACGCGGGACTCGATCCCGGGACCCCAGGATCATGACCCGAGCCGAAGGCAGTCGCCCAACCAACTGAGCCACCCAGGCGCCCTCTTGTCACCAATTTTTCAATCAGCAAGTCCAATCTCATAGAAATGACTTCCACTGATAATGGATTACAGCTGCATATATCCAAGCTTTTAGCTTGTTGGATCAGAAAGCATTAAGTTCATGGTGTGTAGGAGAAGTCATAGTTCAAGTAAATTTAGAATCCCATGTGTCCAGTATTCATTCTCTACCTGGCTATGAAAAGTGCTCTATTTAGTATCTATACCTGCCACTTTAACGGGCTAAGGGGCACAGATCCTTGCTCTGTGGACTGTCTTACACAGAGCCTTGTCTTGTTCTGGGTCTCCCTCAAATTGGTTTCTCAACACACAGGTCAGAGTGGCACTCATGTACAATATATGTTGTCTCCTATGTCCAAAAAGTCCCTCTGAGCTTTATGCATACTCTGATTTGCTGGTAAATAGTGCAAGGTGCAGGAACTGCCTAGAGCCAATAACCCTACATGCTCCGCAGAAATGTCACTGATGTGTCAGCCCCCTGAATTTTTCTTCCACCTCCTGGCATACATTTGTATTAGCATGACATCTGGGATTCTTGCTCCTTTCTGCTCAAAATGCTCAGCACGGCGTGAACAACGGTAGTCTGTAAGATGTCTGGGTGGTCAAGGGCGCTGTGGATTACATTATGACAACGCAGAAGTTTGTGTAACTCTGAGATTTACTGACGTCTGTCAGGTAAAAGCAAACTGCTTTGGATAATCCATACTAACTGGTATAAGGAAAAGCATCTGTCACCTGCAGACCAAATACCAGGGACTGCTCTAGCAAAGATACAACACCAGAGCAGTAGCTGTAGTTGGAGTCACCACTTGATAAACTTTATGGTGATTGCCAGGCAGACTGCAAATGTCTCCATCTTTAATGCTGGCCAAACAAGCAAGGATATTAACAAATCTCAGGGAAGCATACCTGCTTCAATAACTTCAGAACCTCAGTTCAATCCAATATTATATTCCATTCAGCTTCATCTAATATCATTAGATATTAAACAAGGGTGTAATAGGAATCGACAACCTGCAGTGTTGGAGTTTTTAATGGCAGCACTAATCTTTACAATTGCCACAGGGAGCTGTTATTATTATATAACTTCTGATTTACTACTTTAGTAGGAGAGCCTTTTCCATTGGGTTCAATTTGACCCTTCTTACCATGTTCATCCTTATACCATGAGTCAAAGACTGATGTAAGTATTCTACTAGTTGCTGAATATATATTTTTCAACCATGAATTCAGGAATTCAGAAACCACAGAGTGGCTCTTTTATATGATGGGACCACTGTGAGATAAACTCAGGGTAGAATTTAATTTATCCCCTATTCTCCATAAGCCTCTGTTTAGTAGATCATGATGCTATTTCTAGCCTCTAGAAATTGTCAGCTCAGAGCTAGTGTCCATTCTGCATTTTCCTCCAAGGACACAGTCATCCTACTAAGTGACCACAGGTCCTCCCTTGAGGTGACATAGACTCCTCTTCAGTCAAGAGACTCCAGGTCTATAAACTGACTTAGGTATGGGAACATGATGAGATACCATAACTTGTTACTGTGACAATTCAAGTCAGGTTTCTGCTCACCAGGGCTAGGGTTTCCCCAATAATGTAAATCCCATAGTTCTTATTGAAATCTGAGAATCCATTTCCCCCACACTGATTCATTTCTCAATGACTTAGTGAAAGAGAGAGTCCTAAGTCCTCCCCCCACCCCGCCCCCTGGAACATAGTTAGGGGGAAGGCAAATGGTGTGAACACGATAAATTCACTTCAGCATTTCTGTCTCCCTAAACATTTGGATTTCTTCTACGTCATGCCAGAAAAGCTATGACATCTTAACCTCATTGATTGTAGGCTACCACTGAATTCAAATTTTAGTTAACAGCCAAGAAAACTTTTAGAACCACTTACAGCTGACTAGGACAACATATTAAATCCAGAATATCAGGTAAATGTACCTGTTTCAATAACTTCAGAACTTCAGCTCAATCCAATATTATATTCCATTCATCTCAATCTAATATCATTAAAATCCATTCTCACATGTGTTTCCCTACTAACACAAATTAGCAAGAGCTTGAAATTCTTTTAATGTACCTATCTCCTACTGGAGCAGACCTTGATTTCCCTCCCTGAGGCATGATGTTTCTGACTCTAGGTAAAGGTCTTCAGGCAATGAGAATAGGCATCACCTTATAAATCATCTTGGGTGAGATCTTTATGGAGTCTTTAAGCAAGAAAAGACTTGTTTTCTCAGAGAGATGAAGAGGAGGAGTTGTTTCCACTGACAAGGGTAGCTCAGAAGGATTAGAATTACAAGTTCTCAGATTCATCTGAATCCACCCAAATGTTCTCATTCCAAGTATAGGGATAACAGTCTTTCCAAATTCTCTAATTTTAACACGAGACCTTTTTTCAAGTTTCTATTTAAATTCCAGTTAGTTAACGTACAGTGTAACATTAGTTTTAGGTTTAGAACCTAGTGATTCATCACTTACATATAATACCCAGTGCTCACAAGTGCCCTACTTAATCCCCATCACCCATTTAGCCCGTCCCCCCACCACCTCCCTCCAGTAACCCTGTTTGTTCCCTATTGTCAAGAGTCTGTTTTCTGGTTTGCCTCTCCCTCTCTCTCTCTCTCTTCTCTCTTTTTATCCCCTATGTTCATCTGTTTTGTTTCTTAAATTTCACATATAAGTGAAATCATATGGTATTTGTCTTCTCTGACTTGTTTTGTTTCCATCCACATCATGGCAAGATTTCATTCTTTTCAATGGCCGAATAATATTCCATTGTATACATCTTCTTTATCCATTCATTAGTTGATGGACATTTGGGCCTTTTCCATAATGTGGCTCTTGTTAATAATGCTGCTATAAACATGGGGGTGCCGGTATCCCTTTGAATCAGTATTTTTGTATCCTTTGGGTAAATCCCTAGTAGTGCAATTGTTGGGTCATAGGGTAGTGCTATTTTTAACTTTTTGAGGAATCTCCATACTGTTTTCCAACGTGGCTGTACCAGTTTGCATTCCCACCAACACAAGAGACTTTTAGAAGTGATATATAAACTTACATTCTAATCACGTATGTCACACAATTCGATGTGAGGCCTTATCCGCAGCCATGTGTGCCTTACGATTACAAGTACACACACACACACACAAATACACACAAATACACACACAGGCTCCAAAGGAACCATCTTGGTCATGTCCATGTCTTGAGCTGAGATTTCCAATTTTTAGACTTATCATTTTATTTCTGTAAGCTCTCCAGAACAGTCAGATCCCATCTCAAAGACTTTGCACTTGCTATGGCCACAATGGTGAGTACAGCACCTATGGAGTGTCCTGAAGCTTTCCCTTCAATGTACACTAACTATCAAGCAATAATAGTGATAAAATAATTTAAGTAATTGTGATTTCACTATATGCCACAGACTTCTACTAACCCACTAGGATAGTAGGTTAGGATTCTATATGGTAGTCAAACAGGTGCGTGACCCAAAACCAGAATCCCACTTTGAGAGACTATTCCTTAGGGCCTTTGGTGGATAGTTGGAAAAAGCGAATATTAGTATCTCCTCTCTGTATCCATGCCCATTTTACATTGTCCCAGTTGATGTTCTCCAACAGTCAGATATGTGAATACAGACCAGCAAGCCCCCAACCAACTAACCAGTTGGGTGCTCCCCCAGCTGACATCAGCTAAGCCTGGCCCAGATCAGCAGCAAATGACCCTAGACTCATGAGCAGAAATAACGCATCATTGCTTTCAGCCATTAAGGTTTGGGTGGGTTGTTATACAGCAAAAATTAATTGATATCAGAGCACTCCTAGTCTTAGGAACTATTATCAATTGGGGTCCAATCGGGAAAATTGGGGTATTTCAAATGAGGGATTTTAATTTGAGAACTGGTTACACAGGTGATAGAACTGCTAAGGAGCCAGATGGGACAGTGAGGAAACTGAGAAGCTGTGACTATCCCGAGAGCCCGAGCTGCACAGGAAGGAGGTGGTGGCACTGAAGATGGAAAGCCAGGACCATCAGTGGGGCTGGAACCCGCTGCAACTGTGAAGGGCAAGGCTATCTGGTGGGAGCTGGAGTCACAAAGTAGACTTTAACTTTGGCTTTATGCTTTTCCTTTAAGCTCTCTAGTGCCATTAGATAGAGCCACTTTACCTGCCTGTTGGTCCTTAATTTCTTTATGTCCTTCCTTTCGTTAATTAAGTTAGTATATGTGTATAGTACCATGCCTGGTGCATAGGTAAATGTTACAGGAGTCATCATTATGTATTTTGCCTTTGATGAGCCCCTCATTCATGGGAGCCCAGAGACAAGGTAACTGTTACTACTATATTTCACAGGCTGCCAGAAACCTATCTCTGAATACTAATGCAGTTTTTAAAAAATTGACTTTAGACCCAAATAAGGCCTGAAAACCAATTCTAGATTCGCCCTGTTTCCCCACATTTATGTTGCCTACAAACCCCCTCTCTGGTACCAAAACCTGAATTTGTCACAGCATTGATACTGATTCTGATTCATCTAAACAGGGAAAGAATGTGTCAAATGGCATGTTGGGTAAGAAAATTGAGCCCTCAGATCTCAGCAGCCTAACCCAAAAACAAGTTTCTCACTCACCCTACATATGCAGTGAGGGTTGGAGTCAGGAACTCTGCTCCATATCGTCACTTGGGGACCCAGAATGATGGAGGGTCCACTATCTGTGATAGTTCTAGTCACAAGGTCAGGGGAAGAGACACACTGGAGAATCATGCAGGGGCTCTTCAGTGCCTCAGCCTGGATATATCACATGCACCTGCCAAGTGCAAAAGGGCTAGAAAGTAGAGCCTTCCCTGGAAAGGAAGGGGAGACCAGAGAGTGGTGAGTGAGAGCAATGTTTACTATAGAAGAATAGGAAGCTGTTCACAGTCCTTAGCAAGTAACCGCTGAAAAAGAAATAGAAAAGGAGAAAGGGAGGAAATACACAGATAAGATCCTGCCACAGGTACAATCTGAATACCCACCCTCATCCCATCCAACCATTATCTCCCTGCTGATCTCCATACCCTTGAAAACTTCTTCCTTAACATTAGCCCTTGACTCTATTACAGATAATTTCAAATTGAACCCCCTTAAGGTTCAAAGTCCCAGGTAGGAGAATCTGATTAGCATGCCAGGTAGTTTAGGTCACGTGCCCACGTTTTAGCTGCAAAGGGCAGGGAGAAGAAATTTCTGCCTATTTCAGCTTCTACACTGGACAGAAGGATGCTGTTGCTTCTTGAATTTAAGAGTCCCTGTAAATGAAGGGTGTTCTGGGCACATAAAACATAAAAACATTTACTATGTAGCTTGAATGTTTTGCATCTTTAAGACTTTTATATAATAGTATCACACAGTATGTGCCCTTTCTTGCCTGGCTTCTTTCACGGTATCATTATTTTAAGGTTCATTTATGTTGTGGCACATATCAGTGCTGAGTACTATTCCACTGCAAGGATGCACCACAGTTTGTTTATCCATTCACTTGTTGACGAACATTTGTTGTTTCCACCTTTTGGCTATGCCCAGGAAAGCTACTATGAGCAGTCATGAACAGCTCTCTTTATGGACATATGCTTCTATTTCTCTTGGGTAAATATCTAGGGGTGGAATTGCTGGATTGTATGTTAAGTGTGTGCTTAAATCATTTAGAAACTACCAAACTCTTTTCCAAAGTAGTTGTGTCATTTTACATTCCCACCAACCATATATGAGAGTTTTACTTTTCCTATCCTCACCAACACTTGGTATGGCCGGTTTTCTTAATTTTAGCCATTCTAATAGGAGTGTGGTGGTATATTATTGTGGTTTTAATTTGTGTTTGCCTGAAGACTAATACGATTTTTTTCATATACTTATTTGCCTTCTGTGTGTGTTTTGTTTTGTAAAATATTCAAATATTTTGCCCACTTTTAACTAAATTTCTCCTAATCTGCAGTTTTCTTTTCATTGTCTTAACTGTTTCTTGTCCTATGTTTTCTACTCTACATTTTATTATTTTAGACGTTACATTTAGGTCGGTCTTTCATTTTGAGTTAATTTTTGTATGTGGTGCAAAGTACCAATCAAAGTTTGTTTTGTTTTGTTTGGGGGTTTTTTTGCATTTGGATATCCAATTGTCCTAGACCCATTTTTTTTTTTTAAGATTTTGTTTATTTATTTGAGAGAGAGAGAGAGCACAAGTATGGGGGAGAGGCAGAGGGAGAGGGAGAAGGTGTGGGGCTCAATCTCAGGACCCCGGGATCATGACCTGAGCCAAAGGCAGACGCTTAACCAACGGAGCCACCCAAGTGCCCCGAGACCCATTTTTTTTTTTTTAAGACTATCCTTTCACCAATGAATTGCCTTCTCTTATTTATCAAAAATCAATTGTCCATAGAGGTACAGACCTATTTCTGGACTCCCGGTTCTGTCCCAATGATCTGTTCGTCTATCTTAAAACCATATGGTCTTAATGACTGTATCTCTAAATCTAAAATTATGCCAAAATAAAAAGCTTATTAAAAAATGCAAAAAGACAGAGACCTAATAGAAAATGAACAAAAGCTATGGACAGTTTACAGAGAAGGAATTACCACGGCTCTTAAACATTCAAGAACATGCTCAACATCAGCCATAATGAAACAAATGTAAATTAAAGCTATGCTAAGATACAATTCAGACACTCAGATTTTCAAATACCAAACATTTTAACAACACACTTTATAATGATAAGGATGTAAGAAAATGGGTACTTTTACCCACTGATAGTGCCTGTTAAACTGGAACAACCCCTATGGAAAGCAATTTGGCAACATTTACTTAAACGTGAAATGGGTAAAACCTTTGACCCAACAATTCTGTTTCTAGAGATTTACCCTGCAATCTAGTTCAACCTGTGCTCATAGTTTGCACTTGCAAGTAGAAATGGAAGTAGAAACACTGTGGCATTTCTTACAATGGCAAAAACAATAAACCGCCAAAATGCCTAGCAATAGAGAACTGGTTACATAAATTATGATACATATAATATAATAAACTAAGGTTCACTAGCAAAAGAATGGACTAGATCTCCTTCGGAATCTCATAACGGAATGATCTTCAAACTATACTGATATGTGAGATATACAAAGTACTGAAGGCTGTTTTTAGTATGCTGCCATGTGTGAAAAGGAGACTATACACTTAAAAATAGATAAATGCCCTTATAAGTACAGAATAGTTATGGAATAAAACCCAAGAAACTGTGACAGTGGCTGTCACTGGGGATAGGATAATGGAAAGAGTTGGTGCTGAGGGAGAAGATAAGCATTATATAACATCTCCTCTGTTTGAATTTTTTCACTCTGTGTCTTTTTTTTTTTTCAATAAGAAAAACCCTTTTAGGGCGCCTGGGTGGCTCAGTTGGTTAAGCGACTGCCTTCGGCTCAGGTCATGGTCCTGGAGTCCTGGGATCGAGTCCCGCATCGGGCTCCCTGCTCGGCAGGGAGTCTGCTTCTCCCTCTGGCCCTCCCCCCTCTCATGCTCTCTCTCTCTCTCTCATTCTCTCTCTCAAATAAATAAATAAAATCTTAAAAAAAAAAAAAGAAAAACCCTTTTAAAAGGGTATAATAAAGGTACATACTACCTTTAATTAAGAGTAATTATCTCAGGAGAGGGTGATTACACTTGATTATCATTTTCTTGTTTGTGCTTTTATGTACTTGACAAATTTTATAACATGAAAATGTGTTACTTCTATAATCAGAAAAATAAGTACTTGTAAAACATTCTAAGAAAGGCTAAGAAGGGATTAGCTTTACCTGGGATAATTGGACAATGCCTAAAAGAGGATGAACAACAAGATGGCGCATGTTTTTTGTCATTCATCTACACATATATACACACACAGCACACCATTCAAAGTATATTTCTGTAAGTAAAAAATCAGTCAACAAGAAAGATAAGGAAGCACAACAAAGGAAACTAAAAGCAAACCATTTTTTAAAATCCTTTTTCAAATGGGACAAAGTTCCACCATCTGTAGCAATGAGAACTGGCAACCACATGCATCATTATGACAGTATCATTGTGACTTTTGGATGCTTTCATCATCAAAAGAGTCTGGTGACATCACCACAAGCAAAAGATTCAAACACCAGGGGAATATTTTACAATATCTGATTTTTTTTTAATATACAGACCCCAAAATATAATGATTGGGAAACAACCTAGGACTTCTTTTTACATCACCAAAACTAAAGGTAAGGCTCTTAGGAAGAAACCGTATGAAAGGTTGGATGATCTGGCAAAAATCATAGGGGTCATCCCCAAACCTTGGCCTTAAAAGTATATTGTACAAAATAGATGACACTTCAATATATTACTGGCCTTTGAGAATAATGTCATTGAAGACACACTGTCAGAAAATAATCTGACTAGATGGACTCTTACTTCATACCTAGGGTATTTCTAGTGGTTTTTTTTTTTTTCTTAAACATTTTTTTTTTAAAGATTTTATTTATTTATTTGAGAGAGAGAATGAGAGAGAGAGCACATGAGAGGGGGGAGGGTCAGAGGGAGAAGCAGACTCCCTGCCGAGCAGGGAACCCGATGCGGGACTCGATCCAGGGACTCCAGGATCATGACCTGAGCCGAAGGCAGTCGCTTAACCAACTGAGCCACCCAGGCGCCCGTGTTTTTGGGTTTTTTTTTAAGATTTATTTATTATTATTATTTTTTTAAAGATTTTATTTATTTTTTGACAGAGAGAGACACAGCAAGAGAGGGAACACAAGCAGGGGGGTGGTAGAGGGAGAAGCAGGCTTCCCGCCGAGCAGGAAGCCCAATGTGGGGCTCGATCCCAGGACCCTGGGATCATGACCTGACCCGAAGGCAGATGCTTAACGACTGAGCCACCCAGGCGCCCCAAGATTTATTTATTTGAGAGAATGAGAGAGAGTGTGTGTGTGCATGTGGAGGGAGGGGCAGAGAGAGAGAGAATCCCCAAGGAGACTCCCCACTGAGTGCAGAGCCTGACTCTGGGCTCTATCCCAGGACCCTGAGATCATGACTTGAGCTGAAATCAAGAGTTGGAGGCATAACTGACTTAGCCACCCAGGTGCCCCTCTAATGTTTTTGAGTTTAAAAGGTAGTTATTCCACATTGCTGGAACACTAAAATTGTGTCAAATTCAAGCCTTCCCAGTCTGGTAGTATCTACAGAAGAACTGTTCAATAGAAATATAGTGCAAACCACATTTGTAACTTTAAATATTCTACGAGCCATACTGAAAAAGGTTAAAAAGAAACAGATCAAATTCATTTAAATGATATATTTTATTTAATCCACCATACCCCCAAATTTCATTTCAACATTTCATCAATATACACAATCATTAATGAGATATCTTCCATTATTTTTTCCATAATGAGTCTTCAAACTCCACTGTTTGGACTAAAACATTTCAAGTATTCACTAGTCACTGGTTGCTAATGGCCACCATGTTGGAAGGTACAGATCTAAGCATCTTGCTCATTAAATAAGTGTTCAAAAAGTAAGTATCTTGACCTCCATTTTACTCCAACACATAACCCAAAAGCAGGAACTGTTCTTGGATAATGTCTACTGAAAACCAATTTATGCTGGTCAATAGAAATCCTTTTTTTTCCCCTTAAACTCTACCCCCCAATGCAGGGCTCAAACTGATGACCCCAAGATCAAGAATCACATGTTCCACTGACTGAGCCAGCCAGGCACCCCATGGGTAAACAAAAATACTATCTAACACTTTCAACACAAGCTCAGTGCATTGGCTAGAGCCAAATATTCCATTTTAGAGTGTAATGCCTTTAATTCAGATTTTTAATCACTGTTTACAAGAATATACCTTTGAAAGAGCTCATATGTTTTTAGGTTACCAATTCTATAGTCTTTGAATAAATTATTAGTCTTAATACCTTTGTGAGGAAAAAATACATAAAAATCAACTTTGGGAGAAGAATATATTCCAGTGCATAAAAACATCTTCATAAAGACCTCATTTTCTTTTCTCAGAAGCACAAGTGAAAAAGAATGAGAGTTTTACCAAATTTCCTTTAGGCATTCAGGGCAGACTTTGATAAAGGAATACAAAAGGAATCTCACAGACGCTCTGCACCTGATCTAAAAAGTATCAGTCGGCATTCTGAGATTTTTGCAGGCACTTCGAACAAAATAGGTGGTTTCCCTAAGTCTGCTTTCTTCCCAAGCCCAAGCATTCTAGAATCAGAAATCAGACACCTTGGTGGCCAAATTTCTGTGAATTGATTCCATAATTAATTAGTTATTAGAAGATAGCAAGGAAGTTGTTTCTTACTTTCCAAAAAAAAAAAAACAAACTCCTTTTCTCCCCCCCACTTTTTTTTTTCTAGGGGAGAATGAATTCCAAATGGAAAATGCTGTTATTAACTTCATTTGTTTTATTGCTGATGTTGATTAAGCATCATTCCCGGTAAATATAAAAGACTGATGAATCACCATCTTTAATGACTGGCAGAGTTGATCTAAAATGCTGACTTTTGTCTGAAAAACATTAATCAGAGATTATCTCCTCTTTGAGGAACTAATTAAATTATAAATGCATTCTTTCACTTTTCAACATTCAACAAATATTTATTGAGCACTTCTTGGTGCCAGGTCCTGTTCTAGGTGCTGGGAAAACAGTAATAACCCAAACAAAATGACTGTTCTTACGCAGCTTTATATTCTAGGTGGAAAAGATGGACGATAAACAAAGAAAAATGTAATATAATGCCAGGAGCTTTGTATTTTATATAATAGTGCTATGAAGAAAGAAGGCAAGATGATAGAGAATGGAGAATGTGGGGGGCTATTTTAGGTACATTTTAGCTTAAAGCGATGTCAATGTTCCACCCGACAGGAACTAGACTCAAAGGAACGAAGTGCTATAGAAAACATAGCTGTACTGGGAATCTGTTAACCTGCTAGAATTCTCTCATAGAAAAATTCAAATTCTTCCCTCCTCCCTGCCTTCCTCCTTATGGTCTCTTTAAATAAGCAATGCAATCACTGAATGCTACTGGAAAATCAGTTCTATTGTGGGAGCTAATGTCTTTTAAAATTAACCCTGTTGCTTTGGTATCATGTTCTACATGTTATTTGCCCTCTTAGGGTGTTGTACCTTAATAGAAAGGACTCGTTGTCACTTGTAATAGTATTATTATAATCTTTTTGAAGATAATGGGCTTAGTCAAAAAGGAAATAATAGACCATAAGCTCACTGCAGGCCTGGATTCCAGAACTGGAACGCCAAGTCAGAGCTGGCTGCTACGTATTCCAGAACTGTAGCGTTACGCCTGGCATATGGCAGGTATTTAGTAATTGTTTGGTTAACAATTCAAATGTATGGATTTGAATTCTAGATTTTTTGTTAGTCCAATTGCAATAGGCATTTGTTCCAATTTAACACTAAAATATCTTTTTTCATTTATATAAAGAATAAAGAACCACCTACAGAAGATAAATCTCTGCTGGTAAGAATCTTTGCTCTATAAATATCCTAAACTGTATTGAGGGCGAACTGGTTGGAGTCAAGTGAGTTCTAATGGTGATGGCAGTCAGAAGGATCATGGGCGCCTGGGTGGCTCAGTTGGTTAAGCGACTGCCTTGGGCTCAGGTCATGATCCTGGAGTCCCTGGATCGAGTCCCGCATCGGGCTCCCTGCTCGGCAGGGAGTCTGCTTCTCCCTCTGACCCTCCCCCCTCTCATGTGCTCTCTCTCATTCTCTCTCTCACAAATAAATAAATAAAAAATCTTTTTTTAAAAAAAAAAGAAGGATCAGAAAACTGGACTGAATTCTCTAGAGAAAACCACTGACAAATTTCTTGGGTATCAGTTCAGAAATATTTGATGCACATGTGTATGTACCTGTGTATGAGTTTGTATGGACATTTGTATGTGCACATCTCCAAATTTTGCTCTCTCGCCACATTCACCTGCTTACACCAGACAAATTTTTCACATTTGCTATAGTTTAAGTATCTCTGTCTAGGATGATATTTTTCTGTAGATTGATAGCCCTCTGTAGCCCACCGTGTTTTCTACCAATGACCATATGTAGGACCTGAGAAATTAGTGAAACCAACCCTCAAAAAAATTGACTTTTTTTTAAAGTTCTCCATTTGTCACTATACATTTTTAAAGAAGGTAGGCATGGACAAATTGGATTTTGAAAAAGCACAAGTCCTGAGCAATCCTATATTAAAATATTTTTGGCTAAAAACACTTCTGAGGGGCACCTGCGTGGCTCAGTCGGTTAAGCGTCTGCCTTCGGCTCAGGTCATGATTCCAGGGTCCTGGGATCGAGCCCCACATCGGGCTCCCTGCTCGGCGGGAAGCCTGCTTCTCCCTCTCCCCGCTCCCCCTGCTTGTGTTCCCTCTCTCACTGTCTCTCTGTCAAATAAATAAAATCTTTAAAAAAATAAAAAATAAAATAAACACTTCTGAAATGTCAAAATGGGATGCACTTTCGAAGTTATTATTTAATATTTGATTTGAAATAATTACAGATTCATAGGAAGTTGCAAAGATAGTAAAGAAGTCACATGTACCCTTCACTCAACTTCCCCCAGTGTTACATCTTACATAATTGTCATGCAATAACAAAACAGGAAATTGATGCTGGGACAATGTATGTATATAATTACATAACATTTTCTCACTTGTGTAGATTTATAGACCTCCATGGCAATCAATATACAAAACTAGTCCATCACCACAAAGATCTCCTCTGGGCTACCATTTATACTCACGCCCAACCTCCTCTCTTCACCCTTTCTAACCCCTAGTACCACTAATCTATTTTTATCTTTATAATTTTGTCACTTTGAGAATGTTTTATAAATGGAATCATACAGTATATGATCTATTGAAATGAGCTTTTTTTTTCCACTCAGGATAATGCTCTTGAAATCCAGCCACCTTGTTGTGTATCTCAATCACTCCTTTTTTGTTGCTGTATACTATTCCATGGAGGGATATACCAAAGTTTGTTTAACCATTCGCCTACGGGGGGACTTAAAAAAAAAAAAAAGATTTATTTATTTATTTACTTGAGAGAGAGCATGAGAGGGAGTGGTAGAAGGAGAGGGAGAGAATCCCAAGCACACTACTCCCCACTGAGCACAGAGTCTGATATGGCGCTCAATCTCACAACCCTGAGATCACCACCCAAGACTAAACCAAGAGTCAGGTGCTTAACCAACTGCTCCATCCAGGCACCCCTACTGGGGGACATTTTGGATGACAGTTCTTTTCTTACAGCACCTGAAAAATATTGTTCTACTTTCTTTTGGATCCATAGTTTCTAATAAAAAATCCATTTTCATTCAAATTATTTTTCCCCTATAGGTGAATCATTTTTTTCTGTCTGTTTTCAAGATTCTTTTCACCTTTAGCTTTCTTTTCACCTTTACCTTTCAGAAATTTGGCTATCATGTGCCTTAGCATGGATTCTTTTTTCCTTAGGATTATCCTGTTTAGGGGTCACTCAGCATCTTGAATCTGTATGTTTATCTTTTGCCAAATTTGGGGGGCATGTTCAGCCATATTTTTAATACTTCTTCAGCCCCATCCTCTTTCTTTCCTTTTGGGATTCCAATTACATGAATGTTAGATCTTTTGTTTTGGTCCTACATGTCCCTGAAGCTTTTTCTTTTTCTTTCCCAGTTTTTTTCCCTCTGTTGTTCAGGTTAACTGATTTGTTATTCTGTCTTTAAGTTCACTGATTCTGTCCTCCATCCTCTCCATTCTGCTGTTAAGCCTATTTCTTGAGTTTTTATTTCAGTTTTATATTTTTAAGTTCTAAAATTTCCATTTGGTTCTTCTTTATATCTTCCATATCTTTAATAAGACTTTCTATTTCTTTGCTGTGACTTCCTATTTTTTCGTGTTTCAAGGGTTTGTAATTGCTCATTGAAGAACTTTTACAACAGCTGCTTTAAAGTCCTTGTCAGATAATTCTAATATCTGTGCCATCATGGCACCTATAGATTGTCCTTTCTCATTCAAGTTGAGATCTTTCTGATTCTTGGTATGATGAATGATTTTTTTTTTTAATTGAAACTTTGACAATTTGGGGTATTATGAGACTCTGGATCTTATTTAAATCTTATGTTTTCACAGGCATCCTCTAACACTGTTCCAGCTGGGAAATAGGGTGGCACCACCTCATTACTGTCAGTTGAGGGGTGAAATTTTCTGCCTCCCTTAAAACCCAGTGGGGAGGGGCTCCTTATTACTAATGAGCAGGGATGGGAGTTTGGGGTCCCCATGTGGTCTCCACTGACACAACCCCAGGAGGACTGCCATAACGGCTGAGCAGTGGTGACAGTTTTAACCCCCATTAACCTCCTCTAACTCCACACCAGTGAGGGAAGGAGGAGATCCTCATTATGGTCTGGTGAGGGTAGAAGTCTAGGCTCTCTACTTGGTCTTTGCTGGAGGGATGGATATGAGGCTACAGTTTTTCTGCGGTATTGGGCTGGAGAACAGTGAGTAGTGTCTACAAGTTCTCTGCCTTGCTGGGTTGCCCTTTTCCTGGCCCTGTAGCTATCAAAAGCAGCCTTTTATCAGGGCTCTTTTTCTTTTCCCCCCCTGTCTGTGCCCTTTGGCATCTCCGGGTTGCTGGCTTCTCTGGCACCCAATCTGGGCTACATGTGGCAGAACACCCAGGGAACTCACTGCCATGTCGATCCTTGAGTCCCAGGGCACCTACCCGACCTGCCTTCTTCTCTTCACCTTTCAGAGTCTTCTTTTGTTTGTTTTAAATATAATGTCCTGGGTTTTTAGCTATACCTAGTGTTAGGAATAGGGAAAATTGGAAGTCACTTGAAGTTATTCTTTAACTTAAGACTATAATGTACTAGTCACTTAAAGTTATTCTTATTTTACAAAATATCCTCAGTTTATGAAAGAGAAGTTCCTTCATAGCCTTGTTAATTAAATAACTTAAAAGTAAAACAAAACCTTAGGTGGATCCTATCTTTAAATGAAAATCAAAGACAAATATGTAGATCCCTGCTGTAACCCCTTTATTTTAACATGTCATGAAGTATCTATCACAAAGTAAGCCACTAATACTTGATAAGTGAATTAAATAAATCTGTATTTTTGTCTGAATATGCATTATTTTTCCTGCTTTGTTAATTTAAAATATATACCCCCCATTCAAGAACCATATCGTTCCTTGCCTTCCTACCTTTGGTCATGACCTCTTCACCCTATACCTCTTTCCTGAACTAGCCCTTATCCTTCCAGACCCAGTTTACATATTTCATCTCCAAATAGTTTCCCTTAACCCCACATTCCCTTAACCCCGCAGGTTGGATGCCTCATTTATATGCTCCCATGGAGATCTGTTTTTCCCTATTAGTCGTTAACACTCTATACTGTAATTATCTATTTACTGTTGTCTTCCCAGCTAGTCTATTGGCTTCTGGAGAGCAGGAGCTGATCTAAATGTTCATAGTTATAGAACCAGCACCAAACAGTGCCTGCCATATTACAGGGACACAATAATTACTTGCTGAATAAGTGGATTACTCTTAACTTGACTTTTTCTTTGTACCAGGGATCATGAAGCAGAAGAACCTCAGCTCTCAGACTGGTTTAATCCTGAGTAAGACAAAATATTCTGCACACACACAAATAATAATAATAATAATAATAATAATAATAATAATAACAACAAATTGAATTTAAATGGGGGAGATTTTTTTTCCCCCATCATCAAATTATACCTATCCTGGGAGGCTTCTAGGCGTTGGAGTTTTTATTTATTTTCTTTTAATTTTTAAAAAAGATTTTATTTATTTGAGAGAGAGATAGATATTGGGAGAGAGAGCATGAGCAGGGAGGAGAGGGAGAAGCAGGCTCCCACTGAGCAGGGAGCCTGACACGGGGCTCTATCCCAGGATCCTGGGATTATGACCTGAGCCAAAGGCAGACGCTTAACCAACTGAGACACCCAGGCACCCCCTTGGAGTTTTTATTTTTAAGCCTTTTATATATAAACCTAGTGTCTCTTTATCAAGAATCAGGCAATTAAGGGCCATAATGAGAAAACTGTTATCTAGTTTAACGTTCCTGGTTTTATTAGTGGAAAGAAAAAAAAATCTTTTTAGTAGCAGCCCGAAAATGCCATTAATGACTTCTCTTGATTTTGGCATTAACACTCAGGGGAGAATCTCATTCTTTATAATGGCCATCGAGTATTCTATTTTATGGCTGTATACCATAATTTATATAGCCAATTCCCTGTTGGTTTTGAATCGTTTGCAATTTGAGGGCTGTTGTAAATCATGCTTTGATGAACATCCTTGTACATATTATTTTTGTACCCTCTTGTGTGAATTAATCCATATGATAAATGCCTATTGTAGCATCATTAGTTTAAGAGATACAGACATTTTACATTTTTATTCAGGTGGCTAAACTGCCTTTTAATAATTATTCCATTTGTTTTTCTAATCTACAGTGGATAAATGTGAATGATATTTTATTTGTTTTATAAATTTACATTTTATTCTAGTAGTATCAAACATTTTATTATTGGCAAAAACTGCTAGTTAAAATATCTCAATTCAGTTTGCACTTCTGTAATTATTATTGAATTTGGACATATTTTATATGTGTGTTCTTTATTTGTATTTCATTTTTGTGAATTCTTTTTTCATATCTATGTTTTTAAAATAACCTCAAGTGCACAGAATTAGGTAATAATCTTTGCTTCATAACTCACTCTCATCATTAGGTTATGCAAGATCCACTCTTATTATTTGTGTGTTTTCTTGCTTGCTTATATTTAATGAAACAAAAATTTCTACATTCAATAACTTCAACATCCAGCTCTGCCTTTTCTCATCCTGTCTCTTCACCCTCTGCCTTGAAAACAACCTCCATCCTGAATCCTGCTTCATCATCCCCTTGCTTTCTCTTTTTTTAAATATAAGTGTATATCTTCCCTACCTGTTCTGGAAAAAGTATATTTTTAAATTTTAGTTTTGGTAACTTTATAAAGAGGATATAATGCTGTGTGTGATCTCCAGGGACTTAGTTTGACCCTTAATATTAGAGTGCTAAGATTTATCCAAATTGCGTATTACTATCCTTCATTTTGATGGCTGCGTAATAGTTGACTATAGAAATATACCACAGTTTGTTCATCCATTGCCTTAGTAATGGGCACTTGAACTGTTTCTAAGTTGTTATTATGAACATTAAGAAGTAACACTCTTGGGGTGCCTGGGTGGCTCAGTCGTTAAGTGTCTGCCTTAGGCTCAGGTCATGATCTCTCAGGTTCATGAGATGGAGCCTCACATTGGGCTCTGCGCTGAGCGTGGAGCCTGCTTGAGATTCTCTCTCTTCCTCTCCCTCTGCCCCTCCCCCACTGCTGATGCTGTCTCTCTAAAATATATATGTATATATATTTTATATTTATATATAATTTGCTCACATTAGAGCAAACTGAGATAGCCAATAAGTATACAAAAAGATACTCAAATTCACTAGAAATCAGAGAAATGTAAGATAATGTAAAAATGAGCTATTATTTATACCCATCAAACTGAAATCTTTTTAAAGCTACAATCTAATAGTATAGGGGAAATGCTGGTGGGAAGGTGAAGTATTGTAGCCTTTTAAAAAAGTAATTAGGTAACAAACCAATTAAAAAAAAAACCTTTTATTTATTTATTTATTTTTGTATGTATGTATGTATGTATGTATTTGAGACCAAGTGTGAGCAAGTGGGGGAAAGGGCAGAGGGAGAGAATCTTCAAGCAGACTCCTCACAGAGCACGGAGCCCCATGCAGGGCTCAATCTCATGACCCATGAGATCACGACCTGAGTTGAAACCAAGAGTCGGATGCTTAACCAACTGTGCCACCCAGGTACCCCGGGTAACAACTATTAAAAATGAACATAGGTATACAGCAATCCTACTCCTGGGATTAGCCAGTAAAAATTACAGCAACAATACCTAAGGACAGGAGATTAAGGTTTGTTGTATCGCTTTTTATAAGGACAGAAATCCCAGAAATAAAATGAAAACCTATTCCGAAGGAAATGGCTAAACAAACTGTCCACACCTTGGAATATTATGCAGCCATTACAAAGGGTGAATGAGAACTAGTCCAGATAAACGGAAAGGATTTCCACAAGTGTGTTGAGTAGAAAGACAAGCTACAGAAAAGTATGCATTATCTCATTATTACAAAATAAACAAGATTTTAAAAGCCTGGATATATGTGTGTATATAACGTATAAGTGCATATTATACACATGTTATCTACAGAATTCTATGAATATGGCGAGGAGACGAAAAGGGTACCAGTTAGGCTGCTAATATGGCAATCTGGCTAGGAAGAAGGGAGGTAGAAGATGGTATACTGTGGAGCAGGAGTAGATGTAGGAAACATACACCCCGGAAATTCTCTAGTACTATCATGATTCTGTTTGCTCATGGTACATTTATCTCTATGACATCACTTCTGCTTCTTACACTTTTTAGACTCATGTTCAGTTTCCTAAAACTAGATATACATCAAAATAGCCTGGACTTACAGGAAGAGCCCTCACCCTCTCTCTCCAGAACTACTTTTTGAACAAATTATACCCTCCCATATCATCGTCATGATCACATCTCATCAACTCTTAGTAATACCTTCTAGCATTGAAATCATTTCTAATTCATTTTAGCACCTATTCTCTCTTTATTAGGAATGTGGACATCTTAGGCCATATATATGATTTCCCTCCCTCATTATCATGCTTCTTTCTATGTCACACCTATGATAGTCTATAGCACTATGACACTTCAGCAGTCTCACCTGTGTACTTTCCTTCCGCAAATTTTCATTGTTAGCAATATACTTCATGAGCAGGTCACTTTGTATCCTGCTGAATACCATCTGCTCAGGCCTCATGAGGTATTTTCTAAGCTCCTCGGATACTGAGTCTATCAGGGTATGAGAGAAACAACTCAACGGAGATGAAGTAACTTCAGTGAAGGGATGGTTGGCAGAGATGTGAACAAGGTGAAGAGACCCAGCAAAGGATATGGAGGCATCGAGAGGCCTGCAACAGCAAGAAGCTGTGACTACCCTCAGCCTAAAGGGACAAGGGAAGGGACGGTGTTCCCTGGAGATCATGGATTTCTGGAACTAGGAAAGGGCTGCCCAACAGAAGCTGTAGTTATATATGGACACAGCCACTGTCAAGATCTCAACAGCAGTAATGCAATTTTCTGCCTGGTAGCTCAGCAGCATAAGGAACCACAGGTGACCTGCTATCAGGTTCATAGAACCATGACTTACTTCCTAGAGGAAAGACTCCTCCTCCCTTGGGAACTGAGAACACTACACACACTGAACCCAAGGTCACAACAATGGCAAGTAAACATTCCATAAGTGAATTATTAGATGTAATTGTGAGCAGGAACGTCTCCACCTCCACCTTGTTTTATGAACTGTGCATGTTAGCTTTGGAAGAAACAGTATCTCATAGTGCTCACTGATTCAAAGCATGACTGGGGTACTATTATAGAACAGTTCCTCAGCCTTTTCAGGGAATTAATCTTGGAACTAACACTGAAATTGAGACTTTCCCTGGCTATTCCACTTTCTACCAGGTCGGCTGCCTCTGGACAGTGAGGCACATAGACCAGAGACCTTTATGGAAGTGGGCCAACTGCTACATTACTTTCACCATGAAACAAGTACCTTGGTTGGAGGCAATGTTATGTGTGATACAATGGCAATTAATAAGATATTATGGGAAAAAGAATAAGATATTCTGCAAGTCAACAAAGCTGACAGATTTATAGGCAGGAAAAGCAAATCCTTACCCATAACATAAAATATTCCCCTGAAGGAAAAGTGTGGTCCCTTTCTTTATGGAGTCTAATATAATCAACCAGCCATCTGGCTGGCCGGTCCCCCTGGGAAATGGTGTCATACTGTGGGCTCCGATTGTCCCCTGTTGTTGACAAGTTGGGTACTCAGCGCTGGATATAGCTCAGTCTTAGCAAGGAGATGTCCATGTCATTGAGCCTGGGCATAAACTCCATTGGACTCCAAGTAACTGGGGCCACTTTATACAGAGACACTAAGCCAGCCACAAGGGAGACTGGGCAAGGTATCTGGTTGCCATCCAGAGGGTAGATCATCTTGTCCGCCTGATTGCTGAGCAACTCCTTTGCAGAGAATGCCCTCTGGCCAGCATTTACCTTCCAGGTAAGGAGTTCCATACCTGTAAGAGAAATCTAAGGACTCTAAGTCTCTCCTCCCTCTTCCTCTTCTGTCTTATCAAACAATTTCTAAACACAAGTTTTTAACCACCTTCTGCTTTCAGAGACTCTTTTTATTCTGTCAGCAAATCTTTAATCTGATCTAATGAAGAAAAAGGGATAATCTTCAAACACTTTCATCTTCTCAAATAGATGCTGATTTGCATCTGTGATGTGCCTAATTGATAAGCATCACCACTGCGATGAGGGTACATCTGGCCAGTATTAAGGTGGAATTTGAGACTTGTGAGTCAAATGGAAGTGTGTAACTATAAACTCTAAGAAGGGTTTAACAATAAATGTATAGGGCGCCTGGGTGGCTCAGTTGGTTAAGCGTCTGCCTTTGGCTCAGGTCATGATCCCAGGGTCCTGGGATCGAGTCCCACGTCGGGCTCCATGCTCTGCGGGAAGCCTGCTTCTCCCTCTCCCACTCCCCCTGCTTGTGTTCCCTCTCTCGCTGTGTCTCTCTCTGTCAAATAAATAAAATCTTAAAAAAAAAATAAATAAATAAATAAATAAATAAATGTATAATAAATAAATGTGGAAGTTTAAAAAATCCTTAAAATAGTAAGAGTAAAGGTACTTTTCTTTTTAAAGACTGTATTTATTTGAGAGAGAGAGAGAATATGAGAGAGAGAGCACAAGACAGGGTAGGGTAAGAGGGAGAAGCAGATTCCCTGGCCAGCAGGGAGCCCGATGTGGGACTTGATCCCGGGACTCCAGGATCATGACCTGAGCCGAAGGCAGTCGCTTAACCAACTGAGCCACCCAGGCGCCCAAGAGTAAGGGAACTTTTGAAGAATTTTTTTATTATTAATGTACTATTTTTTTTTTTTAAAGATTTTATTTATTTGACGGAGAGAGACAAAGCGAGAGAAGGAACACAAGCAGGGGAGTGGGAGAGGGAGAAGCAGGCTTCCCCGCAGAGCAGGGAGCCCGATGCGGGGCTCGATCCCAGGACTCTGGGATCATGACCTGAGTCGAAGGCAGACGCTCAACGACTGAGCCACCCAGGAGCCCCTATTAATGTACTATCAAGGGTTGCCAAATCTTACCTTATCTGGGTCTGGATTTGTAAACAAAACGTATAATCACCAGAAGCAAAATGGCCTCTCACTTTGTCTTCAATTCCTTCCAAAATGAGGGTGTTAATTTGCTTCAATAGTTTAATGCCCTGCCTCCAGCCAAACTGTTTATTTTTACTTCTGTTTGTTTGCTTCGTTTTTTGTTTGTTTGTTTATTAGTACTAATGCTGCTGCTTCTGCTGTTATTTTGTTACTATTAGAAGCAAACCTAATATGAATCTTTTTTGGATTAACCTTATTTTCTTCCAGGTTGCACTGACAGGATCTCCTAGGACAAAACGGAGGAAGAGAAGACAAGGAAGATAAACGCAGACAGTGGTGCTGTCTGCTTTAAGCAATAATCAGAGAAATGTTTAGACACTGGGCTGCTAGTTTAAGCTGCAGTCAGAGCTCAAGGGAAAAAAAAGTCCCAAAAGGCAGTTTGGTGTACTGATTAAAGCACAGATTGGGAAAGCCAACTGGTTGATCTTCCATCTTGACTCTGCCATTTGTTAGCTGTGGGATACTAAGTAATTGACTCAACCAATCTGTGCTCACGTTTCCTCATATGAAAAATAGAGATAAGAATGGTACTTATATTGTAGGACATTGCAAGGGTTAAGTAAAGACTGTAAAGCACTTAATCACCGTGCCTGGCACTTAGTAAGTACTTTGTAATCATCAGCTATTATCACTTGGACCACAACTTCTGTTGTCATAAGGTGGTAGCTTAATTTGTTTCATGTTTGTTCAACAGAAAACGTCCTGATGTAAAAACAACAACTGATTGGTTTGCGCCAATCATATGGGAAGGAACTTACAATAGACAAGTCCTGGAGAAGTATTACAAAAGGCTGAACATTACCATAGGCTTGGCTGTGTTTGCTTCTGGAAAGTAGGTGCTACTAACATTCATCCTTTTTTATTTTGGAAAAAACGTGGATAAGCACCCATGAACTCTCTACATCCAAAGGGTTACTCATAATTAACCCTAATCATGATTTCTGGCTGACCTGCACAATTATTTATAGTGGTTATTTTCTCCAGCCATGGCTGGGAGTCCTTTACATGACTTAGGAATCTTTTTATTAATATCCATTTAGCTCTCTTTTCCTTTCTTCTCAAACAACTTTATGGCTCTTCTCAGGCCCCCAAGCTCACTACCTCCTCTTTCATTAACCAACATAGTTAAGCTCTAGACCCAACTTCTCTGCTCCTACCTCCTGGTAGTTCTTTAGCAACAACGACACATGTGTTAGCATGCTTAAGTGACGTGAATTCTCCTGATGAGTTTTCAAAATGGTGTTTTGTTTTTCCTGTTCCACAGGTTTGTAGATCAGTACCTGCAACAGTTCATCCAGTCTGCTAATAAACACTTCATGAGTGGCTACAATGTTATCTTTTACATCTTGATGGAGGACTTCTCCAAACTACCTCCCATAGAGTTGGGTCCCCTTCGAACATTGAAACTATGTATTGTACTCAGACAACATGTGTGGAAAGACCTGAATTACATATACATGAGGAACTTGCATATATACATCCTAGAACACATCCAGTACGAAGTTGACTTTCTCTTCAGTATGGCTGTAAACCAGATCTTCAAGAATGACTTTGGTGTAGAAGCCCTGGGCAAGTCTGTAGCTCAACTCCATGCATGGTGGTATTTTGGACGTGCCCAAAATTTCCCTTATGAGAGAAGCCCTAACTCAGCAGCTTTCATCCCTTTTGGAGAGGGAGATTTCTATTACCACGGTGCAATTTTTGGTGGCACAGCCTATGAAGTTTTAGCCTTCCTTGAAGAATATAAAAAAGGAGTTCAAAATGATGCCAGAAGTGGATTTAAGAGTACATATGAACATTACCTAAACAAATATTTGTTTATCAATAAACCCACTAAGTTGTTATCACCAGAATACAACTGGGATCCAAATTTTAGACCTCCCCCACAAATTAAACATGTGAAGATAGAATGGCGGTCAAAAAGTATTTGATGGCTATATCATTAGATTCACGAATTAATAAGTGAATCATCAAAATAATTCTTCAAATATAAAACTTATTAAAAGTTTCAGTGTTTTAGAAACTTACAAAAATGTGCACTCTTCCAAAATAAATTGTTTTTCTCCTTGCAATTTCGAACCATCTAAATCTACCTAAACTGGATTAAGAAATTAAGTGGATGTTACATCCACATTAAGTGGATGTTAATTTAATGTTAATGCACAGTGATGTTATTATCTACATATTATAAATAATGTAGAAATACTTTTTGAGGCATAAAATGAAGAAACACACCCAGACTCTAGTTCAGAAAATAAAGATGGATAGATAGATGATAGATAGATACACATACACATATACACAATGTCAAAGGAATATATGTAAGGGGAAAAATAAATACTCATCAAATCAACTCACTGACCAAATACTCTTTTTTAGTGTGGGGAGATGTATACTGCTTGTAATTAATCTCAATTAGTATTTAATCTATTAGCTGATTGAACTTAGGTGAACTAGAGACATTCTACCAAAAACATGTCTTACCTCTATTGTTACAAAGACGTTGGATTCATTCTTTTTTCTTTTGGAGGGGGCAGACGGAGAGGGAAATCCTGGAAATAATTACAGACAACCATAGCAGGACTCTGAAAGGTAGAACGAGGAAAGCAGATGGGCTAGGGACCTTGGGACTTGAGGAACAACATGGCAGGGAATTCCCTGGGATTTCTTTTGTCTCCCATATATCCCAGACCGGGCACTGGAGAGGCACACAGCTCAGAACCACCGAAAGGCAAAGACAAAAAAAAAAAAAAAAAGCTCTAGGACTAGCTAGGAAAAGGCCCAGGAAAGAGGCAGCTCATCAGAGACCTAACGGGGAACACATCTCGATGCCATACCTGGCTGGCCTGCTCTGCCTACACCAGCAGCACCTGCAAACCACCCAGAAGCTCAGTGTTTCCTGGCCCTCCACTCAGCAGTAGAAGGAGACCTATCTCTTGGGCCTCTACCCAGTGGTAAAAGATCCCCACCACTACCACCGGAGGCAGAAGGAGGCCCAGGTACACGCTTCTCTCCCTCAGGGGCACTGGCAGAGATAGAGGAAGAAGCCTGTCAGCACCAGATGACCTAGAGAGAGGGCCCTGGAAAACACTCCATCCCACATGCTTAGCATCCTCCACCCACCACCGAGAGCCCAGGAAAGCGCCTTCCACTCCCTCAGACAATACCAGCGTGATTAGGTAGGCACAGCATAGCCCAGACAACAGTCTCAGGGAAGCACTCACTGTCCCATAGCCTGGCATCTCCCACACTCCTCCTAGCAGGACCTGCCTGGGAAAGTGCACTCCACCCCTGCGGGCAGCATCAGCACAAGCAAGCAGGAGCCCTGATGGTGCCAGGTGAGTGAGATGGACCAGAATAGCACTCTACAGGCTCTGAATCCTATACTATCATTGGAACCACAGCCCAGAAAAGAAAGCCAGGGACGATGCCCTAAACATAAACAGGGTGACCGCCTGCTGAAATAAAAAATAAAATAAAATAAAAAATAAAAAACTTAAATAGGATCCAAGGTCTCAACACTTAATATTCCAAATTTCCAGGATAAAATAAAAAAATCATTCAGACCAAGGACAAGAAAAGTCACAACCCAAACAAGAAAAGGCAATTACTGATGCCAATATAGTGATAAATCTGACAAAGATTAGAGCAGCCGCCATAAAAAATGCTTCAGTGGGCGCCTGGTTGGCTCAGTTGGTGAAGCATGTGACTCTTGATCTCAGGGTTGTATAGTTTGAGTCCACACTGGGTGTAGAGATTGCTTAAAAAAGAAAAGAAAAGCTTCAACAAGCAATTCTAAATTATCTCAAAACAAATTAAAAAATAGAAAACTTCAGAAAAAATGTTTATTAAAGGAATAATGTTTAGCAAAAACTATCTCTGGAAAAACACATACCAGGTACTATCATTTATATATTACTTTATAGAATGCAAAGTAACAGTACATACCACTTAGGAATATATACATACAGGCAAAAATATAAAGATATAAATTGCAAGGATAATCACAAATTTGTGATTGTGGTTACCTCTGTGATAGAAAGGAAATGCAATCAGAAAGGGATATACAATATATTTCATCCGTATGTGAAATGTTTTATTTCCTAAGCTTGGTTATTGGTACAAAGGTGTTCATTATAAGTCTTTACACTTTTATGTCTGAAATATAATAAAAAATTACTTTATTGAACAACTCTCCTGAGTGATGGCTGTCTCTTGTAGTTTCAAATTTTTCACTCAATACCTTAAACAAAGTTTTAGAGCTTAATTTGCTAATTTTTGCTTTAACCTTTAAAGTTTTTAGGTTATAAAATCTATTGCCCCCACCAAAGACTGTAAAAAATGAATATATTTCAAAGGAGAACAAAATATATACATGTGAAATCACTATCTACGATAAAATCTAGAATATCACCATACATAAGAGGAAAGATTGTCAATGTTCTAGTTCTTAAATGAGGTAGTGGTTTCTATGTAAAGAGAGTAATAAAATTGACAAACTACTCACAAAATTTAACAAGAAAAAAAAAGAAGGAAAACACAGAAACCAATATCATAAATAAAAGGAGAGACATTATTACCAATAGCACAGATATTTCAAATATAATAAAAGGATACTTTGAAACAAAAATTTCCAATAAATTTGAATATATGGAAGAAAGGGAAATTTTTAAAGAAAAATATAAAACAGCAAATGACACAGGAAGAAATAGAAAAATAAAATAAAGAAACTGACTCAGAGGGGGGAAACAAGTCTTCCCTCAAAAATAACTAGGCCCTGGGTGAAACAGGTGAATGGGATGAAGAGTACACTTACCATGATGAGCACTGAGTAGTGTATAGAATTGTTGAATCACTGTATTGTACATCTGAAACTAATATAACACTGTAGGTTAATTATCCTGGAATTAACATTTAAAAATATGTAAAATAAAAAATAGACCCTTACCTCATACTATTAAAAAAATTAACTCAAAATGGTTCAAAAATCTAAATATGAGAGCTAAAACTACAAAATTCCTAGAAAAAAACATAGGGACAAACCATGACCTTGGATTTGGCAATGGTTTCTTAGATATGACACCAACAACAAGAGCAGAAGAAAAAATAAACTGAAAGTACAAAACTTTTATTTTTATTTTATTTTTATTTATTTGATAGAGAGAGAGAGAGCACGCACAAGTGGGGGGGAGGGGCAAAGGGAGAGGGAGAAGCAGACTCCCCACTGAGCAGGTAGCCTGACTCGCCACTTGATCCCAGGACCCTGGGATCATGACCTGAGCTGAAGGCAGATGCTCAATGGACTGAGCCACCCAGGCACCCCCAAAACTTTTATGCATCAAACAACATGATTAAGAAAGTGAAAAGACAACCACAGAATGGGGGAAAAAATTGCAGATCATTTATCTGATAAGTCTAGTATCTAGACTTACCTATATAAAGAGATCTAGACTTACCTATATAAAGAGTTCTTCCAACTCAACAAAAAAAGGATGAACTACCCACCTTAAAAACGGAAGGGACATTTTTCTAAAACTATATATACAGATGGCCATCAAGCATATGAAAAGATGCTTAACATCATTAGTCATTGGAGAAATGCAAATCAAAACCTTGAGATACAACTTCACACCTTCACACCCTAGGATGGCTATAATTTTTTTTTTAAGATTTTATTTATTTATTTGACAGAGAGTGAGCAAGAGAGCACAAGCAGGGGGAGTGGCAGAGGGAGAAGCAGGCTTCCCACTGAGCAGGGAGCCCGATGCGATGCAGGGCTCAGTCCCAGGACCCTGAGATCATGACCTGAGCTGAAGGCAGACGCTTAGCCGACTGAGCCACCCAGGCACCCCAAGAAAGCTATAATTTTAAAAGATGGAAAATAACAATTGTCAGAGGGTGGGGAAGTTAGAACCCTTGTATGTTGCCGTGAGAATGTAAAATAGTGCTGCTATAGTGGAAAACATTTTAGCAATTCCTCAAAAAGTTAACTATAGGGCGCCTGGGTGGCTCAGTTGGTTAAGCGACTGGCTTCGGCTCAGGTCATGATCCTGGAGTCCCGGGATCGAGTCCCGCGTCGGGCTCCCTGCTCGGCAGGGAGTCTGCTTCTCCCTCTGACCCTCCTCCCTCTCATGCTCTCTGTCTCTCATTCTCTCTCTCTCAAATAAATAAATAAAATCTTTAAAAAAAAAATTAAAATTAAAAAAAAAAGTTAACTATAGTATTACCATATGACTCAGAAATTCTACTCCTAGGTATAGATCCAAAAGAACTGAAAACAGGTGTTCAAACAAAAACCTGAACATGAATGTTCATAGCAGCACTATTCAGAATAGCCAAGAAGTGAAAATAATCCAAATGTCTATCCGTGGGTAAAGAGACAGAATTTGGTTTCCACACACAAACACGCAGAATATTATTCAGCCATAAAGAGGAAGGAAGGACTGGTACACGCTATCACATGGATGAACTTGAAAACATTATGGCAAGTGAAAGAAGCCAGTTATGAAAGACTACCTATCATCTGGCTCCATTTACATGAGATGTCCAGAACAGGCAACTCATAAGACAGGAAGTAGGTCAGTGGTAGCTTAGGGCTGGAGGTTTACAGAGGGGGAAAGGTAACAGCTGAAGGGTACATGATCTCTCTTCGTGGTGATGAAAATGTTCTAGAGTTGACTTTGGTGATGGTTGCGCATATTTGTGACGATACCAAAAAACCACTGAAGTGAATGCTTGAGAAATGGGTAAACTCTCTGTGAACTATATCTTAGCAAAATTAAGACAAATTATTAATTTTAAAAATAATTTCAAGCTCTGACGTGTTCTCCAGCAAATTCAAAGATGAAATAATGCCAAAATTACACAAACTCTAGGATGATAGGAAAAGAGAGATTCATCAACTCGCTTTCGGAGGCTGGCAAACTCTGATACCAAAACCTGACTAAGCTCTCAGGTATCCTTTAACTGACAAATACAATGAAAATTATAGGCCAATCTCATTCATGGAGAGAAATATAAAACATATTAAAGAAAATGTTAGGAACCCAAATTGAGAAATCTATTAAAAAGATAATCAATCATGATCAAGGTGGATTTATCCTAGGAATGTAAGGTCAGTTTAACATTAGGAAATTAAACAGTGAGATCTACCACATTACAAAATTAAAGCAGGGAAAAAAAACTCATAGTATTTCTAGATGTAAATTTTTTAAAAAATTTTTTTGATAAAATTCAACATCCATTCATGATTTTATTTAAAACTTTCCCAAAAAAAGTTCCCAGTCAAGAATATCTACAGAAAACCAAAGTAAACTTACCATTTGCTCAATGTTGAATATTAGAATCTTTTCCTCTGAAAAGAGCAATTAAAGGTTTGCTGGTATCACTACTTTTATTCTATATTGTGCTAGCGATTCCAGCCAATACATGAAGACCAGGAAAAATAAATAAAAGGCATAATTATCTACAGATGAAATATTACGTACGTAGAACCCCCAAAGTGATAAGCCATTAGAATTAATAAGAGCATTTAGCAAAATTGCTAGATGAAGAATCAATATACCCAAATCAACTGCATTTCCAAATACTAGTCATAAACTGTTAGCAAATATATTATTTAAAGATCTCTTTTTACAATAGCATAAAAAATCAAGTATCTAGAAATAGACCTATCAAAAGATATGCAAGACCTCTACATCTATTGAAAGTCACTAAAGACTAAAATAAATGGTGAACTGGAAGATTTAATAGGGCTAAACATGCCAATTCACTCAAAAACAATTTATCAATTCAATTCAATCCTAATTAAACTTCCCAACAGGTTTAGTTTTTTGCTTTTGGTTTGGGGTTTTGTTTTTGTTTTTGTTTGAATTTGATAAATTAAAAAAAATTTTTTTGAGAGAGAGAGAGCGCACACATGCATGAGTGGGGCGGGGGGTAGGGGCAGAGAGAGAGGGAGAGAGAGAATCCCAAGCAGGCTCCACGCTCAGTGCAGAACCTAACAAAGGGCTGATCCCACGACCTTGAGATCATGACTGAGTGGAAATCAAGAGTCAAACGCCTAACCAACTAAGCCACCCACATGCCCCTAGACAAGCTGATTTAAAACTTTATGGAAATTTTAAGAACCAAGAATATCCAGAACACTCTTTAAAAAATGATATCAATATCAAATATTGACTTGCAATATCAAATATTGACTGATGATGGGCACCTGGGTGGCTCAGCTGGTTAAGCAACTGCCTTCGGTTCAGGTCATGATCCTGGAGTCCCAGGATCAAGTTCCACATCGGGCTCCCTGCTCAGCGGGGAATCTGCTTCTCCCCCGACCCTCCCCCATCTCAGGCTCTCTCTATCTCATTCTCTCTCTCAAATAAATAAATAAAATTAAAAAACAAAAAACAAAAAACAAATATTGACTGATTATGAAGTAAAAAAATAAATAAAACACTAACACTGTCACAGAAATTGACAAATCAGTGGAACATAACCAAGATACGCAATGACTCACACATAAATGAACACTTATATACGACAGTAATGGGAATGCATGGTTATAAAAAAAAAAAAAGGTAATATTTTCAGTAAATGGTGCTGGGAAAACAGAATATTCCTATAAAAAAAATGAAATTGCATTCTCTCTCACCATACACAGAAACCAAATCCAGGTGAATTAAAAACCTACAAGTGGCCGCTTCTTTCCTTTTCCTTTCTCTCCCAAATAATTTAGTCCCAAAGCCTTGAGGTAGGGCAGAGCAAAGTAGGCGTTAACAATTTCTTATCACCGGGGCGCCTGGGTGGCTCAGTCATTAAGCGGCGCCTGGGTGGCTCAGTCATTAAGCGTCTGCCTTCGGCTCAGGTCAAGATCAAGCCCCATGTCAGGCTCTCTGCTCAGCGGGGAGTCTGCTTCTCCCTCTCCCTCTGCTCCTCCTCCCTACTTGGGCGCTCTCTCTCTCTCTAAGAAAAAAAAAAATAAATAAATGATACACAACACCATGTCCCTGCTCAAAACTCTGTTAGGATTTCCAACCTCCAAATAAATGTGATAGTTCTTACTGTGATTCCAAAGGCTCTTATCTCCCAATGCTCTCCCCCTAGTTCAGCCTGTTCGTCCTCACTGTTCCTTGAACTCACCAAGCGTGTTTCCACCTTAGGGCTTTTGCACAATTTCCTCTGCCTGAAATTCTCCCTCACTATGACTTTTTTACTCAGAGGTTTTGCTGACCACCTGATTTAAAATTATAGACCCTTCCCCACAAACCTTAAATTTAATTCTTCTTCCTTTATTTTTTTTCTCCTTCATATTTATAACTCTATAGTATAGGATACATTTTACTTATGTATTATCTTTATCCCCACAAGAATGTAAGCTTCCATAAATTCAGGGGTTTTTTTCACAGCTTTAATTTCAATACCTAGGAAAGTGATTTACATATAGAACATATTCAATCAATATCTGTTGAATGAGAAAAATTACAAATGAGTGATGACTTTGGAAACTTCTCAAATTCTTAATTCACCTGCTTTTAGTCTTGGAACTAGGACAAAAGAAGTACATTAAAGTTAACACTAGGTGGTGCAATATTATAAGGAAAGTAATCATAATCAACCCATCCTTTCCTCCTGATACTGCTTCCAGAAAAGCCAGTGTTGCCAAGTTTCCTCTGGCCTCCGCACTCCCCAGCCTGTTGATGTCATGTTTGTAGTAATAACTTAAATTTCACTGATGTATGTCCCACCTGCATGAATATTATTCTGTCTGGCCAAGCATGTCAGTTCTTCTATAAGCGCTAGTATAGAACATGCCAATATATGTTATCAAGTTCCTACTCCCCATCCCTTGCAATACCCCCCAGCCCACCCTCAACCGAAGTCACCACTGCACTAAAGCCCTCAAGTTTCCAGAGCGGTGGGGTGGTCTGTGATGAGAAGGAAGCTGTCTCCCCTGGGTTACCCTCTGCTAGATTTCACAGATTTTACTTCCAACCTCCTCTCCCTAGAGCCCACACTGGACCCATAGGGTCCATGGATTAGGGATTGATCTGAATGGCAGCCACCATGGAGGACTAAGAGTCACTATTTCCCTGCACCACTAAAGGCTCTCTTACTGCAAGTTTAAGGCTTCTTGACTGCTCACTCCCTAAGGACCTGTTATCCCAGAAGATGACTCAGTGCTCCTGCCGAGAAGTTGCTGTCACTAATCTGCCCCACCAGTTCCTACCAGGCCAGGGTGACCAACTTGTCCCGGGTTGCCAGGGACTTCTCCAGTTTTAGCACAGGAAGTCTCAGGTTCCAGGAAATCCCTCCGTCCGGGGCAAACTAGGACAGTTGGTAAAACTATAGTAAGCCCAGATCTGTCCGCACTCCACTCAAACTCAGACCAGAACTGTCACATGGGTGGTACAAATATTACACCATTCTCTCATTCCACATGTGGTCATCACCAAGCACGTCAATTCTCTCTCCTCTGTGTCACCTATATTCATTTTCTTCTCAACATGCCTACTGTAAAAGTTAGTGGAAAATGACAGTAACCAAGAAAAGACAGGACCACTGAAGATTCAGAGCCTTTGGGAGTGAAGCATTGGATCACATCACCTGAGGTAGATGCTGGCTCAGAGCAAAGGGAAGACGAAATGAGTAGGGGAAGAAGGAAGTTAGAAACATCAACCACAGGCTTATAACCAGACAGAAAAAAGGACTAATATCTAGACCTTACTTTTTTCTTTGCTTAATGTATGTGCACATATGTATGTGTGTTTATGTATTTTTGCATATAATAAGTAATTTTTTCCCCTCTCTTCCTATTGTAATTGTAAGAATTAATGGCAGTGGTTAACTTACAATTTCATCTTTAGATTACAGAATATTCAAGAGGGACTCCAACTGAACTTGAGTAATTGACATCATCCAGACATGAATGTCATGACATTTGGAACCTGCCCTTTTTTGGGGAAAAGCTGAGAGTGCGTATTTCCACAAAGGGTAGTTGTATCTCGTTAAAGAAATGGCTGGAATTTGGTATTGCTGCACAGGAAGTTGAAGTATATGGAGAAAGTTGTGTATGGACATGGAGTAGGCAATACGTTGAGTTGTCCCTGTCATTAAACCATTGCCTCTCAGTCCAAATCTACTTTCATGCTCTGCTTTGTGATGCCAGGGCTGGGACTGTGGGAACTCTATGTCTGCGTTGCCAGTTGACTTCCTTTGAATTCTGCAAGGCAGAAGACGGGAAAACGGAAGCACTCCTTCCCTGACAAGTGATTAGCAATGATAACATTCAACTTTTGGGGGGCACTTCTAGAACCAGGCTCATCATGCCTAATCAAAGACATCAGCAATAGTTAGGCCGTGGCTCCCACTCCAAGGTCTGAGGACCCCTCCTTTGAGCTTCCTCTTGTCTCCCCAGGCCAGAGTAGAGTTCCTGGAGTTCCTGGAGTTCCTCTCCATGGGTTAGCTTGGTATCCTCTTCTTTGCCTTTTTCAGTTCTCCAGAACTGCTTAACCAATTCCCTATATTAAATTCTCTGTTAAAATTCCAAGGTGTTTTTCAATTGTTCTGAACATATCCTGACTGATCCAGTCCCCCTGCTAAGTAAAGAACCCTAACCACCTGCAATGTTGGCTAAAAACAGAGGAAATATGAAGTAAGTGGTAGAACAGGGAAGTGATCAATATGGACTATGACTTTTTTACAGAGATAAAGACTGTATCACTAACGTGTATGTTTGTTATGTACACATTAACCAATCATTTATACTTGAAAAGTGGTTACTTTCCCCATTATAGTTATGTAAGAGTGTGGGTGGAACCTAATTCACAATTTTGTTCATAGGTCACCAGGCCACAAGTCACCTCTAGACCTGCTGGAGAGGAATGAGGATCACCAGTAGGTCCTGAACTTGAAAAGGATACAATGACTAATGGGACTTGGAGTCTCTCTTCTTGTTTGTGGAGGAGTGTCTTTGTATGATGGGCAGAAGTAGGAAAGTATTAAATGTGAGTAGAAGAGTGAGCTTAAATGCTAGGCGGTAAAAGGGGTGGGCTATATAGATGTTGAGCCCATTGGTCCTCAAATTCATGTTTGCCCTTCCGCTGCTCTGCAACCTATGAGGGGGGCACCGGCTTCTCCAAACTGTGGTGCCCAGGCTTACTATCAGCTGGTTTCTCAAAGACTGGAGGATGGGGGTAGGAAGGACGAAGCCAGGATAGTTCTCTCCCTCTCCCTTCTATCTCAGGAACTTCTCTGGCAGTGACTGTAACTCTGTAGGGGCCCCAGTGCTCACTAGACAGGTCCTTAGAGGTCCAAGGATGCAACAGATGAGCCCCAGCTCTGGGACTCAGCGACACAGCTTTCTTACTTTTGTCTCTCCAGGTTACATGCAGTGGCTTTTCCACTGTTACTAATATCTGGGTTGCTTCACTTTCTCAGTTACGTGCTCAGTTCTATCATCTGGCAGTAACTTCCCTGCATTATGTTTTCTCTGTTGTAAATACTAAAGACAGTTGCTATTTTCCTCATTGTCCCTGACTCTTAAAACAGATGAGAGCTGATCCCACTCCAGGTACACTGTAATGCTAAGTCAATATTCTGCAACTTTCTCACTTTGGGGAATTTATATAAAAATATATCTACACACCTACAAAATGAGATTTGTAAGAGTTTGTTCTATTTGCAAAACCAACAGTAGATTGAGAAACAAACAAAAGTCATTTTCTGTAAGGGAACTGGTTAAATAAATATTGGGACATCGACAGAGCTGTAAAAAAGAACAAGGAAAACCCCCTATGAACTAATACAAATTATTCAGTAAAGAGAGCACAGAACAGTTATCTTTTGTGGAAAACGAAGAAGGAAGAGAAGGAGGAGGAGAAAAAGAAGGAAGAGGAAGAGGAAGGAGAAAGAGAAGGAGGAGGAGGAGGAGGAGGAGGAGAAGAAAAAGGAGGAGGAGGAGGAGGAGAAGAGGAAGGAGAAGAAGAAGTTGTTTGTACTTGCATAAACACCCAAAGACACACAAAAAACTAATAAAAGTGGTTACTTACAGTGGGTAAGGTAAAGGAGAACAAGGTAGACAGAGACAAGAGGGAGTATTCTCAATATATATTCTGTATTGTTTGGGCTTTTGAGCCAAATAGTCCCATGACCAATAGAAAAAGTAACAAAAACTATAAAAATGCATAGGAAAAAAAATGCAACCTAGTCACTAAATGATAAACAAAACCAATATCAAAACACTTGATATAAAATTGTAGGAACATAAAAGAGGGAAAAAAACTACATACTGTATGATTCCAACTCTAGGACATTCTGGAAAAGGCAAAGCAACGGAGACAGTAGAAAGATCAGTGGTTGTCAGGGGATTGGAGAAGGGACAAACAGGCAGAGCGCAGAGGATTTTTAGGGCAGTGGAAATACTCTGTATGATATTATATAGACATATGTCCTCATACATTTATCCAAACCCATACAAAGTACAGCACCATACATTTATCCAAACCCATACAAACTATAGCACCTGAGGTAAACTATAGACTTTGGGTGATTATGATATGTCAATACAGATTCATTCTTGGTAATTAATTTATTACCCAGAGATTAGTAACAGTGGAAAAGCCACTGCATGTAACCTGGAGAGACAAAAGTAAGAAAGCTGTGTCGCTGAGTCCCAGAGCTGGGGCTCATCTGTTGCATCCTTGGACCTCTAAGGACCTGTCTAGTGAGCACTGGGGCCCCTACGGAGTTACAGTCACTGCCAGAGAAGTTCCTGAGATAGAAGGGAGAGGGAGAGAACTATCCTGGCTTCGTCCTTCCTACCCCCATCCTCCAGTCTTTGAGAAACCAGCTGATAGTGAGCCTGGGCACCACAGGCTCACATACCATTCTGATGAATGAAAGAGGCTATGCCTGTGTTGGGGCAGGGAATATGGGGGAACTCTCTGTACCTTCCTTTCCCTTGTACTGTAAACCTTAACACTACTCTAGAAACATAAAGATGAGAGACAAGGGAGAGGAAAAGAAAGGCATCAGATATTCAGAGGCCTCCAGTCCTCATTTATGCAACTGGTCAAGAAGCCAATGTGGAAATCTTAACTCCCCTTCTCTACCCATTCAAGTTTTGGCTGTGTTTGGCTAGCATAGTCAATTCTTTGCCTGGTTGACTAACACAAACTTAGATTCCTGAGGTATCCAAGTCTGCCTTGTTTTCTGTTAGACTTAATAACTGGGCATGTAAAAAGAAGCATTCCATACCCAGCATAAGCCTGGCTTTATAGCAGTAACCCTAATTTACCTTTGATAATGAGGGCCAATCACACCAACCGACATTAGAAGCCTTACTTCTCTGGCTGTGAACTGAGTTTTTTGACTGATCACAATGTCTTATGAAATACAACAATGATACCCAAAAAAGCATTCAGTGATTCCATGGATTATATTAATGGTAGAATTATAACAAACAGAAATGGCAAATCCAAACAGATTAAATGTCAATTTTGATGATTAAAAAATGTTTCCCCCAAGGCTTCCAGATAAAGATGGCAGATTGAACATAATAATTCAATTTCACTTCCTCTGAAATCCCACTAAAACTACCAAAAAAGGGGATCTTCTAAAGCCCATAAAACTATAAATACAAAGAAAAGGGAGATAATAGAAACAAAATTTTGCTAGCTGGAATGCAGAAAAGTACTTGAGATATAGTGGGGAAAGCCAAGAACTGAACTGATGTATATCACAGAATCTTCCAAAGGCTCAGGAACTGAGTGGACTTTTAGAAGTGGGGGATAAAAAGAGATATTAAATAAGGATTGATAGAATGCAATTTTAAAATACATTCCCTACCCCTCGAGTATGGGCTGGATTTAGTGACTCTCTTCTAAAGAATAGTGTACGGAAAGAGAAACAGTAAGTAGAGAAACCTGAGACACCACCCTAGCCAAGTGCTCAAGGTTAACATCACCAGTCCTAAGTCATGTTGATACCGTGCAGCCCTGATACGATGCAGCTCGTCCCTGTGGCATTCTTCCCCAAAATCCATATTCCCAATGTAATCACTGCAAACCCAAACATCAGGCAAACCCAATGGAAGGAGAGCCTACAAAACACTTGACCAGTACCCTTTGAAACTGTCAAGGTCATGAGAGACAAGGAAAGACCAAACAACCATCACAGATTGGAGGCTAAGGGAACATGATGACTGAATGCAATCTGATATCCTGCAACAGAAAAAGGACATCCATGGAAAAACTGGTGAAATCCAAATAAAGTCTGTGGTTTAGTTAAAAGTAGCAGCCTCATGTTAATTTCTTAGTTTTGGCACGTGCAGCTTGATCATAAGAGATGTTACCATGAGGAGAAGCTTGGGGGAGAATATACAGCAACTCCATCCATCTTTGCAACATTTTTTTGGTAAATCTAAAATTATTTCAAAATAAAAGGATTTTTAAAATACAAAAATGAGAAAAGGAGATAGAGTTCCCATTCCCTTCCCACATGGCATTGACTGGTGAATGGGGAATGACAGAGCAACTGTGGGAACAAGAACCCTACTGGAAAATAGGAGCATGACCTAAGTCTGGGCATACCAAATGCTAACACCCAATACCAGCCTTAGAACTGGGCATTGGGGCCTCACACGGTAGAAGCCCTACAGATCGAAGAGAGAGGGAGAACACACTGATGAAAGAACCCATGGGTACCATTATCGCCCAAGACCCAGCACTCGGTGCTGGCACAGTGTGATCTAGAACATTAGATGTTTTATTCTCTGACGCTAACTTCATTTAGGCTCCAGGAAGATGCTTCTCCACTTCTCCTGCTCTTGTCCTCCTTTCTCCTCAAAGTAAAAGGTGACTGTCCCTGAATGCTCTGTAAGTGTGTGGGTTTGTGCTTCTGCTGTCAGAGACAGATTTTGCTACAGAAAGAATGTGCACAGTAGAAGCACTTTGGTAAAAGAAAATACAAATTAACTAGTGTGACAAATCCTTCCTCTCTGAGAGCATGAATGAAATAGATACTTGCATTTTAAAGTCTCAGAGTATTGAAAATCCATTTTTTTTACTTCATTTCGGATTCCACGTGGAGAATTCAGTGATAGTCACTAATTAGCATACTGTTCAACACTGTTACACATGGCAGCTGAGAAACATTTTGTAGTATTAAATAATTCAAATTATTCTCAAATCTGTGTGTATGTCTAGAAGTAATATGTGTGAAGCAAGCTATTCATATTTTACACTGACAGATGGATACTAATTCTAGAATTGTAATTAGTTTCACTTTTTACAAAATGTTTGATATGATTTAATTAATTTTTCAAAATATAGTTAAAAATTCCAGCTTTAAATATTTTAAATTTTTGTATTTGTTGGCTATCATCAGTATCTTACCTTTTAGTTTTAATAGATTATCTTGAATTTTTTTTTTTAAAGATTTTATTTATTTGACAGAGAGAGAGATAGCGAGAGCAGGAACACAAGCAGGGAGAGTGGGAGAGGGAGAAGCAAGCTTCCCGCGGAGCAGGGAGCCCGATGCGGGGCTCGATCCCAGGACCCCAGGATCATGACCTGAGCTGAAGGCAGCCGTTTAATGACTGAGCTACCCAGGCGCCCCTATCTTGAATGTTTTAAAAGAAAAATACATAAAGTGTACAATGACTCAAGGAAGGTCTAATGCGACATTACTGTCAGTAAATCAAATTTTATGTGAAATTTCAGGGTAATATTTTGCTGAAATTAAGAAAAACAAAATTCATAGCAAAGAATATAATCATTTATTAGCCTGGCAAGCCTTTACTATTCATCCAAACATCACTAACTCAGACATATGCAATAAAAATTAAAATTCAGTTGTCTAATAATTCACAGGCTTTCAGTCATACAAAAACCACACTCGAGATCATTTTCAGTTTTGTTGTGAAGGTATATATGTCAAGTCAAGAGAAGAAAAGAGAGTTTATTTAGTAGTTTGATTTATAACTTTTAAATATTTAGACGTGCGGTGTGTGGGTCTCCATTAGCATTTATCCTGGGACACATAAAATTATACTGAAAAGCAATTTAAATCAGTAACTGGTACAAAGAAAAATAAGAAAAAGGTTTTAAATAAGCAATTTTTAACCTCAGGAAAAGCACAAAATAAGAAAAGAAATATGCTCATAATACATTACGATATTTGACTATGCATAGTATTGCCATAGGTAGAGCGTAAATACTGAACATTCACGCAACCCAAAATTACGTTGAGAGGATAGAGAAAGGAAGCAGAGAGGATGGCAGGATGAGAGATAAATCCTCGGCTAGCGTAAGGAAAATCATTATATAAGCTCTAAAATTGCTATTCCCCACTCCCCACGATGGACGAGCTCCACTGTAACCTATCTATCCGACAACAGAGAGCTAGTGAGGTGCCTACAGGTGTAACGCTGAGTCCAGAACCCAGGACTGGCAGCTGCTGCTAGTGAACTGAGCCCTCGGCAATGGCATGGACCAGGGCAGCCTGGAAGATGAGAAGTCTGTGCTGCTGAAACCCATGCATAGCCTCTACCACTAACAGCATGGCCACTCCATTCAGCAAGCATCAGGCTGGCTGGAGACCAAAGAGAACTGGCATTTACAGAGTGAGCCATCCTGAACATCCGAGTGTCAAGAAGCTCTTCTGCAGTGGAGAATTTCTGCTGGGCATTTCATAAAAGCAAGAAGGATTAGAGGAAAGAAGTCTAGGGAGTATTTACTTTTTATCTATTTTTTTTTAAGATTTTATTTATTTGTCAGAGAGAGACACACAGAGAGAGAGAGAGAGAGCACAAGCAGGGGGAGTGGCAGGCAGAAGGAGAAGCAAGCTCCCTGCTGAGCAAGGAGCCCGATGCGGGACTCAACCGCAGGACCCTTAACCAACTGAGCTACCCAGGCATCCCATTTTTTATCTGTTTTTTAAATTCATATTTTAAAATTTTTTTTTATTTATTTATTTTAATTTTTAGCAGTAAGAAATAGTTACATATCACTCCTACAATCAAAAATAAATTTTCATAAATTAACTATGGTAAAACCTCCCTGAGATTTAATCATCATATTCACCCTGTTATGTGATGACCATGCCTACTACTTGTTCATTTCTGTCAGAGGGCTCTCCCATCCCCACTGAGATTAGGTCTCTCATTCCAAATGTGGCCCTATCCGTCAGTATTCTCAGCCTAGAAAGGACAACCAGTTTAGTGCTTTTTAAAGATTCTCATACTTCCTTCACTAATCCATTCCTTGTAGCAAAACTAAACTGACAGTCTTCTGGAATATACCAGGGGACCTAAGAGGGGCCCATGGGCAGACTGCATGACAGATGTAATCCTCCACTCCTGTACCCTAAAATTTTTTATCCCTTCTTTTAGACCAAATTCTTTCTGGCTTTTCAATGCTATTTGGGATTAGCCAGCTCAGTACATTGTTAGAACAACAGCTGGCTGCAAATGCTATCTTATCAATTAATTTGGCTTAATCTAAAAATTCCATTTCCATTTTCCTGGTCAAGATTCCTCAAATCCACTCCTGCAAATATTCCCCATATTTTCATGACATAAATGAGCAAATTCCTATCATTCTTGTGGATGTTAACACTCAACTATGGATGTGCCACAATTGAGAACTCTGTTTCAGATAAACCTAGGAGTTTGGGGTTCTCTAAGCCTTCGTTTCTGTCACTTATCTCTATTCAATTTGTCAAGACCCCTCTCTTCCCTAATCTAGCTTAACCGATCATCCATATAAAATACTTGCCGAAGTATTTAAATTCAGGTTCTAATATAATTTACCAAGCCACAGAATCAATCTTTGAATTTGGTTTTCAGATACCTGAGCCCTATGACTATAAACTGTAAGAGATTTTTTTCAAGACTATCCCATAAAGGCGTGAGTGTCATTCCACTAGGGCAATATTTTTGCAATTTGAGCATGTCATCTGCTTGCTTGAAATCATCCATGCCATTAAAGGCATCCATCATGGTTCAATCAGTCCTCTTCCCCTTTAAATTGGTCTATGGTAGTAGTTATCCGGTTCCCCAGAACTTCCTCTGAAGTGAGCACACAGTCCAATATGACCATCCAAGATAAGCTGATTAGCTCTTTTGCCATCTCATAGTACGGAACGTCACCTAACCATCACGGGATATGAAAGGAAGGCTCTGCCTTTTGCCTGATCTCTACGTAATTACCATTTCCCTGAAGCCGTGTGACCTGCAATCCACTGTCTGTAACCACTAGACAGTAAGCTCCAATGGAGGGACCATGTCTATCCTGTTAATCCCAGTATCCCCAGCACTTAAGCTCTACTTGACACATAGTAGGCACCTAGTTAGTATTTATTGAACAAATTAATAAAGCCAAACGTCAATTCCTCTAAGAAACTTTATTATAGTGCTTATTACGTGTTTTTCCTTCTGGGCTGAGTCTCTCAAGAGAGAGACCTATCTTGATCTTGGGATTGTAGGTTCGAGCCCCATGTTGGGTGTAGAGATTACTTTAAAAAAAGAAACAGAGATGCCTGGGTGGCTCAGTCGGTTAAGCGTTCGACTCTTGATTTCAGCTCAGGTCATCATCTTAGGCTAGTGGGATCAAGCCCCAATAGGGCTCTGTGCTGAGTGTGGAGCCTGCTTGGGATTCTCCCTCCCCCCACCCCCGCTGCTCTCTCTCTCTCAAATAAATAATCTTAAAAACAAACAAACAAAACAGAAACCTAGTAACAAAGACACCTAGTAAACTTGTAACCAAGGTACAGGAAAGACCTCAAACAATGCATATAATAAAACCAATGTCCCTACTACCACCATCAACGGAGATATTGTTGAAATAACTGAGAGCTTAAAAACTTACAGGCTCATCTGCATAGGAACGTGGAAAAGCTGGAACAGCTTAGGTTGCTAACACTTGGAGAACTGGTCTCCTAAGAGATAGACAAATTGCTTTCATCCCTACCAAAAAAAAAAAAAAAGCCCTTTTTGGAAACTGCCTGTATTCCTTTTTACATCATTATAATAAAAGAAATTCCTAAATTTAAACTCATTAGGTGTGAATGGGTATTCTTCATAAAAATAACAATTACATCTGAAAATGTTAAGAGGCTGGCTATTAAATAATCCATGTACTTGTTAGGGCAAATCAATTCAATGAAGTTTCTGTTTTTCTAATATCAGAGACTCTCCAGGAGAGGAGTGTAGGTAATTTTGGTGCAAAGAGAGCTTTGATGGGGAAAAAACATGCTTGGATGGATTGGAGCAATGTGATAATTAGGGTAAGTTAGCACCGCACACTAAGTAGTAGAGGAAAAGCAGGTGAGAACAGTGAAAGGATGCTAAGGACAAAACACCCCAATTTACAAACTGCCTCAGGTTGCTTCAAGACTTAGAACAAAATATCTTTTCCTCTTGTTTCTGCACCTCACCCCTTGCTCTCCAGTTAGTGCTGCAGTTTATCTGCTTCTAAATGAAGGATTACAGGAAGGATTCTGAGAGGTTTCTTTTGAACATGAACTCCACTAAATACAACTACCGTGCTGCTCGATTTGCTTGCAGTCGAAAATTGTGCATACCCAATGCTCCGACTGGTACTACTGAGGCAATAATGAACTTTCTGCCACTTTGGAAGGTCTAGGATTCTCAGAAAAGCCTTGTGATGATTTCAACTCCTGAACAAACTACCTGACATAGAGCTAAGAATGATTCAGTGAGCGCATATGGAACATAAAACCGATCAGCCTCGCACAAGGGGAAAAAAAAAATCACTGACACAACCAAACACTTTTATTAATTATTGTACTGCCACTCTATAAAAATATGGTAGCTTTTACATTGAAAAAAGGAAAGTTCCACTACACTGAATTAGAACCACTTTGTTGAATTCTAAGAATAATTTCATTTTATCATTTTGAGGAAATTTGTATAAAATTACCCCTTTGTTTTATGACATGCAGACTATAACACAGACTGCTTGCCATGATTTAGTGCACATCCTGTCTTTTTATTTTCTTTTCAGTCTATGGACATTTGGTTAATAAACTATTAAATTATTAATTTATTATTTATTAATAAATAATAAAAACAGAACTCAACCCAGAAATCATTCTCAACTTCTTTCCTGCCAGTAGAAAAACAGTTTCCATTTCTCCACCAAGAAACCAATGTTTAGAGGAAATGTGGGGTAGCAAAAAAGTTACTTTGTTCTTACATTTTAAAAAAAAGCTAAAAGTGAAAGAGAAGTGGCAATCACTATTTCCTAAATTCTATATGGTTTGACTAACTTTTAGTAACCCCAACTCCTAGATTCAGCACCGATTAAAGGAAACCTTATATTTAGACCATTTTAACTTTTCAGGGGATGTCAATTCTATCAGGAATAAAATGTGGATTTTATTTTTACTTGAATCTCCGTGTTTACCATAAAAAAAATCACCAGGCACTACACAGAAGAAGACGTGAAGAGATGGAGAGATATACCGTATTTGTGATGAGGAAACTGGGCCTTCAACCACTGTGGTTTTCCAGGTTCTCTCAAAGAGCCAACTAGTATCTTTGAATTTCTCTTTCAGCCTGAGCCACCTGCCATCACCTCTATACATCACTTTCAAACTCTAGATGTCCCTCTCTCCTTTGAGTTTGCTTTGCCTGAAAAACACCCTTCCTTTGACGTTTCCTGTTCTTGGTAAGATACAGCACTTTTCCTCAGATCGCACCAGCCCAAGGGGAAGGTCGGATCGCAGTAAGTCTCCCCAAACTATAGGTCTCTGGCACCTGAAGAGCTCTAGTCTTTCTGCTGAATGGCTCTCGGTGTCCCAACGGCTGCTTCGTGGATGCTCTACAGAAAAATCCGGTTGGTGACCCATTGGCTGGCACCATTTCACTCCTCTGTTAATCATTTTCCCTGGTGTTGCTAATGAACCAAACTGGGGCCAGGCTGCCATGCCCTCTGATGGCACTTCAGCTTCGGGGACCCACCATCAGGTACCAGCGCTAATGGAACTGCCAACGTCTGCACCATGGGTCCTGTCCTTTGACCATTCGGTTGTCAGTGATACAGCCACTGTAATTTCGACACCATTCTTCTCTGTAGCTACCATGCTTTATCATTCTGAGTCTGACAGCTGGGCTCTAGAGCTGTATGCATGAGCCTCTGCTATACTCAAGCCATCTGTCTGCGACTAAGCTAGCCGACTGCCCTTAACTCAAATACAGGCTCCTGAAAAATCTTCTTTATTTTTTATTTTTTTTAAAGATTTTTTATTTATTTATTTGAGAGAGAGAATGAGATAGAGAGAGCATGAGATGGGGGAGGGGCAGAGGGAGAAGCAGACTCCCCGCCGAGCAGGGAGCCCGATGCGGGACTCGATCCCGGGACTCCAGGATCATGACCTGAGCCGAAGGCAGTCGCCTAACCAACTGAGCCACCCAGGCGCCCAAATCTTCTTTATTTTAAAGAATTACACATTGACTATGCCTTTTTAGGAAAAACTTAATTCCTCTCGGTTGGTGAAGAAAAGCTATTCTTTACTGAAGAGTGCTAGATAATGATAATAAACGTAGTAGGAATAATAAAATCAGAAAATCACTGTTTGGCAACCCCCGCCCCTCAATAAAATAATTGATTCAGGCAACAATTACCAGTGGATGTCGGAAAAAATTAGCAAATAAAACAGAGTAAAATGCTAGCGCTTACTGAATTAAGTAGAGTCAATTCTTTCAACATTCCATATGATTGAAATTTTTTCAGTAAAAAGTTGGGGCAGGGGTAAAAGTCTCCCTTGATTTACAGTGAGGTGGGTCTTTTTCATGAGGATTGGTATTCCCTTATGTACAAAACCCTGGAGTCATCTAGGCATGCCCAGAATATACTGACTTCTGCGGAAACACAATTTAAGCCTGAGCTGAGAACCCTGCTAGGCTGACTCATAATTTTTGTCCTGATGCCTTCCTCTTTCCCATCCTTTCAGTTCTGTTTCAGAGCTGTTTTCACTTCCCATCTGTTTTAAGAGCAATCCCTGAAAACAAATATGAGTTTACAACTGCACAGTTACAACAGAGGTTAAGCCAGAACCATCTGAGAAGCTTTATCAAAATACACCCATCCAGAGCCTGACCCTTTGATATTTCAATTCACTAGTTCTTGGGTGGGGCCTGGGCAAATGATTTTGAAAAAGTCTCCAGATAACTCTGATATGCCTCTCTGAAACAGAGAGGTGTTTCTTGGAAGCTATACTTAAGCTTTTACCTGAAGAATCCATATACAGAAGAAGGGATGGGGGCAGATTTAGAAATGGAAAAGATAAATATCAAGTCAGGAAGCTTGAAAAGTTCAAATTATTGGTATGGTAGTCATTAATGCTGCTCATTGGCATCTAATTCTCTTTCCTGTACCCCCAAAACTGCACTTTCCCCTTCTCGTTTAAAGTTGGACCCGGCCACGTTCCTGGCTTTGGCCAGTGAAATGTAAGCAGCAATGGATATGTCACTTCCAAGCAGAAGTCATCAAGACACAGGACACAAGTCACCACATCCCTTTTTTCCTGCCTTGGTGATGGTGAAACCATGTGTTGAGATGGTGCCTCCATCTGCTGAGATCCTTGGGGGACTATGATGAAAGAGCCCCTGTCATCCCATGTAGGCCATGACGTGGGAGTAAGCAACAAGCATGCTTGTGATAAATCATTAAATTATGAAAGCTGTTCGGGGCACCTGGCTGGCTCAGTTGGTAGAGCGTGAGACTCTTGATCTCAGCGTCGTGAGTTTGAGCCCCAGGTTAGGCACAGAATGTATGTAAAAATGAATGAATGAATGAATGAGTAAATAAAGAAAATGTGGGGATATTTAAAAAAACATAGGAAAGTTGTTCATTAATGCAACATAATCTACTCTATCCTGACTGATAAACTGGCAAATTTTTTTTCACAGAATCTAAGTAACTTATAGAGAATGAGTTCTATCTCCATCAATGACTAAACATTTACAGAGATGGTGTTAAATAGAGAGAAATGAGGGAGTTTTAGGGTCAGAGAGCCCTAAGTTTAAACCTGTGGTATCGCTTGTTTCTTCTAATAAAGTTAGTATATAATGTCTGTATAACTTTCAATTACGTTGAGTAACTGTTGACATTTTTGAAGTTCTTACTGTATACCAGGCACTGAGCTGAGTACACTACATGGATTATTTCACTTACTTTTCCATTTTGCAGATAAGAAAACCGAAGTTTATTTTATTTTATTTTTTTTATTTTTTATTTTTTAAAGATTTTATTTATTTATTTATTTGACAGAGAGAGAGATAGTGAGAGCAGGAACACAAGCAGGGGGAGTGGGAGAGGGAGAAGCAGGCCTCCTGCAGAGCAGGGAGCCCGATGTGGGACTCGATCCCAGGACCCTGGGATCATGACCTGAGCCGAAGGCAGACGCTTAACGACTGAGCCACCCAGGCGCCCTATTTTATTTTTAATTTATTGATTTGACAGAGACAGCAAGTAAGAGCGCACAAGCAGGGGGAGCAGCAGAGGGAGAGGGAGAAGCAGGCTCCCCACTGAGCAAGAAGCCCACGTGGGGCTTTATCTCAGGACCCTGGGATCATGACCTGAGCCGAAGGCAGACGCTTAACCAATTGAGCCATCCAGGCACCCCAAGAAAACTGAAGTCTAAAGGAGCAAATAACTTGCTCAAGATCACAGAGCTAGGAAACGGTAGAACAAGATACCTAATACAGGCAATAGGGCCACAAAGACTGTACTCTTAACCACCACTCCTTCTGCTTCCCTATGTGACTTTGACCAAGTTACTTGACTTCTTTGAAGCTCAGTTTCCTCTATAATGGGGTCGAGAGCTACCAGGCAGGGTTTTTCTTACAAGGATTAAAGGAGATAATTGGGTAAAGCAATGAATATGATTCCTGGCATATAGCAGGTATTTAAGACATGGTAGCTATTATGTTTTATTAGCTAATATGTCACTCCTTGGCCTCTTCTATAAAGGGAGACTAATCAATATGGGAAAAGGTAACAAGAATAAACACTTGTCATGACCTATGTGAATTCAGTACCATAAAAAGACAGGTAACACACATACAATAATCAATCCTACATTACTATGCTTACATTACTTAATGGCCAATGCTGGCTTCTTTTTTTTTTTTTTTTTTTTTAAGATTTTATTTATTTGCGAGAGAGACAATGAGAGACAGAGAGCATGAGAGGGAGGAGGGTCAGAGGGAGAAGCAGACTCCCTGCTGAGCAGGGAGCCTGATGTGGGACTCGATCCCGGGACTCCAGGATCATGACCTGAGCCGAAGGCAGTTGCTTAACCAACTGAGCCACCCAGGCGCCCCAATGCTGACTTCTTAAAACGGGTTTTCGAAAGTAAAGATACGGTGTATCAGCAAATGCCACCTATAAGATTCCCAAGGATGTAATAACTGCAACCAGTAGCTCCAAGGCCATTATGTCTCAAGGTCCAAGAAAAAAAAAGACTTCAAGGGTAGTGAAAGGTATTTTCTGCTCAACTATTCACAATGATACACTGGAATTGATAGAGTTCAATAACCTTACGTTCATATATTAGTTGATAAACTACATAAGACAATACCATATTTAATGTGAAACTATTTGCTCTGGGTCTTCTATTTCTTTATTTAACTTTCCTTTTTCTTTTGCTTCCTTACGTAATAACATAAGAGTACAAGTACAGATTTTCTACATAGACAATATTCTGCAAACGAAGAGTTTTATTTTCTCCCTTCCCAATCTGCACACCTTTTACTTCCTCTCTTGTCTTATTCCATTAGCTAGGACTTCCAGTATGATGTTGAAAAGGAGGGATGATCAGAGTCATCCTTGCCTTGTTCCTGATCTTAGTAGGAAAGCTTCATGTTTTTCACCATTAAGCATGCTGTTCATTGTAGGTTTTTGTACATGTTCTTTACCAAGTTGAGGAAGTTCTCCTTAATTCCTAGTTTACTGAGAGTTTTTATGATGAATGAGTATTGGGTTTTGTCAAATCCTTTTTCTGCATCTATTGATACAATCATGTGATTTTTCTTCTTAAATCTGTTGATGTAAGAGATTACATTAACTGACTTCCAAATGTTGAACCATTTTACGTATAGTTGTATATAATTTTTTTTTTGAGAGAAAGAGCACTAGTGGGGGGTGATGGGCAGACGGAGAGGGAGTGAGAGAATCTTAAGCAGGCTCCATGCTCAGCACAGAGCCCAATGCAGAGCTCAATCCCACAACCCTGAGATCATGACCTGAGCCGAAATCAGGAGTTGGATGCTCAAGCAACTAAGCCACCCATGCACCCCTGTATATAATTCTTTTTATACCTTTTTGGGTTTGATTTTGCTAATATTTTGTTGAAAGCTTTTACACTTTAAAACTTTATGCTTATGAGAGATATTGTTCTTAGTTGTCTGATAACGTCTTTGTCTGATTTTGGTGTTAGTAATGCTGGCCTCATAGAATAAGTTAGGAAGTATTCCCTCTGCTTCTATCTTCTGGAAGAGATTGTACAGAATTGGTGTGATTTCTTTCTTAAATGTTTGGTAGAATTCACTAGTGAACCCATCTAGGCCTGGTGCCTTCTGCTTTAGGTCACTAATTATCAATTCAATTTCTTTAATAGACATAGGTCTATTCAGATTGTCTATTACATAACCTTTTGATAGGAAGAATTCATTCCATCCCTTTGTTAAGATCTTTCAGGGGCTTCATATTTACCTTCTAAGTTTGGCATGTACCTTTTAGTCCACTGCCATCTCTTAACGCTCCAACTTCCTGCCTATCTTACTACTTGCATTTTCCCCAAAATATCAAGCTCTGTCATATGCCTATGTATGCATAAGGGCTTTTCTGTGTTCCTAAAGTATCCTTTTCTAACTTGTATATATCCTACTAAACTCAGCTTTCCACAGAAGCCTTTCCTGATATCTCTAGGCAATTTACCTGCTCTGTTCATCTTATACAATAGAAAAACAAAATTATTCTTACAAATTATAAGAAAAAAGCCAAACTTTTAAAGTTATTTTAAATTTTCAATGTAATTCAAGATGTACAATGAAACTATAAAATACTAACCTGGTTGTAGATTGTGTCCTTTATAAATTCAGTATCAAAGACAGGCAGACAGACACATTTTGACAGAGCATATCACAATGATATAAAAACTGAACAATAAAATATCATTTCAAGATAAAGGTTAAGTATATATCAAGACTGAAGGCAAACTTGAAGACTCATTTAGGTATACTTAGATACTTAGATATATCACTTTCTCAGAAGTGTTTGTATATAAAACATTTGAGTCTTTTTGTTTCTTTTTATTATTCTGAATGGTTAAGGGCTTAAACTCTGGAGTCATACACACTTGGAACAGACACCAGTTATAATCTGTGAGACCTTGGGCAAGTGATTAAGACATCTCAATTTCTTCAATTTCCTCATGGGATAAAAATAAACAGTAACTAGTGGTGATGGTAAATGATGGTAATGATATTACTTGAATTATTAAAAATAATGTCATTATATAGGCCTCTCTTTCCCCTCATGTACAGTGTTGGGAAAAATGTTTTTTTTTTACCATGAATCCTAGTACCCTGCAAATAATAACCTATCGAACCCCTTCTCCAACATCATTCTTCTTTATTCTTTTTTATAACTTTGCTAAAACAGTAGAATAGGGGCTGGATGGAGCAACATTTGAAGTAGAGTAATCCTTCCGAACCAGAAACTTTCCTTTTAGTAGTTATTAAAAATAAATCATGTCTAGAAAAATAATTACTCATAATTATAGGTCCCCTATACACACTTTGCAGGGAAACATAAATGGTTTTGAGTATCTCAGAGATATGGATATGAGAAAACAGGCAAGACAAAGATTTGGATCACCATAGTCATATGTGATATTATGGGCTAAAATATGTTCCCCTAAAATTCATATGTTGAAGTCCTAACCCCCAGGACCTCAGAATGTGACTGTATTTGGAGACAGGGTCTTTTTTTTTTTTTTTTTTTTGAGACAGGGCCTTTAAGGGGGTAATTAAGGTAACATGATGTCATTACAGTGGGCCCTAATCCAATATAACTGGTATCCTTGTAAGAAGAGGAAATGTGGGGGCGCCTGGGTGGCTCAGTCATTAAGCCTCTGCCCTCGGCTCAGGTCATGATCCCAGGGTCCTGGAATCGAGCCCCGCATCGAGCTCCCTGCTCTGCAGGGAGTCTGCTTCTCCCTCTCCCACTCCCCCTGCTTGTGTTCCCTCTCTCGCTGTCTTTCTCTCTCTCTCTGTCAAATAAATAAATAAAATCTTTTAAAAAAAAAAGAAGAAGAAGAAATGTGGACACAGATGCATACAGAGAGAAGACAATGTAAAAACATAGGAAGAAAATGGCACCTACAAGTCAAGGAGAGAGGCCTGGAACAGATTCTTCCCTCAGGCTCCTTAGAAGAAACCACCTCTGCTGACCCTTGATCTTGGACTTCTCACCTCCAGAACTGTAAGAAAAATAAACTTCTGTTATTTAAGCCATCCAGCCTGTGGTACCTTGCTGTGTAAGCCCTAGCAAGCTAATATATGTAAAAAGGAATACTAGAATGTAAGCTCCACAAGGGAGGGAATTTTTGTCTTTTTTTGTTCATTGATGTATCCCAAGTACCTAGAGCAATACCTGGCACATAATAGGTGCTCAGCAAATATTTGCTAAGTGAACTTCTTAATAAATAAAGTAGATTAATAAAATTCTTCCTATAGACGCTCTATTAAATACCATCAATGTTTCAGTAAGAGCTAATAAGATAAAAATGCTGCTGTAATACAATAAATGTGAATTAGTCCACATAAAGAAACAGATCAAACTTGTTAGTTCCAGCCTGGGGAAAACACCACAAGCAGATGTAGTTGCTGGTATTTGCTATTCCCTGAAAAGTATCTGATTAGCTGATTTCACTAAAGGCATGGAGAACAGCCTGGATTCACAATTTAAAGGAAAAAAAAAAAATAAGGATCCTCCTGTTGTTTTTATTAAAGCATGTCTTATGTGGACACAGGAAAAAGACAGATTAAATTTCCTCTGACTTACTCAATTATAGGGCTTCGTGGTGCATGTATGTCTTTAAACCAAATCCAGGTCTTAATATCATCACTATCACCATCAGTCAATACTTAATTTAGTTCCCTGAATATGCTAGGGAAATAATAGCAAAATAAAACATAAAAGAAATAGGGAATCTATATTCTGATTCTAACTTATATGCAAATCTCCCTTAATAACAGCTAGAACAAAAAATTCACCAAAATTATAATAGTTCTTGATGTGGGGAACAAAGGCAAAAGAAAAAAAATTAAATTTCCTTACAACTTACAGCTCACTGACAAGTCGTTTGGACTGGCAGAGTGACCTTCCTCTAGAAACTTAACTGCTTTGATGTTAATACTCCGCTAAGGGCAAAAGACAACCTTCGCTTAACATCCCGACCTCCAGGATCCTGTAAGTCTACTTTAACATTTAAAAATTCCTTTGGAAATTTCCTTTATCTTTACTCTCCCACGATACTTGTTAGCAATCATCCTCCAAGCATAAGGCCCACCGGTACACATCTGAAGGGTCTCATGACTAAGGTTTTACTAGACAATAATAAATGACCTTTCATAACAATAGCTAGCCCCCTCAAGGTCCTAGAAACCTTGCTTCCAAAATTCCCTAGAGACTTATGTACGCTAGAGAGACTTAACGCTATTCCTAACCCCCTTCCAACTTGAAAGTATATAATCAGTCACCCATCACAACCCCAGTGTAGCTCTTTCTGCCCATGGGTCCTGTCCCCATGCTTTAATAACACCACCCTTTTGCATCAAAAATGTCTGGAGAATTCTTTCTTGGCCGTGGACTTCAAACTCTAACATGAATATGCATGAGAAAGCCAGAATGCACTAGTTTCATGGGCAGGCAAAATTCAGCATTTTAAAATCAAAATGTGGAAACATCCATCCTGAAGGTAATTTAAAAACCAAGTCAAAACTTGTTCTTAGTTCTCAGCCAGTCCTTGGGCCTGGAATTAGCTCCCCAACTGATGCAATTTGAAACCAGAGCCAACAAGTGTTTACCAAAGTCTGTCCCAAAGGGAGAGAAGCCTCTTTTCTAAGTCTCCAGGAGTGATGCTGCTGGGATTGCTTTGAGACTTGAGCAAAGGTAGCAAGTAGGAGTACAAACATCAAAATCATTTTGAAACATTTTCTTTTCCAGCAAAATGAAAGCCAAATAGTTTTCCATGATATGCAATCTGTAATCAAGCCCTCCTCTACTGAAGGATTTAGTTAGCTGCTGGTGCATTTGCTCCTTTTTCCTGGGAACCACAGCATAAACAGGAAGTATATGCCTCTGGGGCTTATTCGTCGCAGAATGGAAAAAATGAAGCTGTGGATTTTCTCAAGGATGATTTAGAGAGGAAGGATCATTGTTACTGTACTCCCCTCCTTTTCTTCTCCAGGAGGCTTGTAAACCAAACGACTGCACAAGCAGGCAGGAAACTACAAACAGTTCTTTGCCCATACATGACTGGAAGTCAACTTTACAGCTCTACGTCAGGCCTTTATCACATACTCGAGTCTGCATCCCAAAGCAAAAATGATCAACCCCTGTCTTAACACCTGTTAGAACTGTGTGTGCTCCAGTTTCCATCCTGACAGCCACAAGGCTCTGGAGCTAAAATCAGAAAGTCTACCCTTTCATATTAACCAAACACCACAGTGCTGGGTATTAAACACCAAACACTGAGCCTCTTAAAAAGAAGAAAAATGTACTCCCCACAAGGGAGATCTTTGTGGTGATGGAATAGCTCTGTAGCTTGATTGCAGTTGTGGTTATATCCATCTACGCATGTGATAAAGCGTAGATCTACACACACACAGATCTACAGAACTACACACACACCTCGTGCTGCTGTCCATGTCCAGGCTTTGATAACTTAGTAGTTAAGTAAGGGGTAACTATTGGGGGAAAGTGGATAGAAGGTACACATAACCTCTCTGCACCCTCTTTGCAACTTCTTGTGATATCTGCACTTATTTCAAAATAAAATCTTAAAAAAAATTTTTTTTTTTAAGATTTTATTTATTTGCGAGAGAGAGAATGAGAGGCAGAGAGCATGAGAGGGAGGAGGGTCAGAGGGAGAAGCAGACTCCCCGCCGAGCAGGGAGCCCGATGCGGGACTCGATCCCGGGACTCCAGGATCATGACCTGAGCCGAAGGCAGTCGCTTAACCAACTGAGCCACCCAGGCGCCCCAAAATAAAATATTTTTAAAAGTGGACCTTCTCGTGGGTATATCAACATACTTTGAACATTTTGCATTTGGGCAAGTTACGGAGCACTGGGTGTCATACGAAAACAATGAATCGTGGATCACTACACCAAAAACTAATGATGTATTGTATGGTGACTAACATAACATAATAAAATAAAATTAAAAAAAAAAAGTTACGGAGAATAAAACAGCCTGGTTTTCAAGTGTAAGGTTTCGGCCGCCACCCAACAGAGAGCTTGAGGTTGGGAATAGCCTTGCAGATGCCTTGCCTGGGACTCCCTTTCTGACCTCCGCACTGCCTGTCCCCCGACTCAAATTCAGGTCACACCTCAACGCCACCTCCTTACGGAAGCCTTCTCTGCGCCCCCTAACTAAAGTAGGTGCCCTCTGCTCTTCTGAGTACCTGGGTCCCTTCACCGCGTTCTCCGTCCGAGTAAAGATCTGGTTAGCTGGTCGCCTGTCTCGCCCCTCGCCTATAAACTCCAGGAGGGCTCGCCCCGTGTCCGCCCCGCGCGCGCCGCTGGGCGGGTGGCAGGCGCACGGGGAGGAGTTTGTTGAATAAACGCACCTCCCTGGGATTCACCCCCTCCGGCTCCAGGACGTCGCTCGCTTCCTCCCCCTCGCACCCACTGACCCGCTCAGCCCCGGCGGCCCTCGGCCCCACACAGGTGCCCCTCCGCCTCCTCTCGGACCCCACCCGCCCAAGGAGGGCGCCATTTTCTTCTCACTCGTCTGCCCAGAAGCCTGCTCTCCCTTGCGTGCACCTTTTGCTCAGGCCACCCCCACAGACCCCTCCCCAATATCTTCCGCCGCCGCCCTGCGCTCCCGGGCGCCCGCCGCTCCCTTCCGGTGCCGCCCCTGGGCCGGGACCCCAGCCTGGGGCCGCCTCGCCCCTCGGGCCACGCCCCTCAGCCCAGCGGGGCCGCTCCGGAGGGGTGGGCGGGGCGGGGGCGTGTCCTTCCGCGTCCTGGGCGTCGATTGGCCGGGCCGTGGGGAGGGGGTGGGGCTGCAGCCTGGGTCTCGGCCCCGGGTCTCTGCCCCGGGTCTCCGCCGCGCATTCTTCGCGGGAGCCGTTCCAGCATCGTTGGCCAGGACGTGAGAGGGGTGCCTCCGGCTCGGGCAGCATGGCTGAGAAGCGGCACACAGGGGACGCCGAAGCCCGGCGGCTCCCGGACTCCTTCAAGGGTGAGCCCCGCGCCGTCGCCCACCGCCCCCAACCCTTCCCTCGGGAACTAGCCGCAGCCTGCGTGTCCCAGGCTCGTCTCCGTTGCTTTTAAGCCAAGCGGCCGCTGCTTTAAGCTTCGGTGACGCTGAGAATAGTGAACCCTGCTCCGCGGGCTGGGGGTCAGATTTAGGGATGTTAGGGTGCAGAGTGCACAGCGGCTTGCCTGGCACACGGGGGACGCACCCACTGCAGGGCACGTTTCCAGTACCAAAGCCATATCAGGGCTCGCGTGCTCCCGCGGTTGCCAGACGCCAGGCCCTGTGCCATCGCTTCGCGTTCATTATCTCGTGGTATGCATGCGGGCAAGGAGATGCTTAAGCGACTCGCGGCCAGTGAGCAGTGGAGCCGGGGCGCAAACCTGCACCCCACACCCAGGACCCTGCGTCTTCCTGTCGCGCGACTCCTCTTTCCTTCCCACCCATCCCCTCCAGCCAGCCTTTGCCCACCCCCATCAACGGAACTGGAAAGAACCCCTGCTCCCCCAGCCCCACCCATGGCCAGTTTCATATTATTTAGCAAGACAGACCTGTGAGGTTTAGCCCCCGCCCCTCACATATAGTAGGCTATTATTTGTGGAAGAAAAGAAGAAAGTCTCTTTTCGGCGTTCTTCCCTCTCTTCCCAGCTTCACTTTCTGCCCTATCCTGCCTCCTCTTTACTCCCTTTGTTCTAGGGATCTCGCCTTCGGGGCTTTTGTTTCTCACCAGGAATTCCTTTAAGAACTCCCACCCTACCGGGGCCTTCCTTGCCTTGATGGCAGAAACCTTGAGTGGCTCAATGCTGTTCCTCTGTGAAGGAACTAGTACCCTTGAGAGGGCTATCATCTTGAACCTTTATTGGCTAACCTCTTGGGGTGGGGGTGGGGTTCCAACAGAGATAGGTGACGGTCCTCCCTGGGGTGCTGGTTCCCTCCCAGGGGCTCTTAGTGATCCAAAGGAATTATTTCTAAGGATGGAATTTCAGACGGGCTGACATAGAGAACAACATTTTCGGTGGGCTGGGTGGGCTTTTCCAGCACCCCACAAAGAACATGATGTTGGACTTAATGATTCTGATTAGCTGTAAAGCCAGCTTTGTCCACCCATCTCCTTTGCCCAGCGATCCTTCCCAAGGGCATCAAGAGAATTATCCCTCACTTTTCTCTGCTAAGCACATTGGAGATTTACCTTCCCAAATCAGTAGTGTAATAGGAAGGATGTATTTGGAGAAACTGATACTCAAAAGAGGTTGAATTACTTCAGAGTCACCCAGTTTATAAGTAATGGAGCCATATTTTAAATTGGGGTTTGACTGACTCTAAAACTTGCAGTCCCCCTCTTTCATAGTTGGTTGTCTTATCCTAGGTGGGAAGGTGGGTGGGATACTTTCCTTTGTGCCCTGACCTTCTGGTGGGAGACAGAGGGACTATGAGGACAGTATTAGCAGTTTGGTGAAAGCAGTGGGAAATCTGTAGACATTCTTTGGGAATGCACATGATCTTTATTTATACTTAATATCCCTTTAGTTGTTTTTTCATGATCACAGACCAGTTTTCACTCCTAAGTTCTTTTTCTTGGTTCTACAATTAACTTTTTTTTAGACAGAATTTATTTTTCCGCATCCAGTGAAAACTGTGTGCTCCTCAGAAAATTATACATACAAACAAAATTTTGCTTAGTCTAGGTTCCCCTCCCCCCCCTTTTAAAAATATAAACCTTCGAGATCCAACACGGGTAGGAAAGCCATTACTAGAATTTATTAAATAGAATTTACTGAGTGCTTGCCATGGGTCAAGCACAGCCTAAGTGCTTTACAAACATGATCTAATTGCAGTCTTCTAATAGGTCCACAAGGAAAACATTATCCACCATTTTACAGCAAGGAAATTGGGGCTCAGAGTAGAAAAATCACACATGTGTGTACCTCAGAGCTAGGTTGCAAACCTGGGCTATGTGATTCTCCATTTTCCCTATCCTAGAGCTACCTCCAAAATGTACACCCCAGAGAGGACCTTCTCAGACATCAGTACTTCACTGAAGGTGAGAGACAACAAAGAAAGCGCAAAGGAACCTAGCTTCAATCCAGACCTCTTGAATAAGACATCTCCAGAAGGCTGCTTCTGAGGGAAGCGGTGGAATATAAAAGCCCAAACTCTGTCCTTTTATGACTTTGCTGACAATTAGTCTTAGATTGAATAAACATGACGAAACCTAGGGCAAGACAAATACTTTTTCTTGAAGCCAGTGCATTCACTTTGTAATGAAATAATGCAGGTGGATTACAAAAAAAAAAATGTATTATTATAATTAAGAGACATGTCAACAGAATATATCCCTTTGGGAGAATGCCTGAAAATAAGCAGAATCAAGGGACTGATTTGTTTGTTTCAGTTGTTACAGCTGATCAGATTGGGGAGAAATTTGTAACTTCTTTAATAATTAATCGGAGTTAAACCATCAATGGTCATAAATTAACTCAAACCAATGACCAAGTCTAGTTACTAGTAAAGCTGGCATATATATTTATATTATTTATATATATTTATATTATTTATTTAAATATATATTCATATATTTATAAATATATTTGATTAAGATGGTTCCTTATTACATGTTCTAATTACAAATAGACTATTTGTCTGGGTTTATATTATCTTGATAAAGGAATTACAATTGTCATGATAATATAAAGTGTGGAAGGAAAAAGGTTAGAGATTACAATCAGTGGAGAAAAAGTATGTGTCAATTCTCCTTTCTCCATTCTTCTTGAATCTTTGTCTGTACTCTTGGACTGGTAAAGAAACTTAAACCCCAGGCATTTCAGCTGACATTTCAGTAGATTAGCCTCTGAAGATGCAAACAATAAAGTATCTGTTGTAAAGTATCAGACAATAATAATTATACCAGCTTTGTCCAGCTGTGAACACACTTATGGTAAGATGGTATAGTATAGTGAAATGAGAGTGGAATTTAGAATTCAAGGATCTGAATTGGGGTCTCACTACCGTCACTTACTACCTGGGTCACCTTGGGTAAGTCTCAGTCTCCCGAGTCAATTCCTCATCTCTGTCCTGGGCATAATCTTACCCGTGGTAACTGTCTCCCAAGGTTTCAAGAATCAAATGAGAAAATTTATGTGAATGTACTTTTGAAACATTAAAATGTCAACTATTGAGATAATTCATTAATGGAGAAAACAAAGAATGAAGTTAACAATGACTATTCAGAAAACCTAGTAATTATGCAGGGAATTGAAATTTATGGGCAAAAAGTTGTATGAAAGATGGTTCAAGATGGTTTAGAACTTTATTGCCCTGCTCAAATGTAGTCTGTATCTCCTGTAGGGATAGAGTCCCCAGGCAAATTGTTAGTCTTGCTATTTTCTCAGCAGTGTTTAGGTCCTGGAAGGCAATTCACTTAGTAAAAAGTTTATGTCTATAAACTGTATCAATGTGATCTTTAAGTTGTAATAAAAATAACACTGCTATTTATTGCTTCCTGAGTGTCAAGTACTTCTCATTGGTTTTTATATGAGATAAGTATTGTTCTTTTCCCTCATTTTACTACTGAGAAAAGTTAGTGATAGAATTGGAATCTGATCCCAGAATCCTGAGCTCTTAGCCACTGCTTAGCTTCTTGACCTCAGTTGAAGAACTGTGCTTCTGTCTGCACCCCCCCACCTTTTTTTTTTTTTAAAGTAAGTTTGATGCCCAATGTGGAGCTTGAATTCATGACCCCGAGATCAGAGTTGCATGTTCCACCGACCGAGCCAGCCAGGCATCCCCAATTTTTAGATAAAGTGATGTTGCCCTCCAAAGACTTTTATGAGAAAATTAATTGTAGATACTTTTAAGATGTCCAAGTAAAGGAGCTGGGTGGAAAAAAAAAAAAACAAACAATGGAAGAGGTAGGAGGGTTTTCTTAATATATTTCAGGTCTGGTCTAAATTTAATTAACTTAATAACATTATGAAATTGTTTTTCTCCAATTTTTCTGGATATAACTGTTTCTGTCTTTCCAGCTATGGGCAGTATTCAGCCCATACATATTCATTCTGACAACTGCTTTAGGACAGAGGATGATTCTGAACTGTATTCAACAATTATTTACTTGGCAGATGGTTTCTGAGTACGTGTTATGCTCTAGATGTCTACTGTATTAGCTCATCTACTCTTCACATTTAACCCTCTCAGGAGGTACTCCTATTAGCCCTATTCTGAAATGAGGAGACTAACACAAAGAGAATTAAGAAACTTTGACAAGATCATACAGTGATAAATGACAGAGCCAGCTTTGGAGCTATCATGCTATGTTGTTTTAAGAAGATCAAAATCTATGAGGAAGACGGACCTTGAATAGGATAATTGCAAGTATGATAAATGTTTTTTAGAGGGGGTAAAGTGCTTTAGGCGATTTGGAGAGGGGGGCCTATTTAAGACTCGGGGTTCAAATTTAAAATTACCGATGACACCCTCACCTCTTTTTCCTCCTGCTTTATGGCTAAAACAGTCGAATGAAGGAAAGCTACAGAAAATCCCCAAGATACTTGGGAAAGAAAATATTTACACTTATTTAATTTCCTTACTCTTTTCGAGCTAGGCAAAGGACTCCCTTTATTTCAACTTGCATTGGAAATCTTTCTTTTCTTTTTCTTTTTTTTTTTAAAGATTTTATTTATTTATTTGAGAGAGAGAGAGAGAGAGAGCACATGAGAGGGGGGAGGGTCAGAGGGAGAAGCAGGCTCCCTGCCGAGCAGGGAGCCCGATGCGGGACTCGATCCCGGGACTCCAGGATCATGACCCGAGCCGAAGGCAGTCGCTTAACCAACTGAGCCACCCAGGCGCCCTGGAAATCTTTCTTAAAAGGGTTTGTCCGTTTCCTTTTTCTAATATCTCATGGTAAACACATTTTATGATTCAGACCCCATAATGCTTCGCCAGTATTGGTTCTTTTGATCCAGTATGTGTAGGCAGAGATGGTTTATAATAGAGAGGAAAAAGTACTGCCTCCAGCCATAGTTCTTAACTTGATGATACCATCCGGCCTTTAGCCACTCCAGCCCAGAGACTAATGTCTTCCCTAGAGGTTTAAGGATAGGGCATTCGAAGAACTATAAACCATGCCTAATTAAAATATTCGTTTGCAAGATGGGTTATAGTGTGTGCTTGTCTGCTTTGAAAGCCTCTGCCCAAACGACTGCAAGTTGTAATCTCCAACTAAATACCAACATTTTTTTCAACATACATTTTTTGAGCCCTACTGTGTGCTAAGCTCCACCCCTCTCACGCCACCTGGTGTTATTTTTCTCTCTGTAGTGTGCTGTCTCATCTTTGTTTCTTCACTTTTTTCTCCATTTCACTTCTTTTCCTTTTCTTCTGTTGTTTCCTTCCCTTCCTTCCGTCTTTTTTGTTTGTTTGTTTTGTTTTGTTTTTAAGATTTTATTTATTTATTTGCCAGAGAGAGACACAGCGAGAGAGGGAACACAAGCAGGGGGAGCGGGAGAGGGAGAAGCAGGCTTCCTGCCGAGCAGGGAGCCCGATGTGGGGCTGAATCCCAGGACCCTGGGATCACGACCTGAGCTGAAGGCAGATGCTTAACGACTGAGCCACCCAGGCGCCCCCCCCTTTTTTTTTAAGATTTTATTTATTTGTTTGACAGAGAGAGGCATAGCGAGAGAGGGAACACAAGCAGGGGGAGTGGGAGAGGGAGAAGCAGGCTTCCCGCCGAGCAGGGAGCCCGATGTGGGGCTCGATCCCAGGACCCCGGGATCATGACCTGAGCCGAAGGCCAGACGCTTAACGACTGAGCCACCCAGGCGCCCCTCTTTCCATCTTTTTTTAAATTTATTTTTCTTTTTTCTTTTTTTTTTTTTTTAAAGATTTTATTTATTTATTTGAGTGAGAGAGAGAGCACGAGTGGGGCAGGGAGGGGCAGAGGGAGAGGGAGAATATAATTAGAAATATTACATCCTGAATATTTATACCTTTCAAAGAATTAAAAAATTGCCAAGACCTTTCATTTTGACCTACTGTTGCCCCTTAAAAAGTGCTGTTTAGGACCTTGCTGTTAGCTTGTTTTTGAGACCAAATTCCTAGCCCTCTTATCTCTCCCCACCCAAACAGCACTGTTCTCGGCAATGCGGCAATGCACGAAGACGTGACGTGCTTTACTTGCGTTCAGGGAAGGGGGAAGGAAAAGATTGCCCTTAAATGTTGCTGCTCAGGCATTGCAACAATCCTTGGGCTCATCTTTTTCTTTTTGTGTGTATTAATGCAAACGAGTCTTGAGTTAGATTTTCAGATACTATGTGAGACCTTTCTGGCCTTTCCCTGAAGAGGAAATCTAGTCTTTTTTTTTTTAAGATTTTTTTTAATTTATTGAACAAAGATAGAGAGCACAAGTAGGCAGAGCAGCAGACAGAGGGAGAGGGAGAAGCAGGCTGTCCGCCGAGCAGGGAGCCCGACGCGGGGCTCGATCCCAGGACCCTGGGATCATGACCTGAGCCGAAGGCAGCCACCCAACCGACTGAGCCACCCAGGCGCCCGGAAATCTAGTCTTTTAACTTTAGAACAGAATCTCAATGATAAATGGAATTTATTATTGTACATGATTTCCAGCAGTACCAAGTTCAGTGGACCTTTTAGTAAATCAGCTGATGCTGTATCATTAACAACATGTAGTGCTCTGAAATCATGCCTGTGTTATCCTCTTGAAAAGATTATTTTACTGCTCTTTTGGAAGCTAACCCAACAAAAATTACCATACAAGTTGTTGTTGTTGTTTTCATTTGTTTCGTGGTTTTGTTTGTTTTCTTCTGTCTCAGCTCAGAAAGTCATTTGCTTTATTACTCTGGGACTGCAAGAGGAATATTTCATACCTACTTTACAGATTTTTGTGAATATTGGAAAGATGGTATATAAGGAATCCAGTTGTGGCTGCCATGTGATAGACATTCAATAAATGGCTATTATTAGTAATAATTAAAGATACCTCCAGAATGAGAGAAATTTAAGAATTACGCAATTTCATCTTCTCAGCAAAATTAGTTTACACAATAAAAATGCATGGAAATTTTGCTAAGCATATATGCGATGCAGCAGAGTTTCTGTTTGAGAAAATTGGACATAACCTAAATGTTCATTAGGTTCATGGAATAATGGAATATTATTCAACCTTTAGTAATAAAGAATATGTAGTGACATGAAAAGATGTTCACAATATAGAGGGGAAGCAGATTCAAAGTTATTATGTATACCATTATTTCATTTTTAAAAAAAGCAGGATAGGAAAGTTTCAGAGGACATGTAGCAAGGCAGAAAAATCATCGCCATCTAGAGATAATGAAAGTATAGATAATTTTTCTTTTTTAATTTCTTTAGCTATAATTTCTAATTTTTATAGAGATAATACTTTGCTTTTAAAATAAGAGAAAAAAAGCAATGGTTTTTAAAATTTATGTCAGTTCCCTGGAGATAAGCCCAATTTGAATATTGAGTTAAACAGTGTTGATTGTATAAACTTACATCCATTTTCAAAACCTAGCTTTGGTTAGTTAAAAATTTAATGCAGTTTTCAGAAGAGTTGGTAGTAAAAGAAAAAAATTAACCGTGGCCAAGTAGTATTTACAACCAAGTGTCATGGGATCACTAATCTTTGGGAGTTTTCCTACCCAGCATTATCAGCCAGTATATCTCAGGAATGCTGATTGCTCATTATTTGTCTTTTACCTCATACAGCTGGTAGGGAGGATCCAGTCTTCAAGGTAATGAATTAGAAACTTGAAGGGAATGAATTTCATGAAATCATGAAATTCACTAAGAGCCTGGTGAGGTTGAAGCCTCACCTCTCTGAGGAATGTGATTTGTGTTCCTTTAGGAGCTGTAACCAGATGGGGAGGAATTTGAAGGCTTGAGAATGGGATAGTTTAGGCACTAGAACAATATGAAATGGTGCCATCCCCAGTGTCTGCCCTGATTATTTCTAGCTGAGCATTTGAGATGTGAAAGACCAAACCCAGTTTTTAGGATCTCCGCTTCATTTCTTGTTGCTCTTCATTTGTAATCCCGTGGATTCATGTGGGACTTTCAAAAACACAACGTCACAACAGAAACTGAGTGCGTGCACACATATGCACACGTACACACGAGAAAAGACTGGGCTGGAATAAGAAGAATAGGAAACATCTCTGCCCTCAGAGAGTTTATAGTCTAATACGTTCAGGACCCAGAGCTATGAACTTTGCCTGGAAATAGGCAGCTTGGGGCAGTATTTTAGAAGGCACCAAATGGGGACGCCTGGGTGGCTCAGTCGGTTGGGCGACTGCCTTCGGCTCAGGTCGTGATCCTGGAGTCCCGGGATCGAGTCCCGCATCGGGCTCCCTGCTCAGCAGGGAGCCTGCTTCTCCCTCTGACCCTCCCCCCTCTCATGCTCTATCTCATTCTCTCTCTCAAATAAATAAATAAAAAGAAAAAAAAAATCTTTAGAAGGCACCAAATGCTGTCAGAAGTATTTCTCTGTATTTGAAGTATTTCTCAAGTATTTGTGGCCAGTCTGTTCCTTGTTTGGAATCCAGTTCACTTTGGAAGCCTAGACCTGAGCCTGGCCACCAGCCTTGAGACTGTTTTGCTATAAATAGGCACAGCTGGAATTAAGAGGCCTTCCTCTGTAGGACTATCAGATTTCATTCTTGGAACTCCTCCCATGCTTTCCCAGTTTGGATACTGTCTTGAGAAAGTGCTGCAAACACAAGAACATCTTTCATGAGGATTTTTTAATTCAGAGGCAAAGGACCGAAGGAGTGAATTGACTTAGGACATGGGCTCTGGGGTAGGATGACCTGTGTTTGAGTCCCAGGTCCTCCTCCATCATGTGGTCTTTGGAAAGCCTTGTGGCTTCAGTTACTCAATTGTAAAGTGGAATTAAAAATACTTGGGGCGCAAAAAAAAAAATACTTGGGGCGCCTGGGTGGCTCAGTCATTAAGCGTCTGCCTTCGGCTCAGGTCATGATCCCGGGGTCCTGGGATCGAGCCCCACATCGGGCTCCCTGCTCAGCAGGGAGTCTGCTTCTCCCTCTCCCTCTGCCTCTCCCCCTGCTTATGTTCTCTCTCCCTTTCTCTCTCTCAAATAAATAAAATCTTTAAAAAAAAAATACTTCACAGGCTTTGTAAAGAATAAATGAGATACACATGTCAAGTAATTGAACACAGTGCCCACAACATACTGTCAACAAGCGGGTGCTGTGATAATGATCATCAGTCGTGATAATGCCTGATGGAGCCTTCTGCGCAGGCAGCACTGGGTCCCTGCTTGGAATATCCTCTTAGTAAATATGTCGACAGCCCCACAGACGGTAACTTACAAACCTCCGGAGATTAATTTAGAGCCCTTTTAGTCAAGTATGCATAGGACGTTCACCTCACACCGTGACACAGTGTGAAAACCACAAAGTCATCTGTAACGTTTCTGGTCTTGCATCCTGCGTTTCAGAGCACTTGACCTGGATGCCACCTTGTGTCGCTCTCCCATGCTCTCCGCCTCAACTCTGCTTATTTCTTGGCCTTCTGTGGATTCAAAGGCCTGCCTCACTGCCATCTTTGCCCTTCCGAGCCCTAACCATTGCCTGGCCTGCCTCCCCCCAACCCCTTGCCAATCTCCCTCCCATTACTAAGACCGTTCCTGGAAATACTGCAGAAGCTTTCTGTGGTCCATAAGAAAAGTGATAGTATCCCTTGGCCTTCTTGGTCCCTCTGCCCTCCTCAGAGAGGAAAAACAAACTAAAAGTGAGGAAGTCACTGGTTACTGAAAGTGGAAAACACAAGCCAGGAAGTGAAGGGGGTTTCCCAGGATGGTAGGGAAGGGTGGTCCCCGGACCAGCTGCTCACACCACCTAAGAGAGCAAGTCCAGACACCCCTCCAAGAGACGCTCTCTTGGAAGAGGAAATTGGTAGAACACCTGACCCTTGTGAGAGGAGATTTAGACCACTGAGGAGAGGTTTGAGGTTGAATCAATATGGGAAAAAAGCAAGACATTGGAGGAAAAACAAAAAGTTGTATGGGATGGAAAAATGAATTTGACATCCCTACCCGGCTTAGCTTTGAATCGCATTTACATATTCACGAAATGGAAAATTTGATAATGACCTAACCAAAATGATGATATAATTAGAAGGATGGGTATATTTATGGGGTGGGGGAGAAGCTAAATCCTCTTCCATAGTGGAAAGTCAGTAAGTAACGCTCAAAAGGGAGAAAGCAACAAGGAACAAAACCAGTGTATTATTTAGAAACAGGGAGGGATAGACCAAAATACTCAGCCAACAGAGCAGTTGCCTTTGAAGAAAGGAATACTGGAAGAGGTAAACAAGGGACTGCTCTTTTTATACCGATCTTGGAGAACTTTGGGACTTTTTAAACTTTGTGCAAGTATAACTGATAAAAAATTAAAGCAGAAAAAGCACAGATGCAGGGTGCCTGGGTGGCTGTTGGTTAAGCATCTGTCTTCAGCTCAGGTCATGATCTCAGGGTCCTGGGAGTGAGTCCTGCGGCAGGCTCCCCGCTCAGCAGGGAGTCTGCTTCTCCCTCCCTCTGGCCCCGCTTGTGCGCTCTCTCTCAAATAAATACATAATTTTCTTTTAAGCACAGATGCATAGCAACAAAGGCTAAAAAAGAAGGTGAGAATAATAGGGGGAAGAAAAATAGTTAACAGATTTTATTTATAAAAATGTGTGTGGTTTGGAAGAATATTCATCATCTCTGGATTGAATAATTTCCCCCTTTTTATACTCTTCTGAAATTCTTGCAGCGGGGCGTGTATTCCTTCCTAGTAAGAAAAAAAGCGATTTCATGTTGCAGGAAAGGAAGCAATTAGAAAGTGAGAGGAAAACTATGTACAAAGATGTTTATGATACATTGTTAATAATCCCAAGAAATCAGAAACAGCATGTCTAATCATCCAGAAAAGGGTAATAAATTATGGTGCACATGCCCAGTGAAATAGTATGCAGTTCACCTTTAGTTAAGCTGTCCCCTCGGCTTAAATGCTCTGTACCTTCCTTCCCCCCCCCTTTTGGTATCTTCCTTAAGCATCCCAGACACACCTCTGACAGCCACCACGGTCACCTACCCACCCTACCCCACTGTCACCTCTGTGCCAGATGTGTAAGTTATCTCTATTCTGTGTTTCCAAAATGCTCTATGGTCTATGTCGAGACACTTGCCACCTAATGTTATAATTATCTGTCTGTCTTGTCCACTGAACCTTCCTGATAGCTAGGATTGCGTCTTACTCACTTTTACCACTTCAGTGCAAAGCACAAGGCGTGATAAATATCAGGTGCCTAATACATGTTTGCAGGATAAAAAATAATGTGGGAAATCCTGGTCATGTTAAGTAGATGAGAAAAAGTAGCACCTGCACTTCAGGGTTGTTCCAAGGATTAGATGGGAAAATCCAGCTAAAACAGTAGAATCCTCTGTTCAGTGAACAGAGGATAAACATGGTGGGAGTGTACGAACAACAATGACAAGAGCTGTATATTTTTTGTTTTCACAGATAGCCCCAGTGCAGGCCTTGGGCCTTGTGGCTGGATTTTGGTGGCTGTCTCGTTCTTGTTCACGGTTATAACTTTGCCCATATCGATATGGATGTGCATAAAGGTAAAGAATATGTCAGTTCCGTCTGCAAAGGGGCTAGCCCCTCACCACATAAGCCCACGTTGTGTGTATGTGTGTGGAAAAGGGAGAGAGAGAGAGACCTACTGGCCTGAATTCTTTTTCCTTCATCTCTCCCTGGGAAAATTCCCTCTAGTCACCTACTGTAATGGAATCTGGGGACTTCCTTTCAGCCATGGTCCAGGCAGTCCTTCTCATAGGTTAGAGTAAGGAACCCCATCTGAAATCTTCTGAGATCAAGGATGTGGGGTGGTCCTGTCCAGAGTCAAGACGCTGAGGATTGTCTCCTGGCTCCATTGTTCACTGTGTGAACTTTGCCACATTTCCTCCCTGTAAAATGGGTGGAAGGAACAACATGCACTTCATAGGGCTCTTGCGAGGATTAAATGATGTATCAAAACATACTTATCCCAATGCCTGGCATATGGCAAGGGCCCCCAGTGGCTGGTTATTTTTTCCATAAAGTTATTAATACTTCGATAAATAACTATCATTTACACATTCCTAAGAAGGTAAAATATGCTCCAAGAATTTTCAGATACGTTTATTATTATAATTTAAGGAATTGGGAGACAAACTATGGGGAATTTAGTTGTTTGTTGTTGTTGTTTTGATTTTTTCTGTATTAACAATGCATGAGTAACTGAATGATTATGTTAACAGCTGAGGAGTAAAGGATTTGCTCCTATATACTACCCTATACTTCCCAAATTTTATACAGTGAATATCTATTACTTTTATAATCAGATAAAAAAATAGTAAATACATATTGTGCTTGGTAATTAAACATTGGACATGTTATTTATAGATACTGTTTGGATTTTATTTTATTTTTTTTAAGTTTTATGTGTTTAAGAAATCCCTACATCCAACATGGGGCTCGAACTCATGACCCCGAGGTCAAGAGTCACATGCCCTTAAGACTGGGCCAGGCAGGTGCCCTGATACTGTTCAGACTTTAGAGAAAAAAAAAAAAAATGGAGGCATCTAACCTGTTTAGAGCAGAATATATATTTAAGAAGCCATCTATAAATATATATCATATAAGATATTTGTACTCTTCGTGTTCAATTATTATTTGTGTTTTTAATCTAGATCATAAAAGAATATGAAAGAGCCATCATCTTTAGATTGGGTCGCATTTTACAAGGAGGAGCAAAAGGACCTGGTCAGTACTAGAATTCCGTGTGGGTGGCCTGGAGACTGAAATTCCTCCACTTGTTGACGTGAATTCCCTTATGTGGGTCCCTTCTGTGTTGACTTGGTAAAGAGTGCCTGTAACAGAAGCCATATAACAATAGTGGTGGTACTGCCCAGTCTTGCTACAGTCATCCTTTCCTTCCCTGGCTCCCCTCCCCTTCCCATCCCCGCTGATAAGATTATTTTAGGCCAAGAATAGCCAGAGCTGTGGAAGTTTGAGCATGGGGAATTTCTACTCGCTAAAGGCTTTCTGGGTTTTGTTCTCTGTGCCTTATTTTTGGCAAACTTCCCTTAAGCCCCTACTGTATTCCAAGCTCTGGGAATTCAAGGGAGACTAAACTATAGTTCCTGCCCGCAAGGAGCTTGCCGTCTAGTGGACGCCAAAAAGAAAGCAGTTACAATCCCGTGTGCTAAGTACTATGACCAAGTCATTGCAGATAACTGTGGAAACCCGGAGACAGGTGACGGACCCCAAGTGGGAGGATGAGACCAGGCTTTGGAGGTGACATCTTGGCCGGGTCTTGAGGCATGGAGAGGTGTTGGCCAGAGGGGCGGTGTTCCCGGCAGACACACAACATGTGCAGAGCCATGTCGAGGGGAGTATGGCGGCCCAGGGGCCTGCAGGTCGCTCAGCCCCAGGGAGAGCATGGAGGTCGAGGAGAGGGGAGCGGCCGAAGAGGGGCGCCAGGGCAGGTCATGCAGGACCTTGTGTGGCCCATAGGGGTCCGTAGGTCAGGAAAGATGGTTGTGCTTGCGGCTGAGAAAGTGGGTCAAAGGAGAGAACCTGGAGGCCTAGAAAGACGTGGGAAGGATTGCGTTGGTCTAAGTGAAAACCAGACAGCCAGTGGCGGTGGAGTTAGGAGATCACATCGCGGGCCTCAGAGGCGTGCACCGAGACGACCTGGCTTCCTTCCGTGGGCTGCGTTGAGAATTAGAGCGACCGGACGAGGTGCCGGCGTCTCTCGCTAGTGTTCTGTGTTTCTTCGTTGCAGGTTTGTTTTTTATTCTGCCCTGCACTGACAGCTTCATCAAGGTGGACATGAGAACCATTTCATTTGACATTCCTCCCCAGGAGGTAAGGTGACGGTCCTTTGCCATCAGTAACAGATGTCACGTGTGAAAGTAGCTGGCAACGAGAGCAGCACAGAATATGGTGGTGCTGAGAGCACGGTGTAGAGCCTGTCTGCTGTCACCATTTTCTAGCTGTGTGACTTTGAGCAAGTTCCTTAACCTCTCTGTGCCTTAGTTTCCTTATCTGTAAAATTAGAGTTTATAATAGTCAGACCTACTTTTTTTTTTTTTTTTTTTTTTTTGAGATAGAGAGAGAGAGAGAGAGAGCACAAGCCAGAGGTGGGGGGAGAGGCCGAGGGAGAAGCAGACTCCCCGCGGAGCAGGGAACCCGGGTGCGGGACTCAATCCCAGGACCCTGAGATGATGACCTGAGCCGAAGGCAGGTGCTTAACTGACTGAGCCACCCAGGTGCCCCAGTAGGACTTACTTAGAAGGTTCTTGTGAGGACTGAGACGTTATATGTAAAGTGCTTAGAACAGTGGCTGATAAACAGTAAGTGCTACATCCGTGCTTATTATTACCAAGCGTAGTGTAACGTTAGCATTATCATATTTGTCATCCTTTTGACTGCCACATTTCTCTGCTATGGGTTTCTGATAGAAAATCCAGCTTAGTACAATATTCCTTTTTTTTTTTTAAATATTTTATTTATTTATTTGACAGAGAGAGAACACAAGCAGGGGGCGTGGGGGAGGGAGAAGCAGGCTTCCCGCCGAGCGGGGAACCCGATGCGGGGCTCGATCCCAGGACCCTGGGATCATGACCTGAGCCGAAGGCAGCCGCTTAAACGACTGAGCCACCCAGGCGCCCTTAGTACAATATTCTTAAGGTTTGTGATTGTATTCTAAATAAAGAATTAGGAGCTGCTCATTTGGCATTTTAGATAAAGCATATAATGTTTTATAACAGTAATTTTTTTTTTTAAAGATTTTATTTATTTATTTGACAGAGAGAGACACAGCGAGAGAGGGAACACAAGCAGGGGGAGTGGGAGAGGGAGAAGCAGGCTTCCTGCGAGCAGGGAGCCCGATGCGGGGCTTGATCCCAGGACCCTGGGATCATGACCTGAGCCGAAGGCAGACGCTTAACGACTGAGCCACCCAGGCACCCCTATAATAGTAATTTCTCCATGCTCTTTCAAACTACTTTGCAAGGAATGTCACAGTTGAAACTCACCGCAGGATCCGTAACTGCCGAGGGGCAGAGGGATCCCAGCAGACCAGACTGGCAGAGCCGAGAGCGACGGTCCACTCAGTGGGTTCTTCGCCGAGTGCTTTTCCCACAGCTCCATGCTAAATGCACCCGACGTGCACTCCGTCACGGCCCAGGACAGTGAGGGCCATCCTGGGCCGCATGTCTGGGGAGGCATCATCACCATCACCGGGGCAGATAGAAAGCCTGGAAACAGGATGAAGGGAGGGACAGAAGAATCATGTCAAGTGTTTCCTGGCCAGAGGCCAGGTGCACAGCAGGGTGGTGGAGCCTGGCCGCGCTGGTTGCCTTCTCTTGTCTCCGACTCCAGGAACCGGCGTAGGAACCTCCTTGCTGATGCCAATCCAAGCAGTGGGTGATGAGGTCAGACTTTATCATCCACATGCATGTAGGGACACCAGGAATCGCTTTTACCCACGAGAACAGGGCTAAGAGGCATGCTGTATTCTCTGCATGTTTTCCCATCTTTCAGAGAAGATTGAGCCTCAGAAGGAGCCCCTCGCAGGGTAGCTGGGAGTCCTGATGTCCTCGATAAAGGTGGTGGACATCTGGCAGGCTTGCCGTAAGCCGCTCCTTCCGGCTGCTCTCTCCTCTGCTGTGGGCCGCTGACTCGCAGCGGATTGGCACTTGGCGAGCAGTCCTTTCTGCGACCCCCTGTGAACGTAATACGAAGGAAGAGAAATACTCCGCCGACGATGAACAGTAGCAGCTGTCGAAACCTCTGGCTGTGGCAGTCACAGGGGCAAGAGACTGTTTAGAAAGGATACACATTTTCCTATCACATCATGGGAAATAAATCATTTTCACACAAAGATGGTGATACGTTATTAGAAATATTTTTAGATTATCAGAAAAAAAGATAACCGCCTTCCTGCCTGACAGGGACTAAACTGCTATGGAAGCCCATTGTCATTACTACCTGCCATTTACATAGCCCTTTACACTTTCAAAAGAGCTTCCTCCTTGGGGCGCCTGGGTGGCTCAGTTGGTTGGGCGACTGCCTTCGGCTCAGGTCATGATCCTGGAGTCCCAGGATCGAGTCCCGCATCGGGCTCCCTGCTCGGCGGGGAGTCTGCTTCTCCCTCTGACCCTCCTCCCTCTCATGCTCTCTGTCTCTCATTCTCTCTGTCTCAAATAAATAAATAAAATCTGGGCGCCTGGGTGGCTCAGATGGTTAAGCGTCTGCCTTCGGCTCAGGTCATGATCCCAGGGTCCTGGGATCGAGTCCCGCATCGGGCTCCCTGCTCCTTGGGAGCCTGCTTCTCCCTCTGCCTCTCTCTCTCTCTCTCTGTCTCTCATGAATAAATAAAATCTTTAAAAAAAATAATAATAAATAAATAAATAAATAAAATCTTAAAAAAAAAAAAAGCGAGCCTCCTCCTTCTACGGGATCTTCAACTTCAAAGCAATTGGCAAACCATTTGCGTAGAATTGGGCAGCATTATTAGCCCCATCTCACAGGTGAAGACTCTGTAGGTCAAGCAGGTTAAGAGCCTCACTAGAGATCACCGAGGGAGGTACAGGGGGTACAGCTCACGTGTCCTGACCCTCCCTCCCACGCTCCGCCTCAATCACACTCTTCCTAGGATCACGTTTCAGTTCATCTCTCGGTTATTCACTACCTGCTATGTATCCAACGCTCCGCCGCTGCTAGAGATAACAAAGCCAAACTGCCCTCAAGAAATGCATGGCCCAGTAGAGAAGCAATGAGGCCAACCAGCAACACAGTCCCTGCAGTTAGGTGCCAGGGGAAAAGTGGTTAACCCTGCCTGGTCAGGGAAGTTTCCCAGAGGAAAAGACACTTGAGTTGTGTCTTGGATAATGAATAATCGCGTGCCAGTCTGCTGGTGTGAGGGAGAGGAGGGGAGAGGACATCCAAGCAGAGGGGACGCCTGCACGAAGGCCTGGGGCACGGAACATGGTGCTCGGGGGACCTACACCTTGTCCTGTGCAGTGTGTGTGCAGGAGGGAGCAGGAAGGAGTGAGGCCAAAGGGCCAGCTGTCAGAGGACCTGTCTGCCAAACTAAGGAGCCGCCCTGAAGCGGGGAGGGAGGAAGAAGCATTGACACATCATGTCCTGGAAAGCATTTTTATGTAGCATGCTATAAAATATATTTTTACCCTGACCTCACCCAATAACAACAGTCCCCATTCCCTTTTTGTTCAACTTCACTGTACCGCCTCAGAGAGTTCACCAAGCCCAGGCTCTGCCCCAGCGCCGTGCCATTTCGTGCATTATGCTCCCTGCTTCGCATACTCTGCCGCCACCCTCGGGAAATTACTTCTTCCTTCAAGACGTAGTTCAAGTATCACCCCTGCCCCCGACAACTGCCCCTCCTTTGTCCCATCAAGGCTCCCTTGATCCCCCACCCTCTTTGAAAGTGCCTGCTATGGAGTGCTGTCTCAGAATTTGTTGAATGATCGAAGGAATTAATGAATAAGTGAATGTATTTTATTAAAATTCTAAAGGCATCGTTAGCTTTCGGATGCTTTGTTGTCTTAGTCCATTCGGGCGGATATAACCAAATCCCATACACTGCGTGGCTCATAAACGACTGGAATATATTGCTCACCGTCCTAGAAGCTAGAATCCAAGGTCAGGGGACCAGCAGACTCAGAGCCTGTATGAGGGGCTGCTTCCTCGTCCATAGACGACCATGAAGGTTCAACCCCCATGACCTAATCACATCCCAAAGGCCCCACCTCCTAATGCCATCACATGGGGGGTTAGGGTTCAACGTCTGAATCTGGAGGGCACACAACATTCAGTCAATAGCACTTACTAAAGAAAATCAGCTGATGTCTTAATATGTTCTGTAGAATAACATTGCTTACACTTAAAGAAGGAGTTGGTTGGCAGGTGTAAAATGGCTTTCTTGCTATTACAGATCCTCACCAAGGATTCGGTGACCGTCAGTGTGGATGGTGTGGTCTATTACCGTGTTCAGAATGCTACCCTGGCCGTGGCGAATATCACCAACGCTGACTCGGCAACCCGTCTTTTGGCACAAACGACTCTGAGGAATGTCCTGGGCACCAAGAACCTTTCCCAGATCCTCTCCGACAGAGAAGAGATTGCACACAACATGCAGGTGAGGCTGTGAGTCCCCAGAAATTCAAAGATGAAGTCAAGGGTTAGTGGTTGTTTGACAACTTTTGATTAATTCCAACTGGGGGGGATCACTGGCGGGCCTTTTTCTCTTCACAGAAAGGTTTTCTCAAACTCGATGGAAGGGAATATTTTTCACACAAATAGCTCATGGGTTAACAGCTCAGATGCATGCATTATATTTTTATTCCCTTCAGTGTAAGGTTTTTTTTTTTTTTTCCAGAATTAGCATTAACCTTTTTTCTTTAGCGTAATAATTCTGAGGCCATTCTGCAAGACCGTGTGGGTGTCCTCAAAGCTCTATTCTCTGCACGAGTCCCATGACTTCCCTTGTAACTCATATGCATCCCAAGCTTTTTAGAGTAATAGATTATGAATTAAACCTGACTTGTTCAAAGAAGATAAAGGACTAAAATCCAAGATCTTGTTATTTGTATAAACGTCCTTGTGTGTCAAATCTGTGACCTTAGCTGATGCGCACAACCACTGTAGGAAACAGAAAGGAAGGTTTCGTTGCTCCCATTGTAAAGGGACAAAGTGGAAGCGGGAAGAAGCGCTGTGGCTTACACGGAGTCACGTTAGATCAGGAGCCAGCTGGCCACCTGCTTTTATTAGTGACGTGGGACTGGGATACAGCCATCCCTGTGGCTTTTGACCCACATTGGCACGGTTAAATAGTTGCAAGAGAGACTGAAAATAATCACTGTCTGGCCCTTTGAAGAAAAGTTTGCCAACCCCTGCATGAGCTTCTTAGTAAGGGAACCAGGATCAGCTCCCCGGGGCCTTGGCCCCCGCAGAAGGCAACTAGCCTCTCTCCCGGCACCCCCGCCAGCGCCCTGTCTGCTCCCAGCCCAGAGGTCTGCCGTCGGCCTCTGGGCTGGGCTGAGCATTCTTCGCTGGCCTTCTGTCTTCCAAACAGTGTACGCTGGATGATGCCACTGATGACTGGGGAATAAAGGTGGAGCGCGTGGAAATTAAGGACGTGAAGCTGCCCGTGCAGCTTCAGAGAGCTATGGCGGCTGAGGCAGAAGCGTCCCGGGAGGCCCGCGCCAAGGTAGCCTTGCTGTCTTGCCTTGTTTTTTTTTCTTTTTTCTTCTCTTCTTTCTCTTTCTTTCTTTCTTTTCTTTCTTTTTCTTCCTTCCTTCCTTCCTTCCTTCCTTTTCTTTCTTTCTTTCTTTCTTTCTTTCTTTCTTTCTTTCTTTTCTTTTTCTTCCTTCCTTCCTTTCCTTTCCTTTCTTCCTTTCTTTCTTTCCTTCCTTCCTTTCTTTCCTTCCTTCCTTCCTTCCCTTCCTTTCCTTTCTTCCTTTCTTTCTTTCCTTCCTTTCCTTTCTTCCTTCCTTCCTTTCTTTCTTTCTTTCCTTCCTTCCTTCCTTTTCTTTCTTCCTTTCTTTCTTTCTTTCCTTCCTTCCTTCCTTTCCTTTCTTCCTTTCTTTCTTTCCTTCCTTCCTTCCTTTCCTTTCCTTTCCTTTCTTCCTTCCTTTCTTTCCTCCCTTCCTTCCTTCCTTTCCTTTCCTTTCTTCCTTTCTTTCTTTCTTTCCTTCCTTCCTTCCTTTCCTTTCCTTTCTTCCTTTCTTTCTTTCTTTCCTTCCTTCCTTCCTTCCTTTCCTTTCCTTTCTTCCTTTCTTCCTTTCCTTCCTTCCTTCCTTCCTTTCCTTTCCTTTCTTCCTTCCTTCCTTTCTTTCCTTCCTTCCTTTCCTTTCCTTTCCTTTCTTCCTTTCTTTCTTTCTTTCCTTCCTTCCTTCCTTTCCTTTCCTTTCTTTCTTTCTTTCTTTCTTCCTTCCTTTCTTTCTTTCTTTCTTTTTTTCTTTCTTTCTTTCCTTCCTTCCTTCCTTCCTTCCTTCGTTTTTCCTATTGAGTTCTCTTCTTAATTACAAAACAGTAAAACATTGTCGTTATAAAAATGGAAGTAATCCTAAAGCGTTGAGTCAAGTTGAAAGCCTCCCTGTCACTTCCAGCAACATCCCCCCGGGGGCCACCACTCGTGACAGCTTAGTGTGTATACTGGGGCTTTACCTGACGAGGGTGTTAGACTGCTGGCTTGTTTGTTTTACGAAAGTAGGGTCGTACCATACCTGTTGTTCTCTGCCTTGCTCGTTTCGCTGAACAACATCCTGTGAGCACAGTGGTGTGTGCAGAGCCACCTCATTCTTCTGTGACTGCGTGTCCCACACTCTATGTTCCTGGTCCCCCACTAAGCACAGATTAACAGTTCTGACTGCAGAGCAGCTGGGCAGTCCCGTCAGTGTGCTTACCATTCATTCCTTCCCTATTTTGTTTCTTTCAAAGATTTTATTTTATTTTCTAAGTCATCTCTACACCCAGTGTGGGGCTCGAACTCACAACCCCAAGGTCAAGAGTCGAACCCTCTACCGACCGAGCCAGCCAGGCGCCCCTCCTTCGCTATTTTTGTCTTCTCTTTCATTCTCTCTTTTCTCAGGATCTTCTTCCTCTCTGTCCTCTTAACTTTTTTTCACTCGTCTTTCTCTGATGTCTGCTTTTTCCCCTCTTTCTGCCTACCTCTGGAGCCCGCATGGATGCATGCCCCCTATGCGGGGTATCGAGGAAATATCTATTTTTTTTTTAAAGATTTTATTTATTTATTTGACAGAGAGAGAGACACAGCGAGAGAGGGAACACAAGCAGGGGGAGTGGGAGAGGGAGAAGCAGGCTTCCCTGCAGAGCAAGGAGCCCGATGCGGGGCTCGATCCCAGGACCCTGGGATCATGACCTGGGCCGAAGGCAGACGCTTAACGACTGAGCCACCCAGGTGCCCCTCGAGGAAATATCTATTGATCTAACCCAGGAAAGAGAATTTCTGGAGCTAATACATAAGGACACAGGGATGTCTCGCCAAACCCAAGGTTGGGAAGCAGACTCAAGTCTCCAGAGTTGGAGCCAGGGACCGCAGTGCGGTCAGGACTGAAGGGAGCTGATCATTCCATCTCCTGGGCCCCACATCACTGCTGACAGCTTGAGGGCAGAGCATCTGACTCTCAAGTTTACACGCCTCCCCAGTTGAACACTAAAGAGGACAGACCAGCCTTGATTCCACATTCACAGCAGAGAGATTTTCTTTGGTCAAAATTTAGTCAAAAGGGCAAAGTCAGATATTAATAAGGTCCCATAGCCCCTTGCGCATATATGAATGGGTGGAGGAAGAGGGTCAGTTCTCATCAGAGGGGTTGCTGTGGACTCGACAGATCTCCCAAGACTCAAGGGGCAAACCAGTCTGTTGTTTTGTTGGAAAATAGTAGTAGCTGGAGATAATTGGCTAAGTGCAGAACCCTAACCTTCGAGTAGGAAGCCCTTTAAGCTGCAAATCAGGCACTATAATTTCTTAGCCAACACCGAATAGAACAGTAGCTCCTTTGACACACTTTGACACAATAGAATAGTAGCTCCCAGAATTTTCTACTAACCAGAATTGTTAGGTTTTCCTAACGTGATAATTAATGCTTATGAGGACGACCTGGTAATACTGCAGAACCCTCAAGTGCTCTCTCTCTCAAAGTCATCACAGTTAGAAAACTAAGTGGTATTTCTGGTGACATTAAATATGCCCTGCTATAATCTAATGAGTATTTTGAAAATTAGGAATTGCTTTTACCTAGAATATGTCATTAACCAACAGCCCCATTTCCAAGCCATATCGAATGGAACTTATCATACATAGACAACTTAGAATGTCAGAGCCCGAAAAGTCCTTAGAGATTACCTTCAGAAGGTGACACATAACCTGGCCCAGATGCTGCCCTTCCACCCTCCTATTCCCCTGCTGGTAATTAACCACAGCACTGTTTTCCACTGAGTCTAAGCTTTGACCTCAGAATCCTCCTATTGCCCTCCAGGTGACAAGCCCCAACTGCTTGGAATTGGCTCTAAAAATGAAACTTATTTGCCATCCCACTATTCTGATGAAAAAAATTGAAGCCCAGAAAATTTATGTGATTTCCTCAAGGCCACAGAGTTGATGAGTGGCCGTAGAAATTAAAAATTAGAATTCCCCTCTGCTCCTCACTGCCTCCTCTGGACTTCCCGTGATGGACGGAGCCTCTGTGCAGGTGTTCTCACCAGCTAGGAAGGAGAATCCCTGATAACAATGGGAAGAGATAGAGGAAGCCGGTTAGAACGCTGAATTACTGTGCTCCCACTTGGATGAGACCGTAGGGACCATCTAGAATATTCTCGTGGACCTGGGCACTGACTGTCTTTAAAACTAGGGTGAACACATAGAATCACAAGGAGTCTCTCCCTTCCGTAAAATACAGCAGCCCTGCAGCCACCATAAGGCCAAAAATTCAAAATCATATATTCAGGTTCTCATGGAAAATAGGGAGTCTGTTTCTTCAATATATAAATTGTGAACCAAAAGGGTAGGAGAGCCTCTAGACTAAGACTTCAAAGAGAAATTCCTCAAGTTAATTAGCCATCAAGGAAATGCAAATTCAGATCACAAGCAGATGCCACACTAGATATCCACCAGAATGGTCCTAAAAAAAGAAAGAAAGAAAAGGAAAAGAACCGGGTGTGGGTGAGGGAGGACCTGGTGCTCTTATTTTGTTAACGAGACTGTAAATTTGGTGCCTCCACTTGGAACATCGTCTGGTGGCAGCGTGTACCCAGCAGAAAGGCCTGTAGTAGACTGTTCACAACAGTTTGTATTACCCTGAACTGGAAACTGCCCGCATGTCCCTTGCCGTTGAATGGATAAAGTATGCTTTATTCACGCGAAGGAGCACCATGCAATGAAGAGAATGAACGTCCAAGTGCTCGCAAACATGGTTTGAGAGAAAGGAGCCGGGCACAAAAGAGGACAGATTCTCCCGCAAGCTTGACAGCACGTTAGCCGAACCTCTTTCTCAAGTGTTTAGACCTGCTCTTAATGGCTTGAGATGTAATACCTTTTCCGCTTGCATCCTTCCAGATTTCCATTCTCATAACTCTCCAAAGAAGGCCTGGCACGTGCTTTCAGGCTCATATTCCCGGGCCTAGTTATCTATTAATTGAGAGGGTGGAGTGCAGAAACTGTGCCCTTCTCAGACCAGCCCGCCCGGGCTCTGGAAGGAGACAACAGTACCAACCTCACATACCTGAAAATGCCCGACTCGCAAGTGATGGTCTGTTGAGATGAAGGGTTGCTCGACATGGGGCTGCTGGGCGTTTGGCAGAGGCCCCACGCCCCACAGGTAGTTGGCTCTGCTTTCTGAGATCCCATTCACGGCATCTACGGGGCCTGTGTTTAGATGGATCCAGAGGTACTGCACCCACGTCTTTGCCAGCCTGCCCAGAGCTGCTTTTCCATTAACAACACGGCGTGCCTAGCCTGGTGGGTCCGGCTGCCCAGCCAAGAGACTGTGCATTGACTGGTAATGGGAGATGAGCTAGCCTTGCAGTTGGTCCTTGTCCAGACCAGGAAAAAGAAAAAAAGTGCCTTATCGGCCGAGATGACATGGAAAAAGCTAAAACCTGCCGTTCTCGGGGCAGGGGCTTGTTTTGCATTCTGTACATATGGTGCCTGCCTTAGGGCACGGGTATGTGAGTCACTTTGAGTGTACCTGGTTCTTGCCCCTTCTCACACACCTACGTAGGACGTCCTGATAAATTAAGGTTTTTATCCTCTAAACTGAGTGCCTTCTCTTGGTAATACCATATCCGATAACCCCCATCTCACCTAATGGGACGACCCAGGCAACCGAAACCTAGAAACCCGGGTCCCCGCCTCTGTTCCTCTCCCTCCCTGTACCCAGTCAGCCTCCATACTGCTGACTTCCCTCCTGAATAGCCCCCCAGCCCATTCCTCCCTCCATCGCCACTACCAGCAAATCGCCCTGGTCACTCTGAGGCTGTCCCACTAGCAGCTGTCCGTGTCTCCTCACCCGTCCTCAGGCATCTGTCAGTGTGTCTTCTCCAGCTAGATCTGATGAGGTTCCTGCTGGAAACTTCAGCAGCTTCCCACTGTCGACAGGCTGCAGACCAAGCATCCCTGCCTCCGCTTGGCCTTACACCATATTCAGCCACTTACATTTTTTTGGAATACACCAGCTTTTTTTTATACCTCGGTGCCTTTCCATGTGTGCTGCCTGAAGTATTCTTCTTCATCTTTGTCCAAACAGCAAAGCTTTCGTCCTGTTCTGTTCAACTTCTCTATCTCACCACCTCACCTTCTGCAAAAACTGCTTTCCTCTGAGGGCTGGCACTGTGCCTTGTATCCATCTCTGTCCACATCTGTCACGCTGGAACAAAGTGGTCTGTTTCCATGTCTGTGTCCCCTGCTTGACCAGTTGCTGAAGGAGGCGAGGGGGTCCACTCTCACCCCTAGCTCCTGCACAGGGCTTGACCCCTAGGCCCCAACATTAACGGTATAAGTAAATATGACTCCACTGGTCCTAGGACCATTGCTTCCGATTTTGACTCTCACGGGAGTATTATGAACCGTGAATATTTTGAGATCCATGTGAAAATAACCTAGTGGAACTGCACGATTAAGCTGGAGGATCCTGGTATCTTCACCCCTCTTCTCCTACGATTATGAAGTAAAAGGAACTGCCTTGATTTGGCTTCCGAATCTTGTACGCATTAAGGCATAGGTGGATCCAAAAAATCGGGTCTTGACTTCCCACTTGTTATTCCTATACAATAGCCTCCATTTATACTTTCCACACGTACTATAGCTTTCTCTCTTCCTAACAATGGCCCGAGGAGGCAGGTGCTGTCCCATTTTAAGAATAAGAAACTGGAGCTCAAAATGTTAAATAACCCCCTTGAGGACACTCAGCTGGTAAGGGTTTAGGTTCGAGATTTGAGCTCAAGCCTGTCTCACTCCAGAGCCTCCCCACCACCCCAGGGATGTTCAAACGTTTATGCTCATGTAACCTCTCAAAGAATTTAGAAAAACTATGTTCCCATCACACATTTTAAATAGACCTGTAAAAATTTTCATTTGAATTGATATATTTGGTTGAGCATATAATCCCTGGCATGTTTTAAATATTGACATTTTACACTAAACCTGTGAACATCATTCTTTTAAATGTATCCAGTGAAATTCAAATAACATAATGACTCCATCATCTATTTAAAATACGTCAATAAGTTTTTCATAGTCGGGCATGTTTCACTGTGCCTTTTTCTCCTTGAATTTATATTTCCACTCCATCTCCTCCATGGATTTCTTTTCCTAATACAGTATATTTCATCATGAATTATTTTATTACTCTACTGCAACACATTTAGTATCGAAGTTAAAATTAATTAAAAAATTTCCCGTGACTATAAGCAAGGCATTTAAATGTTTCAGAATTTCTCCTCAATAATTTTTTTTTTTACTAGAAATGCTTCTCTTAACAAGGTGAAGAATTCATATCTTCGTAGCTGGCTATTACTTATTGCCAAAAGATTAAACATCAATTCTAGTCTTAACTTTTTCATTTTTATAGATGTAAGGAGTCAGAACTTTTGTTTACATAAATAAGTGGGTAGAAATGAAAGTTTTGTTTAAAGTCACGCCATGCAATTCTTTGCACTGCCTCTGAATTTATGTGCTAAAAAAATCATACAGCGATCTTCATCAAAAAATATATATATTTTTAAAGATTTTATTTGACAGAGAGAGAGCACAAGCAGAGGGAGCGGTAGAGTGAGAGGGAGAAGCAGACTCCCTGCTGGATGGGGAGCCCGACGTGGGGCTCGATACCGGGACCCCACGATCACGACCTGAGCCGAAGGCAGACGCTCAACTGACTGAGCCACCCAGGCACCGCTCAAAAAATATTTCTAATGACCATCAGCTTTCAGTTCACTCCTGTAAAGTTCTCTTTCCTTTCTTAACAGTCAAAGAACTAGAAATCCATTTAACTTGCAAAAGGATTCGTATCCGTCGTTAGTCACTCTCTCAACCCCTACACGGTATTTTGAATTGTCCCTTTGTCCGGTCCCCTGAAGCGTGCGAGAAAGATCACAGTAAAAGAGGATATCTTGATCTCAGGCACGTACTCAGGCAAATCAGATAGAGGAAAAAGGACAAATGGAAACTGGGTAACTAGAAATCGATTTCTTTTTTTAAAATTTTTTTTTTAAAGATTTTGCTTATTTATTTGAGAGAGAGAGAATGAGACAGAGAGCACAAGGGGGGCGGGGATAAAAGGGAGAAGCAGACTCCCCGCTGAGCAGGGAGCGCGATGCAGGGCTTGATCCTAGGACTCCAGGATCAGGACCTGAGCCTAAGGCAGTTGCTTAACTGACTGAGCCACCCAGGCGTCCCTGGAAATAGATTTCTTAAAACCATTTTGGCTCGGCCCTGGAAGGTTTAATGTACATACCCGGGTTTGAAGACAGCTGCCTTTTTCTACGTTTTGACCACTCCTTGATCCTGTCCCGTAGGTCATTGCAGCCGAGGGAGAAATGAACGCATCCAGGGCTCTGAAAGAAGCCTCTATGGTCATCACCGAATCCCCGGCAGCCCTTCAGCTGCGGTACCTCCAGACGCTGACGACCATCGCAGCTGAGAAAAACTCCACGATCGTCTTCCCCCTGCCCATAGACATGTTGCAAGGCATCGTGGGGGCAAAACAGTGAGCCGCAGAGGCCAACACAGAGATGCGCCCGTCCCTTCCAGGGTAGAGCGGGGACCAAATCAGCCCTTAACCTGTAAGGAGAGAGGAGGGCGGGACCTCGACTAAATATTCCTTCCTCTCTTTCCTTTTCCATATGTTGACTGCAAGGTTCTTAGAATGTGTAGTGATCCTAGCAACAGATGAAGATTGTTAGCTTGTAAATACTGAGAAAGAGAAGGGGTGCGGGGAGGGGACTAGTGATTTATAGAAGATAATTTCTTACTCGTTAAAATATTTAAAAGTTCATATATTTGGATCATTATGTAATAGGTTAAATCCCCCTTCTTTTGACTTTTCAGTGGGTCGTTCTGCAACCTCTATCTGCAGCCAGGCCAAAGGCAAGAAGAAAATAGGTTATAACCACCACTTGACAGCCTGGCTGAATAAATGCTTTGCAGAAAGCAGAGACCTTAGGCTACGACCAGCTTCTCTGGGCCACACGTGCCTTACTCCGGGGGAATCTTAAGGAAACATTCTTGCCATCTGTTTACTTTCTAATCCCAGGCCATGTTTCAAAATAATCCTCTCTCCAGAGGAGGCAGTTTCTTGCCTGTACCTATCAACACTGGAGGAAATGGTCAAGATCAGTGAGAAAGATGATCTTAACCCTTGAAAGACTTGTAAATCTACTGCCACAAAAATCCTTTAAGAATAATGTTTCTTTTTTTGCTCAAAACTTCTTTGAGCCTCTCTACGACCAAATGATTCCCCTGTGGTCTTTCAAACCAGCTAAATACTTGTCACAAAAGTGCTTTTTTCTCACTTTTAACTATTTTCATATATCAGGTTCTCAATAGTTTGATTTTTTAAATGACACTTTCTCTAAGTTCTATAAACAACTGCTTATATACCCATTCGAATAGCTTCAGGACTAATACTTTTTAAAAAAATGTCTTCAGAAAGCCATTCTATTTTACTGTCTGCATGCTATTAACTGTTGTACACTGTGAAATATTTTGGTTATCAGTCCCGTTCATTAAATACTATAAGGAATTCACAGTATATTGGGCACATAATAGCCAATGAGCTTGGCGAGACACTGTCAAACTTAGGATATACATATGGATCTAGGTCTTTTTTCTATTTGCAGAATCATCTTTTTCTGTCACTAATGTCGTTGCCTAAAGAGGAAGTGGTCAGCCCCTCTGAACCACAGTTGCTTATTTTGCAGTAATAGGAAACACCTTCAGTTTTGCAAATGTTCTTGAATCTGAGCAACCTGGCATTCTTCCTGTTGGTCCGAAAACCTGGCTGGCAACATTCCTCCTTGAGGAATTCAAGTTACTCATTTTAAATAATGCTCTTATCTCTTGGTGAGGTGGCGACCCATAAGGACCAGGAAACAACTCCCTATCCTGGCTGAAAAATCTCTTCTCAGGCTTAGAGTAACCGTGCATTCCGCTCCTGGAGTTTCCCTATTTGCAGATACCAGTCTTCGCCTCCCTGCCTTGTGGATTCATAGCCCAGTAGGGTGGGATTAAATTGCTTGAGAGGGAGGAAGCATAGAAGGGGTCTAGGGTGAGTGTTGGTGCAAGAGGTTTTTCCACATGGCCTCCCTTTCCAATGCTATACATAATAAAGTGTGCGCTTGTACTCATTTTCTGTGGGTGAGAGTCTGTTTCTGCCTGCATTTAGTGTCTGTGGACTTCATTTTTCAGAAGTGGCCCGGGAGATCCTCCCATCCTGGGCTGGCTGCGTTGGCTTCTTCGTGTGCTCTTTATGGGCCAAAAAAGGAGGAGAGCTTACAATCGTCCATCTGTCGTCTTTCTTGTCCAGGCTCCCTCTGGTGCACCTGCCCACATATTTTCCCTGGGGGGTTTGAGATCCATGGATACCCTGAATGCGTCGCTAGTTTAATTTCCCTTTGCTTTAATACAGACAGGACAGGAACTCCCTTCTGTCACCCAGTGGTCTGTCACATCCCCTGTGCCTTGCACACTGCCTGGCCCTAAGTACACAGCCAATACCCAAGGTCGGACACAGGCCCAAGGTCAGACACAGGATCCAAGCCCAGGCCGGCCTCTTCGGCTCCTGTCATGGCCCACCACAATGACGTACGCGTTGTAGATGACCGAACACAAGGTCACTTTTTTGAGGGCAAAAATTGTTAGGAAGAGAAACTATGTGGTTGATGTGATAGTGTTCTCAGTTCACCATTTTGCCTTTGAGAGAGAGAAAATAGGAAGTCCCAGCAACTCCATAGCCTCAGGCAGCTTCCTTTCTCAGAGCACTGTGGAGCTCTTGTCAAAGGCCACAGCCAGGGCGCCTGGGTGGCTCAGTTGGTTAAGCGACTGCCTTCGGCTCAGGTCATGATCCTGGAGTCCCGGGATCGAGTCCCGCATCGGGCTCCCTGCTCGGCAGGGAGTCTGCTTCTCCCTCTGACCCTCCCCCCTCTCATGTGCTTGCTCTCTCTCATTCTCTCTCTCTCAAATAAATAAATAAATCTTTAAAAAAAAAAAAAAAAAAAAAAGGCCACAGCCACCAATAAACTGAAACTGGCCAATAAACCACCTCGAATGGCACTAGAGGAAATGAATTCAGGGGCAGGTCTACTTGCAATTCGTCCTCTCACAAGTTTTCAGGATGTGAGCCTGCTGGTCTAGACAGGCCTCCACCTGCCTCTTAGGGAAGGTTCTAGAAGCTCCAGGTGAAAATGCTGCTGTTGTTCCAGAACTCTGCATTTGTCAAATTGATCACTTTGACTGTGAAAGTAACCCTTTGGGGCGAGGCAGGAGTTAAAAGATCAGGTCCAAACCCCTTCGCATGGTAGTTGAGGTTCCCCTGGGCCCTGCCCACCTCTCAGATGGGAGGCCCAGCCCTCCCCAGCTGCTCTGGGCTTACGGGCTGTCCCTGAGCATACCGTTCTCCCTCATCACTCCCTCTGTACTTGCTGCACAGTCTGCCTGAAATGCAAGGAGCACCCCACCCCACCCCGCCCCGTGTCTCACCTGGAAAATTCCTTTTCCACTCCCTTGTCACCTCTGCGATGAATCAGAATCTCTGGAGGTAGGGCCCCTGGGGCACCTATGGTTTTAAAAAGCTCCCTGGGCGAGCTGAGTGAGCAGCAGCTCTGGAAATGGCAGTGTAAACACAAACACCCTTCCTACCGTATAAACCTTCACACTGGCCTCTGTTCCCTGACCCAGCCCCAGGAATGGGAGACTCCCTCTGGAACAGGTGGGGATCAGGAGGACAGGTGGCACGGGAACAAAATGGCGGAGAACGTGGGGAGAAAAGACCAGAAGGATAGAGGGGAGGGAAAGGGATCTGTTCCACAGCAGTTCCTTGCTCTGGTTTGGAACATCCATGGAGAAAAGCTCTAGAAGAAGCTCATGGAAAAGTCTAAAAGGGATTTTGTGACACTCTGAGCGTGAGCAGAGATTCAGGGCCTGCGGGGGGGGTGGGGGCAAAGTGGGGCACAGAGGAAGTCCCTCTCCCACGGCTTTGGGAGCCTTCAGGGGCACCTTCTGTGACGGTAACGTCGGTAGCCGAGGAGATTTCTCCAAATAGCTTTGGGGCAGCAGAATGACTCACGGAAGGCAGAGGAAGCCAGGAAGGTGTAGGCAGAGTAGTTACAGGGCATGATGGCTGGGAGAAGGCACCTTGTCCAGGCTTCTAGGCAGCGAATGCAAATGGCTACGGGGTCCAGCTGCTGGCTTTGAGCTCTGTCCCCACAGGTACACCAAAGCCACGCCTCCTGATGACGGTGTGGAGTGGGGAGATAAGACACCACAGCCGCTCCTGGGGGGAGCGCAGCTCCTTCACTGGCTGATGGGACTGTGGCTCAGGAACACTTTGAATCAAACAGATATTTGCACCCCTGTGTCCACAGTGGTCTTGTTCACAATAGCCAGAACGTGGAAATGACCTGAGTGCCCACCGATGGATGAATGGATAAACCAGATGTGGTGTATACACACAATGGAATAGTAGTCAGCCACAAAAAGGAATGAAAATGTGATATTTGCTGCAAAGCATATGAATCTTGGAAACATTATGCTAAGTGAAACAAGCCAGACACAGAGGGCAAATTTTGTATGGGAAAAGGCAAATCCATGGAGACAGAAAGTTGAATAAAGGTTACCAGGAGCAGAGAGGAGGGAGGAACGGGAGTTATTGTGTAATGGGCACACCATGTATGTTGGGGATATGAAAAAGGTTTGGGTACAGATCGTGGTGGTGACCTCACAACACCGTAAACGTATTTAATGCTACTGAATGCCACTTACGAATGGTCAAAATGAGTATTATATGTAGTTTACCACAATAAAAAATAGCAAAAATGGGACTATGCAATTAAAAAAGCTTTTCTTTTGGCAGTTTTGGGTCTTTTTGTTTTTTTCCTTTGGCTCAAGCATTCCCCGACAAGCTCTGCCAGACTTGCCTGGGCTACACAGCCATCTGGGGTGGGCCCCCTCCCGAGTCCCTTCCACATAGGCCGTTCCCCTGGAGCCATCTCTCTGCACGTCCCACCTCATCCTGGCATCAGCTTCTCGAAGGTCCAGGATTCACACCCAGCATGAGTGAAGCTCATCCACCAGTGCAAGGGCAAAGGCAAGGCCCCTCCCTGGGCACTTCCAGAAGAATCACCAGGACAGACGGGGCCGTGGCAGGCTCACGCACTTCCAAAAGCTTTTTATTGAATTCAATTTTCCAAAAGCACAGATACTTGAGACAATTTTCGCAAGGACCCTGAATTTTCACGTGGCTGTTTTAGGCTACGGTAAAAACACACTCACACACACCAGAGAGGCCCTGCTCGCTGTAAGGTCTCCGACGGATGGACTGTTAGAAAAGGCACTGACGGGGGGCAGGGGTGGGGTCTCTCCTTCAGGCTGCCAGTTCAGCCATGGCCCTGTCCAACGGGTCCACAGACCAGTAGCTGTCATCCCAGCCGAGGAACCAGCCCACGAAGGAGGGAGGCTCAAAGCCTTGCTTCACGATGGTGATGGGGGTCCGCCTGTCGCGATTAGCTGGGTCCGTCTCGATATATCGCTTAGCTGTAGATACACATGTGCAGGAAAAGGAAACCCCAGAAATCCTTAGTGACTCCTTCCCCAGGGAGAGGTGCTTCGGGGCAGGAGCTGCCTAGGCTTCTGGTTTTACTGTCTCCAATGCCCAGTCCCTGCACTAGACACCACCATCCCTTAAGGGCAATGACCCCACATGGCTCTCTTCCACCACCCTGCCTGTGAACCCCAGAAGGGACAGGGGTCACAGTTCAACTTCCTCCTTCACAAAGTTTATATCATTTCTCACTCCTGCTCTCCCCTACTGGGAGATAGTAAAGAACCAGCTTTAGGGTTCCAGCTCCCAATCAGATCTGGTCAGCTACTAGGGCTCTAGTCAGAAACTCCCCAGACCCATGTGGGAAGCTGTTCCCACCACACCACAGGACACAGACCCACAGGCACACTCGGTCCTCACCAGAGCTCAACGCTTCTGTCTTCTCCTCTTCTTGAGAATCCTTTCCAACCCAGACAAAGACCTAGAGTGAGATGTGAAATGAGGCGGGTAGGAAGGTCCCAGCCACAGGGAGGGTCCGGGTGCTGGATGTGGGACACAGCCCGCAGCTGACAGAGCCCACAGACCAGGACTGGAAGGATCTGGAACCAAGTCTGCAAACTGGTGACCCACCAGCATGCTTTGTCAGCCTACCCACCATCACATGTTGGTCTGCAACGTCTTTTTAGACAAGTTTAATTACCAGCTTACATTAACATCTAGAGTTGCCAGTTCTCTTGAAAACTTGGAGGATCTGGCCTTCACCTTTGTGTGGATGAAGCTGAGCAGCAGCTCCCCTGCCCCCACTTCAGACGAGCAGTTCCAGTTTGCCTCGAGCTCCAGCAGCTCGTGTCCCCCCCATCCCAGCCCCTCACTCACTAACATTGCTGACCACGTGCATCAGGCACGGAGGTTGAGATCCTTCTCTAGAAGTGCATGAATGATCCCTCTATAGGGATCAGCAAGTGAGTGGCCAAACATGCTCACAACAAATATGCCCTGAGCCTGCTACGTGCCATTTCTGTGTGTCTGGGCTGCATAGGTCTAAGGCTTGGAAAAAGTAGAAGTTTTGAGCTTGAATGCAAGTTTTGTAATACAAACATATTTATGCATCTCTAACATATTTTAAAAAGCACCTGTCACTGATACACTGATATTAGACAATAAAACACCAGACTTGATTTCTCTTATCTACAAATGTGTTCCCTGCTGAGCTAGAAGCCCCTTCGTGGCAGGTACTGTGTCTATTTTGTTCATCATAGGACTCCAGCATTGTAGAAGACGGTGTAGGAAATGCTGGCTGAGTGAATGAATAAGTAGATGAACGAACAGATTATGTAGCCAGGGGAGCAAATGGTAACAATAGCTGAAGGGCTCAAGCTGTGAACATTCTGGCACCGATCTTCCCAGTGGGCATCCCAAGCAGAGGTAGTGGGGAGACTTATGCCTTTGGGCCTGCCATCTGTAACCGATAACGCTGATAGGAAGGGTCATTGACTGCCATCCCCACGAGAACGTAAGCCCCGTAAGGGCAGGGGAGTGTCTGCTCTATCCCCAGCACCCGGATCAGTGTCTGGCACGAAGCAGGTGCTCAGTTAATATTAGTCGACTGAATGGCTCCATCCCCATCCGGTCCTACACAATAGTCTTCCCTAGGAGAAGAAGCAGAGAGCTCAGAGCCTTCTAAAACAGAAGGAGATGCAGTCTGAAACTTCCAGATGTCACTCTGTGGACAGTTTATGCCTGCATATGACATGCTAAATTCAAGTTTCTTCATCAATAGATTTAAAGTAAGAGTTCACACTCCGCTAAGGCCTGGGAGAGAACGCTGGTCAACTGATTTGCATTTATATGGTACTTTGCAGTTTGTGATGTGATCTAATCTACATCTCATCTTAGTGAATGAGGCAAGGTAGGTACCATCACTCCCATTTTGCAGAGGAGGAAATGGAGGCCCAGAAGGGGGAAGGAACTCAACTGCAGCACGGGGGCCTTTCCAGTAATACCTGGCAACTGATCTTAGAGCTGGATGTCTAGCTCCTCCCACTCCCTCAGCCCAGACAGCCTACACCTTCTGTCCTTCACCCACCTGGTCCCAGGTGTCCAGGAGCATGACGTCATCTGTGGCCAGGTCTTCCTGCATGAGCTCGCCAGGAACCTCTTCGATCTGGGAAGGAACAGAAGGGGTTAATGAAAGCTCACCAGCCCCCGCTCCCCCCAGGCTCCTTCCCCTGACTGGGCTCCCTGGGTTTGCACCCAGGAAGGAGTTGCTCCAGCCGGCAGGGGATCCTTCCTCCATGCTGTCCGCCTCCCCATGGGGGATGGGGGAGCAGAGGCAGAGACCTCCGCGGGGGCTCACCACAAAACGTCCGATCTTGTTGGAGCAGGCAAAGAGGCGAGGAGGGTGGGCGTCCATCTTCTTGTCCTTTAGCCGCGGGGACGTGCGGTAGACAGCCTTGCCGCCCAGGGCCTCCCAGAAGCTGTCTGTGAGGGGAGACCACAGCAGTTGGTCCCCTGACACCACCTCCCCCAGCACGCTCATCGGACCCCATGGTAAAAACCCTGCCCTAGAACGACCCAGTGCTCTCAACCCCCCTCCACCCAGGGGACCAGAGAGGGAGAGGGCCTGAGGGAATCTGAAGGTGATGAAACAGAGACCAGAGAGCTGACTTGGCAGCACGCACACAGGCAGGACTACCTCTGGCTTCTGAATGACGACAGCACTGTGGGCTGGGGATAATCATCCCTGCTCAACAGACAGGGTGACGGAGCCTCAGAGAGGGTAATCCACTCACCCAACATCACACAGCTAGTAAGTGGGAAAGCCAGGGTACAAATCCTGTCGGGCTCCAACCCACCCCACCCCACCCCCCTCGATTCTTTCCACTACACCTGCTCTGTCCACATGTGGCTATTTAAGTTCATTAAAATTAAATACAATTAGACATTCCGTTCCTCATTCTCATTAATTCCCAGGAGCCATATTTCAAGTGCTCAGTAGCCACATGTGACTAGTGGCCACCATATTGGACCTGGGCAGGTATGAACATGTCCAGCCTCTCAGAAAGTCCCACTGGACAGTGCAGCTGAAGACTGAGCTGCTCCTCCCCACTTCTACTGAGCATCAGGCGGGAAGGAATGGGCTCATAGCAAGAGCAGAGAGACTGAGGGCTGGCGTAAAGAAGATGTTCCCACCTATATTCGGGAAACAGAGCAGGCTTGTGGCAATTCTATCCTTGGAGATTCTGAAGATTAGGAGAGGCTGCTACTTCTGCCTGTCTTTCAAGGCTTCCTAGCAAGTGACCACCTCTTCCAGCAGCCCTCCTTGAATGCCCCAGCCCACACCGAACTCTCCTTTCTCGTAGCTCCTGAAGGCCTCCCTCTCACTGACCATAGCCCTCAACCTGCTTTTCTTGAGCACTCCTTCGGGGACAGGCACTAGAAGGGGTGAGGATCCAGAGCTCCACCCCCCAAGCAGAAAGAAGGGAGGGAACCTAAGAGCTGCAGTCCCCAGAGAGCAGCAGGCCCCTCCGCCCCCAGCTCCTACCTGGCTCACTGCCTTCTGCCACCTGCACAGGTTGGACCCGCAGGACCCTGAGCAGCTCCTGGGCCCCCGTTTTCTCCACCTCACTGGCTCCGGCACCCACCCACAAGTAGGCGGCCGAGGGAGTTTTCAGGACAAAGGCATCATTGGAGTTCAGCGCACCAGCCTTAGGAATTATCTGGGAAGGCAGCGCTCGATTAATCAGAAACCAGACCAAAAGTCCTCAGCCCCCTCCTTACTGCCCAGGAGACCCTGCAGCAGGACCAGCTCTTAGATGGAGACTTGGAAGAGCACCCCCATCACAGCTGAGAGCACAGACTTTGGACAATGAAGGGCTTAGTTGATTCCCATGATTCATTAACGTGCTGTGGCTCAACACGGTCATTCTAGAATTCTGGGCTGCATTAACAGAAGTTGAGTGCCCAGAACAAAGGAGGTGATAGTCCCATTCTCCTCTAGGCTGCTCTGAGCATCCTGTAGGAGTATGTTAAGGTCTGCATCTTCTGCCATAAAAGGGACAGAGACCACGTGGCATATAATCAGGAAGTGTCCAGATGGTGAAGAATGGACTACCTGTTAGGTAGTGAACTTTCCATTATGGAAGGTATGCAAGGAGCCCCGGGCATCCTTGAGACATGAGGAAGTCTAAGACATACAATTCTGCTTGCCAGGCCAGGGAAGTTACAAAAACCTCCTTCTTAACTCCTGACCCAACCGCCCCCTCCCCCAACCAGTCCTGTGCCCAGACATCTGCCCATCGAGCATGGAGATTTCAAGTAGGCCAGTCCCTCCTGGGGCTCAGGGCCTGGGCCTTACCTCAACGGCTCTGGTGGCTCCAGAGCTGCTGGCCCGGACCTGGAAGAGGCGGGTGCTGGCAGGGGCCGTCTGCCCGCCCTCACGGGACGTGCCACCCTTATAGATGATCATAGGTTTCCCGCCAAACAGGCTCATGAGGTGGGCTGGCTCCTTGCCTTGGACCACACGACTCTGGCAGGGTGACAGGACAGCAAGTCAGGCAAGGAGAGTGCGGGCATTTGTCCTTCCGTGCGGCAGCAAGCTCACCCCCCAGCCCAACCACCGTGGCCCAGGCCCATCCTCCAAACAAGGCCAGCACGCAGGTGTCTGCACGTGGTGGGGCGCATGACCCCACAGCACACGGGAGCTGGGCGGGGAAATGGGGAGTCCCCGGGAAGCTGGAGACAACGCCACTGCCTCACGTCCCCCGGGCACTGCCTCGGCTGCCCTCCCTTCCCATGAGGACCTGCCTTGCTGACCCTGAGTCTAGTCCAAGAACAAAGAGAACCAATGTTTGCAAATATTCCCTTAAATAGAAACACATGGGTTGTTCATGGACATTCTTCCAGAATGGTGACGCCAGCTCAGGGCATGAAAGACGGCAGAGGGGTGAGAATAGAGCTTCTAGACATGGAGAGACCCCTCTTGTACAGCCAGAGGGACCTCTTAAACCTATAAATCCCTTCACATCACATTTACCAGGGAGCAATATCCCCTTGTTCTCAGGGTTAAGGTCAATCCTCACCATGGCTTCTGGGTGGTCTGGCCCCTCTGCGTACCTCTCGAGACTTCTCTCATGGCACTCGGTCCCTTGGTCTACTGCTCAATGCCCCCTCTGACCTCAGTGCCTTTGCATATACTCTTTCCTCTGCCTGAAATGTGCCTGCCCAATTCCTACTCACCCATTGGGTCCCAGCAGAAAAGTATCTTCCTAAGGAGGTCCTTGTCTAATCCAGTTAGATCCTCCCAGGGATCTATTATGTCCTTACTTAACACACATGTAACTGGGGACTATTATGGGGGCCAGGTATGGCTCTAAATGCTTTACTAAGATTAACTCTTCATCTGCAAGGCAATCCTGGGGCAGAGAGAGGATACTTTGAGACTACACAGGTACAGAGAGGCTAAGTGACTCATTCCTGGTCGCCCAGAAGTAAGACAGGGTTCAAAGGTAAGACAGCAGGCTGCCTCCACATCCGCCCTCTGACTGAGTGGCCACACTGCCTCTCCTGAATGTCTGAACATCTTTCTCCTCCCCACACTACAAACCATATGAGCGCAGGGGCGCGACCTGTGTGTTCAGGGCTGCAGATGGTGTCGGGCACACGGGAGCCCTGCACAAATGTTTGTGGGGTGGGTGGACAGTCAGCTAGAGGAGTGACCCCATGGACGAGGTGCATCACCTGCACAGGGGACCCCCCGAGCTCCTCATCCAGCTGGGCAGTCAGGATGGCAGACGCAGCGACCTCATCCTGCGTGGACTGGGCACCCTGCCTGAGAGAGGAGGTGATACTCAGCACCGAGGTTTGCACAGAACCCCAGAGTGTCTCCCTGGTCCCGGGCCTTGAGAAACCCACACGCCACAATCCCAGCGCAGCACCTGGCCTTCTTCTGAGATCTGAGCAAAACCAGTGGTCTCTTATCCTAAATGTGCCCTGTGGGGGGCCAGGGGGCTCATCCCAGGCAGAGCAGCCATGAGGGAAGGTGCCCGGAGATGCCAAGACGGAGAAAGGCGGCCAGGACATTTCTCACAGGGGACAGACAGGTCAGAGAACAGCAAGTGGGACATGAGCCCCTTCGCAGGGAAAAGACATCAGTACTCATAGCCTCATGTGAACCTGCTCAGAGAAGTCCGTGCAGATGTCCCCCAAAAGGATCCAAGCTGCTCGCCCTGAGAGGGGAGATTGGGCAGGGGCTTCGCTTTCCACCCCACCTCTTCCTATACTGTCCAAATTTCCCATAACTAATGTGTTATCTATAGAAGCAAACAAAATCTGACAAATCAAGTTGAGGACGCAGCTACCGTTTTTTAAAAAAATGCCTTCTGAATTTTGTACCATGTGTATGTATTACCTAGTCAAAAAAAAAAATTCTTTGAAGCTGCTTTTAAAAGTCTGACGTTGTCAAATGGAGAGGCGTTCTACAAAATAACCCACCAGCACTCTTCCAAAGTACCAAAGTCACGAGAGAAAAGACTGAGGAGCTGTCACAGATTAGGACTTGGTGATTAATCACTGAGGAGGCATGATGCCTAAGTGCCATATGGGATCCTGGGTTAGATCCCAGGCCAGAAAGAGGACATGAGTGGGGCAACTGGTGAAATCCAAGGAAGGTCTACAGATTGGTAAATAGTATTGCATACTATGTTAATTTCCTGGTTTTGATCATTGTATTCTGGTTAGGTAAGATACCACAGGGAGGGAGATGTGTAATCGGTACATGGAAACTGTACCATTTTTGCAACTTTTCAGGAAGCCTCAAGTTATGTCAAAACAAAAAATTTAAAGAGGAAGACATCCAACCATCATCAAAAAGTTTTGAGGGGCGCCTGGGTGGCTCAGTTGGTTAAGCGACTGCCTTCGGCTCAGGTCATGATCCCGGAGTCCCGGGATCGAGTCCCGCATCGGGCTCCCTGCTCAGCAGGGAGTCTGCTTCTCCCTCTGACCCTCCCTCCTCTCATGTGCTCTCTCTCTCTCTCTAATAAATCAATTAAAAAAAAAAGTTTTGAGATGGTATAGTAAGAGCAATACAAGTTAAAAATATACTGAGATACTGTCTTATCAACGATAAGGTTGACAAACATCCAAAAGTTTGACAACATAGTCCACCAGTGAGGCCATGGGGAAACAGACTCACTGGTGCTGCTGGGAACGCAAAATGCTACAAAGTCCATCTAGGGAAACTGGGCACCATCTATCAAAATGACAACTGCATTTAGTCTTTGATCCAGCAATCCCACTTCTGGGAATTTACCCTACAGACATTTTTCTACACATTCAAATGATATTTGTTTAAAGGTCACTAATCATAGCAATGCTTGTAATAGCAAAAGACTGGAATCAACCCAAGTATGCATTCACAAGGAATTTGTTAAACAAGCAACAGTGTAGCCACACAGCAGAATATTATGCAGCTGTAAAAGAAAAAAAAAAAAAGAACAAGGAAATACCCTCCGTACTGACATGGGTCCATCTCCAGGAAGTACTAAGTGAAAAAAGCAAAGTACATAACAATATACACAGTATGCTATCCTTTGAAGGGTAGGGAAGGGCGGGAACTAGGTAATATAGTCCTATTTGCAGGAAGAATTACTGGAAGAATATATATAAAAAACAAATGAAAGCCATTACAGAGGGGTGGGGATTGGAGAATGGGGTGAAGGGGGTTGGGATGGGAACAAGATTTCTCAACAGATACCCTTTTATTGTCTTGATTTTTGAATTTTGTGAATGCATTGCCCATTTTAATGGAATTAAAAAAAATTTTTTTTAAAGAGAATTTTTTCATTATTATGTTATGTTAATCACCATATGTTACAGCATTAGTTTTTGATGTAGTGTTCTATGATTCATTGTTTGCGTATAACACCCAGTGCTCCATGCAATACGTACCCTCTTTAATACCCATCACCAGGCCAACCCATCCCTCCACCCCACCTCCCCCTAGAACCCTCAGTTTGTTTTTCAGAGTCCATAGTCTCCCATAGTTTGTCTCCCCCTTCGTTTGGAATTTAAATTTTTAGATGAGAAAACACGTGGTAGGTACAGTGCTTGGTGTGGAATTGTGGGAGGGGTCTTCTGTTTGCTTCTCCCTACTCACTGCATCTCCTACAATGGACATGTCATATTTTTGGAAGAACGGTTTAAACGTTGTTACGAGAAATAAGACAAGAGGCATTGCCTCGAGGATAGGAGCCCTCCCTCACAGTGTAGCCATTCCACCGCAGGCCTCTCAGCCCCATGCCACGCTCAGGGCCCAGTCGGAGCCCCCCCCACATCCCATCCCCCAGCACATGACCCCACAGCCTCACCAGTTGTAGATGATCTGTCCCTGACGGCCACCGTGACGGTAGTTGTACAGAATGATGTAACTGTCCCCACCGTAGAACTGCCCGTACATGGAGGGGTCCACAGGCACTTTGTTGGAGGCTTCGATTCTCCAGATCTGCCAGGACAAGGCCAGGCTCAGACGCGGTGCCGTTCCCCCCACCCAGACCCCCCCAACTCAGGCCAGTGGGGAACCGCGGGGTGGTGGGTCAGGGTTACACAACAGGACAAGCTTTTTATACGCGGCTCCACTTGGGCTCAGGCTGAACCTAAAGAATTTGCCCCAATCACTGAGCCACTAGGATTCAAACCCCGGATCCTTACATGACACCCCCACCCCACCCCGTAGTTCCTCCTCGGAGTGGTCAGCACAGGCATGGGGAGCTGCACGGTGGTATTTAGGCCGTGCTTTCAGCGAGGGTAACACAGTGAGTGCCCACCTCCAAGGGTCGTGAGGATCAAGTGAGTTCACTCTCGGAAGTCCAGCACAGTGCCTGGCACAGGGAGACGACCGCCGTGTAGCTGGCAGCCACTCTCATTATTAGAATTGTGATTGAGTGATTATTAGCGATACGGTCATCGGCATCGTTAGGGAGTTATCTGGATTTTACAGATCACCTCCAGAAGCAGGGGCATCCCTAGGTGACCTCAGAATGACCCTGCTGGCACGTGTCTTCCCAGAGCTCCAGTGACAGTTTTCCCAAGCGGTCATGAGGTCCTGCAGCGCCACCTGGTGGTACTTCGGAGACACTGCGCCCTCCAAGACCAAGAATCTCCAGACCTTGAAAATTCTAGGTGAGGGGTGGGATTAAACCCCATTTTATAGGTGAGAAGAGTGAGGGTCACTCAGCCAGGCTGCCAGAGCTCTTTTCACCTGTGCTACCCTGAACATTTTTACTGCATCCTGCCCTCCCACTGAAGTATGAATGAATGATAATTATACCAATGGCAAAAATAAGAATAAATAAAAATGAACACTTTTGCTGTTTCTATCATGTAGAATAGAAACAAACAAGTAGACTCTACTTCATAAACATCTCTGAACCCCAGCCCCCACCCCTCCATCTTCACCGTGGCTTCCTGGGAGCCAGGCTGTCTTCTCTTACCTATACAATTACAAACATCTCCTCATAGGGTCTCAACCTTCATTTTCCTGCCTCTAATTCATTTTCACAGCAAGTTTTGAACGCAGAGAATTGAGCTTGTTGCATGTCTGCTTTTAAAGCAAGAAAAAGAAAAACCCTCACTTGCACCCACTGGTTATGGGATCAAGTCCATGGTCCTGGACACGGCATTCAAGGCCCTTCCTTGAGGATGCAGTCAGCCCTATGCTCTTGGGACAGTTCCCTGCCTGGAATACCCACCATTCTTCCTCTCTGGCAGCAAACTTTGACTCACCCTCTGAGGCCCAACAGAAGGGTCCCCATCTCTGTGAAGACTGTTCCAACCACCCCACCCCTTTTGCCCTTTCTCTGTTCCCATAATCTGTGTGCTCGCCTCCAGTCTTCCACCGACAGCACAGGTCTGAGCAATCAGCTGTTGCTGTGCTTGCACCAGGCACTCCTTGCTGGCAGGGTGACGTCTGAGACACTTGGCCTGGGGCCTGGCAAACAGTAGGTGCTTGGGGTATATTGGCTGTAAAAATTAACTGAGGCAAAAGAATCCCAACCACCAAGACTGTGGTCAAAACCTCATAGAGGAAGGGCCTCAGGGAAGCAGGAGGCAATGCATGAGCCAGAGGTGCCTGGGAGGGGGCACAGGAGGGGCCTGGACACCCCCACGCAATCCCCCAGGCACCTGTTTCTGGCCTGAGCCGTCGTCATCCATGCTGTGCTGGGCTGCCATGGCAGTGGACGTGTGCAGGGTGGCAGCATCGAAGGGCACGCGCTCCACATTGGCAATGTGGCTGGAGAGGTAGGCCAAGCCTGGGCCGTCTGTCTGGTCTGGGTCCCGCCAGTTCTTGAAGAACTGCTTGAACAGCGGGGTCTCGCCACCCTCGGGAAGGACGGAGACCTGGACAGGTGAGGGAAGGGCAGGATGGGGCCGGGCTCAGGTCCCCCTGAGGACAGGGGCTGCCAGGCAGAGGTCCTCGGAGGAGACTCAGACACCCAGTCCGCACTGAGGCGGGGAGGGGAGGCCCGCCCCAGCCCCACCGCCGCCGACCTGGACCTGTCCTCCCCGTGCGGCTTGGCTCCAAGGCTCACCTGGGTCTGCCTGGGGTAGTCCATCTTGGAGATGAAGTCGGAGGCCGTTCTGAGGGCAGCCTTCCTTTCCTCCATGTTGGCCTGCTTGCCTGTCGGCAGGTGGGGGTGACGCACCCGGCGTCAGTGCTATGTCCTAACATCCAATGGTCCAGCGGAAGCAGCAGCCGAACCTCCCTCCCTACTCTTCTGATGCTGCAGACAGCCAAGACCAGACCCCTCCCCGCAGAGATGACTGCTCCTAGAGCCCCTGGGGGTCCAGCTGGGCGTCCTAAGTGATGGTAGTAGCCACAGCAACCGTTGTGGCCCATTTACAGAGCATGCACTCTGTGCTCAGAACTGTCCATAGCTGATTTCATTTAATTCACACAATGACCCTTTGTGATGAAGATCATTATTAACTTGTCCCACTGACATATAAGAAAACCAGGGTCTTAGAGAGGTTAGCTGACTCGTCCAAGGCCACACAGCAAGAGGGAAAGCTGTGACTCTGAAGTCCACACACCACACCCTCGGGCCCCCTTCCTGCTCCTAGGCCACCTGTCCACAGTGGGGGCCTCCCCCCTCTCCCCAGTCTGAAGTTCATGCCAACCTGAGAGCCTCCCCATGCCTGCACAGCTCCTGGCCAGCAGGTGCCAACCCGCAGTCCCCAGCCTTCCTACTGCCAAGGCTGAGGGGTCCAAAGAATAATAATAATGGCCGGGCGCCTGGGTGGCTCAGTTGGTTAAGCGACTGCCTTTGGCTCAGGTCATGATCCTGGAGTCCCAGGATCGAGTCCCGCATCGGGCTCCCTGCTCGGCAGGGAGCCTGTTTCTCCCTCTGACCCTCACCCCTCTCATGTACTCTCTCTCTCAAATAAATAAATAAAATCTTTAAAAAAATAATAATAATAATGGCCATAAGTGCTCAATCTCTCTCTTCCTCTCTGCCCTTCTCTGTGCACCCACTGCCTCCCTCCCCCTTCTGTCCTCGTCCCCAGGACTAATGGTAGAGCATCCAAGCAGGATGCCGATGGGGTCCTCTCAGAAGCATCTGGGCCAACGTTTTCCAAGAGCCTCTCATCATCAATCCCACAGGACATTCCCCACAGATTCCATGGACCCCTAGCACAGCATTTCCCAAATAGAAACCAGATCACTTTTGTGAAAAGCCCCAATATACATTAGCAAGTTAAAGGTTCTTAAAAGGCCTGCAGTAAACAAGCCTGTTAGCAGTGTTGCCCATAAACTTATTTGACCACAGAAATATACACTTTTTTTTTTCTTTACAGGCTGCCAATTAGCCTCTGAGAGAACTGGTGTTATAACATACATGGGAAACACTGGTTTTAGCCCAAATGGGAAATCTGAGGCCCAGAGAGGGTAAGTCAAGTGCCCAAGATCACAAAGCGAGTCAATTGTAAAGCCACTGGCTTCAGAACAAGACTCGATTGCTATTCTGGAGCCTGCTGTGCCCCAGGGTGCCTGCCACACACACTCTACCCTCCCAGGGCTGTAGGAGCTCCCACGAGGGCCTGGGGGCTGTCAGAAACCCTTCCCCTGCCCCCAGTACCTTTCCAGACAAAGATTTTCCCATCTCTGCCATGGTCCACGATGAAGCAGTCCTCAGACCTCAAGGCCCCCTGGGCGAAGGGGTTCTCATCGGCCACGAGGGAGACCGACATGGTGCCCGCACCATTGGAGACCTGAGGGGACGAGGGACAGGAGGCCCAGAACATGAGTGACCTCCACCACTTCGGCCTGCCCAGGTGGGACCCCCAGGCTGACACATGGGTTGGCCCACATCCCAGCGGCCACCCCCAAAACACGGGAGAGTAACACCCAGACCCACGTCCCCAAGCTCTGAGGTATACTCAGGTTTTCTTTCCCCTTCTCTGCTTTGCCAAAAATCACACCTGCAACCCACATACACATGTAACGTGGAAACTGCACACAGAAAGGGAAGTGGGGTAAGACGTGGGCATGCAGGTGGCACAGGAGATTTGTACAGTTGGCCGAGGAGACAGTCAATGTCGTTCGTTAAAAAAAAAAAACAAAAAACGAAGGTAGAAAGATATAAATGCAGATGCAGTGTGGTATCCTGGATTGGAATCGGGAATGAGAAATTGGGGAAACCCGAATCAAGTCTGTTGTTTAGTTAACAGTGTTGAATCAGTGTCAGTTTCTTGGTGTTGACAAACGTCTCTGGTTATGGTAAGATGTTAAGGAAAGGCCGGATGAAGGATATGTGGAAACCTTCCATCCTATCTTTGCAATTTTTCTGCAAACCTTCAAATTATTCCAAAATGAAAAGCTTTCAGGAAATTAAAATGAAAGTGTGCCATGCTAGTCAAAATTCAAAACACTGACAATCCCCAGTGTTGACAAGGTTCCAGATAATCTGGGAGCCCTTCCAGAGTGCAGTTTAATAATGTATCAGAACTTTAAGTAACAAACGCTCTACACTTACTGAGTACTTACTATGCACTGGGCACTGTTCTGAGCAATTTGTATAATTTAATAATTTATGCCATTGTAGAACTCCTTTAATCCTTGTAGCAACCCTGCGATAGTCCTACAGTGTCCCCCATTTTATTCACAAGGAAACCAGGGCACAGAGAGGTTTAAGTAACTGAACAGCTAGAAGGCCATCCTGGGATTCGAAGACAGGCAATCTGACTCCAAAACTGGTATTTTCAATCACTGACTTATTATTCAGGCTTTGACCCCAAAATCCACGTCTGGGAACTTGCCCTAAGGCTTTACTCAGCACAAGTGCACAGAGAGGGACTATTTGCAATCAGAAAGGGTGGATACATCCTAGTGTCCATAAATGTCTGTTGAGATTCTTACATTCATAAAATAGAATACAACAGAGCCACTACAAAGGGCCATCTAGATCACTGTTGTAGAAAGATATTCCCGGCCACGCTGAGAGGGAAAAAGAAGGTCACAGAAAAGCATGAATACTTTGGATCCATTTATACCAAACAGAGGTGGAAAAGTGTGTAATTAGATACAGAAAGATGTAATCTGGACCTTCTTTCACTAAAATGATAGCTGTGTAACCATGGTAACCCTTAAAAAGGGTACGGGAGAGACTGGTTTTTTAAAAATTGAGTTTTGTTACTTTTATAATTAAAACATTTTAAAAATAGTACTTGTTATCTTAAACTAGTGAAACTTCATTGACTTTAATTTTCTTTTTATGCTCTGGAGTATTGCTTACTATTTTCTTCAATGAATATACATTTCTTTATAATCAGAATAAAAATCAATGTGGTGTTTCTTTGGAGGTGATGGAAAATGCACCCCATTTTGTTGTGATTTTACCACAAATAAGCTGAGGGCTTGACATGAGTATCATGGGCTAGGCCAGGCTTTCACCCAGAGCTCAGTCATGAGGCCAGAGTTCCTCAGCTCAAGCTCAGCCTGAGTTTTAAAAATCACAAGAAATAAATTATAACTAAAGTAACTACACACACACACACACACATACACACACGCCCAGTTCTATAGTATTTCCCCAAGTATTTTCCTAAACATTTTCCCATGTTTTCTCTGTGGACTCCTAGAAATCCTGCAAAGTTGGCCTTACTGTCCTACTCCCCACCCACTTTACAGATGAGGAAACTGAGACCTAGAGAAAGACTACGTGCCGCCCAAGACGACACAGATGAGCATGATGTAAATGTGTCTACCTACAGTTGATCAAATTCTCTTATTCCTGGTGTAGGAAGGCAAAGGAAGTAGCTGGATGTCCGCTGGAGACATGTGGGAGCCGAGCCCCCGCCCGAGGGTGCTCTGCTTCGGGTCCCATGGCGGCAGAGCTCGGGAAGACCAAGTCCCCCGCCTCCCTGTCCTGACACCACACCCAGGGGACAGAGCAGCTGAGGCTCACCTTGTAGAGCTTGGCCAGCCTGCGGTTGGCCGCATCCTCCTTGGCTGTGTCTTCCATACCTGCAGGCAGAGCCGGCTTAGGGCCCAGCACCTGCAGGAGATGAGAGAGGGAAGAAAGTCCGGCCTTGACCTCAGGGAGGGGCCTGGGCTCCTCAGAGAGCTCCCTCCCCAGGCAGGCAAGGACACTCCGGGCATCCACCGTGACACCCTCCACTAAGGGTAGGACCCCCTCCAGAGACGTCCTGCATCTCTTCACATGTCTCCTGTGTGCGGGTCTCGACCAGAGCTGCCTGTCAAGTCCTTCCCTCCCTGTTGCCCTGTCCCCGGGAGCTCCGTGAGAACACCCAGCTCCTCCACCCCCAGCACAGGCCTTCAAATACTCATGCTCCCATTTCCTCCCAGGCTTTCTCAGAATGATAAACACCTTCCCCCGCCACACCTTTAGGTGATCCCACTTAATGCTCACACCCATGAGGCACCGATGATCACTCTCCTTTTAGAGGAGGAACCTGAAGTCCAGAGAGCTCAAGTAACTTGTACACACAGCTATGAGGTAGCTAAGTCAGAATTGGAACCCAGATCCCTGTGATTTCACAGCCTATTTTCACTCTTCCATTCTGGGCTACTCCAGAGTCAACAGCCCCAGCTACTGCCGCTTCCAAGCCATGGTTGGTGTCCAGGCTCCTCCCCATAATAACCTTCCGCTCTTCCTAAAAAGTGGAACTCAACGCCCCCAGACAAGTAGGAGCCAAAGGGCATAGAGCAGAGCTTATGGTCTCCTCCTTTTCCTGGTGAATTCTGCCTCTATTGATATGTCCTCAAAGCACAACGGGGGGCAGTGCCATCCTGCAATTGCCTGAATGGGCCATAAATCACTAGGAACGTGGGCGCCTGGGTGGCTCAGTTGGTTAAGCGACTGCCTTCGGCTCAGGTCATGATCCTGGAGTCCCGGGATCGAGTCCCACGTCGGGCTCCCTGCTCAGCAGGGAGTCTGCTTCTCTCTCTGACCCTCCCCCCTCTCATGCTCTCTATCTCATTCTCTCTCTCAAATAAATAAATAAGATCTTTAAAAAAAAAAAATCACTAGGAACGATCAGAAGAGGAAAGAGGGGATTGGGTCAGTTGTCTCTTTCTGATCTGGCTCCAGTTCCAGGATTGCTCTCAGAAGATGCCATAACCCTCCTCCTCAGCTCCTTGGGAGGACCTGGCCCTCCCAGCTGGAGGGTGTGGCTCACAACCCCAGAAGGCACCAGGCCCTGGGATTCCAGCCCCACCTCTCCGCAGAGTCTGGGAACTGTCTGGGAAGTTGCTCTTCCCCACTCTCTGAGGAGTCCCAGCTTAGTGGAAAAACAACTTCGCCTCACGATTGCCCAACTGATGGAAGGACAAAATGAGCATCCGAGACTGACGCTCGGCCCCACCCTGCACCCCCGGGATGCGGCCCAAATACCTGGAGCATCGCCTCAGGCTCAGCGCCCTCCTCCGACACGTGCACTCGGGCCCGGCCACTCCGCTCGTTGTCCCGGATGCCCTTGGACACCTGTGTGGCCTTCAGCCGCTCAAATCGGTTACTGCTGGAGCCACACCACTGGTAGATGTCCTGTAGGGCGGGGACCCTGTGTCAGGCAGCGCCCCAGCCTTCCTATCAGCCCCGCCCAGTGACACGGCCAGGAGGGGGTGTGTATGCCCACCTCGTTCTCGGCCTGCCCACGAGGCTGATGGGGCACGCACATGCCCACACCCAAGCACAACGGGCGTGATCCGTGTGCGCCAGGGTGTGTGACTGCACAGCTTGGAATGGGCATAAAAATGTCTGCCAGCTGGTGGGAGCGGAAATGGGCACAACCGTTTTGGAAAACCATTTAGCTGTAGCTACTAGAGCTCCATGTACTGCTATCTTTGACAGCACCCCTCCCAGACGCACACTCCACGGACGTGCATTTGCACATGCCCCGGAAGACCCACGCAAGAACATTCAGGGGGGCACGCCTGGAATCGCCTCGAAGCAGAAACTCTTCTGAGTGCCCATAAACAATAAAAGCATAGATAAATAGGAGCACATCCGCCCAGTTCAGTGTGACATAGCAAGGAGAATGAACAATCTATAATTAAATGCCATATGGATAGATCTCAGAAACAGAATGTTGATCAAAAGTGGGCAGGCAGATCAGACAGAAGAAAGAATGATTCCATGTACATAAAGTTCAGAAATGGGTGGAACCCTGCTACGCTGCTCAGAGTTCGGGATTATGGTTACCCATGGGCTTGAAGGGACTAGATGAGGACAGGAGAGGGCTTCTATGAGCTCAGGACATTCTGTTTCTTGATCCGGGTGTCGGTTACACCAGTGTGTTCACTTTGAGAAATCCACTGAGCTATACACTCAGGGTTCACACACTCTTTTGTGTACCTATTATACTTTAATAAAAGGCTCACACTAAATATACTTGCCTGTGTTTGCATGGACATTGCACCACATACATAGATGAGGTGGCGGTGGAATGTCTGGCCATGTCCATTTGCAGGGATGAGTACACCTGATGTCAAGAATGTGTACCAAGCATCACACATCTGTAAGCTGGGCTGGGGTAAGTACATCCCACACACATTGCCATATACAAATGTGCATGCACAACTACATGCATGAGACACATAGATGTGGGTCCTTGAACAGCACACCCAAGCCTCTGTTGTAGGCACTCATCATGGTACGCATGTCTGGGTCTGGTGGGCAAGAGCCGATAGTTTTCGCACATGCCTGCATTTGTGAATGACTATACGTAAGGCACATGAGATGTGCATATGAACACAAGATGTCGGGGAATCTATAGGTCAGTCGAAGTCCGAGTACACTATGCACAAGGTCTGTGCACCTGTGTATGATGGGCTTGAGTTTGCACACGTGGGAGTCTATGCATGCTGGGCACCTCTGTCCTCCAGTCTCTGCAGGTGTGTCCGGCTCGTGCACAGAACATGTGTCTACACGGGGGCTGCTGTCCCTGGGGCTTGCCTGCCCATGTCTTTGCATGTGTTCACATGGGTGTGTCCCCCTCCCCAGAGTCAGGCCCGGCCAGGCCAGAAGCATCTCAGGGGCCCCTGGGAAAAGGCAGGGCGGGACTCACGTTGCCCAGGTCCAAGATGAAGCAGTCACCATTGTTGAAGCTCTCCCAGGACACGGGCACCTCGGTGGCACGGACCACACGCCGCCCTTTGACCTGGAAGAGTCTCTGCACCACCACTTCATTGGGTACCACGTGCTTGAATCCTGATGCCACGCCTCCTTTCTGTTGGGTCAAGCAGACAGTGTCAGTCCAGGGCAAAGTGTCCAGGGAAGCAGATATGGGGGGAGGGGAGAGGGGAGAATTGAAGGAAATTCTGGCCTGTGGACCAGCGGCCTTCCAGCAGATTCCTTGGTCAGATTCTATCAGCTGCCACCCCTTTGAATCTCATACTCCACTAACAAAGACCCCTGGGGCCACTTGCCTGAATTGAAAAGCTACAGACATTCCTTTCTCAAAACCAGCATTTCCCAAGGAATGTTCTAAGGAACTCTGGTCCTCCAAGTTATTCTGCAAGGAAAGGGTTCCAGGATCACAGAAGCACCGGGAATGCTTCTTTTTTTTTTTTAAAGATTTTATTTATTTATTTGACAGAGAGAGACACAGCGAGAGAGGGAACACAAGCAGAGGGAGTGGGAGAGGGAGAAGCAGGCTTCCCGCCGAGCAGGGAGCCCGATGCGGGGCTCGATCCCAGGACCCTGGGATCATGACCTGAGCCGAAGGCAGACGCTTAAGGACTGAGCCACCCAGGCACCACGGGGAATGCTTCTTTTTTTTTTTTTTTTTTAAAGATTTTATTTATTTATTTGAGAGAGAGAGAATGAGAGAGAGCACATGAGAGGGGGGAGGGTCAGAGGGAGAAGCAGACTCCCTGCCGAGCAGGGAGCCCGATGCGGGACTCGATCCAGGGACTCCAGGATCATGACCTGAGCTGAAGGCCGTCGCTTAACCAACTGAGCCACCCAGGCGCCCACGGGGAATGCTTCTTACTGGCTCCCTGACCGTTCGTTACACAGTGCACATCAGCATAACACAGGCTCTGAGAAGTCCTGTGGTAAAGAAATGGGCTGTCCGCCTTTTGCTTTATGCAGCATTTCCTGACCTTACTGAATCAAGAACTGCCTTCTCCACCGCATCCTGCTTGCAGCTCAAGTGTCTTGCAAAGCCATTTTGAGAAATGCTCATTCCAAGCTTTCCCATCTTCCAGGCTCTCTAGGAAGATGGCTCCAACCCACACCCCCCTTCTCTCTCCACCTGCCGTACTGTAGCAAGTCCCATCCAAGTACAGAGCACCGACCTCAGGGTCAAGTCCCTGTCCTGCCACTACAGTGGTGGGTGACTCTGGGTAAGTCTCTTCCCCTCTCCGAGCCTCAGGCCTCTCTGTTCTGAAATGGGGACAGAAATCCCTGCTCTGCCAGGCTCTGCAGCGGTCACCAAGTCCCAGGGAAGGGGCCTTCAGTAGGCCTGCCCTGCAGTAGTCAGAACTGCGCTCGGCTCAGGAGAAACCAGGTAAAGGGGGCTGGCTTTCTCCCCAGCAGTCCCCAGCCCCAGTATGACAAGTCAGAGGTGACAAGGTCCTTACAGAGCTTGCCATTTTACTCATGGTAAACTGAAGCCCAAAGATGTGAAGTGACTCGCTCAAGGGCAGTCAGCAAGTGTACAGCAAAGCTCAGGCTGGAAACTTCACCTCCTATTCCCAAGCTTGCTCCACGTGCCATCGGGGTGTAGGCAGAAGGGCTCCCACTAAGGCCAGAAGTGTGGCCACCCCGTCCAGGCCCCTCTTTGCCACCTCACTTTGCAGAGCAAAGCCAAGTCTGATTTGAGGCACAGATTCCATGAGGGCAAGGGGACCAAGGGAGCGAGTTTGAATTGGGCTCTTATTATGTCCACACACAGTAAGCAGCATAAAAGCGGTGGTGCAATGCCTACTGTGCTGGGCATGTTGCTCGCATCATCTATGAGGACGGTGTCCTTATCTCCATCTTACAGATGAGGAAAGTGGAGTCCAGAAACGAAGGGACTTACCCAAGAGCTCACAGCTAGTCAGTGATGGAGCTAGGGTTCGAACCCAGGTGTGACTGAATCCATAAAGCCCACATTCTTTCCCCAGCATCAGGTTTTCTTAGAGCAAAGGTAACTAGGGTCACCCAGGATGGAAGGCAGCAACAAGGCACTGCTCAGAGCAAAGTTGGTCCAATAGAAGAGTGGTTTCTCCTATTGTGAGTGAAGCGCCCCCTGGTGTCCTTTCTTGGTACCAGCATGAGGCCTTTCAAGAGCATCCCCTTGGGCTGAGCAGGGCTGCCCAAGGTGTTCACAGAGCCTTTCCTTCCACTCTACTTCAAGGGCCTTCTCGCTGGGGGGCAGGTGAGGAAGGGCAGCTGAGGAAGAAGATGCAAAGCCCTGCGCTCACCTGGTAATGACCACAGAGGCTGCCACTTAGGGAGTCCATGCCCGGGAGCTGGGGCACCTGCTTTACAGACATGCAATCGGGTCCTCACAACAAGCCCCTAAGGAAAGGACTCTCGTTGCCCCACTTCACAGACTAGAAAACTGAGGTCTAAAGAGGTTACACCCTAAACCCAGGGTCCCAGCTAGTTGGTGGCAGTACTCCCATGTTTGCCCTTCCAGGGATCCAGCCTTGCCCGTCTACCAGCCCAGGAACTCCTGAGTGTCCACAGACAGTCCTGATCCAAGCACTTCATTCTAAAAAGACAGTGGATCTGAAAAGCTTCTCCAAAAGGTGCTGGAATGACGCACCAACCATTTCCATGGATTCCTCAGAGAGGAGACAATGGGGACATGGCGGAAGAGAAAGGCCCTTAACTCTTTTTTATACATTTCTGAACTATTCACTTGTTCAAGGATGCCTTTTATTTGTTATTTAAAAATAGAAACATTTTTTTAAAAAGGAAAAGGGTTGTTTTATGTCATAAACCTCGGTTTCAATAAATTCTCTGTATGTGAATTTATAAAGTAAAAGGATGCTTGATATTTCATGATGGTGGACATGAATCTCCTGATTAATTAACTTACCAATCTAGGAAATTAGACTTGGAAACATGAACAGAAAGATAAAAGCAAGCTCTTGGAAGACATTAGTGGATCTAAAAGTACAGGGGGTGGAAATTTTCACTGTAACCTTCAGAATTGGTTGTTGCTTTCTATGGTCTAATTATTAGGCCGAGATTGGCATCACATTATTTGAACAAAATTCAATAGGATGGTCTTAAAAGTCACTTTCCAAATTAAAGTGATGAGATATATATATATATATATATATATATGATATATATAGATAGATAGTTCCCTATCTATACATGAATATACATAGCTATATGTTCAGAGAGAAACATTATCCATTTGATATATATATAGATAGTAGATAGATAGATCTATATATATAGATATATAGATATATATAATTATGTATATATATATATCTGTAAAGTTGAATTTGGTGTATATCTCTAAAAGTAGAATCATGGAGAGCTTTCACTTTCTAAAACCTGTATTTCTATAATGTTTGACACTTTACTAAAAGCTTGTATTACTCTTGTAGTCAGAGAAAGAAAAAAAAGCTACAAAGATCTTTCATTTTTTAAAATGTTAAACTGCTTATAAAACAAAGAAAAATGTATTGACTGGGGCTGGTCCCCTCCAGCCCCCTGAACTCTGGGTTCCTTATCTAAGAAATGGGAGGGAGGCCCGGAAGGGCTCGGTGGGGCCAGGGGCTTCTCTGACTCAGCTCAGCCTGGATTCTGTTTGAACAAAGGGTTTCAAATAACCCAGCCACAAAGGGTCTCTAGGGTTCTGTCTTGAGAGGTGGAGGAGGACAGGGAAGAGGAGGAGAGATGGACCGATTCTGGAAAGTGCAGTACTTTTAAGGATTGGGGGGTTACAGAACAAGAGGGGCCAGGCCATACGACAGCCCTTTCTAGTGGCTCCTGTCCCCTCCCTGCCCCTTCTCACACCCTGAGGACAGAATTGGTTCCGAGGAGCAGGCTTTCACAGGAACAAGTCTTGCGTAACAAGCTCTGCTCCTTAGGGATCTATAATTGATGAGGGCGCCAGGCCAAGAACTTTAGGCCTGCCAAGTGCGGGGGCAGCTGGAGGACTTGCAGAAGGTGGAAAACAGGACCAGCTTTGGACCTCCCATTTCCACCAGGAGGAGCCTGGGCCTTTCAGGACTGAAGTCCCAAATCCAGTCCCAGATGCTCCCTGGAGCATTCCTCAGAGTATGGTCCAAGAACATCCTGGAAAAAGCACCAGAGGGTAGAGGAGGCTTGCTACCCACGCAGATTCCGAGGCCCCATCTGCACGAAGATCAGAGACCAGGGAGGCTTGAAACATTCACTCTGAGTGAGCTCTGTGCTAGGCCCTTCACACTGAATCCCAGCTCCGTCATTTACCAGCTGTGTAAGCTGCTAACCTTGTCCAGAAGTGAAGCTGTTGTGTCCACACAGCAGCAACAATCAACAGGCACAGTTGTTACAGGGGCTCAATAAATACGTGAGAGCACATGGCCAGAGGCACCCGACCAGCCCAAAGCCTCACGGCAGTTACAGGGAGTAGCCTCGGGTGCTGAACCTCATTCTCCCTTACTCCTCGTCAAGTGCTCTTTCCACTTCCTGATCTAAGAACTGTAAGAAGGCCTGGTCCTTCTCCAGCTCTGGGGCCTGGTTCCCAACCACCTCACCTCTTCTTCTTAATACACCAAGGCCTCATAAAGGAGGAAGGTGGAGCTGGACAGCTCAGCAGGAGGAGCTGTGGGTATGGATAACCTGGCAGACAGGGGGCATTATCCAGCCCAGCTCCACCCAGCCCAGGCCCGAGTCCCTGTTCCCAGAACACACCCTACCCTTGGCTATCTGGATCCCAGAATGCTTTCCCATTATCCAATCCCCTGTGCCCTCACCTGAACAGACTCCTGTTCAGACCCTGTTGGCACAGAGGACCCTAAGGCCCAGAGAGGGACAATGACTTCTCTAAGGTCACACAGCACATCAACAGCACAGATGGGGCTTCACCCCTATATGAGAACCCCGCTCATGAGAGGCACATTGGTGTAGTGGAAAGAATGCTGGGAGTCAGGAGATCTTGGTTCTAGTCCTGGCTCTGGGACCGACTTGCTGTGTGACCCTGTGCCAGTTGCTTCACCTCTCTGTGCCTCAGTTTCCCTCCCTACCTTCAAATAAGATTTTTGGACTCTGACATTAAGGCTCATCTGGCTATCAAAGCTTGTGATCCCCTCCCTATCCTGACCGAAGAGAACTGCAGCTTTGTAAACCTACAGCTTTCCCTGAGCCCTTCCAGGGTGCCAAGCCCTGGGCAAGGCATTTCCCAGCTACCCTTCATCAAATCCTCTCTCCAGGAGTGAAGGGAGGGTACAACAGGCTCTCACGTAACTAAGGAGGAAAGGGAGGCTCTCAGAGACACCAAGTGGCTGGCTTGTCACGCATATTAGGGCAGAGCCTCTCAGAGCTCCTAGCTTGGCTTTGCTTAGCCCCACCTGGCTGAGGGTTGCAGGGGAAGAGCTCTGTGTTGGCTCAGACTCCTCAGAGTTCACGTTCAAGGGGGATTCTGATGAAAATAATGAGGAATGTGGTCAAGGGTACCCTTTCAAATACCTAACATGGGGCCTTCTGTTGGCAGGGCCTAAGCACTAATGGGTGTAGGAACAGGACTGTTGGGGAAGTGATAGGCTGGGTTCCCACCCCTCGCTGCTGGGGCTAGGAAGACAACCCTGTGAAGTGATGAATTTTCTTCTCTCCATTTTAAGATAAGAAATCAGAAGCTCAGGGGCGCCTGGGTGGCTCAGTTGGTTAAGCAGCTGCCTTCGGCTCAGGTCATGATCCCAGGGTCCTGGGATCGAGCCCTGCATCGGGCTCCCTGCTCCGCGGGAAGCCTGCTTCTCCCTCTCCCACTCCCCCTGCTTATGTTCCTGCTCTCGCTGTCTCTCTCTCTGTCAAATAAATAAATAAAATCTCTAAAAAAAAGAAATCAGAAGCTCAGAGAGGCAGTGTGATTTGTCCAAGGTCACATAGCTAGTAAGGCCCAGAATTCAAACCCAGGCCTAGCCAGCTCCAAAAGCCGAGCTCTGACCCGTCTGCCACATCACCCCACAAGGCTGAGAGATGGGTGGACCGGAGTGAGGCTCTGCCATTGGTGCCTCTGTCCCTGATGCCTGGGACCTACCCTGTACTTGAGGCCAGACTTGAAGTAGCCCAGGAAGGTGGCCGACTCGAAGCCCTGGACCTCACGGTGCTGCACGGCCCGGCCATTCAGGTAGTCATCCAGCTGCACTGTGAAGATGGCAGCCGCCCCGCTCTCATCCTGGCTGCACTCATTGCCTAGGGGGCATCAGAACAGCGTGAGCCTGGCTTCCCAAAAGCAGTCCCAGCCTCCCATGGAAGAGGAGTCCGGAGCCCCCAGGGCTACCCTGGCCTGGCTGTAGAAGCTGGGCAAGCCCCTGCCTTCTGTGGGCCTCAGTTGATCCATCTGTATAATGGGGCAGTGGGGGCTGGACTCCATGTCTCTAAGAGTCCTCTCAGCTCTAACACGTCCCCCACGCTCACCTCTCTCATTCCCTGCATACTCACTCTCAGACCTCTAGACATGAAGTAGGGCCTGAGGCAGTGGCTCAACTCACAGATTAGGAAAGTGAGGTGCAAAGAGCAGGCAGGATTTATGGAGTCACCCAGCAGAGCGGGGACTCCAGGCTCCTGACTCCGAAGGGCAAACTGGGGTGTGGCTGGAAGTGAGCCAGGGAAGTGTGGAGGGGCTCCAGGGGCCCCACGTCAGCCCAGCTCTGAGCACCATGGTAACCTCTCTAACCCTCAAACCCTCCCGTGAGGTCGTGTGGTGTCATCACCACATCCCCTTTACAGAGGCACTGGGTGGCCTGCCAAAGGGCAGAGCCGGGGTCTGAACTGGGACAGGCTGGCTCTAGAGTCCCGGGACACCATTAGCCAAGGGGCTGGCACATATCTGATGCTCAACAGTCTCTTAGTTCCCGTGGCGCTTCCTGGGGACCATGCCTCCAGGGGCCACGCTTTACGGGGAGGGGGCCTCACCGAGCCAGTAGTGGAGGTCATACTGCAGGTTCCCATTCCTCAACTGCACCGTCTTCAGGATGATGTAGGCGTCGCCCGTGAAGAAGTCTCCATAGAGGCCAGGGGGCACAGGCACCAGGTCAAACTTCTCCACGCGCCAGATCTGCAGGCCGGGCTCCTTCCCCGCCTTGAGGAACTCGGGGTGCTCCACCACCATGCTGCTGGGCTGGAAGAGACAGGAGGAGCCTGAGCAGAGGCAGGAGCCTTGGCGAGGAGAGACCCCAGGACACGAGGGAGGGTGGTTTCCAGCCCCAAGAGCATCTCACTTGAGCCTCTGACTCTCCCCATCCCGGAGGCGAGCCTACCCCTGTCTCTGGGAGTGAGCAAACAGGGCAGAGTTTAGGCTCCAAACCCTGTCCTTGACCAGAGTCTGTCTTGCCTACTCAGCTCACTGATGATGGAGGGACAGAAGGCTCTACCTTCTTTCTCCCTCCCCTTCTTAGTGCCAATTGGATGGGGCAGCTGAGGCATGGAGAGGTGAAAGTGATTCTGCCAAGGACCCCCGGCTAGGAAGTGGCATAGCAGGCATTGCCCGCAAGCTCCAAGAGCAGAAGTTCTGGAACCATAGGGAGAACCCCTCACATGGCAAAGGTAAATCTGGGGTCTCTAGGGGTTCAGTGTGCTCCCTTCCAGCATCCTCAGCGACTCTTAGAACTAGAAGGGTCCTCAGAGAGCTCATTATCCAACCCCATTCTGCAGATAGGGAAATTGAGGCCCAAACAGAGGAGACTGGCCCAAGGTCACACAGCCTGTTTGCTTTTGCTCTTTGGAAGATTTCCCATGTCCCATCCATATCCCCATCACACTCCCAAGAAGGATCTAGATGGCTGAGCCCAAGTGGCCTCCTGAGCTGTCTGCCTCCTCCCTCCTGCCCCCCCACCAACATCCCACCCCCAATTCCATTTCTTGGGAAAGGTGGAGAGGACGCAGCCAGGGTCTGTAGGAGCCTGTTGGAGATGAGGTGGTCAAGGATGGGGGAAAGCCCGTCAGACATGCACAGGGTCTAGAGATGGAGCAGAGCAGGATGGTTAGCCTGGAGCTGGACGGCAGAAATCAGCAGGCACAGGTCACCTCAGGCCGGAGGACGGATCTAAGGGAAACCAGATGGGGAGCACTCAGGCAGAGGGGTGGAGAAACACAAAAGGAAAACAGGAGAGAGAAGGAGAAACCAGACATGGCAGACATATCAGGGAAGGAAGAAAAAATAATAGTAATGAGGATAAGCAGACAGAGGTGAGATCATACAAGAAAGAGGGGGGAAATACTGGAGAGGGAAAAGAGAAATCAGATGAGAAAGAAGCATCTGAAATGAAAGAAAAAAAATCAGAAGATGGGTCCAAGGACAGGACACATCCCTATAACTAAAACTCTCAGCTGACTGGGGGCGGGAGGGCTCTGGGTCACCTGAGGAGGCAAGGTAAGTGACCACCCAGCACGCTTCTATTGGGGAGGATCCCTGCCCGTGGGCCTGACAAATTTATCATCGCAAACTGTGCAGTGGTCCCTGACTCTGCTATTCCTAATCTGCTGCCTACCTCAGCCCGCACATGACTGACCCCAGGGCTGGGCCAACGCCGAGCTGGGAGTCTAAGCCCTGAGGCTTTGGAAATATCGAAGAACTATTTGAGGCCTTTGTCTCGGCTACTGGCTACTGCATGTAGTTTTGTCCATTTCCTTGGGAAGACAACTCAGTACATTCTCTGCTAGTTATTCACAGAATATCAGAGCTGGGAGGAATCTTAGAGAGAGATTCTCGTGTCCCACACTGTTGGGGAAGGGAAGTGACTTATCCATGGTCACTCTGCCATCCAGTAACAGAGCAGGGCCCTGGCTTCTCATTCCACGATGCACGCCACCTCCCTCACGCGGCATCCTCAGGATCAGCAGTCACTGTCAAAGCCTCAACCCTCAACCAAGGGGTCCTTGGCAGAATCACTTCCACCTCTCCATGCCTCAGGCCCTTCAAGATCCTAAAGTGTCTCCTGAAACATCAGGGTTTAAATGTTGTTCAAGACAAAAAAAAAAAAAAAAAAAAATCAGAAGAGGGGAGAGAAATCAGGCAGAGGGAAAAGGAGAAATCAGGGGGCGGAGATGGGTAAGAAATCAAAAGGCTGAGGCTAGGGAACAAGAAATCCGGCCAAGGTGAGGTTAGCCTCTAGGGAGGGTAACAGCCAGGCGCCCTGAGGCTCCCACCCTCAATCCACGGGAGCCCCGCAAGCAGCAAGAGATACTTACAAAGCAACAAAACAGTTTTTCCATTCTAGACCTGAATTACTCCCCTTTTCCTAGCGCTGTATCTGCAAGAACTTACAATAGAGAGTTACTCCGGGAGCCCCCGGGCCCCCCGGGCACTCACCCGCTCCTGGGGCACCCGCCCCTGGGCCGCCCCCCGCGAAGCGGTGGCCGCGAGAGCCGGCGGCGACAGCGCGCACTGCGCCAGGACCAGCGCGCAGAGCAGCGCGGGCGCAGAGTGGTGCGGAGCCATGGCAGCGCCGGCGGCAGAAGACCCCAGTCGGCAGCCTCGATCTCCGGGTCACCGAGCCTATATAGCCGCCGGCCCCTCCCACTCAAGCCGGGGACCGCCCCTTAGGGAGGGCGCGGGCCCGGGAGGGGCGGGGATCAGGCCTGGATGGAGACGTCGGGGATCCAACCCGGACAGACCCGACTGGGCGTGGCTGTCCCTTCACCCCTGCTCTGGGGGCGAGACCCAGCAAAGGGCCTGAAATACAGCAGGCGCCCACGCAGTGCACACTAAAGGGGTGCGTGCAGGTATGAAAGGCAGAAAGCCCAGCTCAGCCTCCTGGTGTGCCCCGGCGAGCCCCCTCCCCTCTCTGCACCTAACATCTCCAGCAAAAACATAAAAAACAGTTTTTGAAGGCTTTCCACACATCATATAAAGGCTGGCGTCTCCTAACATCCTTTACAGAGTAGGTACTATGGACAGCCCCATTTTACAAAGGGAAAGACTGAGTGCAGAATGGTCAAGCAACTTGCACACAACTAGGAAATGGTGCCGCCAAGATCTGAACTCAGGTAGTTTGGGTGGAAGGCCCACCTAGGCAGCATGCAGCTGCCCCCAGCTAGGGGCAGGCATGCAGGGGGCTTGCCTTCATTGCTCCAGTGAGCAAGCAAGACTCCGGAGGGACAGGCAGACCTCTCAGCTGAGATGGCAGGTTCTACTTTACTTGAGACCACCCTTCCTTCCTTCTTTTTAAAAAGTTTGTTTTTATTTTTTTAAGACCTTATTTATTTATTTATTTATTTATTTATTTATTTATTTATTTGAGAAAGAGAGAGAGAGGGAGGGAGTGTGCATGAGTAGGGGGGCAGAGGGACAAGCAGACTCCCCGCTGAGCCCGGAGCCTAACACAGGCAGGATCCTAAGATCAAGACTTGAGCTGAAGTCAGACGCTTAACCGATTGAGCCATCCAGGAGCCCCAACAGGTTTTATTTTTTAAAAGTTTATTTTTATCACAACTTAAAGTCACCTATTTGTACCAATTGTTCCCTCTCAACCCCACTCAGTTTTCCCCAGGAGCAACCTATTCTATCGACCTCCTTTAGTTGATGCTTCTGGGCTTGCCCTCATATCTTAAATACCAAGCCCTTGTTGGTTCTTGTAGTTGGTGGTGGTGGTTCTGTGGGTATATTTTTTATTTTTTCCGGGGGGGGGGGGGTTGTTTGTTTTTTTTTTTTTTCCACTTCCAGATCTTATCTATCGGCTCCCCCTGGGGAAGACAAGGATTTAAGTCTCTTCCTCATTCTAAGGCTCCCTTCCCACCCTCCCTACTGTCCCACTAGAGGCACCCAGGCATTGTGTTAGAACAAATAATATTCCGAGTCAAGGAGGCCTGCTTTCCACCTCCATCAACTCCTCCCTCATCCCTCCCACCACTCTGTTGGACCCACTTCTCTGTTTCAAGTTCTCTTCCCATCCTCTCTCCCAACAGCCTAGTGCAATGAGAGGAAGTGAACTGGGGAGCTGGAGATCTGGTTTGACCCCCGCCTCCACTGTGTGTAAAGTACTTTATGCCTCAGTCTCCTCATCTACTAAATGGGTATAGTAGTTGCTGAGGATTAAATCAGTCTGTATGTATGAAAATGGCCTGGCCTACAACTAGGTAAATGGGTTACTGTCCCCATTCCCCCCAAGCTATGGTCACCTATCCCAGCTCCTCCTGGAGCCCAGCTTCTATCAAATCAGGCTGAAGTTTGCCTTGCACCACCCACAACTTCCTCCTACTTAAGGCAGTCTGTGGGTCAGATAAAGAGCTAAGGGAACACAAAGAGAAGGCAATTCAGACTGTAGGGATTGCAAGAAGGCTTTGTGATAGAAAGGACTTGTGACCTAGGCCTCAAAGGACAAGGAAGAGGGAGATTGAGAAAAAAAGACATTCTAAGAGAGGGGACAGCATGGGCAAAGGGCAAGCAAACACAGGCCACATCCAGTGGATAAGGAGGGGTCCAACCTAAAACACAGGGAGTAAGAAGAGATGAGATGGTGGCAGGAGTCACAGGGGCCCGTGTGCCCCGCTGGAGTCTGAACTTTATCCCGGGGTCTGTGGGGAGTCCTAGGGAGGTGCCTGAGGCCTGGGCCTGCAGAGTCTGCATTCAGAGCTCTTCCCTCTTGCTGGGGATTTGGAGGATTATAAAAACCCCAGAGTTCCCATATGCTCTTGCTGTAAGCATAAATCGGTTTCACCTCTCTGGATAGCAACTTAGCTCCCCAAATTCAAGAAAGACACAATGCAACAAAAGTTCCGCTTCCTTCAGTATTACTTACAGAGAAACACCAAAATATATGTACAAGGATTCACTGAAGCATCGTTTGAAGAAAACTGGAAAGGACCCAAATGTCCCGATTCAATAAATTACAGAGCCACCATAAAATGGACTACTTTGCAGCTGTGAAGAAAGAATGAGCTAGATCTGATTGTGCCTGGCATATAGTAGGGATGCAGGAAGTAAAGAGAAACCTTTAAGTGCAAAAGGCAAATTGTACAAGGACTATAGTATGGCTCCTCTCCTCTTTTTTTTTTTTTTTAAAGATTTTATTTATTTATTTGAGACAGAGAGAATGAGAGACAGAGAGCATGAGAGGGAGGAGGGTCAGAGGGAGAAGCAGACTCCCTGCCGAGCAGGGAGCCCGATGCAGGACTCGATCCCGGGACTCCAGAATCATGACCTGAGCCGAAGGCAGTCGCTTAACCAACTGAGCCACCCAGGCGCCCCATCTCCTCTCCTCTTTTTTTTTTTTTTTTTTTTAAGATTTTATTTATTTATTTGAGACAGAGAGAATGAGAGAGAGAGAAAGAGCACATGAGAGTGGGGAGGGTCAGAGGGAGAAGCAGGTTCCTTGCTGAGCAGGGAGCCCGATGCGGGACTCGATCCAGGGACTCCAGGATCATGACCTGAGCCGAAGGCAGTCGCTTAACCAACTGAGCCACCCAGGCGCCCCTCCTCTCCTCTTTTTAATAAGGGTTCCGTTTTTGCACACATCCTTAAAAAGTCAAGGAGGGTAAACACCAAACTGTCCAGGCAGTTTGCTTGAAAGGGACGAAGGGGGAGAGTTGTGGCTGCCCAAGGCTGGAGTGAGCGCCCAGATCCCTGTCATCAGCCTGAGAGGACACCCAAGGGTAATGAAAACATTCTAACAGTGGAAAATGGTGATGATTACACTCTGGAAAAATCTACCAAAAATCAGAGTACTGAACACTTACAGTGGGCGAATTGTTATGGTAGATAACTTACACCTAAATACTTGCCTGGAAATAAAATGAGCTGTAGGGTTTGAAACTATTTACAAGCATGCATCCATCCATTGTCATTGGGTTTTTTTTCCTTTTAAAAAGAAATAATACCATTAAAAATATACTTCAAGTGATGCCTGCTCATTAGACAGTTCAGAAAATACAAACAAAGAAGGAAGAAGAAATTTCCTCACCATCCCAGCCCCCAGAGTGAAAGTGAGTTGGCAGCTAGCCTAGCTGAGCAGTCCCTTCTGGAGCAGTGTGGCCCTGCCCTGGCCGGTTGGTGATTCACAGAAGACTGCTGCGGCTTTGGCCTTGGCCCCGGGGGTCACTGACCACCAGCCCAGGGTCCCCGGCCCCCAGGTTACTGACTACAAAGGCCCTGCAGCTTTGCCTGTCACATAGCTCTGGAGCCTGGGACCTGATGAAGAGACCCCAGCCCCTTCCCACCGCCCCCCCCCCCACTCCCGCCCGGGGGAGCCCACAGCCTGGAAATTCTTGCTACAGGGCAGTGATGTGTGGGCTCCGATGGGGCAACGTGGCCTTACGCTGCTCCCTGCCTGGGGGAGGATGTGTGAGTTCAAGACAGCAGGGGGATTTGGGTGCAAAAGAAAGACACCTAGGTAAAAAGGAAGAGGCTCAAGTGCTAGGCCTGCCTCTGCCACTGACTTCTTGGGTGACTTTGGACAAGTCCCTGTCCTCGTCTGAGCCTCAAGTCTCCATATGCCCCATGTACTGGGGCAGCATGCTCTCTTTTTTTTTTTTAAAGATTTTATTTATTTGACAGAGAGAGAGAGCACAAGCAGGGTGAGTGGCAGGCAGAGGCAGAGGGAGAAGCAGACTCCCTGCAGAGCAGGGGGAGCCTGACACGGGACTCGATCCCAGGACCCTGGGATCATGACCTGAGCCGAAGGCAGTCGCTTAACCGACTGAGCCACCCAGGCGCCCAGCATGCTCTGACTCTTAAGATGCATTCCCAGAAACTGGCTGTGCAACCATATCCAGAACCTATGTATCTGTGAGCTTCAGGGTTCCCATCTGAAAAACAAGGGCACTGGAGTGGGTCACCTCTACAGGGCCCTCTGATTCAGACAGTCCAGGGCCCAACCTGCAGAAGGAGAAACTACCATCACCAATGGCAGCATGCCACCTCACCTGTGGGTCCAGACATCTCTGGGAGAAGAGAGATAGGAAAGTGGCATGGCGGCGGGGGGGTCCAATACCGAGTCTCCTCACAGCGACCAGGGGAAACAGGCATTCAAGTCCCCATGTTACAGATGGGGACACAGACTCAGGGAGCTTCAGTCACTGGCTCAGGGCCACTCAGCTGGAAAGAGGCATTGCTGAGATTCAAACACAAGCCTCTAGTCCCCAAGCTCTGTCTGGGGGGATCAAGCAGGACCTCCTGCCACCATCCGGCCTGGGCAGGGAGCAACAGTGATGTTTCCAGATAAAGGGCTGCAGTCCCTAAACCAGTCAAGCCCAGGCCAAGCCTGGCAGCCAGGAGTCTCTGAGACAGCCAACCCCTGCCCCGCCCCCCCCCCCCCCCCCACCTCCCCAGGCTGGGGCAGGAGATCACAGGAAGGTCCTCTGGGCCTCCACATACCTGTGTGAGTACCCAGGGCAAAGGCATGTCCTAGGAAGACCCCCAGGCTGTGGCCACAGAGCAGAAGAGAGACCGAGGCCCCTGTACTCTGGGCCACTCATGGGCCTGGTTTCTTTGAGTTGGGGAGCCAGGCTGGCTCTGCCACCACCTGCCCTGTGAGCACATGCCCTAGTCCCTGTCCTCCTCTGGAACTCAGACATCCCCTTGACCCTCGATCTTGGCTGCTCCTGGCTCCTGCCCACTGCCCAGCATCTGCTAGGCAGCTTTTCAGTGTCTGCCACAGGAAGGGGCCCATGTCCCTCCCCTGCAGTTAGACCCCCTCATCCAGCTCTGGCCCTGCTCCCTCTCACTCTGTGACCTTAGGCTTGTCTTCATGTCTCTCTGGGTGTCCCAGGGCAGCTACCAGAGACTGGAGGAGGCGGCCGCACCTTCCGCCCCCAGCCACTATGTACAAAAGGCCCTTGGCTGGGCCTGGAAGACACCACGCTGTTCTTTTCTCTTCACCCCAAACACTGTTGCTCATTTCTCAGGCAGCCGGCCACTCACGGGAAGCCCTGTCTCTCGGAGCTTGTTTGCTTTCTGGCTCACTGCTGTCCTCTGGGTCCTCCTGGGAACACCCGCCCCTCCTGCCCTGGACCGTGCTAATATAATCAGTAAACAGAGAAGCCAGTTACGAAACCCAGCGAAACTGGACAGGGCCTCGGTGCAGTGTGGGGAGCCTGTGGACTTGAAAACACACGTGTTTCAGAACCTGGGAAACTCCACTCCTGGGATCAGGGCCTCAGTTTCCTTATCTCTCGAATGGGAGAATGATACCTATCTCACAGAGAAGGGAGGAGGGCCAAAGGCCCAACACACAGGAGGAGCTCTACAAAAGTCAGCACCCTTCTTCCTGAAACTGTCTCGTTTCTTTGCACAGAGGCCTTTGCTCAGCACGTACACACCCCACGAGAGGAACAGAGAAGGTTACGGATTCCACAGTGAGATCCTTGAGTTGAGGTGGGAGCTGTTTGACCTAGAGCAAGTTACCCTCCCTCTGAGCCTCAGGTCAGCCATCTGTGAACAGGGATAGTGAGGTCCAGTCAAAGGAGAGTTGGGAGCTCTGGACTGTTGGCGGGAGTTACCCAGAGGAGGATTTGTTAGCCGCAATGTTCATTAGTCCATCCTCTTTGTAGACGATGATACCAAGAATAAGAGCGTCATTTCTCGGAGTCACACAGCAAGTACCTGGCAGGGTACCCTTAGAACCCAGGTCTTGGGCTCCCAGATCAGAGCTGAGGCCTGAGCCCGTGATAGGACAGGGTCCCCTGGAAAAGCCAGCTGGACCTCCGCCTTGGCCCTGTCTACCCTGGGTGTGGACAGCTGTTGGGGAGATGGCCAGTAGAGCTTGGCTGACGCCACATCCAAGAGGCCAACTATCCCAGGGACTGAAGCCACTGGCCCTTTCCCAGTTTCCGGAGGCAACCCCACTTAGTGCTGAGAGCCAGGACAGGACATTGAGAGGGGGCCTGGCCCCACCACTTCCTGACCCCACCACTTCCTGACCCCATGCCCTGGAAGCAGCCAGATTTGGCCATGGCTAGGAGCCCAGCACCCTTCCTGCCAGGGTCCACTTTGTAGTCTGTCTCCCCTTCTCGGTGGGCGGGGGGGGGGGGGGGAGCTGGCCCTCGGAGGCTTGGCAGGCCAGCAGCTGGGGCTGTAAACAGTGACAAAAGCCGTGTCCTAGCCCCTCCAGCACCCCGCAACCCAGCAACAGGGGACACAGGGCACAAACACAAGTCAGCAGCAGGACAAAGAGGCCCAACTATAGGCAATGTAGCCGTGGGACCAGTAGAAGATGGGGACACAGTCTCCAGATGCAAACATCTGGGGAGGCAGGGGCTCTGATGCCCGAACCAGAGCCAGAATGAGCAGAAGCCATGGGAGGCAGCTCTCTGCTCCACAGAGGAAAGGCTTTCCAAGAAGGAAAAAAACAACGGGCATGATTGTGGCAAGAGCTCCTGCCAGGAAAATCTGGGTGTAAAGCCCTGACCTAGCACTCCCGAGCTGTGTGGCTTTCAGCGAGTCGCTTCTGCTCTCTGGGCCTCAATCTCCTCATCTGTAAAATGGGGATTGTAATACCTTCTTCCTAGGGTTGCTGTGAGAATTTAGTAAGGTAAAACACATGTGGGGCTTAGCAAAGTGTTCGGCATAGAGTACGCAACTATAAAGCAAGCTTTGGTTATTGTTTGCTGGGGGTTCAGTAAGTATCTCTGAGACTGAAGTTCCTTATGCATAAAACTGGGGTAAAACTACCTTTCTCAAAGGCAAGTGGAGGGGACTGAATGAGACCATAAATGTGAAGATCCTAGGACTATGGCTGGCATAAAATAAATGTTCAAAAATGCCACTTTCTTTCCCCCTCTTCTGGAGAGGTAATGAGCTGCTCAGTGGTGATCAGCCAAGAGGACTCAGGAGACGAGTGAACCAGCTCATCTCTAATGACCCTTTGGGCCCTGGGGCTCTAGGATTTCTGAAAGAAACAGGAAAGGCAAATAAGGTTTGTGCATTTGGCCAAAGTCCCTCCTGCCTGTCTGGGGATCAAGTTCATCCTTCAGGATTTACCAGGCATGTTAGAAGCTCCCTAGGCCAACAGTCATCATGGTGGGAACAATGACAACAGGACATCAGAAGACAGTGACATGTCCCTCCTGCTGGGGACTCTAAATGAAGCCCTTCTTGGTCCCTGAGCCTTGCACAGCCAACTATGGCCAACACCCCCGTGCTGGGCTCTGGCAAGAAGCTCGAGCCCATCCACCTGGGTATCAGTCTGCATGCTGCAGGCAGAACTCTGGAGAAACACAAAGGGGGCAGGTGTGGGACAGAGGAGAGATGACAGGGTCCAGGAGCAGGGGCCAAGCCCCCACGAGCTCAGGATACCAAGAATGACCAACAGGGTGAAGGATGCACAACCTTCTATCAAAGGGAACACAAGGCAATGTCCAGTGTGAGTTTGAACACAACTTAAATCCCTACTGCAAGGGGACTCGGGCAAGGGGCCTTTCTGCAATGCTTTAATTTCCTCCTCTAGAAAATGGGGTGACGATTCCTACCCTGTAGGGTGTCTTGGAGGATTGAAGGAGCCCCTGGCACTGTGCTTGGCATGCAGCAGGTACTCAATAGCCATAATATCCAAAGACAAACTCCCAGCATATATCTAGACCCTATACACATACAGCTCACTGATCCCCATATCTACCCTTGACCTCTATCTCTGTGTCCTTGCATGCAGAACAGGAGAGGGCTGGGGGGCCCAGCCAAGGCCCAGAGACCCAGAATGGTTGCTGGTGCCAGAGATGGGGAGGCATCTCAGGAGAGGGCCTCCAGCCAGCACCTAAAGAGCTTGCCCTGCCTTCCAGCCCCTCACAAGTTTCTTCTCATGACACCCTGCTCTCTTCTCTGGTCTGCCCCCACCACAAAGAACGAGGGCTCCGGAGTCACCATCTGATCCCAGTCCTATCACTCAGTACCTGGTGACCCTGAGAAAGTGACTCAACCTCTCTGAGCCTGTGTCCTTGGGTATAAAGTGGCCAGGTGATCTCATAGGCTTACCAAAACTTGATACTAGTAAAAGTCAGTTATGGAAAAACTCCAAAGCCTATGGCATAATTAGAGATTCTTTGCAATGTATCTCAAACTTTTACCCACAATAGAACTACCAGAGATTCAAAGATATTTTTTATTGTTACTAATCCTTTTAATTTTAATAGTTTTTTTCTAAAGTTCTTTTCCCTCTTAAACATAAACAGAGGTAGAATAGTGGAATGCTTTTGTTCCTTTCCCGGCTCAGAAAATAATCACAACCAGATGGAAGAATGAAACAAGATCCAGCACACCACAAAACTCAGTGCTTGGCCCAAGGTCGCGCTCTGAAACGGGGGCCGTCTTCTCTCCCTGGGGGTGTTCCCAGCTTCACCTCTGCCCAGGCACCTGCCCGGTGACCAGCATCCTCCTGCAGGTGTCCGGCCCTCTGGGGGCTTCCGGAACGCTCTGTGACACTGAGCCTAACCAGAGTCATTCCACCGGGACATTTTACAGAAGGGCTGAGGCCAGAGTGGAAGTCTCAACCCCCCACACTCCCTTCCCGCTTCACACTCACTTCCCATCTCCCACCTTCTCCCCGCCACACACACATCCCAGGACTGTCCTGATTCAGGGTCTCCATCTTTCCTCTGCAACCACTGCACCAGCTTTCCCACTGCCTTCGACTCTCCCATGATCCATAGAGATTGTATCATCACTTGTCAAGACCCTTCCATAGCCCCCAGTGCAGACTGAAAGTCAGGACCCCCAACCTGGCATTCAAGGCCCTCCTTGCTCTTTCAGCCTCGTTACCCACTGATAGCCCCAACAACACTCTCTGTGCCACCTAACCTTGCCTCATTACGTCACTCTTCTGCCTCCAGAAGAGCTGGGGGTCTAGCCTCAGCTCTGCCTCTGCCCCTGTGTGACCTTGGGCAAGCTCCTGCCTTTCTGAGCCTCAGTCTCCTCATCAGGCTACTGGGGCTCATGTGCAGACCAGACAAGATAAGGCCGTGTGCACCAGGTGCCAGAGGGCTCAGGAAACGCTAGCCTGGAGCCACTGCCTCCTCCAGGCACCCCGCACCCCCCCTCCATTCCTCCCGCAGCAGCTGGTGGCTATCTGCTTCTTAACCCCAGCAGCTGTGTGTGCTTTCTCCCCTAAGCCCCCAGGAATGCAGACGTGCTTGCAGCCAGCAGCGGCAGCCAGGGAGGGGAGCAGAAGACAGGAAGGCTTAGAGGAAAATTACCCGGCTCTGGCCCAGCCAATGGTGGCGCTCACAGCTCCCTCCCAGAGAAGGGATCTGGGGGCCTGGCAGGCTCTTTCTGAGCCATGGTCTTGGCCCCAAGCCTTGACCCCTGTCTGAGCTCATAGGGTAGTAGGCGGTACCCTGGGCCCCACTCGTCCAGGACACTCCCACTCTGGCATCGAAAGAGACAGGGAGGAGGAGGCAAAAAAAAAAAAAAAAAAAAAACCCACAAAAAACAGACAGGCCTTTGTGAGAGGAGAAAATTGGCACGCTGACATGGAAAGGGTCCTTCTGCAGCCCGGGAGCCTGTCCTGTTGCTGTATCTCAAGCCCCGTATCCTGGCTCCCATGTCCCAGCATCATATACCCCACGTTCTCTACGCCCCATACCAGGCCCGTGTTCCTCATGCCTTGTCCTGCATGTGTACCCTGATGCGTGGTGCGTGCACTGGGGCCCACATCCCTTAGACCGTACATCACGCCCCGTGTACATCTGTGTTTGATGCACTCTGTCGTACATACCATCTTTTGAAATACCAGGTCCTGTCCCTTGAAAGCGTGTGTCACAAACTGTGCCAGACAAACAGGGTCCCTCACTCCGTGCTGTGTTTCCAGTCTGCAGTGTAAGGATGAAGGAGGACAGATTCCCAGCCCTTCCAACTGTTACCTATGCAACCGGAGAGAAGTTACCTCCGCTCTTGGTGCCTCAGTATCTTTAGCTATGAAATAGAAATGATATTAACACTCACCGCATAAGAGTTGTGGGCATTAAAGGAGATCATGCATTTAAAATGCTTAGCCCAGTGCTCGGCACAGAGTCAATACAATGTTTGCTGACATTGTTACAAACACACCCAGGGACCTGTACTACCTCCTAAACTCCCTGCCAGGCTCCCACATCCCTGGCTCCCACTAGGCATCAGACCTTCCACCACATTAGTGAAATTCAAACAATAAGCTGCAAGAAGGATATGATTTTCCCCTCTGCTACGGAGGAGAAATCCAAAGCTCAGAGAGGGGCAATAATGTGCATGCGGTCACACAGCCAGAAGGAGTGAAGCTGGGAGGGGCACACAGGTCTGGGCACTTGAAGAGACAGAAAGTAGATTAGTGGTGGACCAGGGAGGGGTGGGTGTGGAGACTGCCAGCAAGCAGGCAAAGGCATCATTTAGGGAGGATTTGGGGTGATGGAAATATTCTCAAACTGGATTGTGGTAATGGTGGCATAATTCTGTAAATTTACTAAAAATCATTGAATTAATGAAAATAGGTGAATTATGCGTATGTAAATTACGTATAAATTTACTTTGACAACTTATGTACATTAGACTTCCAAAAAGCTGTGTTGTATTTTTCTTTTTTTTAAAGCCCATGCACTTCCCATGCACCATTCTGCCCAAGCATGCAGCGAGAAAAGTGACTCCCCGTGAGTTAGGAGGGATGGTCAAGCAGAGGCTTAGCAACCAACCACTCGGAGGCCCAGCCAGGAAGAGCCTTGCACTGTGAGATTCCCAAACACCTCTGCAGCCCAGGTGTGCAGCACCATCACCCAGGGAGCTCCAGAAAACCTGGATTCCCAGGCCCCACGCCCAGCCTCTGAATCTATAGGTCAGGGTTCGGCCCAGGCACCTGGGATTCTGAGGCTCAGCCTGGACTGGGAGCCCTCATCAAAGCTCAGCATCTCCTTTCACACTTGGGGAAACAGAGGCCAGGCAGGACTGGGGACGTATCAGACCTAGTGGATCAAGCAGTGGGAAAGCCAGGGCTGGAACTGGGGGCTCCCTTTCTTGTCCTTTCTCTCGTTTCCCTCCTCCTCCCTGGCCCTCTGCCTCCTGGTGACTCAGGGCTCTGAGTCATCCTGTGGCACCACAGAGGAAACTTCTCAGGAAAAACAATCCCCAAACAAAGCCTCCCCTGATCTGGGGAACAGAATAGGCCCGGGAGGCTAAGAGAGGGAGGGGAGAATATAGGCTGGAGGTGGAGGCCAGGACCCTAAGACCTGGTCTCTCCTATTGGCCACTGACTTGTGTGGGGCCCTAGAGATGGCATTTCTCTGCTCTGAGCCTCAGTTTCCCCACCTGTAAATAACACCTACTATTGCACATAGAGGCTTATTATGGACCACTCAACATGATAAGTATTTATAAGCTTTTTCTTGTTGATAATGCTTCCCCCAAACCCATGGCTAGCATCATGCCCATTTTACAGGCAGGGAAACTAAGGTTCAGAGGGGTTCACCCAAGGTTGCACAGTTACGAAGTGTAGAGCAGGGTCTGAATCTAGGCCTATGTAAGTCTGAGGTCTTCCTCTCATGCCTATACACCTTTAAAACATACCTACTGCATGCATCAAACATACGGTGGATGGCCACAGTAGGTGCTCAACTACAGATGCCCTTCCCCTTCCGCCTTTCCTCCCGACCCCGTAGGGAGCACACATGAACTCAGGGTAATCACTCAGCAGGGGCACAAGGCAGGGAGCACCCAGGGCCTAAAGAGCCATAGAGGAGGAAGATCTGAGCGGAGCCTAAAGAACGAAGGGAGGTTTTTCTCTGGGGAGCTGGGAACCGGGCAAGTCAGGAGGAGGGAACAGCAAAGGCAAAGGCTCAGAGGTGTGACCCACATAGAGCAATGCAAACACTGGAGAGGCGTGGCTGGGGAAGGGGTCTGACTGCCAAGAGTGCTGGCCTGGTCCCAGGCAGTAGGGAGAACAGGATCAGAGGTGGTTTGTGCTCTGCAGAGGGCCTGGCTGGCAGCTGACCTGGAAGAGTTGGACTCCCCCTGGAGCCCCTCCCCTGAGCAGGCTTCAGGGACCACCGCAGATCCCTTGCTACTCACCCGCGGGTCAGAATCTCCTCCAAGGGCCTCTTCCTCGGCCATAGCTGGGCTGGGCAGAGAGTAGGTGAGCCTCTCCTTCCCACATCAACCTAATCACACAGGCCTATAAATAGGACCCTGTGGCTTAGTCTGAAATAGCTTTGCCAGGCCCAAGTCCGCAGCTATCACATGGGCACACACGGTTCCGGAAATGGTCCTTGACACATTGGCACATTAAAAACCGAAACTTCCTCAGGAAACTATTGTTCGTGCTCTAATTGACTTTCTTAAACATGAAGCAGTGGGCTGGGGAGCAGAGCCCACCCAACTCCTGCTGATGACTGGAGGAGACGGGCCTTGTGAGCCCTTCTCTGCTTCGTACTCTCTGGGGACCCTGAGCAAGCCAATACCTCTTTCTGGGCCTCAATTTCCCCAAATGTAACGACGGTGGTTGCACGATTTTCTCAGGGCCTGTCTAGCCAGGATACTCCCTGGAAATGTCCGGGAGAGCTCCTAGCCCCCAAATGCTCATTCCATTGTTACCCCTCCCCCCATCAACTTGGGAATTTTTTTTTTATTTATCAGCATTTGAAAAGTGAGAGTTCCAAGTGGGAGAAATGAACAGGTCCGAGCCCTGCCACTGAAGGGCTGGGTGACCTTAGATGAGTCACTGTCTCTCTCTGGGCCCCAGATTGCTCAGCCACATGATAAAGGGGCTGGCGGGATGGTTACAGAGTTGAGGCCACAGAGGGCTCCCCAAGGGGCAGGTTAGAACACAACGGGGCTGTTACCAACTGACAGGGAAATAAACACAATCGAGCTGTCCACACCAGGCCCATGCTTAGGACTTTATTTCCCCATTGGTGATCCTCAGCAACCCTCTATCACCCCCATTTTCACAGGTGAGTAAACTGAGGCTGAGAGATTAAGGGATGTGACTAGCAAGTCAGGGCCAGAGTGACGTTTCAGGCTCAGACCATTGCCTCTGGTGCCCAGGATGTAACCGCACTTGGTACTGCACTGAAATGGTATTGGTGGCCCAGGAGTGCCGACCAACGGGGATATAACCCAATAAGGGCAGGGGACAGAAAGGGGAAGAGTATTTTACTGTGCGTGTGTGTGTGTGTGTGTGCGTGCGCACACAGGTGGGTGGGAGTGACCAGGCTTCACCCAGTGACACTCATTCTCTCCAACCAGTTGACCCTCCCATGTGCCCTCCTCTCCACCTCCCACCTGTTCTCAAATTGCATTGTGCTAATCACTCCTCAGCTCAAAGCCTGTCCATGGTTCCCTGGCACCCAGAGGACTGAGACCCAGCATCTCCGGCCACTCCCCACCTCAGCCCCACATTCCTGCTTTAGCCACACTGCTCACTAGTCCCTAAGCACAGCGGCTCCGGGTGGCCTTTGCACACGTGACTCCCTTGGCTGGGATGTCCCAGTGCCCCCTTAGCCCAGTGCTTGACGTAGAGTAGGAAAAGCCCTCCCTGGCTCCTGGAGACCCTGGCCCTCATCCCAGTGCACTCTGGGCCTCAGCCCCCACAAATCTTGATTTCCAAGGGTGGGGTGGGATCTAACTCACCTCCCCTCTGCAGTGCAGAAGCTCAGCAAGGGTTGGCCAGGTAAATGAAAAGATGCAAAGAGCAGAGAGAATGCTGAAAAGTGCACATTTCCCAGGACTGACCAATACCAAGCATGGAAGCCTCTACTGAGGCATAGCGTCAGGACACCACGCTGTGGCAGAGCCAAAAATTACACCCTCAGGACGGATCAGAGTCAGAGTGGGACCTGCGCTAGCTCTCTCAAGGGCTCCCCCTAATAAGGCAATCTGTGCAGGTCTCTCTCCTGCTTTAAAACTTGTGGTGCCCCAGTGGTTTAGGATAAAAATCCAAACTGACCAAGGCCCCAAGGGCCTGCATGCCTGGGGTGCTGCCTGGTCTCCAGGGCCTTCCATGGTCATGACCATGCTCCTCTCTTCCAGTTCCTCCCAGAGTCATGTTCCTCTCTTCCTGTTACTCAACGACTCCACATGCAACATCCTGCCTCGCAACCACATGTCCGTGCTGTTTCCTGAGCCTGGGGGCTCCCTTCCCTGCTCACGCAGCCACCTGCCGTCCCCTCTCCAGGTCTGGGCTTTCTCAGGGAGGCCTCAGTCCTGTGTCGGGTCAATATGCCGCCACGCCCACCCAACTCCACGTGCTCTTATAACCCTAGTCATCTCCTTCTCAGCATGGTCTGTCATGTGTATCATGGCTGAGTGCCATAAGCCCCAACACTGCACGGCCCATGAGGGATGGGAATATCTTGTTCTTTGCTGATGCTCCAACACTGGTTCCGGGCCCAGGTATCTGGTGATGCACACATGATTGAATGAATGAGCAGAGGAGCAAATGAACCTATATGTGTAATTCAAGACCAGAAGGTGGTGAGAATCCTAGTGAACGTTGGAGGCAGGAAGACAGGGTCCTAGGAAGATCAGAGAAGTGGCAGATCAACTGAGGGGGGGCAGCGTCCCAGGAGCAACAAGGGGAGCGCTTCCAGAAGGAAAGGGATCCAGTGCTGCAGCAGGTGGACGTGGAGACCTGAGGAAGTGCCACCGGATTTTGACAAGCAGGAGGTCCCTGGCACCCCCTGGTTGAACCCCAGTTCAGCAGAGGCGGGCTTGAGGCGGGGCGCACTGCAGGGGGGCAGCACTTGAAGGGGGTGGGGTAGCAAAGCTCATATTAACAGGTACTCAGCTGGGCTTGAGCCAGCCTGGCCCGGCAGGGTCTGCAGAAGTGGGGAAGACAGAAGACAGGTCCCTGTGTCCTTGCTGTCAAAAGCATTGGCAGAGTGTAACACTCTTTGGTGACAGATCACTTTGAGGCAATTCAGCTCTGGGAACTGTCAGGGCTCAGGCCCCGAAGCAGGAGTATCAGAACAAAGACTGGCCCCAGCTCCCTCCCTTCTGGGCAGCATCAGGGCTGGCCCTTTGGCTACAGAACCCTTAGGGCGCAGCTGAAGTGGGCCAAGTCACATCTCTATGCCTAGCCAGCCTTCTAGGAATCCCTGGGTTTGTAGACAAAACATTCCGGAGACCATCAGAAGGCCCCTGCATCTAAGCTCTGGGAAGAGGAACAGCTCCAAGGAGTGTCACCACCCGAAAGCTAGCTGGGCCACAGCAGATGAGTAAACCCTGGAGTCATTCGGCCCTTTCTCCTTTTGGCCCCCAAGGGTGATGTCATGAGCTGGAGGGGTGCTTTCCAGGCTCTCCGCACAGTTGCTATTAGAAATTCACTTCTGTTCTGGCACTGGAGGCCAGGTTTTTCCCCTGGTAGGGATCCTTCCCACTTTGCAGCTCACAAAGCTCTTGAGCATCTACAAGCTCGTACGGTCCTCACGACAACCTTTTCAGGTGGGTGGGTGGGAGACCAATACACCCATTTTATAGGCGGAGAAACTGAGGCCTAAGCTGGGTCATGAAGTGGGTCCCTTGCTTCCAGCCCAGAGCGCTGCATGCCCACCCACTGCGTGTCAGCCTCCTACAGGAGGTCACCTGTGAATCAGATAGTCATGTTGGCCCCATCCTGCCTGTTGTCCCAGGTGGGTATGACTCATTCGCCTGCCCTGTGACTCACACAGCTTGGGTACTCTTCCTATGGTCAACAAGCCTGGAGACTTGGCAGCCAGGGCCCAGCTTTTTCTCACCTCTCCAAAGCCTCCGGGAAGAATTCCTGGACCTCCAGGGAATCCACCCTCTTACAGAAGCGCTAACAGAGGCCTTGAGAAGGAAAGCAACTTTCCTTCAGCCACACAGTGAGAACATAGCACAGCGAGGATAGGGGCCCAGGCACCCTGGCACCCAGCCCAGCCCTTGTGTCTGCCCCACAGGATCACCCTTGCCCGGCCTCCCTCACAAGGGAGAGCGAGGAACAAATGAGGCAATGGGCAGAAACACACTCTGGGCTTTACTAGAGAAACCTCAGGGACTCCCTTTGAATCCACGGTAGTGACCAGAAGCTGTTTCCACTGTCCCTTCCAGACTCCCCTGGGCAGCCAGAGCTGGGTTTAGGAGGATGCAGGGGTGTCTGCTCTGCTCCACCTACCTTGCAGGGCTGTGAGGGGGAAAGAGGACTGCTCCGTGAAGAGGTGCTGGGACCACGGCAGAGGCACGGTACAAGGGGGTTATCAGCACCACCTGTAAATAAAGGGCCAAGAATCTCAACATCAGGCACTCAAGATCATCTGGTCAAAATCCCCATTTGATACTTCCATTCCATTCATCCCCAGCACCCACCACCACAGTCACATGGCCTCTACTTGCACACTTGAAGCAATGGGGCACTCACTTCCTGCCAAGGCTGTAAGATCTTCTGTTGAAGAGTTTAGCTGGTTGAAAGAACTGTCCTCAGGATGGGCTAAAATCTCTCTCCCTATGCTTTACACCTGCTGGTTCTTGCTCTATCTGCTCAGATCACCCAGAATAGGTCTGTCACCCTGTTTCCCGATGGCTCCTTAGAGACAAAGACAGTGATCTTGGGCCCCTCAAGTCTTCTACAAGTTGTATACCCTCTTTCCTCCAGCTTTTCCTGAGACCAGACCAGGTGTCTGGTTCCCTCCCTCACCCCCTTCCCTGATCAGCTCTAAATGAACCTTGTCCCTACTGACGGCACAAGACCCAAAATTTGACATTCAGGCGAGCTCTATCCAGGGCAGGACAAGCAGAACTCTCACCTCCATCATTCTATATATCATGCCTCTATTAATCCAACCTAAAATCCCATTTGCATGTAAGGCAACCCCAGGGCATGTCTGAATTCAGCTTATGGTCAACTTCAGAGCTATGGTTCAGTATTCTGGAGTTAGACGAAATGACCCTTCATTTAACTAACTGCATAACTTGATCAGGTTACTTTACCCTGAGTCTCAGATTCCTTCTCTGTAAAAGGATTATGTTAGAACTTATTCCATAGGCTATTATAAGGATTAAATGAGATAAGATATGTCAAGGGTTTTGAACAGCATATATGTTTACTCTGACTGTTAATTAAATCTCTAAACCTTTTTCTAGAAATTATGTTTTTCTCATTCTGTACTTGTGCAGTTTGGGGACCCAAGCTGTTTACATGCTGTATCTCCACTTCTATGCCTAAGCCTTGCTCTACCGTTGTAAGACCCTATTATTGTTATCCGGCAACAGGTCTTTCTCTCCCATCAGGCTGTGAGTCCTGCCAGTCTGCTTTGCCTCTGAAATTCTGGTCCAGGCCCATGAGCTGGCAAACAGCAGGACCAGTGGATTTATATGCTAGAGAAGTGAAAGAAGGACCAGCCAACATTGGCCCCACAGTGAATTGTGCATCCCAGCCCTTTGGCCCCCTGCCTTTCAGGGCCAAACTGGATCTTCACCCTTCCTCATTCCCCAGAGCTCTAGTCATCCACATTCAGGGGGCAGCTAAGCAAGCTGGTTCCTGCCTACATTGGAAAATTTCTCTGCCCAAACCAGCTTCTCCAAGCCAAGGAGAGAGTCCAAGATCCTAAATACAGTGGGGCCCTACAGGCTGCAGGGATTAAGACACCAGTGAGCCCTGTTCTCAGCTGACAGTCAATGGCCTAGGCCTTCCCGGTGTATTTCTGCATTGTGAGTGGCATACATAGCAAAGCAGGGGATCTGAAAAAGAGGCTGACTGCTTATCTGGCACTGATGTCCATCCCAGCTCTGTGGGCCTTCCTCAGAGAGTTCCACCTGGAACTTCCTGGTTCCAAGGATAGATCAAAGCAGACTTGGGTTGTATTGTGTTCCTACAAGTGACTAATGACCTCTCACTTTCTGTTAACTCTGTTTGAGGACAAGCCTTTGAAATCCAGCCCGCTTTTCCTCTACACACCTCCAAATCATCCCTTCATCCTCACTGGTGGTGCTACATTTCTTCCCAAATGTAATCTGTTCCTCCCCTGATGTTCCCCATCTCAGCAACAGCACCACCAGCCACCATCCACAGCCTGGGCCAGACCAGACACCAGGGCACCACCCTCCTCAACCTCCCCTGCTCTATCACTCAGGCCTCCAACACCACCTCCCCCTGCCATGCCCTGCCCTGCCCTGCTGGTTCTGCTCAAATGCATCTTCTTGTCTCCACCCTCACTGTCAACATCCAGGTTCAGGTACCATCACCTGTCATCTGGGTGACTGCAGTGGTCCCCCCACCTCCTCTCTCCCCTACAGTGCAAGCCCAAACCATGTCACTCCTCTGCTCAGACTCCACCATGGTTCCCCTAGAGCCCCAGAGATAAAGTCCAAGAACCTCAGTGAACTTTTCAGTATCCTTCATGATCTGCTGCTGCCTGCCCCATGAGCTTCAGCCTCTTCAGTTCCTGTCTTCCACCCACACCCCTCCAAGCTCCAGCTGGGGCGAAGCTGCACTCTCTGCCCTCTGAGTCCACATGTAATCTTCACAGAATCTCCTCTGTTCCAGAACTGTCTTCCATCCCTATTCTTCATTTCTCCTTCCACTCATGATCAAGCCCAGTTTCCTCCAGGAAGTTTGCTTTAACCTCTCCTCCCCCGTGAGGGTGAGCTCCTCTGGGCTCCCCCAGGCCTCTAGTCTTCCCTGTTATCCTGGATTATGGTCCGTTTCCCGGTTAGCCTCCCTCATTAGACTAAGATCTGTTCCCATGGATCCCAGAGCCTAGCCTAGGGCTGGGGCCACCACAGCTCAAGATTCACCAAAGGAAGAAGCTAGGAAATCACACGCATGCACACATGCATAGACACATGCATATATGTATATGAGTAAATATATACTCATGCACGTGTACATTTACAGACAGCTAAGAGCGCAGGTGCTGCCACCTATGGGCAAAAAGAGCATTACACTCTTCCCCAGGCTCTGGATGGGAGGAGCCCCAGAGACGCAAAGCATTAACTCCAGCTAACACGGAGTTGGTCTGTTCCCCATTCTGGACCTTAAGGCTGCAACAACTTAAAAACAAGATCCACAAACCACTCACTCTAGTCCACCGCCCACATGCTCCAGAGGGAGTCATAAAGAGAGATGTTTCCTTCCAGCACTCACCATCCCTGTCTGGGGCCTGCGGAGCGCCTGTTTACTGAATTATATCTTAGAGACGGGGAGAAGGCACAGTCTGTTAGTGCTGCCCACCAGTGGAGGGGCAGGCCTTTGGGTAGAGAGCTCTCTGTTAGTGACACTGTGCAAGTCACCAGGAACCCCATATGTCTAGGTGGCTGAAGAGGAGCTTTCTGCCCTTTGGGGTGGGGTGGGGGGAGGCCCCAAGCCGGAGGTGTTTTTCTCCTAAAAGACTGTTCCCAGCATAATGGGAGGACTTTCAGATTTGGTCGGAGAAACATGATCTCTGCCTCGCAATCCCTGAAGGGTTCAAATAGCCACCCCAAATGACAACCCTGCTTTTCTGAACACCTACCAAGTATTAAACTCTTGACATACATCATGTCTCATCCTCATGATACTCTGCCAGGCAGATATCATGGTTCCTGTTTTGTGAAGGAAGATATAAGCTCAGAGAGGTGAAGTAATGTGCTCAGTCACACAACTAAGATGTCTACACAGTTCCCACCAAGGCAGGCTGCCTCGCTGACTTCTTGGTCTCGCTAAGTTTCAGGCATTAAGGCTAGGTCTCTTGCATAGAGAAAAACACAAAGCTTTGGTTACTCTAGATCAGGGGTTAGCAAATTTTACTGTAAAGGGCCAGTTAGTAAATATGTTAGGCTTTGCAGGCCCCATACCTTGTCTGCTGCATATTCTTTCTTGTTTGGTTTTAGGTTTGGGTTTTTTTTTTTGTTTTTTTTTAACAACCTTTTAAAACAATGTAAAAACCATTCTTAGCTCAAAGGCATACAATCACAGGCCTAGGCCTCCCCAGAACTGTAGTTTGCAGCCTACAGACTTGAGAGAAGAATGTCTATAATCTTAAGTATAAAAACTTCTGGTGGAAATAGTTAAGATGAATGCTAGGTCCTTCAGCTATGTTTCTCCTGCTTCAGATAGCTTCCTGCTGAGTCGCTCTCTCCTAAAGAAGGGCTCTACCTTGCTCTGCAATTAGGCAGCAAAATATTTCAAGGGCTGTTCAAATTCTAGAAACTCAGCTGTGGACTAAACAGTTTGACTCCACATAGAGAACAAAAGCGAGAGGCAAATTCGATGTGTAGAAAGAACCTCTACCACAAGACATTAAGAGATCTAGGCTCTGGTCTGGGCCCTGAACAAGGGATTTAGAATCTTACTATGCAAAGTGTGGTCCCTGGACCAGCAACTTCTGCATTACCTGAGATCTCATTAGAAATGCAGAGCCTCAGGCCCCACCCCAGACCTAGTGAACCAGAATCTGAATTTTCACAAAATGTCTGAGTGATTCATGTTCACGATAAGTTTGAGATCTGCCAAAACATCTTTCATGTCCAACTGCAATATTGTTACCACAACCCTTTCCCTGAGGAAAGAAAGGGTTTAAAGACATCTTTCTTTATGTCATAGTATTTATTAAGTCTCTGATCTATCATCCGCAGTAGGCACCCCGTTTTGGATGCACAATCAACAGACCAAGACCTGCCATTGGATCTTGAAATCAAATCTTTGGCAGAAAAGTAGAAGGAAGAGAACCAGAGAAGGTGCCACTCCCCCTTTCACAGTTGCGGGGGGGAGATCAGGCATGACTTTCCCAAGACTATGCTGCCAAGGAAAACAAGGGGCCTGACCAATGCTTCATTTTCCCAGGCCTTGGGTTTAATAACTGAACTCATTTTGGTTTAGATTAGAACTTTCGAAATCTCACAAGTGGTGGAGTAGCAACCAAGGGGCTCGCTGTGTGCTTTACAATAATTAATTGCTGTCTCTGGGCCTAAGTATCCCTGGTCATGAAGTAAGGGGCGGGGCCAGGCAATTCCCAAGGTCTAACTGTAAAAGCTGGAATCTGGAAGAACAATTTTGAGGCAAAAAGGCAGTCAGGAGAGGAGCCTTCTGCTGATGGTCACCACAGTCCCACCAAAGTCTCAGGGCTGATAACACAAAGTCAAGCCCATCATCCTAAGCGTGGAGGCAGAGCAGTGACCTGGTTTAAGCTCAAGGTCTTACCGCAAGTCCCAAGGAGAAACTGGAAATGAGAACAGGCTTCTCTCTCTGCTTCCTCAGCTTGGGACCATAATCGTTATCCTTACTGATGCTGAACTGTGCAAATGTATTTGCTAAATAAAAGAATGAAGTACGATGTTTTGGGGGAAATGGTCCCTGAGCCTTCTAGTAAGACAGCTAGAACTTTGATAACCAGCTTTTGACGCTCCACCAAGAAGGCTGCCACCCTCAAAAATGGCTGCCGGGAATAAGAACTGCTGGGGCCTTCTAGGCAGCAATTTGATAAAATGCAGCAAAGGTTGTAAAATGCATAATTTGACCCAGTAACTCCATTTCTTGGGCTCTCTTTTAGGAAATAGTGAAAGAAGACTAACTTATACACTAGGATGTTCATTGCAGCATTGTTGATAAGCAGCCAAAATGCCTGATAATAAAGGAAAGTGAACCATGGTATATTCCCACTTAGATACAACAAGAGAGGGATGAAAAAGCAGGTTGGCATATATCATTTTCATAATAAAAAAATAAAACTTGGTTTTGTTTTTTTTTACAAATAAAATGCATTATTTCATTTCTTTAATCCCCCAGACTATCAGAATGAAAGATTTTAAATAGAAACAGACACGCATTTATCTACTTAGGTAGAGAATACTTCTCAAATTCTTCTAAAATTAAATTCACAGTCCATAATAACATGAGAAAATATTTATGTCATCATGTTGAAAAAAAAAGTCAGAATAGAAAAATTATAAATGTGGTATGACCACAATTATATAGGGGTAAAAAAAAATGTGCTGCAGATATCAGGAAGGAAATGCCTCCAAATGTTAGCAGTGATTATCTCCCATTGGCAGAATTATGGACAGTTCTTATTTTTTTATTTGCTGAATTTCCTTATCATAAGCATTCATTATAGCTAGAAAAGGAAGCGGGGGGAAGTCCTTGGAGGAAAGGAGGAAAAAGCACCCCATTTCCCATGAGTATACCACCCATACCACTTTGCTACTCCCCAAAAATTAATTAGTATTTACTGTGTCCACTGAGGGCCCAGCCTCGCCATATTGCTTACACAAAGGAGATTAAGGGCCAGGCCCCACCCTGAAGGCTCATATATACCATCTATCTTTTGCTTGGCAAATAAGCCAGACCCACATGATATCCTTGTTGAGGTTGGAACGTAATAACACTATTTGTTTAATCAGTTTAGCAAGATAAATGAAACTACTCCCACTGGTGTGGCTCCTTCACTGAGTTCCCTGAGATTCTATGGCTGAAACCATTTCTGGAGCCCCCTGGGGAAGAGCAGGTTTCAGGGATCCTGTTATCCCTTAGTCTAAGCATTGAATGCAAGAGGTACAAGAAGTTCCCTCTGAAGCAGAACAAGCAAGGCCCGGCTAGGGACTAGGACAGGGAGCCAGGAAGGAACCTAAATGGCCGCGAGTCCCCTTGGGAGCTCACATCTCCAGACTTGACCTTCCGCATCGACAAATTAGGGCCCATCACGACAACCTCAGGGCTATTGGGAGGCTCAAAGAAAAGAAGGTAAATCATTTCATCTCTCTAGGCTGAGCCTCAGTTTCCCTGTCTGTGAAATGGAGTCAATATCTCCTCCCTCACAGGGCTATGAAAAGACCAAATAAGATGGTGAACACACACAGCAAGCATGCTCCCTATGGTGGCCCGGATTCTTACTGCTTGTAGAACAGGGAATAAGATACATAAATGAATCTTGGGCCTCAACTTCCTTATCTGCACTATGGGGCAAACAATTCAGGCATGAAGACCAAAGTCATGAACAGCAGCTGCATCTCCAGCTGGTGCTGGTGCAGGTTAAACATAATGACTGCTGTGGGCTCACTTTGAGGTCCACGTTCATGCGCTGAGCACAAAGCCCTCTGACTCAGAGACCATCAGACCCAGGAAAGCCTGATATTATCATGCCCACCCCTGTAGTGCAGGGTGCGCCCTGAGACCCAGAGAAAGACACACATTAGCACAAGTCACCCAGTACTTTGTCAGTGGCAAAACCAGGACCCAAGTCCAGGCCTTCTGCTGCCCAGCCTTGCCCACCGCACCTACTGCTTTTCTCTGCTCTGCCCTCAAATTGCTGATGTGGTCCCAGGCCAGGGCAGGGGAGAGCAAGCATATGGTGGGGGAGTGTAGGGGGGAGGGGGGCAGGGAGGGCGAAGCGGGCGAGCAGCAGGAACCCAGCCTGCCTGTGGGCTACAAACTCACAAACCACATCAGGCTGAAATATGACACACGCTCACTCGGTTGAAAGGGAGGAGACAGTTTTATTTAACATACCCTGGCTGCCTAAACACTGCTCTCTCCCTTTCCCTCCCCCGAAAAATGCATACCTCCCAGGACCTGCTTTTCCCTGCTTCTGCCAAAGGGCGGGGAGATGGTCCTGGCTGGGACCCCAACTCACGGAGGGACCTAGGGCAAGGGATCTTGTGTTCTCTCAGCCTTGATTCCCTGAAACAGAGGGGAGACTGACCTACACTTTGGAGTCCTGTTGATAGTATAGGATGAGTTTCCCAGCGGTGCTCCTGGGAGGCCCTTCAGACCTCTGCTGCAGAGCTGAGCTCCTCAAGCTGTGCACACAGCCACTGTGAAAACCCCAGCAGTTCTCATCACGTCAGGACTACAAGGAAACTTCAGGATAACATTTAGTGAAGGGATTAAGAGTCAGGGCTCTGTAGTCAGAATTCCAGAAGCCGGGTGCCATCATCTTATAACGACAAAACCGGAGGCACGTTATTTAGACTCGGTACCTCATCTGGAAAAGGGGAAATAGTAGTGCCTACCTCAGAGGAACACTGGTAAGGAATCAAGGAAATAATTAATGTCCCTGTGGTTGATACACTAAAAGGCAGCTTTTTGTTATAATCAGGCCAGCCAACATCACCCCCATTTCACAGATGAGGAAACTGAGGCCCAGAGAGCCAGGACTTGCCAAAGGTCACTCAGAAGAATGAAGGCTGCAGCTCCGCTCCCAAATCAGTGCTTCTAATTCCTTTCAGTCCTGTGGTTTCTAATAAGTAAATATATACACTCAGAGGCTGTAGATACAGACTGTAAAGTTTGCTTGAAGAAAACCAGAGATCAATGCCTCAGCAAAGGACTACAGATCATGCAGAGATCATCTCAATGACCTACCTGGCAAATTCTTCTTTTTTTTTTTAAGGAGTCCAACACGGGGCTTGAACTCATGACCCTGAGATCAAGACCTGAGCTGAAATCAAGACCTGAGCTGAGATCAAGAGTCAGACACTTAACTGACTGAGCCACCCAGGCGTCCCTGCCTGGCAACTTCTCAAGAAAGACCCAAACTCCCCCCAGGAGTAGGAAGAAAGTGACCTATGGCACTGGATGGCTGAGAAGTGTAAGGCATCCAATCAACAACTCTTGCTCATCATAGCTTGATAAAGTGCACACAAGGCTGCTAACAATGGCTACCTCTGGGGAAAGAAGGAGGTCTGGAGGGATGAAGTTTACACTATACTCTTCTCTACGTTAGACTCTTTAGCAATATTTTTTCCCACTTTAAAAAAAAAAACAAAAACCCCTGCAAAACTCGAAATAATTTAGCGGCCTTATCCAGTAGCTATCAGCCTGCTGTTTGCTTTTCGATGAAATTTATAGCAGGTTCTAAGACCTTTGGCTGGGCTTCCCGAATCTGCAACTCTGATCCATCCTGGTAGCCACTGCTCTGGTTCAGACCTGCACTCTCTTTAACTTGGACCATGTAACACCCTCCTCCTGGTCCCCCTGCCTCCAGTTTGCCCCTTCTGATGCATCCCCTACATCAACCACCAGATCAGTGAGAGTTTTTATCGCTGTTCTGCTCAAAACCTTTCTCAGCTTCTCACTGCCTTCAGGATAAAGTCCAAACCCTTAGTTTACAATCTGTATTTACAGTCTCAACTCCCACAACTGCACCGTTCCCTCATGGCCATTCTAGCCATGGACTGCTCAAGAAACCTCAGTACCTTTGTACAAACTGTTTATGTTTCTTAAAATGTCTTTTCCCTCAACTCCGTTAACTGCTGGGAACCTATTACTTATTTTTGAGCCTGGGTTGCCCTTACAGATTTAGTCACCCCTTTATGAGTTGAAATAACTCTCAGTATCGAATGATTGTTTCAATCACTATGGATGGGAAGTATCTTGAGGACAGAGAGCTTTGTCCTCCTGGAGGCTTTTGGGCCCTCACAGGGCAAGGCACAGAACACAGGCCCAGGCAAGTGTTGAATCAAGGAAGGAGGGAAGGAAGGAAATGTCATGAGGGACAAATCCTACAGCCTCCCCACTCACCCCCAGCTGCCTGCTTTCCTAGGTTCATATTAGTCTGTAACAAAAAAAGACTATGGAAAATTCTGGAGTAAAGTTTCCTTCCTTGATTCACAAGGAAACCTTCTTTGCTGCTGTCTAACTCCCCCCCCCCCCCCCCGGGTGCCAACCCAAGCTCTCTGGCTGTTTACAATTTCCCTGGCATTTATAAATAGCAAGGCCTCAGAAAGGAAAATGGAATTTCAAAGGAGCTGGATGCTGCCTGACCTCCCATCCCATCCTTCCTCCTCTGCTCCAAGCCCCTTCCCCTTCACATCCCCAAGAAACACCAAACAGCACCCCCAAGTGTGTGGGAGGGGAGGGGCAGGGATGTCTCAATGAATGGAACACTCAAGAAAGAGTAAAAAGCCCCACCAGCTAGAAGGACTCGGCCAAAGGCCAACTGGAACTGGGTCCCAGCCCTGCCCCTTTGTCACAGTGTGACTGTGAGCCCATCACAAGCTCTCGGGGCCCAGCTGTTCTCTCAGCTGTGGAATGGGGTTGCGGTGAGACTCCAGCAGGCCATGGTCACTGTAAAGTGCGCTGGTCAGAAATGTGGTCCTGGAAGAACGGGCCGTGCAGGATTAAGTCTTTGAGAAGTGTCTAGGAGCTGAACTAAAGCAGAGGCTCCTCCCCAGAGGCCCCGCCTTCCACAAAGCCCGGGTTACCCCCCAGGACAGCCCTGAATGCCTTTGGCTCCTCAGAGTTCTGGGTGTTTTAAAGATACCCTCTCTGCTCTGTGGAAGGTGTAAGGGCGGGATAAAAGGTGTATGTCTGGGCAGATAAAGGGCTGCAAAAGAAGCCAATGTCCCCTGCCCACCCAAAGGCGCCCCCGCCTTCCAAAAACGTGGGCTTACCCTTGGCCACCGCCCAGAGCAGCCGGCCTGCACTAGACCAGGGGGGACACTGCTGTGACCAGGTCCGGGCGGTGATTAGCCCCCAGAAGAGATAGGGGCCCAAGGAGAAAGGGAGACAACAATCACTGTTGTCAACTGGAAAGAAGTTTCCGTGTGAGTCAGAGAAAAGAACGTACACTGCAGGGCCAAGGAGGAGAAGGCACCTTCAGGTAACAAATGCAAGCAGATTTCAGACGAGTACAAGGAAGAAGTTTCTAACAGTCCTGGGCCCAAAAAAGGGAAGGAGGTGGAGGGCTCCTCATCGCCCGCGGAGAGCAGGCAAAGGCATTATTACCTTGGAGTCAAGGATCCGCTGAGCAGACTCCCCGGCGGAGCCACCGCCCAAACCGCGGACGCGCGGCTACCTGCAAGCCCGGGTGGGATACACCGAGTGCCGGGGTGACTCCGAACCCAGTTCCCCCACCCGCGGGGGCGGGGTCAAGGTTAGCTCAGGTGCTTGCAGCCCAGCCTAGCGGGGCCTATAGGTGGAGGCCCGGCCCCCTTCCTCCCCGGCCCTAGCCCCCCAGTCCAACCCTTCTTGGTCCCCTGGAAGACCAGCAAGGTGAGGGAGGAAGCCCTTCTCCAGCGATTCCCCGCTGCCGGAACGAGCTCCAGACGCGGGCTAGCTCGGACCGGGAGGGGAGGGAGAAGAAGGACCCAGATCCCCGGGATCCCCAAGATGTCCGGGGCCGTGGCCGTCCCCCACCCCTACCTGCGGCTGAGGCGCTGCGGACGGCTGCTGCTGGGTCCAGCGGCGCTCAGCTGGTTCCGGGCGGCTGGGCGGGGGCTTGGCGGTCGTTCGGCCGCGGTGGGCAGGGCGCGGGAGGGAGCCGCCCTTGGGGCGGGGCGGCCGGGCCGAGAAGCAGGGCGGGGGGAGGAGCGCCGGCCCCTGCCCGCAGGCAGCTGGGAGGATGGCCATTCCGGCTCCAGGCGGGCAATCGTCGAGCGCACTCTGTGTCACTTTAGCAGACCCCTCGCTACCTCCTCGCAAGGAAGGCATCCGGCCCCTCCTAGGAATAAACTGAGTCTCAGAGCACGGAAGGGAGATCTGCAGGAGGGAGGGGAGAGTGAGGGGAAGGAGACCCAGGGGAGCGGCCGGGCTGGCTGGGCTGGGGCCAAAGAGCTCAGTTGCGGTGGGCAGCGTGCCATGCTCAGCTGGGATCCACGGAGGCAGATTTCAGCTTTAGAGAGTTCTGACTTCAGGAGACAAAGCACTCCTCGGGAGAGGGCGAAATGGGCTACCAACAAAAGCAGGGGAGGTGTGCAAGCAGCCCCTAGGCCCACTGGACCAAATAAAGGAGAATGTTTCCCAACTTTATTCAGAATGAAAGAACAAGAAATGCCAAGTGCATCCCTGTCCTCAAAACAGAACCTTAAAAAAAGAATCTAAAGAGGCTTTGGAGTCAAATGGCCTTGGCTGGAGCTCCTGATGCTTACCAGTCCAGTAACTTTGGGCAAGTGGCTTAACGTTGGCAAAGTGTCATTTCCTCATTCCTAAAGTGGATATAATAATTGCCTCCTCGTGGGGCTCTTGGGAAGAGGCAGAGAAAGACTCTCAGCACAGTGGCAGTGATTCTCCATAAATGGAAGTTCTTACCAGTGTGATGGCGGATATTATTTTAGGTGACGGAGAAAATCCACGTTGTCAAAAAGATGAGTGCAAGGTCACTTTTAAACAAATGTGATATTTTCTTCATCTCAACAGCATCTCACATGCGTTGGAGAAACAGCCCCGTATGATGGCACAGGGCACGGGACGGCCTCCAGCAGTCCTGCTGCAAAGATGGGTTCCCAGGCCTCTTGCAGTGGCTCTGTGGCTCCATCCTCATGGGGAGGACTCCCACAGCAGGAAACTGGACCAGACGACCACGATGTCCATTCCCAGCCTTGGTGCGAGCAGCAACCCCATGTTCAGCTGGGTATATCTCCCTCTCACACAAGGTAAAATGTACCAAGTCAGTAATTGCCAGGTTCTGGGGATCCGAGCAGGAAAAGCTGGTGTTCAAGGAGCAGAGGAGCTAAGAGCACCATACTCATTTCCTGATCTTTTATTTGTTTGTTTGTTTGTTTTCCATTGAGTAGCAGCCAGGGAAGCCACACAGCCTGGGGAATCCCAGCTCAGCTCTTCCACCTGACCTCCCCCCTCCCTTTCTGCAACTCAGGTAATTATAGGAACCATTTCTTGAACACCTCATGCCATGCTCTGGGCTTCCCATGTGCTACGGACTTTCATCCTCCCCTCCCCACCCAGGTAGGTGTTACCATGTACAGTTTTCAGATGAGGAGGCCAAGGCACAGAGATGGTTAAGTAGTTCTCCCAAGTTCACGCAGGTAACAACATACACACCTGAGTCGTTGGCCTCTCTCCTTTGCCCAGTGTCCGACGTCATACATCGCCACCTTTCCTGGCTTGGGAAACTCTACTCGGTTCCACTTTCCCTAAGAACTGAAGCAGGGCACTCACCCCAAAGAAAGGCTCATACCCTCCCTCTGCCACTCTGTTTTCAGAGGCTGCCCATGGCCACCTGGGGGGTGGGTGGGGAGAAAGGCAAAAACACACGATTCGGCTCTGAGCTCTTTGATTATAAGACCTGGCATACACATGCCCCGGATTTGCCTAGCATATCATTTTCAAGGCCAGCAGCTTCTCTCCGGCAAAGAAAGGTAAACCTCTGAATCTGTGTCTCCCTAGAACTGGATAATATCAGATAGAGATGGAGGAAATTTTAGAGAACATCTGGTCCAAGTCCTCACTATAGACATGGGGAAACTGAGGCCAACGGCGCACAGGTTTGCCCATACAACCCTCTGGTTGCTCCACTTGGTACTGGAGAAGCACGTGAGCACCTGCTGCCCCCAGAAATAATGAAAAATTCTGATGAAGATAAGCAATACTTCTATTGGAGGGCCATGCAAATTCCTAGCCCTTTGCTTCGCAGACATTAACACATGTATTTCACAGCTGGCCAGGATGGATCTTGGCCTGACCTTGAGTCAGGGCCAAGTCGGCCTTGCATGGATGCTAAGAAGTCTCCTCTGCCTTGGTATCTTATTCTCATTTCTTTCTAGACTCCTACTTGTACTCCTGTCCCTGCTGGCTCCAGGCATCAGTAAGGCCTTTTTTGCTCTAGATCCTCACCTCCAGAGTGAATGTCTTCTTGTTCTTGATAATATGGATCCCCTCTCATGGAAGAACTTGGATGTATCCTTTTGCCAGAAGACCACCTCCAGACCACTCCCTCGACCTCCAGGAGTGAGGATGGCAGAAACAAAGGCCACAACCCAGGCTATACAGCAGATAATTTGGAGCTGTTGCTCCCCTTGTGAGAATGCCCCTCCCCACCCACAGGAGTGGCCCTCGCTTGGCACCTATATTTGTACATCCCACCCCACCCCACCCCAAACACGGTTGATAGTAATAGGAGTAGACACCAAAACCAAGCAGGACTATCAGAACTTGGAAACAAAGTTTGGGATATGGCAATTATGGTTAATTAAGTGGGCCTGTGAGGACTGGCCATCTCTGAAGGCTGAGACCGCCATTTTGAGGTGACCATCTTCCACAGAGAAAGCCAACGAGACCCCCATTAAATGGCGTGATGGATGTGGGTAAATCAGTGTGGGGAAACTCAGAGAGGAGATGGCCAGGTTGGCCAGGGAAGAATTTGGGATCCATGAGGGCTCTTTTGGATGCAGACCTCTCCTGATGCTAGCCTCAGGAAAGTAAGTTATTAGGACAAGCGTTTATTGAGCATTGAATGCCTTCTAGCAGGTTCCTGGAAGCAGAGCACAAGATCAGGATTCTGTGCAAGCGATTAATTGAAGAGGTGCTCTTTGGGGATCCTGCAGTAGCCCAAGGAGCCCTTAGGGCAGGACGCCGCTGGGCCTCAGAGTCAGCCCGGATGCAGGCCTGAGCATACAGGGTACCTGGAAAGTGCTTTGACTCCATCGCCCGTCTCAGCTCATCTGCTTCCTTGTATTGCCCCAAATCGGACAAGCACCTCTGCTTTCCACAAAATGGCTTTACCAGCAGGGAGGTGGAATCTTTGTCTGTGGTCCACAGGCTAACTTGGGTCAGATGCCTACCCTTTATCCAGTGACTCTAGCCAGAGAGGCAGGGTCATATTGCACAAACCTGGCTGCTCCCACTGTAACCTGTAGATGGAGAGAAAGGGGGAGGGAGAGCCGGGCCAACGAGACAGTGTCACTAGGCGAGAGGACTCAGCCGGGCTTGAAAGGATGGAAAGAGTTATGATTGGAGGTAAGGAATGGGACAGAATCTTCTGCTGGGGTACAGAGTCAGCAAAGGTGTGGAGGTTGGAGGAAGACAAGCCTGGAAGAAGGGGAGGAGTCTGGGTCCCTTCAGTGATGTGCTAGAGCACCAGAGCTGGCTGTTAAATCTCCAGGAATTTTTTTTTTTTTTTTTAAAGATTTTATTTGACAGAGAGAGCACAAGCAGAGGGAGAGAGAGGGAGAAGCAGGTTCCCTGCTGAGCAAGGATCCCGATGTGGGACTCGATCCCTGGACCCTGGGATCATGACCTGGGCCGAAGGCAGCCGCTTAACCAACTGAGCCACCCAGGCGTCCCAAATCTCCAGGAATTTTGACAGCTGGTTGTTAAACGCAGCCTGTCCGCAGCTACACACAGCTGACCCGCTGACAGTGGCATAATAAGAATTAAAACTCAAATTGCCTCCTGGTCACCTTATTATGCCAATTTATTACGTCAATTAAGCCTTATAACCACCTCCAAGTTAGGTATAATCTTCAGTTTTTCAAATACATTAAACAGGCTCAGAAAAGATAAGCAACCTGCTTACGTTTCCACAGCTGGGTGAGTAGAACTGGAACCCGAATCCAGGTGTGTCCCCAAAGCCCAGGTTCTTTCTACAGCCAAAGTGAAGAAAGTCAGGGGGAAGGTGAGGCTTCTTCCAGGCCTCCCATTCAGGATCAGGAATTATTTAATTTTGTCTTAATAATGTTAGGGCCTGATGTTGGGCCCTTCCCTGCAATACTTCATAAATGCTTTATGACAACTCACTATTTATTTATATGGAAGGTATCTGGAGTTTAAGAAATGTAGATCTATTTTAAGAAAGAGTATAAACTGCTGTGCTTGAGAAATAAGTAATTCATAAAACCCTTTATATACGTACACACACCGCCCTCCCCCAAAAATCTTTGAGGCAGTGCTATTCTTGTATTCTTTTATGTACCCACAGAAGAAGTTCATGTTCTGTGTTTTTTCCTTACTTATTATTTACTTACTGCTTTTCTGAGTACGAGTTATGTGCCAAGCCTTGCACTTAGGGCTAAGGGCATAGAGATGAATCAGCCATAGACTCAACCCTTGCAGGGCCTGTGGCCAAGGACACAGACAATTACAATAGGGTGTTATAGGAACCATAACAGAGGAAGCTCCGGTGGGGTTGGAAGGAGGCTGGGGGACACAGACAGGGTCCAAGAAGACTGCAAATAAGGAGATGAGCCAGGCCTTAAAGGACACCTCCCTGGGCCTCAGCTTCTTCATCTGATAACCGTGTCCACCTCCAAGAGTTGTGGAAAAATGGAAATGAAATTATCCATGTCCACCATTTGCTGCATTGAAAGGGCTCTGTAAACAGTAGCTGGTCTCATTAGGGGAACCCCACAGTCAAAAGGCACGGAGGTGCTCAAGATGAGTTAGCACGTGCTAGCGTGTCTGGAATACACGGTACATGATCTGAGTTCTAGAAGATGAAACCAAGCAGCAAGAAGACAGCAGCATTCATAGGTGCCTGCTCCAGGCATTCCCTCCTTTGAAACGGATTGAAAATTCCTCAGATTGAAACTATGCTCCCTCCCAGTTTGGAGATGGAGAGATTGAGGCTCAGAGAGGTGAAGTTACTTGTTTACATTGCACAGTTGAGAAACGGCAGAGGTGGGATGAGAACTGAGATTTCACTCCAAAGCCAGTCTCCCGTGTGGGACTGACAGCGGGCCAGGCTGAAGGGATGGGGCACTGGGAAGCTGTCAGAGGCTCTCACGCAGGAGACTGACACTGTTGGAGCCAGCTCAAGAAGAAGTTTCCACGGAAGGAGACAGGGGCCCACTGGCCCCACAGCCCGGGCCTGCCAGGGATTTAGCAGAAGAGTTGGTTTTTGTTCTAGATGAATCAGCCCAGCTGTTTCTGAAAGCCCAGCCCCACTCTTCTGGGCTCAGCGGACCAGAAGGCATTCAGCTGTCCCCACAGGTCACCAGTGGGGTGGGAGGGGGCAGTACTTTGTCCACTGAACTGCACCATTTACAGAGAGTTATATTATCACAACACGGAACAATGGGCTTTTTTTTTTTTTTTTTTTTTAAATCTTGTGCTGCATCTCCGGCTGCAAGTTGTAGTGGAAACACAGTCAGGATAGCAAAGCATTACCTTCTTTGGAAGGTGGAGAAACTAAAAAAACAAAATAAAAACCACCCATAATAGCTGATTGGATTAAGTTCTCGTCGAAGTTTGGTCTGGGTCCTCCACTCTGCTCCTCCTCCTTTCCCTTCTCCCTATTCTGTTTTGCTTCTCTTTTTCTCCTCAGGGCCTGCTCTTCCTCCCTCTCTTCTTCTCCTTTCTTACCATTGCTGCTACACTAGCAGCCTTTGCTGGAGTCCAGAGAGCCTTGCCTGGGGAATTCGGACACCTGAGTTCACTCCCTGTCCTGCCTCTTTCTTGCAGAATGATCCAGGGCAAGTCACTCACTCGTCTGGGCCTCCATGATCCCATCTGTAAACTGGGAAGGTAGAAGTAACCACCCCCTAGGAGGGGTTAGACCTGGCTCACAAAACTGGGGATTTTTCAGCCCCTGCTTCTGCTGCACTGGCCCCAAGGAGAGCCAGAGGGCATCTGTCTCCTAAGATCTAGTACTGTCCATCACAAAGTTAGACTTGAGGTCAAGTCACTCTAGCTTTTCTTTATCTCACGTCTGCAATTCTACGAATGCACAGTGCAAATGCAATCATTTCACTTCTTCGTTTTTCACATCAAAGCCACAGACTTGAGTAACCCAATGCCTGATTAACAAGAAGCTCAGTGTTTCCCCGATGGAGTTCTTCTCTCCTCCCGAATGTTCCCAAACCCCAAGGCTGAAGCGCCCCAGCAGGGAGAGGGTCAGCCCACACTCACAGCAAGCAGCAATCTGGAGTTCTGCTTGCTCCCTGGTGCACAGTCTTGCTGTTTTACCCCAACCTCAGACAGATGACCCGGCAGATCCGGGTCCCTGGGCAGGTGCCAGGGGCCTCCGTGAGCTGTCCAGCTGCCTCATCGCTTAGCCTAGACGCACGCTCGAGTTTCTCCCACAGCCATCCTGCAAGGTCCTGGCTGGCCAGAGGCTCCATATCACAGTTTGTCTGCAGACCCGCCCTTAGAGACTACCAACTTCCCTCTTTTTTTGTCTCCAAATGCCCTACATGTCCCCCTTCAAGGATGAGGGAGCAACCTTCAGACAGCTAAAGGTGAATTACCCCAAGAGGACTTTTAAGTTCCTCTTTCTCTAGAAGTGAAAAAGGAAAAACAGGTAAATCTTCAGCAAGCAACTTATGACACCTCTTTTAAAGTATACAACGGAATCATGGCGTAAAATATAATTGGTTTGGTTTTATGGAACCCATGAAAAGCTACAGGAATCTTATGTGCCAAGGACCATGGCTTGGTAAGCTTTACATTTTATCACCATCCAGACAAATACCCAGCTTCTGTAGCCTGGCAGTGGCGGCCACACGTGATCTGGCCTTACTTTGTCTTTCCAGCTTCATCTCGTCCCCTCCCACCTCTGCCATCTAATCACCTGCTGATCTCCCAGCGAGTGGATCCTACTTTCTGTCACCTTGACACCTCCAGGCCTTTGTATCCCAGTTCTTTCTTGGGATTGCCCATCTCAACATTCCCCCCCTGTTTAATTCTTCCCTACATGTGCAGACTCAATTTGGGGGGAACCTCCTTGGCAAAGCCTTCCCTGACTGCTCTGGGCCATATCATATTAGCTGACCCTCCCTGCTCCCACAGTCCCCTGTGATGTGTCCATCAGAGACTGGAAAAATCTGTCCTGCTATTCTACATCCCAGAACACTGTTTAATCTCCTTATAAATGATGGTTATTTTTAATGGTGTAATTACCGGTTTGTTTACTGTCTCCCCACTAGCAGTGAGCTCCTTGAGGACAGGGCCAGATAGCTCATTCTCTTCTTGCCTATGAAAGTGCCCAGGACAGCAACCTGGGCAGAGAGACCCTCAACACACACTTACTGGATTGAAGTGAAATGGCACTTACCACACTGTGTTAGAATCATCTGTTTATATTTCTAGCTCTACCAGCGAACCCCTCATGGGCAGGGACCAAGTCTTGTTGGCCATTTGCTCTTCGTGCCCAGCACAGAACTTGGCACATGACAGGTTAGTAAATGTGGAATGAATGAGTGAGTGAAATGAGTTAAAAAGACTAACATGAAGGCAGGATGAACAAATGATCAAATAAAGGAATTCCAAATAACCTTTCTGAAACAACCAATTGATAGCTGTTACTTTCACTGTTTGAAATAAATATAAGGCTCCTCTCTTGATTCTGTTCACTGGTACCGTTGGAAAAAAAATCATAATGGAGTCGGTCAAGGCTAACCTTTAAAAAAACAATCACCACAGAAATCCAATGACTGGAGTAGCCTCTTGATGAATAGGCAAGACATTGATATCAATTTACATTAATTAGTAAGGCTAAGATACCCTCCTAAAATGTCTGCTTCCTTAACCCTCTAGATTTGTATCAAATATCACCCCTTAGTTTTTCCAAGTTTCATATTTAAAAAAAATTTTTTATTTCCTGTGTAACAACACTAATGTGTGTGTGTGTGTGTGTGAGAGAGAGAGAGAGAGAGAGAGAGAAAAGGGGAAACTACTATTTCTTCTCTACTGTTCACACAGAACTTCACTTCTGTAACCCAGTGTGAGGGGTTTTCCCCACACTGACCAATTCTGTGTTGGGTCCTACAATTCAGTTTAGTTCTGATGCTGTCTATCTGGAGATAGGATCAGAGCCCACCCACAGGTTAGGGTGTGCATCCACAAAACTGTCCCTACCCCACTTTGGATGCCAATTGCAAGTGTAGGCCTCAGGCAATAAACCAAAGGTTCCTACCACCCCCTTCTCAGGTTCAATAACTTACCAGAAAGGCTCACAGAACTCAGGAAAACGGTTGACTTACTAGGTTGCCAGTTTATTATAAAGGATACAACTCAGGAGCAGCCAGATAAAGGCATGCATAGAGCCAGGTGTGGAGGAAGGAGCAAGGAGCATCCATGCCCTCCAGAGGCATGAACCTCTCAGCACCTCTGCATATTCAGCAAACTGTGAGCACCCCGAACCCCACAGTGCAGGGATTTTTATGGAGGCTTTATCATGTGGGCACGATCAATTATTAACTCAGTCTCTAGTCCTTCTCCCCCCCTTCAGGGGCTGGTGGAATGGGGCTGAAAGTTCCAAGTTTCTACTCATGGCTTGGTCTTTCTGGTGCCCAGCCCCCACCTGAAGCTCTCCAGGAGCCCACCAAGAATCTCCTCATTAGAACAACAGATGCTCCTATTGACCGGGAAATTCCAAGGGATTTAGGAGCCCTCTGTCAGAAACTAGGGTCAAAGAACAAATATTAGAAAAGATGTTCTTAGCACTTAGCACCTTTATCACTTAGGAAATTACAAAGGCTTTCAGATCTCTGGCCAGAAGCCAGGAACAAAGACCAAAATTTATATGACTTATTATGTCCCAATATCACAGTGTTTGTTCCATAATATATGTATATTTAAATGCTCATAGTATTAAAAATACAGTAACTACTTAAAATGTCTTCAATATAGTCTTTAGTTTTGGGGTGCCTGGGTGGCTCAGTCGGTGAAGTGGCCAGCTCATGATTTCGGCTCAGGTCATGATCTCAGGGTGGTGGGATCAGGCTCTGTGCTCAGCACAGAGTCTGCTTGTCCCTCTCCCCACCCCCCCCGGCTCAGTTGGTTAAGCATCTGCCTTGGGCTCAGGTCGTGATCCCGGGGTCCTGGAATTGAGCCCTGTGCAGGGCTCCTTGCTCAACAGGGAGCCTGCTTCTCTCTCTCCCTCTGTCCCTCCCCTCGACGTGTTCTCTTTCTCTCCCTCCAAGCCAATTTCCACATGGCCCCAGAGGACTTTCCTAGGAAGACATATGCAGCACTGCATAGGAAAACAGAGTCTCTTACTGGCTAGTGAGACTGTAAATTGGCACAAGCCCACAGATGGGCGATTGGGATATTTATCATTCTCTTTGAGCCGATGGTTCTACCTCCAGGAATTTCTTTTAACAGGTTTGCTCCAAAAATGTGCAAAATGGCGTTATGTACAAGGTTATCAGGGCAGTGTTGCCTATAGCAGCAAAAATATGGGAAATCAGCTACATGTCCATCAGTTGAGGATTATTTAAGTAAATTATGTAATATGCATTCACTGGAATATCATTCCCAAACTATATCTTTAAGTGAAAAAAAAAAAACACAAGGTACAAGTCAACATGTATGGAGCGCCAGCATGTGTGTGAAGAATAATAAGGAAGAGAAGGAACAGATGTATGTGTTTGCTTGCACTTGTATAAAATACTTTGTAAGTAAACATAAGAAACTGGTGATGTGGGTCAACTCTGGGGAGAGTTCTGGTGGCTGATAGATGGGGCAGAGAGGAGATTTTTCTGCATATACCTTTTTGTTGCCTTTGAATTTTTAAACCATGTAAATGTATCATCTATTCAAAATAATAACAATCATAGAAAGAAAACACAGGTTGTGAGACACAAAAATATTGCTGTATGTGCTTGTTACTAAAGAGATAGTAGAAGAATTCACCTCCTGCAGAAAATTGCTTTCAATGCTGGGGGAAAAGCCTTCTAAGGGTCTTCTGGTTGTGCAAAGCCAAAGCCCAGTCTGGAGGGGAAAGGTTAAAACCATCAGATAGTAAAGGATGACCTCTTCACCCGAAGTTCTGGTTCAAAGCAATTCTTTTTTTTTTAAGATTTTATTTATTTATTTGACAGAGAGCGATAGCAAGAGCAGGAACACTAGCAAGGGGAGTGGGAGAGGGAGAAGCAGGCTCCCCACTGAGCAGGGAGACCAATGCGGGGCTCGATCCCAGGACCCTGGGATCGTGACCTGAGCCGAAGGCAGACGCTTAACCGACTGAGCCATGCAGGCACCTCTTAAAGCAATTCTTGACCCAAGAAAACTGGAGTTTGGGGCACTGGGAACTGGGGGAGAGAAAAGGAAAGAAAAAGGTCTAAATAAGAATAAGAAATAAGACCAGACCCTCCATGGCTGAGATGGCTCCCTGTAATGGTGTAAAGTTGAAAGCCTTTATTTAGGGCTAGTGACTCTTGTTTTAGGGGGAGCCAAATCCTGCTCTTGTGTGAGTGTCAGGATGTGAAAGCTCAGACTGGTTTAAAACCAAGACAGCATGTAGCTGACTCCCTTTGTCTACAACTATTTTCTTTCACCTGTTATGCAGCTTCTATGTTGAGTCCTCCCGAACCTTAAGAAGAGGGAAATCTTTTTCTTTTTTGGTCTGTTTGTATGAATTGCTGATGATCCAGGCTCTAGATTTAATAGATCATCAAGTCTTCTGTTAAAAAACTAGAGAACAGGAACTGGAATAGAGAAAGAAGGAAGTACTGTGGAGGAGACCAAAGGGAGAAAGAAAGATTTCTTCTCAAAACTAGGAGATCAGAGGTTTGGAGGAGGGGAAGAAAGTGATGGGGGAGTTTGCCACAAGTTCCCCACTGGCCTGGTTGCGATCTGGGCCAGTTTATCAAAAAGGAGGAAGATCCAAAGCTCAGTTGAGGCAGGTGAATGGAACTAGCAAAGAAGGCTTCAAGGGACGTTGTTCGAACATCAAGGAGCAGGGCGAGAACGGAGGCGTTGTCACAGATTGCTCAGCTGTGACCAGAGAGAGAACCTCCTGTTGCCCACACCAACCTAGCCTACACACATTGTTCCTGTGTGGGCAGCCAACTGAATGGATCACGCTATTCGCATCAGTAACTCACTGGATGCTTGCCCACTCATACCATATGATTTCAGCATGAACCTGCTCCCTTACTCCAGGTGACAGATACCTACATCATGCCCCAGGACAAAATCTATAAGCCCAAAGCAAGGAATGAGACCCTGGACTCAGTGATGGGGTAATAAGAAAGCTCTGGTCATCTGTACTCAGCGGTGGAAGGAGAATAAGAAAAGTGGGAGCTGAACTGAATGAGCTCAAACCCTCCTGAGATGGGACAGTGGGTAACGACACTGTGGGTTGCGCATGGATAGGGGCAATCTGGATAGCAGAGTCTGGCAGATCTGATAATGCCACTCACTAGCCTATAACCTTTTAAGGGCTACTCTCTCCCTCTAGGGTAAATTCCAAATTTCTCAGCCTGCTGTATCAGGATAGGCTAACTTCTGCTGCAGTAACAAATGAATCCCCAAATCCTAATGGCTTCACACAACAAAAGTTTATTTCTTGGTCATGGTACATATCCCGTGAATGTGCTCCACATAGTCATTCAAGAACCTAGACTGATTGAGAAGCCACCATCCTGGACCGCATCACTTGCAACATGTGGCCTCCCCAGTTACTGTGGCAAGGCAGGAAGGCTAAGGGAGAACTTGCTTTAAAAATTTTTTTTTATTTTTTATTTATTTTTATTTTTATTTTTATTTTTTTATTTTTATTTTTTTTTTAAGATTTTATTTATTTATTTGACAGAGAGAGACACAGCGAGAGAGGGAACACAAGCAGGGGGAGTGGGAGAGGGAGAAGCAGGCTTCCCGCTGAGCAGGGAGCCCGATGCGGGGCTCGATCCCAGGACCTTGGGATCCATGACCTGAGCCGAAGGCAGACGCTTAACGACTGAGCCACCCAGGCGCTCTAAAAATTTTTTTTAAAGATATTATTTATTTATTTGACAGAGAGAGAGCACAAGTAGGCAGAGCAGCAGGCAGAGGGAGAGGGAGAAGCAGGCTCCCCGCTGAGCAGGGAGCCCGATGTGGGGCTCAATCCCAGGACCCTGGGATTATGACCCAAGCTGAAGGCAGCCACTTAACCGACTGAGCCACCCAGGCACCCCAGAACTTGCCTTTTAAAAAATACTTTAGCTCAGAACTGCCATGTGTGACTTCCATTTATAGCCCACTGTTGAACCTAGTCATGTGGTTCCCTCCAAGTGCAAGAAGACAGGGAAATGTTGGGGCACCTGGGTGGCTCAGTCAGTTAACCATCTTCCTTCGGCTCAGGTCATGATCCCAGGGTCCTGGGATCGAGCCCATCTTGGACTCCCTGCTCAGCAGGGAGCCTGCTTCTCCCTCTCCCTCTGCCTGCCACTCCCTGGGCTTGTGCTCTCTCTCTCTCTGTCAAATAAATAAATAATGGAAAAAAAAGAAGACAGGGAGATGTGGGGAGGAAATGAATATGTGGTGAGTGATAAATATCTCTGTCATACATAGCATTCAAGACCCTTTGTGATCTATTCTCAGGACCCCCTCCAGTTCATTTCCTGCCACTATCTCTCTTCCCAACTCATAATCCACCTGTGGTCACAGAAATTTTCTCTCATTTCCCCAGGCATGTCTTTGACCATGCACCCCCATACCTTTGCTTATTATGCTGGTTCCTGAACATAAAATGCTCCTTTCGTACCTTCCCCATCTGTCAACATTCTACTTCTCCTTTTCAGCCCAGTTCAAATGCTACCTTCTCCATTCCTGATCCCTCAGGAATACAGCTAATTGACCCTTTTCAGTTCTGCCATATCTATTTTTATATACTTCCCTTAGCACTTAGGGGCTGTGGGACTGACTTCCTGGCATGTTTCACAGTGCCTGGTACATTATGGGTGCTAGAAAAATATTGGTTAAATAAATGCTTTGCGTTTAGAATTTTTCAGACAATTTAATTGTATGTTTTTCTCCACACCCATCCACCCACTCACAATAGGTTGTGAACTCTGGTTGATACAGACTAAACTTAACTTTCTTATATATTTTTTAAAGATTTTATTTATTTCAGAGAGAGAGAGAGCACTAGAGAGAGAGAGCAAGCACGAGTGGCACCCCACAGACTAAACTTAATTTATCTCCACTCCCCCATTGCCTTCCAACACTGGGAAAATTTTCAGCAAATGTTTTGGAGAGAATTGACCAATTTGTCCTATACTTAATTTTGAATAATGAATTAAAAAATAATTGCAAATAGGTGTTTTAAAAATTAGCATCTACTATGTGTATGCTATCCTTCAAATAAAAAGTTTAGTCTAAAAACAAACAGCAGGGGTGCCTGGGTGGCTCAGTCGGTTGAGGGTCTGACTCTTGGTTTCGGCTCAGGTCATGAAGGATCTCATGGTTGTGGGATTGAGCCCTGAGTCAGGCTCTGAGCTCAGTGGAGTAGGCTTCAGATTCTTTCTCCCCCACCCTCCCCCTCTGCCCCTTCCCGTGATCTCTCTCTCTCTCTAAAAGAAATAAATAAAATCTTTAAAAAATAAAAAACAACAGTGATGAGCAAAAAAAAAAGGAAATACTTAGAGAGTAAATTGCACAAAAACAAAGACACTTCCAGAAGTTTCAGTCATTGTAATAGCATCTGTAGACAAAAGTCCTGAAGTTCCTTTGGGGACAGTAACATTGCCTGGAGCTAGCTAAAGCAAAAGGGAACCCAAGGGTAGAAACATGCTGGCCTCAGGATCAGGTGGAATTAGGTACCTTAGTGCTGGGGGACCACACACAGCCCTCTTTACTTCTTTCATCTCTGCTTCTCTTTGAGCATATACTTCATTATTCTCACTCCCTAAAAATCAGCTTTTTCTCCTTCTCAGAAAACAGCCACTTGAACCATCAACCAACAGCTAGCTACCTAGTTGCCAACTCCTTTCCAAAACGCAGCTGCTAGCTTCTTTGGCCCAATTTCAAGACCCTGGAGAAGGGGTCTGATTGGCCCAGTGGGATCATGTGCCCACCTGGCCCAGTAGCGCAGGAGACCAGGGTGGAAAGTTCCCCGGCATTCCCCGGGCTATTTCTCACCCTGACCTTCACGGAGGAACCAGGTACCAGAAGACAGGGCTTGGGAAGAAAAACCCACTGCTGCCTGCCTGAAACCAGGAAAAGGGAGAAGCATTCTTGAGAAATTTGCTTCCCAGAGAGATAACATAATAAATATAAATATATAGTCTGAAAAGAACAAATGAGAAGGACACATGATTTTGGAAGGAACTAAAATGGCAGGAATCACAGACCTGTACCTCTGAAACAAATAATACATTATATGTTAAAAAAAAAAAGAAGGGCGCCTGGGTGGCTCAGTTGGTTAAGGGACTGCCTTCGGCTCAGGTCGTGATCCTGGAGTCCCGGAATTGAGTCCCGCATCGGGCTCCCTGCTCGGCGGGGGTGGGGGTGGGGTGGGGTGTCTGCTTCGTCCTCTGACCCTATCCCCTCTCATGTGTTCTCTCTCTCTCAAATAAATAAATAAAATCTTAAAAAAAAAAAAAGAAGAAGATGGCAGGAAGGGAAGAATGAAGGGAGGGAATCAGAGGGGGAGACGAACCATGAGAGACTATGGACTCTGAGAAACAAACTGAGGGTTCTAGAGGGGAGGGGGGTGGGGGGATGGGTTAGCCTGGTGATGGGTATTAAAGAGGGCACGTATTGCATGGATCACTGGGTGTTATACGCAAACAATGAATCATGGAACGCTACATCAAAAACTAATGATGTAATGTATGGTGATTAACATAACATAATAAAAAAATAAAAATAATAAAATGGCAGGAACCACTTATAGTTACTGTATCTCCCAAATCTCTTGTGAAATAGCTCTCCCGCCCCCAGCTCCGTTGCCTCAGATCTTACCTTATCATCTTTGGTCTGAACTGTTGCAACAGCTTCTTAACTATTCTCAGCGCCTCCAGTCTCACTTCATCCTGATCATCCACCAGACCAGTGCTGCCAAATGATCTTTCTTTAAATGACGTGTGATCCTGTCATTTCCCTGCTTAAAACCCTTCGGTGGCCCCCATCACCTTCCAAACCTCCTAGCACAGCCTTCAAGGCCCTCCTTGGTCTAGCTCCAGCTTCACCTGCTCTCCTTCCCTAGACACCAGGGCTCCTCCCCACCCCTACTCACCAGCTCAGTGCTTTCCTACCTTCTCAAACATTTACGCTCTCTGTTCCCTCTGCCCAAGGTGCCCTTCCCATCTCCATTACTTCTGCCTGCTGATGCTACTTACTATTAATGTCCAGTTAAATATCTTCCCTCCCTCTGTGATGACTCCACATTGTGTCTGTTTTTAGCTCTGGAGACATCTGTCTCCTCCACTCTGTTCTCTCAAAGCACTAACCATGTCTCATTTATCTTCAAATCCCCAGTTCCAAGCCTAGGGCCTGAGTCATAGTAGGAATCAACACATGCTTATAGAAAGATGTAAGGAGAGAGGGAGGGAGAAGGGAAGAGAGGGGCTGGAGGAAGGGAGGGGGGAAGGAAGGATGGATGGAAGGAAAGGAGGGAGGAAGGAGAGAAGGATGAAGGAAGGATTAAGGAAAGACCAAGGACCTTGTTTCTCCTCTATCAACCAACCTGGACAGGTTATGGCACTTCTCTGAGACTCCATTTCCTCCTTTATAAAATAACATCTATCCTACCTAACTCATGGGCTTATTGGAGATCAAATAAAGAAAAGAATGTGGAAGCACTTTAGTTCTATGCAAACATTCATTATTATTAATTGGCTGTTGTATAGTATTTATTCTCCTAACTACCTAAAGACTGCAGTCTTAGTGGACCACCTTTGTTGGTCAGGGTTCCCTTGCAGGGGTAGGAGTCAGGGGGCAGTGAGGTAGATTTGGTTTGTGTTTTATCAGTGACTCATTGCCAGAATTTTGTGAATCAAGTGGTGCTGACATTGTGATTCGTTAGGATCACAATGTAACAAGTGAGTTAATTTGATAACATTATTCTATTTGGGATCCCTTTTGTACTTATTAAATCTTGGGTCCTGATTTTATTGAAAAACAAGGAATATCCACAACCACTGACCATTACTAATGATTTAAATCAAATCAAAAAATCTCTACTTACTTCTCACTCAAGGTTCTGGGTCAGTTTAATTGGAAAGTGGCTTGAGCGAGATGCTGCAATGGGAGATGAGGAAAAACTGCTTCAGTTTGCAACTACTTATCGATGGGAATCAGGATTTTCTCAATACTGTGCAACCAGAATAGAAGGCAGAAGGAAATCAGAAGCTGCACAGATGGAAGGCTCCAGCTGTCATGCTACAGTTGTCTAGTAGACCAGGTGGGGCCTGTTTAGGCCCGATGGTGTGGTAGGAAATAGAACAATGTGGGACAAATGTTGGATGGTGGTGTGGCAAGGGTTCTCTTAGGTGGGACTAAATGGGTACTTGAGGGCAGGCACAGCCGCCCCCGCCCCCACTCAGGGTCATGGCCTGAGCACCTCTGGCCTGGCTGGTTCCTAACTCCTTGGGGACTATACTGACCACTGAACTTGAGCTTGCCTCTGTGAGGACCCAGGAGCAGCAGAGAGCCAAGTCTCCTCACTTGTATCCTTGTCCTATGCTTGTCTTCTGCATTGCTCCTTTACTTTAGTCAACCAAAGTAAAGCCTGTCCAAGTCATCATTCTCACCGATCTCTGTACTCACTCTAAACCTCCTGATCTGGCCTGACTCAACTAGATATCTTTCGTCTGTCTGCCCAGTTGCTTCCCACCCCCGCATCTCTGGGAATTGTTCTTGCCACCCCCTCCATTCACACAAACACCACAGAAACCACAGGATCGGCCATTTTGCACACACCTTGGACCCTGGCCATGACTGACCTTGAATTAGGCCTGTCCTCTTGGATAGGACAAGCTCAGCTTCTGGGACCAGTCAATGCCTTCCTCCAGAATTTTTGGAACAGGGTCCAGGGGGAGGGGGGAGAATCAGCCTCTATCTGGATAACTGAACTTGGATGTATAAAACCAGAAACTACAAATGTGCATATGTTCTATGGTGTTGATTGGAAAATGAAGAAAGCTGGTCTGCAATGAGATAGAGCAGTGAGATTCGAGATGGAGAAAGAATACTGCCAGACTTTACATTTTGAACTATGTTTCTCAGTGGCATTTCTGTACTAGAATTCCATGAGATTGCCCTGAATGCCCAAAATAAATCTCCAAATCTTGCCTAAGCTAAGCCAAGGTTTCTGTTAGTTGCAGACAAAGAAGTCTCATGTATATACATTGAGAAATTCCAATTTCAGTTTTTATCCATCAAAAACGACTTCATTTTCTCACTAACTAGCTTTATAATTAGCCAGTTTAACAAATTTGAATTTATGCAAATGAAATATCTATCAATTTGGATGCTTCTGACTTCAGGCTTGCATGCTTATGGTCACAAGGTGGCCCTTTTTCAGTATGAAAAAATTTTTTTAAACCACTTAAAAATAGAAAGAGTAGTATAATGACTCCAACCTATTCATCACCCAGCTCTCACAGCTATCACTACATAGTCATCCTGAATCATCTACACATTCACATGCCTTTCCCCTCCCCTCAGATTACCTTGAGGCAAGTCCTAGACATGGCATTATTTCTTCTGTAAATATTTCAGCATATATCTCTAAAAGATACAAATTCTTTTTTAAAACGTAGTCTCCACAATATCATGATCACAGCTGAAAATATTGACAATCATTTCCTAGTGCCATCAAATCTGCAAAAGGGTCCCCTTTCCCTGATTGTCTTAAAAATGTGTTATTTTGCTAACTTATATTCATTTTAGTGATTATAGCAAGGAAATATATATTACTTTCTAAAGATAAAAGGTATAACATATTCATACTGATAGTTCCAAGTGAAATGGAGAACTATGGTTTTCACTCAACCTCACCAATCCTAATCCGTATTTCTATGTCAAGTATCTCAGTTCTCAAGGACACCAATATAACTACTTATTTTTAATCCCATAACATGTACGTCTTTCCATCTTTGGATATATACCTTTAGGGATACAGAGTGAAATGACAGTGATTTAAAGTCACTCAAAGTCATTCTGTGTGGTTATGTCATCCACTGAATGCACAAGTAGGATCACTTTTATTTCATTTTACTTTCAATTTCTAAGGATTTTTTAAATTTAATTTTGTTGTAATTATATAAAATACTTGCATGGCTCCCAAGTTAGATCTACAAAACAAGGTATATTTATTTTAAAGTCTGGATTCTACTTTATCCTTTCCTCTCTAATCACTCTCTCTGCTATAATAGTGTTGTATTAAATTTTTATAGCTTCTTCTTTTATTTGTAGTTAAATGATTACATACTCTATACATGATTTTCTTACATTTCTCTTTTTACTTAAAAATATATCCTGGACATCACACGATAGTCATAGAGAATTTTCTTATTCCTTGGTACAGCTCCATAATACTCCATTTGGGGGATTGTACCATAGTTTATTCAATTAGTCTTCTTTTCTTTCTTTTTTTTTAAGATTTTTTTTAGTTCTTAAGTAACCTCTACACCCAACATGGGGCTCAAACTAACAACCCTGACATCAAGACTCGCATGTTCCTCCAACTGAGCCAGCTGGGTGCCCTCAATTAGTCTTCTATTGATGGGCATTTGGATTGTTTCCAGTCTCTTGCAATTACAAACAGAGCTGCATGGATAGCCTTGTATGAACATCTTTTTGCATTTTTGCCAGGGCATCTCTGTGATAGATTTCTAGAAGTGGGATTGCTATATCACTGCACACCTGTCAGAATGACTAAAATTAAGAGAGAAAAAATGCAATACTGAATACTGATGAGGATGTGAAGCAACTAGAACTTTCCTACATTACTAATAGGGAGTACAAAATGGTACAGCCACTTTGAAAAATAGTTTGGCAGTCCCTTATGAAGTTTAATATATATATATATATATAATATGACCTAGCAATTCCCTTCTTATATATTTACTCAAGAGAAATGAAAACTTATATTCACACAAAACTTGTCAGTACCTGAACTTTTATAGAGGCTTTATTCATAATTGCCAAAGACTGGAAACAACTCAAGTGTCTTTCACCTGATGGGTAAATTGGGATACATCTCTACATTCAAATGCCACCCAGCAATAAAAGGAACAGACTACTGGTCCACCACAACGTTGATGAATTTCAAATGCATTATTTTAAGAGAAAGAAGCCAGATTTAAAAAGCTACAAATTCCATGATTCCATTTATGTGACATTCTCTAAAAGGCAATACTAGAGGGACAGAGAATAGATCAGTGACTGCCAGGGGCTGAGGCGAGGGGATGGTTTGACCACTACGGGGCACCACAAAGGAATTTCTGAGGTTGACGGAACTGCTGTACATCTTGTCTGGGGTAGTAATTACACAACTATAGGTGTCTGACAAAACTCATAGAATTGTACACTATAAAGAGTTAACTTTATATGTAAATTATACCTCAGTAAACCTGAGGTGAAAAAAAAAATAAATGTACAGGTAATTTTGCTAATTAGTGCCAAAATCCCCTCTGTGGTAGAATGACTAATGGCTCCCACACATATTCAGGTCCTAATTCCAGTAATCTGTGGATGTTACCTTATAAAGCAAACAGGATTTTGCAGACATATTAAGTTAAGAATCTTGAGATAAAGAGAGTATCCTGGCTTATGCAGGTAAACCCTAAATGCAATCATAAGTGTCCTTATAAAAGACAGGCAGAGGGAGGTTTTACCAGGGAGGCGGCCACGTGAAGACAGAGCAGAGAGAGATTTGCTAGATTGCTGGCCTTGAAGATGGAGGAAGGAATTCAAGAAGATGCCAAGGAATTCAAGGAATGAAACTCTGGAAGGTGGAAAAGACACGGAAACGGAATCTCCTCTGGACCCTCCAGAAGGAGCAGAGCCCTGCTAACACCTTGGTTTCAGCCCAGTGAGATTTCTGACCCCCAGAACTTTAAGAGGATAATCTGTGTTGTTATAAATCACCAAGTTTGTGGTAACTTGTTACTATGACAACTGAAGGCTAATACCCTCCATAGTGATTACACCGTTTCTGTAGCCCCACCAAAAGTGTAGGGGCGTCCTTTATTTAAGAATGAGGGAAATTTCCCCAGAAGCCCCAGAGTATCTCATTGGCCAGAATTGTGTCACATAGTCATTCCTAAACCAATCACTGGCAAGAATGATCAAACTTCCTCCTACCCCTTGGCCTGAGGCTGCCGCGTTCTCTCCCGAGCCACACAGTTGCCTAATTCTGACCAATATCAGGGTTCTGCCCTCAAGGGAGGAGAGGGCTATAGCTTTGGGTTGGCCACCAAAGGTACGTACCTCAAAAATTATTTGCAGAAGGGCACCTGGCTGGCTCAGTCAGTAGTGAATGCAACTCTTGATCTCAGGGTTGTGAGTTCCAGCCTAATGTTGGGTGTAGAGATTACTTAAAAATAAAATCTTAAAAATTTTTTTTTGCAGAAAAAGAAAATCCCTCAGTTCAATATACATTTTACAAGAATTTATTTTTTTTAAAGATTTTATTTATTTATTTATTTATTTATTTATTTATTTATTTATTTGAGAGAGAGCGTGGTCACACACAAGGCGGAGAGGGGCCGAGGGGGAGAGAGAGAGAATCTTGAGCAGAATCCACACGGAGCATGAGCCCAGTGCAGGGCTTGATCCCATGACCCTGAGAGCACAACCTGAGCTGAAACCAAGAGTCAGATGTTTAACCAACTGAGCCACCCAGGCACCCCCATTTTATAAGAATTTAAAAATCTAGTTGGGGGAAAAAAAAATCTAGTTGGGGTAGACTCTCTGAGGGGCCATTAACTGCACCTGATGCCCTGGCCCAACCAGGTTTTCCTCTGTCTGACTCCGTATGGCTTTGCCTTTTTTTCAGAGGAGACAGGGCCCAGCTGAACTCTGGTTGTGAGTCATCAAGGTTATATAAGGCCCTGTGAACACAGCCTGTCTTCCAGACAAATGTCCCACTTGCAATACTAACTCAAGTCCTATTAAGGGAATCTTCTGTTTTCTTCCTGTTTTAGCTTTTCTCTGACATAGTATCCTAGACTTTCGGAGCTGCAAATGCCCTTCGAGGTAGTAGCAGTAGTAGTCGTAATAACGATAATAATAATTGTAATTACAACAGCTACTGGTTATCAAGCATTTATTATATTTCAGGCACTTTGTATTTATTATCACATTTAATCCTCAAGTCTTCTTGGTGAAATAGATATTATCATCCCCATCTGATAGATTGTGAAACCCAGGAAGAGAAAGGGTGAGTTATCCAAGGCTAATGCTGGCACCATTCAAACTGAGATCTGTAGACTCCAAAGTTTTTTCTATTAAACCCACAAAGCCCAAAACCTTCCATTCTACAGATGGGAAATGAATACTCAGGGTGGAGGGGTGGAGAAGAAGGGGGCACCGGGAGGCATAAGCATCTTGTTCAGTTAACATGACCCAGGCTCACATTCTTTTCTTGCCCGCCACAGGAACCAGTATTTACAAATCATCATGTCACTGAGTTTAATAAGAGAAAAGGTGTTTGGTTTTTTTTCTAAATGAGAGCAATTGTGATTATTGCATTTACCAAACATCATTAGGGGGTAAAAAAATTTAAAAATCACAATTATAACATGAAGAGTGCCTTACAGTTTATAAAACACAAATACTTTGTCTCACGTGATCCTTGCTACAGGTGTGGAGGAGGAAAATATGATTATTCCACTTCACAGATGAGGAAACTAAGACCCCCAAAGGTTATATTACTTGCTTAAAGTCTCAGAGATCATTCAGTGGCAAAGCCAGAATCAAAATTTGGGGCCTGTTCCTTGGGAGGGAGCTTGTTGGCAATGAGGGCCTGACATTTTCCTATGAATTTTAGACTCTTATTTTCAAGTATAAAAAACTTAATTAAGATTTTGATTGGCTGACGTGATTTTTTTTTTTTTTTAGCTGAGATTTTTACACTGCATAAATCAACTTGGTGAGAAATGACATCTTTAAAATCTCAAGTCTTCTCGTCTTTCATTTTTTATGCCTCCAAGTAGAATCTAACGTTTGGGGTTTTTTTTTTCTTAATAGAGACCCTTTGCACTTTTGCTGAGTTTTTCCTTTACAAACTGCCTTGGTAGCTAATTTGAATAACATCTTCAGTTCTGTTATGCTTTTTTTCTAATTGATTTTTATTACATGATTTTTATTTCCATTTAGTAACTTGATACTTGGTTGGACATTCTGTTTATAAGAGCTTTTCTTGATCTTCAGTTCTGAGGATAGAATTATTCCATCTGCAAATTATTAAAAAAAAAAAACCAAAAAATCCAAAACCTGTTCTCCTGATTCCACCATGAGTGCTCCTTTTACCACATGACACTGCATTTTTCCATAGCTCTGCATTTTCCAGATGACTAAATGGCTCCTTTAAGTGCCAAAATATTTAGAAATATAAATGTCTGAGCTGAAAAATCTTTCTCAAATGAATTACAATATGTAGCAAACAGCTGTGGTTTTGCCTGCACAATGCATCCTTCCCCCCATTTTTTAGAAGCTACACCTCTCTTTCTTTTGGGGAACTGTTCCTTCTGCAATCCATGAGGTCCTGGCAAGATTGTCCATCATGTGATCTGATTCACGTGTCCCTAAAGAGGCCCTGGTTCCACCACAGGCTGACCCAACTGACTCATCTAAGAATTGGTATCTTGAGAGAGGGACACCTGGCCAGAAGGCCATTGGAGCGGAGTCATCGAGAAGGCAGGCCCTAAAGAGATGTCCATGAGTTTTTCCCTGGAGCTGCCCAGATTTCCCTCCTTCCCAAAGCCTGTTTGTTCAAGTTCTCCTTTGGTTCCAGGAGCTACCCAGTATCCTTCCAGTACATTCTCTTTGTTTGCTTAGACTTGCTTCTGTTACAAATGATACAGATATCGGTGCCCAAGAATTGGCTATAGACAATTCATTCTGTTGTGGGTTGAACTGTGCCCCCGACCCCAGGACCACAAGAAAGAAAGGAAAGAAAGAAAGAAGAAAGAAAGAAAGAAAGAAAGAAAGAAAGAAAGAAAGAAAGAAAGAAAGAAAGAAAGAAAGAAAGAAAGAAAGAAAGAAGAAAGAAAGAAGAAAGAAAGAAAGAAAGAAAGAAAGAAAGAAAGAAAGAAAGAAAGAAAGAAAGAAAGAAAGAAAGAAAGAAATGTTGAAGTCCTAACCCTAGTGTCTCTAAATGTGATCTTATTTGGAAATAGGGTCTCTACAGAGGCATTCAAGTTAAAACAAGGTCAGAGGGTAGGCCCTAATCCCATACAGCTGGTGTTCCTAAAAAGAGAAGATTAGGGCACAGAGACAGGCACATATAAAAGGAAGACACTATGAAGACACACAGGGAGCAGGTCATATCAAGACAGAGAATTGGAGTGATGTATCTATAAGACAAAAAAATCCTGGAAGCTAGGAAAGAGACATAAAGAATAGCTCTTTCCTAGCACCTTTAGAGGGAGTCCGTGGCCCTGCAGACAGAGTTCTGGCCTCCAGAACTTGAGACGATACATTTCTCAAGTTTGTGGTACTTCATTCTGGCAGGCCTAGAAAACTAATCCTGACCCTCAAGGAAATATGGACTATTGTGAATGATGTATGGCAGATTGCTAGCTGTTCACCAAAACCTTTCTCCCCTTTTTTGCCTACAAGGAGCCTCGTAGCCAGGCACGTGACTGCCCCACTAGATCATCTTTGCCAGCTTCCCTTGTGGTCAGGGTGGCCTTGTATCTGACTTCTCCCCAGTGGAACATAACTGACAGTGATGTGTGCCATTGCTGGGTCTGAGCTCTAAGATATCCAGCAAGACTCCTCCACTCTAGTTTTTTTTTTTTTAAGATTTTATTTATTTATTTATTTATTTATTTATTTGAGAGAGAGGGCAGGAGCAGAGCAGGAGGAAAATGGAGGGGGAAAGAATCTCAGGCAGATTCTTGAGCTGAGCTCAGAGCCTGACCTGGGGCTCCATCTCACGACCCTGAGATCGTGACCTGAGCTGAAACCAAGAGTTGGATGCTTAACCAGTTGAGCCACCCAGGCGGCCCAAGATTCTCCCACTCTTGTCTCCTTTCTCGCCAATGAGAACCCAGATGCAAGGGCTTCATCTGTGCAGAAGAAAACCCTGCCAATGCCATGGAAGAATACATGGCAGAGGAGGAAGACTCCCAGTTGGTCTGGACCACTCACTTCAAGGGGAAATAGGCCACTCTACTTTGTCTTTTTATTAGGAGCTTAGCTTCACCTCTAATGGACCCATGGTTATTGAGCTGAGACGAGATGCAAGGCAGTATTCCAGAACAGGAACTAGTAGTAGCTCATAGAACAGTGACCAAGAAAATAATCTCCTTTGGTCTCTTGGGGCCTTTTTTTTTTTTTTTGTGAGTCCATTTATATAAAATATCCAGATTTTTTTCTCTTGGGACTTTTTACAAGCTGCAGCCAAACTCTCAGCAACCTAAAAGGGAGATGCAAGATACTAAAACCAGCAGGGTGGCTGCTTCCAGCATTTGGTATCTTCAACTGAGAAAATGACAAGCTCAAGTCTTGCGATATATGCTACAAGGCACAGACTGACATTCAGAGCTTTTCTGCGGCCAAGTGAAAAATCTTTCATCGGAGCCATGGGCTTAAGACAGCTGGAAGCCAAACTCAGATTCAAGGAGTTGCTGAATGTCAATGTCAGCTTATCACGTGGTTTTGCCAGGTTGCTTTTATGAAAAGATGCAGTTATCTGGAGGTCTCAGAGGACCTGGAGAATCTGAACCCACAAACTGTCTTCTGTCTGCAGTCGTTCCTATGTTCCCCCCTCTCCTGGAGAAGGAAGCTAACACTTTGCCTCATGCCCGACGTCTGCCTATTGCTCAGCCGGTAACTAACTCCATCTGGAGCAAGTGAATTGTTCTCACAGGAATATTTTACATTTATTTTTTATTTGGGTTTTCTTTCCCAGTACTTTTTGCTTCTGCCAGCGCCAGAGCCCATGGGCTTATGGAAAGCTTTTTACCCAGTCATGGTATGACACTGCCTCTTATTAAGGAATTCACTTCACAGAAAAAGTGGGAATGGCCTAATGCCCACAGGATTCACTGTCTGCCTAATGGATCCTGCCCATGACTCAGGCATAGCTGGCCTTAAACAACAGTAGGATGGCTCACAGGATCCACTGGCAGATAATTGCTTGTCTATCTGTGGAAGTTATCCATGCTCTGAGTCAGTATCCCATATGTGATGCTGTTTCCCTGTGTCTCTCTCTTTCCAGGACACAGAGGTGGGCGGGTACTGTTAATAGTCTCCCAGTAGCCTTTCCTATCTAATGTAGTAGAATTAATACCTGGCTGCATGATGACCCAGAGTTAAGATATCTGCCAGCCTTTTTGATCACTTTCCCTCCCCACTTTCCAGCTCTCAGCTGAATTGACTGGAAGTCTGACACCCATTGAAGTTACTGGGCTTGGGTTTTGGGTCTCCTCCTCCTCCTCCTCCCTCTTTAAAATAGGGTCCTAAATACATCAAAATAAAAATCTTCTGCATAGTGAAGGAAACAGTCAACAAAACTAAAAGAATGGGAGGAGATATTTACAAATGACATATCCAATAAAGGATTAGTAGCCATAATATATAAAGAATTTATCCAACTCAGTATCAAAAAACCCAAATAATCCAATTAACAAATGGGCAGAAGACACGAACAGACACTTCTCCAAAGAAGACATACAGATGGCCAACAGATACATGAAAAAATGCTCAATAGCACTGATCATCAGGGAAATGCAAATTAAAACTACAATGAGATAACACCTCACACCTGTCAGAATGGCTAAAATAAAAAACACAAGAAACAACAAGTGTTGGTGAGGATGTAGAGAAAAAGGGACCCTCTTGCACTGTTGGTGGGAGTGCAAACTGGTGCAGCCACTCTGGAAAACAGTATGGAGGGTCCTCAAAAAATTAAAAATAGAACTATCCTACAATCCAGCAATTGCAGTATGGGTTATTTACCCAAAGAATACAAAAGCACTAATTCGAAAGGATATATGCACCTCTATGTTTACTGCAGCATTATTTATAATAGCCAAACTATAGAAGCAGCCCAAGTGTCCATCAACAGATGAATGGATAAAGAAGATGTGGTATATATATGTATATATATATGTATGTATATATGTATATATATGTATACATGTATACATGTAAATATATACAATGGAATATTATTTGGCCGTAAAAAAGAATGAAGTCTTGCCATTTGCAACAATATGGATGGAACTAGAGAGTATAATGCTAAGTGAAATAAGTCAGTCAGAGAAAGACAAATACCATGATTTCACTCATGTGTGGAATTTAAGAAACTAAACAAAGAAAGGGGAAAGAAGAGAGAGAGAGACAAACCGAGAAATAGACACTTAGCTATAGAGAACAAACTGATGGTTGCCAGAGGGAAGGTGGATGGGGGATGGGCAAAATATGGGAAGGGCATGAAGAGGACACTTCTCATGATGAGCCCTGACTCATGTATAGAATTGTTGAATCACTACACTGGACACCTGAAATTAATATAACACTGTATGTTAACTACATTGGAATTAAAATAAAAAAAACTTAATAAAAATTTGAAAAATAATAAAAATAAAATAAAATAAACAAACAAAAAAGAAATAGTGTCCCAGGTAAACTACAGTTTCAAAGAGCTTTTCTTATTAGCGTTCTCAGTTGAGGTATTTGTTTCTGGGCTGGCTTAGATCTCGGCTACCTTCACCTAGTTACTGTTTGAAGTGTAGGAGTCTTTGGTAGATAATGTCAGCCTAAGACTCTCACAAATTATCTTGAGGATAGAAAAAAAGGGAAAAAAAATACCAAAAGCCTCCTGCTCTCCTCCCAATGACGTTTTCCATGGAAGGAATGTTATTATGCTGCTGATCATATTCTTTTCCCTTTATAGGGTCCCGCAGCTTTGCAGAATACTGTCATATTCTCACTTGCTCTTCCAAAACCTATGACCTAAAGGAAAGAGGGCAGGCCTGAAGGTCTGGGAGAGCTGGATAGAATCCCTGCTTTGCTGCTCAGTGGCTCTGAACTGCCAATTAATCATGTGTTAAAGGAGGGGTACAACAACATTTACCCCTTGCTTTTAACGTTGGGATTGTGATTACAAATGGTAAGTGCTCACGAAATCTGGTGAGTGATGCTGTGAAGTTTGCAGGGGAGGAATTATGAGCCCTGATTTACAAGTGAGGAAAATGAAATACACCAATGAGGCAAGAGTTGTCCAAGGTACAGAGATGGAGTAGGATCTTCAAAATCCAAATCCAGATCCAAATCCATTGTTTTTTCTTTTTTTAAAAAAGATTTTATTTATTTATTTGAGAGAGAGAATGAGAGACAGAGAGCATGAGAGGGAAGAGGGTCAGAGGGAGAAGCAGACCCCCCGCTGAGCAGGGAGCCCGATGCGGGACTTGATCCCCGGACTCCAGGATCATGACCTGAGCCAAAGGCAGTCGCTTAACCGACTGAGCCACCCAGGCGCCCCTCCATTGTTTTTTCTATCACCTCAATCTACTGAATAACAGAATTTTCTCAGCTTTTAATAATAATAACAGCATTGTTGGTGAAGCTAGCTTTCATTTATTTAACTTTTAAGATGTGTCAGACACTAGACTAAGCAGTTTATATGAATGAACCCATTTTACAGATGGAGGAGTCTGGGATTCAACAAGGTGAAGGAACTTGCCCAAAGACAAACACAAGGGCAGAATCTGCCTGGGTCTTAAAAGAAAACTTGGTTCTTTCTGACTCCAAAACCTATTCTCTTATCCCCCAAATTATAACTTCCTCAATAAATAAAATACCCTCGGAATGTGTTGCTAAGTGTCTAAGTTCAAAGGTATAATGCAAATGTTTTCATCTTATTAGGAAAGCTCTGTGTGCAGTCAGCTAAAGATTTATCTGGCTTTGGGATCATCTACATGTCCTGATAAGGTCTTTTCTGCATTATAGGAATCGCTGGCCTATCAGGTTAATACTGTCCTAGGAATTTGGAATTGAAAGTCCTCAGCTTGATTAGGATCTCACATAAACTGTAAGGTGGCAAGCCACTTCATCTCTCTGGGCCTCCTTTTTCTCCTATTTAAAATAAGGGTAAAATCAAACCTAGAATATCTTCTTGTGACAGAAAGCAAAGAAGTGCTAAAAGTTACTGGAGACCCATCACAGCACACAGGAACTGGCTCAAAGCAGTTCCCACTGGTCAGATCTGGGACAATTTGAACATCAAAATGAAAAATGGTGATAAAGGATTGCTACACATTAAATAAAAAAGTAATCCATGAGTGTATAACGACACTCTAATAAAAAAAAAAAGGAAAAACAAAAGAAGCTCTCTCCATGTGAATGGAGAGAGTTCTACTATATCGAAGACTGTCAGCTAATAAGTGTAAAAGAAATTAGAAAATCATCATTTTGCAATCACCATAGCAATAATTGATTCAGGTAAGATCATTCATGGATGTGAAAACCATTGGTGAAAAATTGTTGGGGAACAGAATAGTCACATAGTCTTAAAGTATCTCCCCAGAAATCACTTATTAATTACAAAAAGAAAATGTACCTTTACAATGAAGACCATCTGGTGGACACCACCGTAACCAAGTTGTGTAAGAAAAACTCAGCTCAGTCCCGTGTGTCCCCTTTATGACTCACACAGAACACTTCACTTCTTACATTTCTGGTCACCAAATGGGGGGGGGTTGGTTCACACCAGAAATTCTCTGTACCACCAGTTGGATATCCTAAAATTTAACTCAATTCTAACATTATCTTCCTGGAGATAGCATCAGATCCCATAGGTTAAGGGCTCAGTCCACAAGACTGTTCCCACCCTACTTCAGATGCCAATCGCAAGTAGTTGGTCCCTAGGCTACCCACCATTTCTGTGCAATTTGGCTACAAATTGGAGGTCCCCATGGCCCCATCCTCAGGTTCAAATAATTTGCTAGAGTTCTCAAAGAAATCAAGGAAACATTGACACTGACCAGTTTATGAAAGGCTATGATAAAGGATACAGATAAACAGCCAGATGGAGATACATAGGGTGAACTCTGGGAGGGTCCTGAGCACAGGAGCTTCTGTTGCTGTGGAGTTGGGGTACGTCATCCTCCATGTGTGGATGTGTTTGCCAACCTGGAAGCACACAGAACCCCATACTTTGGGGATTTTTATGGAGGCTTCATTACACAGGCATGATTGAACATTAATTTCATCTTCAACCCCTCTCTCTTCTGGAGAGGATGAGAGGCAGGGCTGAAAGCTCCACACTTCTAGTCAAGGCTTTGTCTTTCAGGTAACCAGCCCTCACCCAAGAGCCAACCAGGAGCCCACCCAAAGTTGCATCATTAGAACAAAAGACACTCCTATCACCCCAGGAAATCATAAGAGTTTCAGAAGCTCTGTGTCAGGACCCGGGGTGAAAGACAAGATATTCGAACAAAAAATGATGCTAGTGGTCCTATCACTTAGGAAATTACAAAGGGTTCAGGTGCTCTGTGCCAGGAATGAAGGGCAGAGACCTATTATCTCACATGAGTGACCAAATTTAGCATCACCTACAACGGCACACACTGACAACATGTACCTTCTGATGGGATGCGCTAGAAAAAACATGGCATCATCTGAATAGCATTTTTGCCCAGAGATGTATAACCTGATCAAATAACAAGGAGACACTAGAGAAGCCCAAATTGTGGGATGTTTTATAAAACAACTGTCCTAGACTCCAAAAATGCCAATGACATGAAAGACCAAAAAAAAAAAAAAAAAAAAGTGGGAAAAATTGTTCCAGGTTAATGGAAACTAAAGAGACATGACAATTTTACTTTTATTTTTTTTAAAGATTTTATTTATTTATTTGACAGAGAGACACACAGAGAGAGGGGGAACACAAGCAGGGGGAGTGGGAGAGGGAGAAGCAGGCTTCCCGCAGGGCAGGGAGCCCGATGAGGGGCTCGATCCCAGGACCCTGGGATCATGACCTGAGCCGAAGGCAAACGCTTATGGAATGAGCCACCCAGGTGCCCCAAGACATGACAATTTTAAATGTTTTCTATGCTTCGGAAGAAAACTAAGAAGCTATAAAGGACATAATCAGGCCAACTGGAGAAATTCGAACATGGACCATTCTTAGGTATTAGTTTATCAAATTTGTATTTATTGAGTGTGATGATGACATCACAATTATGTAGAGAAGTGTTTTTATTTTTAGGAGACACATGCTAAAGATTTCAGGCGTGAAGAGTTATCATATCAGCAACTTTTATTTTATTTATTTATTTTTATTTATTTATTTATTTTTAAAGATTTTATTTATTTATTTGAGAGAGAGAGACTGAGAGAGAGAGCACATGAGAGGGGGGAGGGTTGGGAGGGTCAGAGGGAGAAGCAGACTCCCTGCCGAGCAGGGAGCCCGATGCGGGACTCGATCCAGGGACTCCAGGATCATGACCTGAGCCGAAGGCAGTCGCTTAACCAACTGAGCCACCCAGGCGCCCGTATCAGCAACTTTTAAATGGTTCAGAGGATAAATGTGTATGTGTGTGTACGTGCATACATGCACACAGAGCTACAACAACTATGGCAAAATTAGTGGACCTATATGAGAGGTGTGTGGTGTTTATTGTACAGTTCTTCCAACTTTTCTGTTTATCTGAATTTCTTTTTATTTTATTTTATTTTATTATGTTAGTCACCATACAATGTATCATTAGTTTTTGATATAGTGATCCACGATTCATTGTTTTTGTATAACACCCAGTGCTCCATCCAGTATGTGCCCTCCTTAATACCCATCACCGGGCTAACTCATCCACCTACGCTGCTCCCCCGTAAAACCCTCAGTTTGTTTCTCAGAATCCATAGTCTCTCATGGTTTGTCTCTCGCTCCGATTCCCCCCCGCCTTCATTTTTCCCTTCCTTCGCCTAATGTCCTCCATGTTATTCCTTATGTTCCACAAACAAGTGAAACCATATGATAATTGACTTTCTCTGCTTGACTTATTTCACTTGGCATAATCTCTTCCAGTCCCATCCATGTTGATGTAAAAGTTGGGTATTCATCTTTTCTGAAGGCTGAGTAATATTCCATTGTATATATGGACCACATCTTCTTTATCCATTCATCTGTTGAAGGGCATCTCAGCTCTTTCCACGGTTTGGCTATTATGGACATTGCTGCTATGAACATTGGGGTGCATATGGCCCTTCTTTTCACTACATCTGTGTCTTCAATGCCATCCCGATCAAAATTCCAATGACATTTTTCAAAGTGTTGGAACAAACAATCCTAAAATTTGTATGGAATCAGAAAAGACCCCGAATCGCCAAGGAAATGTTGAAAAAGAAAAACAAAGCTGGGGGCATCACGTTGCCAGATTTCAGCTATATTACAAAGCAGTGACCACCAAGACAGCATGGTACTGGCACAAAAACAGACATATAGACCAATGGAATAGAATAGAGAGCCCAGAAATGGACCCTCAACTCTATGGTCAAATAATCTTCGACAAAGTAGGAAAAAATATGCAATGGAAAAAAGACAGTCTCTTCAATAAATGGTGCTGGGAAAATTGGACAGCTATATACAGAAGAATGAAACTCGACCATTCTCTAATACCATACACAAAGATAAACTCAAAATGGATGAAAGACCTCAATGTGAGACAGGAATCCATCAAAATCCTAGAGGAGAACATAGGCAGTAACCTCTTTGACATCGCCCACAGCAACTTCTTTCAAGATACATCTCCAAAGGCTAGTGAAACAAAAGCAAAAATAAACTTTTGGGACTTCATCAAGATAAAAAGCTTCTGCACAGCAAAGGACACAGTCAACAAAACAGGGAGGCAACCCACAGAATGGGAGAAGATATTTGCAAATGACACTACAGATAAAGGGCTGGTATCCAAGGTCTATAAAGAACTTTTCAAACTCAACACCCAAAAAACAAATAATCAAGTCAAAAAATGGGCAGAAGACATGAACAGACACTTCTCCAAAGAAGACATACAAATGGCTAACAGACACATGAAAAAATGTTCATCATCATTAGCCATCAGGGAAATTCAAATCAAAACCACATTGAGATACCACCTTACACCAGTTAGAATGGCAAAAATTGACAAGGCAAGAAACAACAAATGTTGGAGAGGCTGTGGAGAAAGGGGAACCCTCTTACACTGTTGGTGGGAATGCAAGTTGGTACAGCCACTCTGGAAAACAGTGTGGAGGTGCCTCAAAAAATTAAAAATAGAGCTACCCTATGACCCAGCAATTGCACTACTGGGTGTTTATCTGAATTTCTTAAAATATAAAGCTGAGGGGAAAATGGAGGCAAAATAATGACAGTCTCTAAAAAGCAATTTAATGAGGTAATATCAGTAATGAGTCTGGCACACAGTAGATGCTCAATAAAACACTATTGGGGGTTAATATTTACCTAAGATCAAATGACTAAACCTTTGCAAAGCATCATTTATTATTCATCCAACAAACATAACACTCAACAGCACTTTATATGTGCAAGGGCTGTCCTAGGAGCTGGGGACAGAGGGAAGAAAAAGACACATTCTCTTCTGATGGGGAGCTTAAAAGACAGTGGAGGAAGACGTAAGAACAGGTGACTACAACACAGATAAATGCCAGAGAGGAAAAGTGAGGCTTGGTAAAAGAGTGACTGATTGCTTCAGGTTAAGACCAAGTACTTGGTACCAGCTGTCGACTTCCTGGTTGCAGTGGTACAGTAGCCAACATGTTGCAACTGAATTTCTGGGTGTACCAACCATCCTCCAGACGGGCCAGCTTACCTAAGTACTGAGCTCCTGGCCATAGAATGTCCAGACCGACACTGGGATGAACTTCTGTCTGGGATGTGAGAATCGGAATTCTCAAGCTGGGAATGCCCTGCCCAGGCTCTAGTCACACTGGCCTTCCTTTGGTTTCTCCAGGTAACCCTGGTCCACCTTCCGCAGCTCCAACCAATCTACTTCCCCCGTCCCTCAGATCCCTTCCTCAGAAGCCTTTCCTGAACATTCCCAAGGCTCCTGCTGCACTCTGGGTTGCTTTTCTTCAGTGCTCTGCTTCAGCCATAAAGAATTCATTTTTGCAAAATTATCTGGTCCATGTCCAATGTCATCATTAGACTATAAACTCCAAGAGGACAGAAACTGCTTCTCTCACATTCACACTGGTCTCCCCAGTACCTGCATGGTGCCCTGCATGCATGGGGATGAAATAAACATTGCTGAATGAAGAGTCCAGGAAATCTCTGCGGCTTCTCAGAGAAGCGAATGGGAAGGGAACACACATTTTTTTAAATTGTCTAATAAGTGCCAGGCTCTGTGCCAGGTAGTCCACATCCATCATCTTATTGATTCCTCAGAGACACTCTGAGACGTGGGTATCACTAGCCCCATTTTACAAATGAAGAGATAAGGGACTGTATACATCTGGCTAACAGACCGGCAAATGCCAGCAGAGCCAGGATTCAAATCTAGTATGGTTATTTTCAAAGACACCCCCACGGCCCCCTTCATACTGCACCCCTGTCTTACGCTTTTCCAGGGATTTTGGCTGCATCAGTGGAAATTAGAAAGATCATGAAGGCGATCCTAACAACTATGCCTACATTGAGGAAAAATGCCTTTGCGTAAGCCACATTCACAGGCATTATCTTTTTCAGTCTTATAACTGGTCTAACAGTTGGTGAATGCCTAAGTGATTTCTGACATATGTTTTTTTTGTTTAAAAAAGTGGAATCGGAGCGCCTGGGTGGCTCAGTTGTTAGGTGTCTGCCTTCGGCTCAGGTCATGATCCCGGGGTCCTGGGATCGAGCCCCGCATTGGGCTCTCTGCTCAGCGGAAAGCCTGCTTCTCCCTCTCCCACTCCCCCTGCTTGTGTTCCCTCTCTCACTGTGTCTCTCTCTGTCAAATAAATAAATAAAATCTTTAAAAAAATAAAAAATAAAAAAAATAAAAAAGTAGGATCTTGTGTACTTTCTCCTTTTGTCTTTCAAACTCATTTGTGGTGGTTTGTTGTTGATTTTTGCCACATAGATGTTTTAAAGCATTTAGTAGTCAAATTTGTTAAACCTTTCTTTAAGATTTGTTTTATAAATCATAGAAGTAAAAATAAATAAATCATAGAACTAATTTACTCATGTTTTTCTTATAGTCTACTTATTTATTGATTTTACCTTTTTCTTAAAAGATTTTATTTATTTATTTGAGAGAGAGCGCACGCGAGCCAGGGGGAGGGGCAAAGGGAGAAGTAGAAGCAGGGAGCTAGACTTGGGGTTTGATCCCAGGACTCTGGGATCATGACTTGAGCTAAAGGCAGATGCTTAACCGAATGAGCCACCCAGGCACTCCAACTTTTTTTTTTTTTTTTGTACATTTAAGTGTTTGGTCCATTTGTGGTGAGGTAGGAATCCAGGTTTTTGTTTTGTTTTTTTTTCAAATGGCCTACTAATTATATCATCTCCATTGATTGACTAACCCAAAGGACTTACTTCTCTGATGGGTTCCCATCATTCCCACTGGTATTCAGACTAAAGACAACACTGGTGTCAGGGGAGCTCATAAGAAAGGCTGTATTTATTTCTGAAAGAAATCAGAAAATCCTGAGGACAGTCCCAGGTCCACACCTGACTCGCAGGATGGCCTTGGACAGGTCCTTTTCTCACTGGGCACCTCACTCTGAGTTTAAAGCTCTATGCTGGGGTGGGGGTGGGGGGCAAAGAGAGAGAGTGCAAAGTGATCTCTGGCACTGATAATTATTCATCTAAAAGAGTCCTAAAGAATTCTTGCCTTAAAAAGAAATGTAAATTAAAATAACACCAAGAAACCTTTTTTCCTTTTTTTTTTTTTTTTTTTTTTACATCTATCAGACAGGCAAATACTGAAAAGATTGATGTACTTACTCATTGTTGGCAAAGATGTAGGAAAATAAACTCTCCTAAGCTGGCTGCTAATGGGAGTGTAAATGGATTCCGCTTTTGGGAGGGCAATTTGGCCACATTTATCAAATGTAAAATGCACATATTCTTGAACCCAGCTATTCCACTTGGAGGAATTCTGAAAAGTAGAGAATGAGATGAAGATATTCACTGAAATGTTCATTATTGAAAAAAAAAAAACTGGAAACAACCCAAATGTCTATCAATCAAAAGTTGGATAAATGATAATATACTGTAGTAGTTAGGGGTGTTAAAAAGAAAACCGCACACCCAAAATAGAGTCAGCTATGCTAGGCCATGTCACCAAACTGGGGCTTAGTAGCTAACCTCACTGCAGTCTTGACCTCCCTCAGAGATAGTCTTAACTGGTCAGTCAGGAATCGTATGGTCAGCACCAGTAAGGTAATCTGTCACATGGGCCCTCTCCATCCCCCAAAACAAGATGAGGTAATCCACCTAATAAGACCCTTTTGTCCCCAAAGGAAGGTGACCTCACCCAAAATAATCCTTTCTTCTTTTTTTTTTTTTTTAAAGATTTTATTTATTTATTTGAGAGAGAGAGAGCACATGAGAGGGGGGAGGGTCGGGAGGGTCAGAGGGAGAAGCAGACTCCCTGCCGAGCAGGGAGCCCGATGTGGGACTCGATCCAGGGACTCCAGGATCATGACCTGAGCCGAAGGCAGTCGTTTAAGCAACCGAGCCACCCAGGCGCCCAATAATCCTTTCTTCTGTTTATGATTTCCTTGCCCTGCCTTTAATAACCTTTCCCTTTCTGTAGCCCTTTGGCGCTCCCTTTTACTTGCTAGATGGGAAGCTGCCCGATTCATGAACTGATTCATAAAGCTAATTCAATCTTTAAAATTTCCTTGGTTGAACTTTTGTTCTCTAACAGGGGTTTGAATTCTGGCTTCCCCACTTGCTAGTTGTGTGACATTGTGCAAATGACTTAACCTCTCTGTATCTGAGTTTTCGCATTAGTAAAAATGGAGTGACAGTAGAGTCTACCTCATAGTCTTGTGAGGGTTAAATGAGCTAATACTATAAAGTACTGACAACAGTGTCTGGCACATAGTGAGCACCCCCAAAATATGAGCAATTATAACCATAATATATGTTTGGGTGAAAATTTTGAAAATTTATGGAGTGTTGTTTCAGTGATATGTTGAGTGCTATCTTTGGGGGTTACCTGATTCTACAGGGGTCTGAGTCTTTCATTGTCTTTGACCAGACTATTTCACAACCCTGTAAGTTACAGAAAAGTGATGGTAATACAAATTATTCTTGCCCACAGAAATGCAAATTGATCTTGTCCTATAAATGTACAATTTAAGAGATAATTCCAAACACCACTTTATTGCCCTAAAGATAATAACCAACTTTGCATCTATTAGCAAATTTATATATAGATCTAGATCTAGATCTATCTGATTCTCCTTTGAACTGGTTTTAGCTTATGACTGTTTCTTTCATTAATTATTGAGTTACATACAATCTTTGACAAGTGCTCCTTTTATATTTGTATGAGTCACAATACAAATTTTAAAAATTTGTAACAGTAGGGCGCCTGGGTGGCTCAGTTGGTTAAGCGACTGCCTCGGCTCAGGTCATGATCCTGGAGTCCCTGGATCGAGTCCCGCATCGGGCTCCCTGCTCAGCAGAGAGCCTGCTTCTGCCTCTGACCCTCCCCCCTCTCATGTGCTCTCTCTCTCTCATTCTCTCTGTCTCAAATAAATAAATAAAATCTTTAAAAAAAATTTTTTTTAACAGTATTTCTAGTTTGATCCTCTCCTCATTATGAAGATACATGTCTTTATACTTTTAGAGAAAGCCTAGAAGGATGAAAACAAAAAATGTTTATGAAGAATATTTCAGGGAGGGGTCACCTGGCTGGCTCAGGAGGCGGAGCGTACAACTCTTGATCTCGGGGTTGTGAGTTTGAGCCCCATATTGGATGTACAGGTTACTTAAAAATAAAATCTTGAAAAAAAAAATGTCTCAGGCAGGGGTAGGTAAATAATATTTCAGTTGACTCTGAGTCTCTTCTTTATACATTTCTATACTGTCCAAACATTTTCATGCAGAACATCTGTTTTATGGCATGTTAAAAAAAATTCTCCTTTTTAAAAGACAAAACAGAAAATTCTCCTGCTGGAACCAGTCATTTGGGATGGGAGGAGAGTCATAAGAGGTCAAGTGTGAACAGCTTCCTCACTTGTAGGGCTTTGTGGTTGGTTATTTAGGTAAGGAAACCCCTTGGCAAGCGGGGAGGCCAGCTTAGTCTCCAGCAGACCTGTTTTTCCTGAGATAGGGCACTCAGGCCCAAAACAACCTGAAGTGGCAAAGTCTCAAAGTGTTCTCCATGGCCAGCCTGGGGGTGGTCAAGTATGAGGCTTGGACCTCACTGCTGGCTCTTTCAGCCTCTTTGATCTTGAGCTGATCAATTAATTCAGCCTCAAGCCACAGCCAACAGAAAATCAGCCCTGGAAGAGACTCTGGTCCCTTCTTACTACTGATGGGAAAACAAGCCTGGGGAGGGGAGGGAAACAGCAGAGGTCACAGAGCAAATTACGGATCATTCTAGCACTAGAATCCCAGAATCCAAAGTCCTGGCCCAATGAGCTTCTACCTCACCAGATTGGACTGATGGTGAAGGGCCTCCAATGCCAAGCCAAGAAGACTCGCCCATGAAAAGTGGGCATGTTGAACAGAACAAGCCAGCTCCAAGATCAAGCAAGGGCTGGGCTTTAGGAAGAATCTTCATTCAGAACTCGGGCATTAGCATACCCCTCCCCATCTGGGGGCTGGGCCAGGCAAGGGAGGCTACTCTTGTGACCTAAGACTTTACAGACCTTTAATAAATTGTCATTGCAAAGCTGCCTGCCATTTTAATTGCACTTGAGGGGTGCAATTTTTTTGTTTGAGGAAAAACAGTGTTAGGAGACTTTTGTTATATGAAGAGAGATGGAGATCCCCCTTGAAATGGAGCCCTTTAGGATAATAAGGCAGCATAAAGGAAGGGCTGAGCTCCTGGTAGGTCTGGAGTACTGTGATGTCAACTGGCTTTTCTTGGGGCTGGAGCTGGACTGGGGCGAGGGGCATCTCCTCATGGTCCCTGCCAGGAACTGGGGAGAGGCGCCATCCCCCTCCCCCGGGACCCAGGAGGCCAGGACAGGCAGTGGATTCTGGCATCCAGTCTTAAGTTCCTCATTATTATGTGCAGTGTTCCTTAGCCTTGAGGCCCCAAATTGCACAATTTTGCCGTTTCAATGAGCTACCTACACTACTATTTACTTAATATTTTTCTGTAAGTCTATTCACTTTTTAAAAAAAAAGATTTTATTTATTTATTTGACAGAGACACAGCGAGAGAGGGAACGCAAGCAGGGGAGTGGGAGAGGGAGAAGCAGGCTTCCCACTGAGTAGGGAGCCCATGTGGGGCTCGATCCCAGGACTCTGGGATCATGACCTGAGCCGAAGGTAGGTGCTTAATGACTGAGCCACCCAGGTGCCCCAGTCTATTCACTTTTAATAACAAGGACATTTATATGGCAACGTAGATGGGAAATCAACATCATTTCCATAAAAATAAATACAAGGAAAACAGAACAGTGTGATTAAATTTTAGCTAGATACTGTCGCCTGCTTTCTCTTCGTTAAAAAGGGAGTTTGGCACATGTTAGAGAAGTTTTACAAGGAAATCAGATACTATGAGAGGCTTTCCTGAATTTAATCAGAAGGAATGGAAGATAATGGAAAATAGAGTAACTGCCTTACAATGTGGTTATTACTTTTTTTCAAAGATTTACTTATTTATTTGAGAGAGAGAGAAAGAGAGAGACAGAGCACGGCGGAGAGGGGCAGAGAGAGAGGGAGAGAGAATCTCCTGCAGAGTCCCCCCTGAGCACAGAGCTCAATGTGGGGCTCAATGCCACCACCCTGAGATCATGTGTGGTTCAATTCCTTAATGCCTTTGTGTAAAACAGCTTCAGTGAGGTGTGGTTCCTCCACTATACTAGCCATACTTTAGAAAATGCTGTGGACAGGACCCTGCTCTCCCACCAACTAGCTGAGTGACTTTGGGAAAGCTCCTCTACCTCTCTGAACCCCCAATTCCTCACCTGCAAAAGGGCTATGTAGGCAGAAATGAATCCAGAGGCTTCTCTGAGAGATAATAATGGTGATAATGATGAGGATGATAATGATGCTATCAGGGAGGCATTGGTAGAATTCCTTAAGCTAGTGTTCGGTGTGCTTTGGGGAAATGAATTACTAGTCTGGGTCTTTGCTTAAGCAAAGAAAAGCAGAGAGAAGAGTGCAGGCAGAGCAGCAGAAAAGCCACTGGGTCCGCAGAAATGAGCTACCCACCAGGATGGGTTTGTGCAAAATGGAAGTGCTCCCTGGATTCTCAGAAATGTCAAGGAAGTGAAACTGAATAAGGATATTGGACTTCTGGTGGTCATGGGGGATGGATGTTCAGACAGTACTGGTTGAGTACTAAAGTGAAGGGTAACTGCTAAATGCCAAACAATGAGGAGCTGAGTATTATGATTACTGTCCTCCACTTTACATACAAGGAAAATGAGACTCTATAATACTAGGCGGCTGCCAGAAAATTCACAGCAGACCTACGCCCCATGCCTTCATTCTTTTCAGTATTTCAACAAATGTTCTCAACATGCTTAAGCCCTGGGTCAGGGCAGCGCTGGGATACACACATTAAAAAATAAGAAGAAGATGAGGATTTGTAAAACAAAGTGGACAACATGATCTTACTTATGTAAAAGAAAATACAGTGAAGCTATATCTTCATGTATGTGCACCCACATATACAAAGGCTTAGAAACAGATCTGTAGGGACACCTGGGTGGCTCAGTCGATTGAACATCTGCCTTTGGCTTGGGTCATGATCTGGGGGTCCTGGGATCAGGTCCGGGGATCGAGTTTCGCATTGGGCTCCTTGCTCAATGGGAAGTCTGCTTCTCCCTCTGCCTGTCTCTCTCTGTCTCTGACTAATAAATAAAATCTTTGGGAAAAAAAAAAGAAATAGATCTGGTAGCAGTGGGCACTGGGTGGAGTCAGGTACGGAAACAGGGACTTTAGCTTTACCTGTATTGTTTGAGATAGTAGTAGTAGTAGTAATAATAATAATAATAATACATTTCTATATTATTTGGGTTATTGAAATTTTTTTTAAATGACAGTATGAGCTGAATTGTGTCCCAGCCTCAATTCATATGTTGAAAGTCCTAACCTCGGCACCTCAGAATGTGGCTGTATTTGGAGATAAGGTGTTTAAGAGGTAATTAAGCTAAAATGAGGTCATGGGGAAGGGCTCTAATCCAACATGACTAGTGTCCTTACAGGCAGAGGAAATCTGGGACACAGAGACACACACAGGGAAGAACATGTGAAGACACAGGCAGAAGTTAGCCATCTACAAGCCAAGGAGAGAGGACTCAGAAGAAACCAACCCCCTGACACCTTGATCTTGGACTTCCACCCCCCAGAATTGTGAGAAAATAAATTTCTGTTGTTTAAAAGCCACCCAGTCTATGATGTTTGTTATGGCCACTGCTAATGAAAAAAATATTCAATAACACTTGTTCACGATGGTAAGGCAGCCTTCATTCTGGACTATAGTGTTAGGTATAGGGGCTGTGATGGGATTTTACAGTGAGGCAGAGAGATTGGCTCAACTCCAAGCAGAGCATGGGCTACTAAGAATTTGTAGCCAGGGAGTAGCGTGGGGTCAGGGGATGGAAAATTACTAAGAGGAAACATCAGGAGGTGTGTGTGGCGGGGTACTGGCTAAATTGACCTAAAAGATTTTTATTGAAGACAGGCCCAGTGTTTGGACATCATTTGATGGATGGTGGAGGATGAGGAACCTGATCAGATAGTGAAGGTGATCAGGTATCAAGAGTTGGGGGTTCTTGCTAAAGTGACTTAGCAGGGTTCTTGTTAAAACTGGATTTTATAAGGGAATGCACAGATGGGTCCAAGAGAAGCTTCAGGAAGCTGACTAAAGTTTGCTCAAGCAAAGAATTTTTGTTACAGTCCCAGCAAATGAATACAATGACCAAGGTAAGTTCCTGACTTCCAGGAGCTTCTAGCCTCGTGGGAGAAGCAGCTAACAGTACAACCCTACTACAATACCAGAAAAACTGGGGAAGGTGCTACAAATGCAGAAGTAAGGTATTACAGAACCCCAGGGTGGGAGGACACTATTGGGTCTGCAGGTTTCATAGAGGAAGTGGCTTTTAAGCTGGGCCTTGAATGATGAGTAGCAGAGAGAACTCAGGGGTGGGTTGTTGGGGGTGGGGAGTGGGAAAGATAGGGACTCTTTCTGGAGGAAACACACAAGCAAAGACCTGGCAGTGAAGGTCTGTTCTGGGTCAGGTTAAGACAGGGGAGCTACACCTGAGCACAGGCTTCCCAAGAAGACCAGGGAGATGTAGCTGGAAGCATTCTTTGGAAGGTGCCATTTGTCGGCTATTGGCTAACATGGAGGGAGTAACGTCATCATATTTACTTTGTAGGAAGACCACCCTGACAGTCCATGAGCCAGGGGTTGAAAAGTGATGGTTCGAGCACCTTCTGTGGAGCACCTCCAATCAGGTCCACAGAAATGTTTTGTTTGGCTCTTCTAGTTTTTTTTTTAAATTAACTGTTCTAACAGTCAACAAATTATGAATAATTTGAATAATTCAATTAATAATTTATTAATATAATTTGAACGTACATATTTATAATAGTAAATATTACATTAATTTTATATGAACAAATGAAATAAAATCTCTTATAATCATGTTAATATATTTATATGTAAATTATAGATATTAATAAGTTGGAAGAGCTCATAAAATTTCAAATTTTTTGAAAATCTTTTAATAAGCGTTGTGGGTTGAACCGTGTTTGCACACAAGGTATGTTGAAGTCCTAACCTTTGGTTACCTGTGAATTTGACCTAATTTGGAAATAGAGTCTTTGCAGATGCAATTAAGATGAGGTCATGCTGGAGCAGGAGAGGCCCTTAATCCAATATGAACTGTGTCCTTATAAGAAGAGAATAAGGGACACAGATACACCAGAGGGAGAATGCCATGTGGCTGATGACAGAGGCAGAGACTGGAACGATACAGCTTCAAGCCAAGGAACAGCAAGGATTGACGGTCATCACCAGAAGCTAGAAAAGGCAAGGAAGGATTCAGCCCGCTTTCAGAGGGTGCAGGGCCCTGCCAACGTCTTGATTTCAGATTCCTGACTCCCAGAACTGTGGGAGAACACATTTCTGTTGTTTTAAACTCCCCAGTGTGTGGTAGTTTGTGACCGCTTCTGTAGGAAGCATACAATAAGGAACCTGTGTGCCCTCCTGGCAACAATTGGCTGGCATCCCCTCCCAGGTGGCATCCCTCATTCCTCCTAAGATGTGGACTCTGCAGCAATAGTTCGGGAGAGAGATGAGGTCTCAACTAACGGCACCAGCAATGGGTGAAAAGGTTTGTTCTTAGAAATGGCCATTCTTTACCTTGTGGAAGGGGATAGAGTAATATTTATTATTATTACGTATTATAGGTTATATTTTATATCATTACCATGAGTCAGGTCCTATGCTGAGGGCTTTTTTTTTTTTTTTTTTAAAGATTTATTCATTTGAGTGAGAGTGTGTGCAAGAGAGAGCACGAGCAGGGGGGTAAGGGCAGAGGGAGAGGGAGAAGCAGGCTCCCCGTTGAGCAGGAGCCCAATGTAGGGCTCCATCCTAGGACTCTGGGATCATGACCTGAGCTGAAGGCAGACACTTAACTGACTGAGCCACCCAAGTGCCCTGCTGAGGTCTTTTATATGTTGTACCACTTAATCCTCCCCACAACATTATATAAAATCCCCACTCTACAGATGAGAACACCGAGGCTCGGAGAGGTTACACAGCTTAGGTGATAAGAACTAATATTGCATCATTGCCTACTAGGTGCCAGGCACTGAGCTGAGTCCTTTATGTGTGAGCCCACTGAATCCTCCCAATACCCTTCGAGGTAGGTACCATTAGTAACTCCAATTATTTCCCCTCTCCCCTGTTGAGATGAGGAAAGTGAGGCACCACAGGTCAAGTAACTTGTTCCAGTTAGTCACCACTGGAGCTGGATGATGGATGCAGCATTCCGTGTTCTCTGTGTTTCTGTCTGGATCCACAGCCCTTGCTCTATAAAGGCGTGGACTTGCTGGTCATCTTTCATTCATTTGTTCACCGATAAATGCTTTTATGTTTCATGCGTATTTGAAGGGGGCAGCTGGGCGTAGCAGAGAGAGTATACATTCAAGTGCTCAGAGACTTGGGTTCTGGTCTAGCCTGGGCTTCAGTTTCCCCATCTGTGAAATGTGCAGATTCTCCTGGCCGATCTTGAAGGTCCCTTCTTGCACCAAGAGTCTATATTTTTGTGATTCCCCAGCCTTGGGAAAAAGTTACCAATCATTAATACAACAGGTCAGGATGCTAACTCATTTGCCAATGCCTCAGCAAATAAATGACAGAGCCAGGAGTTGAATCCAAGTACACCAAGTACCAAAAGCTTCTCCACTTCCCCGAGTTTGGAAAAGAGAGGAACTAAAACAGAGACGGAGGACATACTGCTGCCAAACCAGATCCATGTGAGCAACACAACTGGGACCAATGTCCAAAGTCCAGGAGTTCTGACTGGGGAGCTGGCCTGGTGTGGGCCTATTACACCCTCTTGTGGAGCTTGTCCGCAATGCTCTGGTCAGCCAGCTTTTTCATTTTGATACCAGAATAGATGTGGGAATCAGGGAAGCAGAAAGTAGTTGTCCCAAGAGATTTGAAAACCAGTGACCCCAGTTATTGTCCCAAAACAGAGACCGTTTGAAGGCATCTGTCCCTTAGTGAAGCCCAGATGCCCTGTGTTCATTTACTGATGAAGCAGATTGTTTGTTTCTGTTTTTATGTCTTGTACATACTTGTATCAGGTATAAACAGTAATCCAACAGAAATGGTACCCTTCTTCCTTAGCTCAGGGTGACGGAGGTCAGACATTAAACCTATAAAACCCAGAATACAATGAAGGCAAGAAAGAATTCTTCCTTCCCACACCTTTTTCTCTGCTCTCTCTCCAATATCTGGATGGGAAAAGAATCTTAGGCAAGATCGAAGAATGAGAGATAAAGATTTTTAAGCATAATAATCCATTAAAATTATGTCTATCTGCTCTCAAAAGTTTCACTTGTGTCACAGATACTGTGTTCTGGGGATTCTAAAATAACTAAATCCTCACCTACACTGAGGCACTACGAGGAAGGAGAGAGCACCTCTCCCCCCAGTGAAGCAAGAGGCAGTGTCCAGAATTAGGCCTGAAGTCTGCAGGGATGTCCTCCAGAAGCGACCTGACACCCTGGGCACCCAAGAGGGGTGGGAATGAGGGGGGCGGGTTATGGCGGAGAGGAATTTTAGATATATTTCTAACCTTCACAACAATCCAATAAACTAGGGGCTACCATACCTATTTTACAGATGAGGAAACTAAGGTCCAGAGAGATTAAGAACCTTGCCTAAGTCTGAGAGCTAATAGGCTGTGGAGTTGGGATCTAAGTCTTGGCAAAGCAATAGATTAGCAATCCAAAGTCTGGTTTCTAGTCCCAGGTCTGAACCCGCTTGCTGAGTGACTGTTGAGCAAGTCATTTAACATCTCAGATCTCTGTTTTCTCTTCTGCATAATGATGGCTAAAAAGGTGTCCATAGACCCTTCCTGGTTTGCCAATATAAGAGTCTGAGCAGAAAAACAGGAAGGAGGCCCTGAGGGGCTCCAATGGACAGGAGGAGAGAGGAGCTCAAGTCCAAGTGCAATCATTAGTCACTGAAGAGTGAATCACTGGTGAGTGAATGCCTTAACTGTGATGTGTGCTCACTCCCAAACGGATCTCACAGCTTTCTCAGTAAGAGAACACAGAACTTATGAGACCTCAGATTCCCTTATCCAGCAGATTTTAAAGTTTTAAACAGAAGTACCATCCATAAAAACCTTCAAAATATTAACTGCTCTGTGAGGTTTTTTGCGGGGAGCGGGTGCTTAAGGAGGGGATTGACAGGGGATAGAGCCCACCTACTCGGACCCCAGAGTATGCCAGGGAGGTTCAAATAGGTGGGCTCCATCCCTCCTCTGCCCCTTCCCAAAATGTTTGGGGTGGCACGCAGGTATGGGAAAGGGAAGGCCCAGCCCAGTTTGCCCTGGGCCCTATTCCAGTCAGTCTTTCTGACCAGCTGAGCCTTCAGGTGCCTTGTTCCCATTCTTCCCCTCTTCTTTCTCTCTCCCAATTATTTTTATTATTCGGCAAAAACCCTTCTGATCTTGGTTGAATACCATGACAGCAGATAAAGGTTTTTGTTTTTTTTTTCCTTTCCCAGTTTACATGGAGAAACTGCTCCAGGAGCTATTCATTTTGGCCCTCAGAAATAATAATGGCAGCTACCATTTCCCATGGGCTCATTCACTACCAGGCACTCGGCAAAGAGCTTTGCATGCTTTACCTCATTTTCTCTTCACAACTACCAGAGGAATTAGACACTCCTATTTCCTCCTTTTGGAGGCAAGGAAATGAAGAATTAGAGACTTTACGGAACCTATCCAAAGACACACAGCTCCTCAGAGGCCAGGCTGGGGCTCAAATCCAATTACAGTGTCGGATAATTTCCGACCTGTCAGTGTGGGTCCTTCTTGTATTTGTTGGCTGTGCTATGGTTGCTTCCTCCGCTATTTCTAAGCCTTGCTCTGTGTTCATTGTGGATGGTAGAGGGGAACCCCCTTTTCTCCAGTCTGGGTTTCAATGCGGAAGGGTTTTTTCTAAGCACATTTCCTGCTTTCTCTCCCTGCTTTATCCATTCCTGGGTAGATGAGGAACTGCTCCCTTTGGTAAATTTGAGAATACCTGGTTGTGCTCAACTCAGCATTGTCCTCCTTCTTACTGGGAGGGAGCTACTCCTGGGGCTCTGCCCCCTGTTAGCCGTGGGGGCTGTCCTGGTCTTGCAGCCGGGTTCTGGGACTCACTATTAGTGGTGCCCTTCAGCTACCAGCCCTTCAGCTTCTTCTCCAACCTTGTTTACTATCACTAGTAAAGGTGATCTTTACTGGCTCCCCTCTGCTCCTTTTTGTTTTATGTCCCAGCTTGTTTAGAATGCAGGCAAAGCAAATGGGATGCCATTTACTCAGAGTCCCTCAGAGAGCCCAAAAGGGGCATCCTGGGGGAATTACACTGGTGGAAAAATTTCATGGTCTGCTGCTGGCTCCAATCCTTACCTTGGTGACTTCAGAGTGTAACTCCAACTTCCCCAGGCCTTCGAGGTCTAATGCCTGTCCTCTCTTAAGCGAAAGGCGGTGTGGCAAAAATGGCTAGTTGTTTCTCAGTGTCTGTTCTTTTCTCCCCCTATTAATAATAATCCTGCCCTGAATAAAGACTAAATTCCCCAGCATCCCTTGCAGCTAGGTGTGTGGCCACATGACTCATCAATGGGAGGTAATGAGAAGTGATGAGCACAACTTCTGGGTCATACATTAAAGGGAAGGCCCTTACTAACCGCTTCTTTTCCTCCCTTCTGCTGGCTGGAATGGGACATGATGGTGGCAGCTGAAGTAAATATTTTGAACCATGAGAGGAAAGCTATGTTTTTTGGGTAGCAGTGCAACAACCAAGGACGATCTGAAAAATGGCCACCTTCAAGCTGCCATATCAGCCCTTGACTACCTATCCAGACTTCCTTGTGAGACAGCAGTAAACCTCTAACTTGTGAAAGCCTCTGTCATTTTTGGGTCCCTTAGTTACAGCATCTGAACCCCATGTATCCTAACTAACACAGGTAGGAACCCAAGAAGTTGCTTCCCAATTTCAGGGAGGGATGGAAGGATCTGGCACCTGACTGACATGTATGAGGGAATCAGTGAATGAGGGAAGGATAGAAGGATTGAGCATTTGTTGAATGCTTAGGGTATTCCAGATACTGTGCCTGACACTTCAGCTATACTTTCTCAGTTGATCTGAACAACAATTCCACTGGGATACATTTATTATTCCATTATGTAGTTGAGGCTCAGAGAAGTTAAGTAATTTGACTAAGATCACATAACTAATAAAATGTTCGTTAGAAATGGAGCTAAAGTCACTGTGGTTCTCAAAACCATCTTCTTTCATCTACGGCATACCCCTCACTCACTCACCAAATGTAATACAACACAATGAAATCTTGCCCCGGCTGGAAGACAACCCTCCATGGGTCTCTTCTGTTTCTGCACATCTTGTGAGCAGAGGCACCGACTGTCATTTAACCCAGACTATTTTTTCAAGGATGTTTGTTTAGCAAACAGCCTTCAAAGATAGAGATAGTTTCCCTCCAGAGCAAAGGGCAGAAATGTTTACTGTCCACTATGAAAGATTTGGTTTCCTTAAGCTCAGAGTTCCTTTACTGTAACACATTGTGTGTTCAGACAGCCAAGAACGGATGCAAAGTGTTGACGTTCATGCTGCATGCTGTGCTGTGGAGAATATAGTCCTTTGTCTCTGACCCAGAAGTTTCATGTCTTCTGCATCTATCCATGAAACTGCATTAGGTTAAATTTTCAGCTTGCAACTAGGGTAAAATCCCAGTTCTTGACAGCACCTGCCAAATTTGTGTCATGGTGACAGTCACCATCAGTTTGATGTCACATCACGCATGCTTTTAACTTACATTATTTCAACTAAATGTAAAGGTCAACAGAGCAATAAAGAAAATTTAAATACTACTCTGTATGTGATAAAAGAGCTGAATCTGTTATTTTCTTAGTAGATCTCAGTTTTCGTGTAGATCTCATGGCGTGCTCATTTGGCCATAGTGAGTGTGATTCTAAAGTTCAAAGATGCACATTTTTTTCATGTAACATGGCCTCTAAACCCAAACCACCCACTTCTTCTGGTGGTCAGCCAAAGAGATGGCTATCATATCTGACACTAGAGGAAAACTAAGAGATGATAAATCAGTCTCTAGTGCAGAGCTTTCCTGAAAAATTTTAAGTACACTTTTCACCTTATATAATTTTGTGGTTGTTGCTGTTGTTGTTAACTTTAGAAATCATGCCCTAATAAGCTATGATGCCAGAGGATTATGTTTTGGGGGGATTGGTATAAGGTGGAGGGGTATGTTGGAGGGGGGACTATTTAAACGGTCACAATATTTCTTTTACAATTGAGTAGAATGCATACGTATCCTTACATTTATGCATCATTCTTCTTTTGTATCATGAATTTGCATCTAATCCTTTCTCCTATCCAGAGACTAAAGAGTCTTATGCACTTGATTTTTACTTCTCTGTCGATCTGCTAAATTTTGAAGTTCATCAATTGCTTTTTTTTTTTTTTTGGTTGACGTAGTAGTTTATTTTTATTGTTTGTTTTTACTTAATTGAATTATGTATCACTGGAGAGTAACCAACTAAACTTAAAAATACATTAGGCTTTTCAATCAGGTAGCACATGTACATGGTAATAAAATTCAGAGTATAAACTGTATTGGTTTTGCTGTATCTTCAATATTACCCAGGAATTGGAATACCAATATTTTAATATCTGGTTCTGGAATGGTGGCAACTCCAAAACCACTAGACAAAAAGGGGTAAGCGTAGAGAGAGACAGAGAGAGAGGGGGAAAAAAATCTATAATCCAAGATATGACAATGAATGAAAAATCTAAAATAAATAAACAAAATTAACCAATGAAATTAAGCCTTTAAAACCAATAAGGAGATTATTATTAAATAAACATGATAGATCTGAAAGTAACTTCAAATGTTTAGCCTTTGGAAAAAGATAAAGAATAGGAAAACACCTATTTTTACAAAAGAAATTATAAATATATAAACAGGTAAAAATGTAATAAGAATGAGTAGATATGACAAAGCAACAGTACCTCGAGTGATCCCACTCATCTCCCTAGGAAGGGGTGACCCCTCATCAATTTGCTTTATCTTCCAGCTGACTGCCAGCTTGTGTCATTCATGCCACATCCCGATGATGAACATCTCTTTGCTGCACTCCAATCTAGGACTGAGAGAACAAGGTATGTGTGGGTTGGTGGGGCAGTTTCAGTCCCCCCCCCCCATCTAGAGCCCTCCACCATGCCATCCAAAGCCCCCTGCCATGTGGTCTCTCTCTTGTGTTTTCCTTTGCCAAGGATACAATGGGGCAGAGCTTATCAGTTAGTCCAATGCCCAAACAGATATCTGGGGGGTTGCCAGTCTCCTCTTTCTATAGGCACACCCAGTCTTCACTAGTGATTCTCCTGGAGCCTTCCTCCCTTGCCTCTAGGAAGTGATACACTCCCTCATGGAGGGAGAAGGGATGAGTCTCTTTCTAGGACATTGTTCTTTCCTTAAGCCTGACTTCCCTCTCAACTCTCCATTCTTTCCACTGATTAGTGGTGATGGTTTGTCTGTGGGGAGAGAGGGTGGGAATGGAGAATGGGTGGGGAATAGTAGAGTGGAGGTAGGGGTTGGTGGAAGGGCTGGTTTCTCGAACAATGGCTCCTCAAATGTTCTCCTGGAAGATAGCTAGTTCCAGTCATTGGTAGTGGGTTCCTTATGGACTTTTTGGTTTCCGGAGTTGGGCCTCAGTAGCAGTTTCAGGACAGTAGGAAAAATCCCTCTCAATGTCCATTTACACAAATATATATATTCCCCCCCCCACCTCCTTACATAGTTTAACAGATGTTGGCATACTATTTACTTTTCTCCTTCTTGTTTTCACTTGAAGTATTTCTTAGAGATTGTTCCATATCAGGACACACTCATGTGCCTCAGTCTTTAATTGCTGCACACATTCCACAGTACGGATGTATTAAAATGTATGACAACAGCTCTCTAGTGATAGTTTGTCTCTAGTCTTTTGCAAACAGTGCTACACTCAATATTTTGTGTATACATCTCTTTCCATATAAACAAAACAAAAAAAAGTTAACTAGAAACCCTGATAGGCATCCAATGAACAGTTCTAATTATGCTGCAATAATTGGTCATAATCCCTCCTTTGAAAATTCTGTGACTTATTACAGGAAGTGATAATTTCTATAGTCTTCAACTGTATTGCTTAGCATGTAATAGGCACATTGCATTCACAACAATGTTTCTCTTCAGTGCTGCATCCAAGGTAATGTCTTCCACAGAGACTTAAGTAACAACCAGAGATCTACACCTAAGCTGCTACAAGTGAAAATAAGGGATGAAGTATAGAATGGTGCTTAGGAATGGGTGTTCTGAAGTCACATGTGCCTGAATTCAAGTCCCAGCACTGCCAATTTTTATGTCTTTTATAAAGTCTGTGCCCTATATGACACTCAGTTTTCTCATTCATAAAATGGGGCAAATATAGCACTGACTTTGTGGGGGTGTTGTAGGTATTAAGTAAGAAAGTATACATGATTCTTAGGTCAGTTCCCGTTTCACACTAGGTGTTCAATAAGCATTAGCTAGGTTTCAATTCCGGTGACAATTGGATATACAGAAACTTTCTAGCCAGACCTAAGTTCACAGCTGGACAAGTAATGGCAATTGTTGCACAGCTTTCTTCTTTACTTGGCACAGGCAAATTTCTTGATTTCAGAGATGTTAAATTATGACCACAAACTATACTTATTGGAATTAAAGAATATAGGAATAGAAGCATAGACCTATAGGGCTAGAAGGGATTTCAACATAACCTTATATTAGAACCTTATATTGGAAAAAGATAAAGAATAGGAAAACACCTATTTTTACAAAAGAAATTACAAATATAGCCATTCCCATGTATTAAAAACTTATATGTCAAGCATCTTGTATTATCTCATTTAATTTTCACAGGACCCATGTGAGATAGGCACCCACCATCATTATCCTTATTTTGCAGAAAAGACTGTGGATCTGAGGAATCAAGTGACATGCCCAATGGTGAATCATTAGTAAGTTGAAGATCAGGGATTCACACCCAGATCTTTCTGAAATTAAGAGATTTGTAAACTGCCATACACTTTTCGAAGAAATCTCACTTACCTAAGGCAAAGTTAGCTTATGAAAGCTCTTCAGTGCCAAGAGAGAGAGCCTGAACTTCATTTTGGTGGCCTGAGGGAGGGCAGTCTTATCCATTAGGTGCAAGCACAGTGCCTGGGGCCCACAGGACTTTTAGGGACCCACAAAAATGTTTTAAGTGCTTTTAAGGTCGGAAAAGAAAGATGAACTTTTAGGTTAAAGAAAATGTTTTGCTGTATAACATTAATATACTCATCTATACCAATTTAGTTGTAAAGTATGAACTATATATATTTATATGTGTGTGTGTGCATGTGTGTATCTCCACAAACACAAGGCCAAAGTGTCGAGGTTCTACGAAAGTCAAAGCGGCCTTGTGCTGAGGTGCACTAAACTTTCTGGGAAGATGATAATAGCAGACCAAGTTGGAAGAGCGGAGGGGTGGTGGGAGGTGGTTAAATTGTGGAATATGTGGTCACAATTTTTCTCCTCCCATCAAAGAGAGGTTGTAAAGGACAGAGATGAAACATTGAAAGTGCCACGTTCTAGCTGCATGATCTTGGACCAGTGACTTGATCAACATGAGTCTCAGTTTCGCCATTGATAAAATGGGGATAAGTACCTCCTGGGGTTGTTGGACAGGGACCTAGTGTGCCTTGTTCACTGCTACGTACGAATCGCTCCATACATACATGTTGAGTGAACGCAGTAAATGTGTGTTTAGCATTGTGGCCAGTGTAGCACAAGCGTCCAGTAAGTAGTACTTGCTGGCATTAAAAATAGTAAAAAAGCGAAAGATTTATGCGATCTGAAGGGAAACCAGAGTAAAAAGTCCACAAAGTGACCAGCTTAACCCTTCGAGACCCTGCCGTACCTCACCTGAACCTGCGCAGTAACTTCCCCAGGACGCGAGAGCACGCGACTGCGCTTGCGCTCAGGCGCTCTCCTCCGCCCCTTCAGGCTCCACGGCCAGTGGGGCGGGCCTCGGCGGCGGCGCGACTAGTCCAGAGGGAAGGGCTGAGGAAGGGGCGTGGCTAGCAGGCCGGGGCCCGGCCACCCTCTTCCGGGCTCCGCCAGCTGCGCGCGCATTCTCCTCCCCCCGCTTCTTTTGTGGTCCGGCCCATTGCGAGGGTGACAGGAAACCCTGTGCAGGGAGCGCCGCCATCTTGGACCTGCCCGAGGAAGATCCTGAGGGAGCCGCAGGAGCAGTCGCCGCTGCCACCGCTACTACCGCCGGCGCGTCTGCACCTCCTCGGCCAGCCCGCTACCTGCCGGGGCCTCGGCCGACCACCCCCGCCCTTCTCCCGCTGCGCCCGCACTCCTCTTCCTCGTCCTGACGCCCCCCTCCCGCCCGGAAAGCTGCCCAGCCACCAGCAACCCCCCAGGTAAGCCGGGCCCTCCGCGGTGTCCGTCCGGCCGAGGCCTCCTCGCCCGGCTCTCCGGGGGCCGGGGTGCGGACGACGGCGGGCTGGGCGGCGCCACAGGGCAGGCCCTGCCAGGCCGCGGCGAGCCCCGCGTCGGCTGTGGGCGCCGCGGCGCCCGGCCTGACGGGACTCCCGTGCGGGGGCGGGGGTGTCCCCGCGCTGCGTCCGCGCAGCAGAGAGCTGCGGGGCGTGCGGGGAAGGGTGTGTTCGGCCTCGCCTTCCCGCCTCGTCGGCGGACTGGGCAGACACGCACCTCCCGCGGGCCCCTCTCCTCGCCGCCGTCCTGCGGCTGCAGACCACCCCCGCGCTATTTATCCACGCGAGGCGCGCCTCCTCGCAGCCCGCGAGCCCAGACGTGGCAGTCCCCGTCCCGGAGGCCGCGTCTGCCCGGAGTACAAAAGGCGGCACCTCGCCGCCTCGCCGGCATCTTGGAGGAGCCCCGCTGTCCTTGTCGCTGTGGGTAGACTGTGCACTGGGGTTGGGGAAAGGGTCTGTGCTGGCGAGGTTCTGGATTGGGTGAGGCCCTGCAAGGCCTGTGACATCCCGTAAGGCGTCGAGCTTAGGTAGCACGTAGAAGCCGTGAAGAAGACCGAAAGTTTTTCGGCATTTCTAGAATTCAAGGAAAGAAGGCAAAGCGAGCGTTTGTTTTGATGGTTTGTACCTTTCTGTGAGCCAGGCGCAGATTTAGCTGTCCTCGCGCCGGGTTTTCTTGCTTCGCGTAGCCCTCGGTGATAAGTAAAGTTATCTCCATTTTACGCGTGAGGAAACTGAGGCTTGAAGCTGTGATGTGACTGGTTAATGATGGTACCGACGTACTGGCTTCTCCCCACACTTGCCCCCACACTGCTACACTCAAGTTAGGCCGGTGTTACAGGCGTGACCACTTGAAATGTACCTGCAGCGTAGTTCTTTTCCTGTGTTTGCACTGGATGACAACTGACGACTCCTTTATAACTGAAAGTCTGTAGTGTCAGCTGCTGCACTGCCCAGGCCTCCTCCTCACAACCCCAGAGGAGAGATGGCAAGGTTTTCATTTTATATTGGAAGGAGAAACGGGGGTTCCCAGAAGGCAAGTGCTTTTCTGCTGGTCCCACACAAGTGTCAGAGCCCACCTGAACCCTTGTAAAGTTTACTGTCACAATTGTCTTTTATTTGTATGTGGTTATTGAAGACAGACTTGACCTTGCAGTAGTCCAGCTCCCACTCCCTCTTCCCTCAGCACTTTACTAAAGTTTTCTTCAGAGCTCTGCTTGGGTCCTTTAATGTGTTCGTGCCCTGAGGCATGTAGTGGTTAAGAGTTTTGGAGGGTGCCTACTCCAATACTGCCACTTTCTAGTTGAGGGACCTTAAGCAAGTTACTGAGCCTCCCAGAGTCAGAGACCTTATCTATACAGGGAATAATTGTACCTGCATTTTAGAGTTGTTTTCAGGATTAAATGGGATTAAAAAACCCTTAACACGTTGCTTAGCATATAGTTAAGTGCCTCGTTGTCTGTAACAGTGCCAGGCATGTAGTGGATGTTTAATATTTGTTGAATAAAGAGAGGAGCATGGCTTCAGAGAGTTGTACAGTTAGACCTGGGCCTTATTAATCTTTTTCCCTTTGGTAGTGTATGACTGCGGATATATCAGCTCTCTGAGTTGGTTTCCTTACCTGTAAAATGAGTTTTTACGGTTAGAGATTGCTTATAAAGTAGCTGGCATATGTATCAGGCACTGAATAATATGTCAGCTATTGTAAAGATGGAAGACTCCTTTAGATTCTAATAACCTAAAAATTCCTTGAAATTAAAGCTACATTTTAAAAAGTTTTTGCTTTTTGTATTTCATGTTAAACTTTATTGTGGCATACTTCAACTGTGCAACAGAATTTGGAGTGTTCTTAAAACTAATCTTTATCAGTATTAAATATCTTTGCATAATCTTAGTAAGCTTTTGGTTAAGGCAAATATGTTAAAATAGTTTGTTTCTTTTAAAGCTTGAAACATTTTTGTGTGGTTAAAAATGCCAGGCATGGTTGGAGACAGCAGTGTACAAATAGAGGTATCAAAGATACTGTACTTTTAAAAAAATTTTATGTTCTAGATAGTTTTAAACATATACAAAATATATGTGGTATAATGAGCCTTCACATACTCATCAGCCAGTGTCAACAGTGATCAGTCTTGTTTATCTATACACACCTATACCCTCTCCACCAAATTATTTTAAAGCAAATTTCAGACATGATATTTCATCAGTAAAATTTTTGCTATTACTAATCCTTTTAATTCTGGGAGTAAGTACAGGGTTTTGGTGTTTTGTTTTTTTCCTTTAAGTACTTTCACTCTATGAACAGAGGTGAAGTATTGGAGTACTTCTTTTTCATAGCATACCATCATAACTGGGAAATTTTGTGTTTTTCTTGACACAGTAAGGAATCCAGTTCTTATTATGTAAAAGTGTGACATTAAATTTCTTGTCAAAAGTGAGTTTTTTAAAGGGGGTGTCAGAAATGGGTGGGTCTTTTCAGAGGTTGCATTACTGCTGAGGAAAGGAAATTGACCACTCATTTGATTAGATTATATTATTAGAATAACTACCCAAGTTTTGTGTCCGCTTGACTGACAAATCAAGTAGCAATCCACATTAGAGAGCTTGTAAGCAAATCAAACTGTTTCTGTTTTTAAGTTTCATGAAGACAGGAACAATGTTGTGGTTTTTTTTTGATCATTACTATATTGTCAAAGCCTAGCCCAAGGCTTTGTGCTTATTAGTAAATGCTCAACAAATATTTTTGTATTGGAATCACAGAAGCAGTCTATCTTGATTGTGGTGTTTATAACAAAATGTCTTGTATGTAACAAAAACAAAACCAAGCTTACTAATTTTAACAGTGAAGATCAGATTTTAAATCACCTGGAATATTTTGTGGGTTGTTTTTGTCTTGTGTTGTCTTGAATAAGTTATGTAAAAATTACATGGTAACATCATATGTCCTAAGGAGTAGAGTAAAATAGCTGTAAAACAGTTGTGAAAGGATTAGTCAGACATAGTGCATAAGTTAACACAGTAAAAAGCCAAGCTATTAAAAAAAAAAGGAAAAAAATACTGTCAATTATTGGAGTGTTTTTTGAGGCTGATCATATGATTGACTTCATGTGATGTTCCCCATATTACTGTAAATGTGGAAGTAATGTTGGAAGTATTATGAATGGGAATTTTGGGGGTTTTTTAATTCTTGTTTTTTAATATTTATTTATTGTAGAGAGAGTGAGCGCGCACACGTGAGCTGGGGGAGGGCCAGAGGGAGAGGGAGAGAGAATCCTCAAGCAGATTCCCTATTGAGCGTGGAGCCCCACGTGGGGCTCCATCCCGGGACCCTGAGATCATGACCTGAGCTGAAATCCAGAGTCAACTGCTTAACCGACTGAGCCACCCAGGCGCTGCTTGTTTTTGTGTTTTTTTTTTAATTTGTTTTGTATTAGAATTATATATAAAAATGCTTTAAAGATATTCCACAGTTCTTTATTTTCTCTACTTTGAATACTTTAGAAAGTTAGCAATGAATATAGTATATGCTTATACTGTTAGTGCAGGGTTATATAAAGAAAGTCAATAATTTTTTCCTATCCTTTTTCTGCTCTCAGTCCATGTATTCTTTTTTCACAATTTGGTGTGTCTCCTTCCATATTATCTGTATACAGGATTGAGAGAGAGAGCGTGTATATGTGTGTATGTATTTAAAAATCGGAGAAGCTATCGCATAAAATTCTGTCAACTTTTTTTCACTTAAAATCATGGATACATTTTCAGGTTAATACATCTGTATCTAAATGGTTTTAAACTAGATGCATATTATTTCATAATACAGATGTACTTTATTCAGTCATTTCCCTGTTGATAGTATAGATCAATTGTTTTCCAGTTTTGGTTTTTTGTGGGTTTTTTTTTTTTTTTTGCTGTAAAAATGCTATATTAGATGCACTTAGACCTGTAACGTTATGGATTAAAGATTTTGTATCTTTGGGCTACTTCTTAGTCAAAGGGTGATTTGGATTATCTTTAAGATTTTAAAATACATTCTTTACTTCCCAAAAATGTGGCAATTCAGATTCCCTTAAGCAGAGTGTATGAAAGTTCCTTAACCTTCACCTCTATCTGCACATTTCAAATCCAGTCATTTATATGTCTGTATAATTTTATTTGGAGAGGTGTCTGATAAACTATATGGAGACCATGCGATTTTATTTTTGGGGCAAAAATGATTAGCATTTAATATGCATTTAGTAACCACGTAGAGCTCTGTGTATGGACCTGGAAATAGGTTCATCATTTTGTTAAGTGAAAAACACACTGCAGAGTTTTACGTAGTAGCACACCCCATTTTTAAATATATTCCTTGCCTTAATGGTGATGTGTTTCTTGTGCTTAAGAGTTACTGTTAATGTTGAAAAATCCTTTGTTAAAGCAATATTAGGTATAGTTAATATTTAAAGGGGCAACGCAACAATCATCCATGTTCAGTGTGCATTTAGTAATCATTTCTCTTGACAGGAAATTTAGAGCTAAGTTTTACATGCACTGATAGTAAAACTATGACTCTAAATATTTAGTGTAATTATTCTCCATTTTCTTTGATTTTGATTTTTAGGTTTTATCAGTCCATGTGTGTGTGTGTATCACTGTACATATATATGCCTTTAATAAGCTACCTTAGATAGAAAATCATGTTCTTTAGAATCAGGCCTGGGTTCAAGTTCCAGCTCTGCCACTTACTATTTTGTAACACAGGCCAAATTAGCAAATTTCTCCAAACTTCAATTTCTTCAGTTTTTTGGGCTTTTTTTTTTTTTTAAAGATTTTATTTATTTATTTGACAGAGAGAGACACAGTGAGAAAGGGAACACAAGCAGGGGGAGTGGGAGAAGGAGAAGCAGGCTTCCCGCTGAGCAGGGAGCCCGATGTGGGGCTTGATCCCAGGACCCTGGGATCATGACCTGAGCCGAAGGCAGACGCTTAATGACTGAGCCACCCAGGCGCCCCAGTTTTTTAGGCTTTTCAAAAGATTTTATTTATTTATTTAATTTATTTATTTGAGAGAGCACAAGAGTGAGAGAGCACAAGCAGAGGGAGTAGCAGAGGGAGAGGGAGAAGCAGGCTCCCCATTGAGCAGGGAGTCTGGTGTGGGGTTCGATTCCAGGACCCTGGGATCATGACCTGAGCCGAAGGCAAACGCTTAACGACTGAGCCACGCAGGTACCCCTATTTCTTCAGTTTTTACATAGACATAATGATAATAACTGCAAAGTTGTGAGAATTAAGAATTTTATGTAGGGAAAAGTAGTGCTGATCATCACACGGTTTACTCTCAGATGTTACCTTCAGAAACTTTTTTATAAGTAGATATAATTTGAATTAGTGTTATCATTTATCCATATCTATAAATGCTGATTACAATACATCCTCTGAATATAATTTTTTAATACTACCTAGAGTATTAAATTAGAACCACGTGAGTGAACTGAGAAAGATTTGTGTCGCTAAGTACCACTAAAGGGTTTCATGGTACATCTCATAACTATGGAGGAGGCTTAATGGTGTAGTGGGTAAGAGGGGATTCTCTGCAGTTAAAACAGTCTTAGGTTCAGTATAGACTTGACCACTTAGCTGTGTGACCTGGGCATGTTACTTAACCTGTTGAGTCTTCATTTGTAAAATGAGGATTATAGGCACTGTTTTATAAGGCTGTAGTAGTAAAAATTAATTGAGATTGCATGTAAAATGTTTAGCACATTGCTTGGAGTATATTAAATGCCCAATAAATGGTAACTGTAATAATTGTTAGTTTACAGATTGTTCATCTGTATTTAATGATGCTTATTGTCTGAAAGTAGTACTGTTAAGGAAATCAGAGGCATTGAAGGAGGTCTTATCTGCCTATGAACTTTATTCTCATGCTTTTGTAACACATGGAGAACACATTTTAACCACATCAGTAGCTGTGCACAAGTTACAGAATATTATCAAGTTTTTTTAATTAGTGGAGATGGTAGTGTTAGAATGGACTCGTGTTTTCAGAGTGAACTAGACCACCAGTTTTTGCCCTCGTTCCCCCGTTTTTAACTTTTGAGTAAAGCAAAAACATCCTTAAGTAATAGGGGGAAAACTTTTTTTCCCCTTCCAAAGCTAGTTAAAAAGTACATTCCTCACCTTAACAGTGGTATGTTTCATTCATGTTCAAGAAATGATGTTGAGAAATCTTTAGAACAATATTAAGCATGGTTAATATTTAAAAGGGCCCACTTGAATGTAGTTTTACCGCAAATACATAATTTTGAGTGAATGTTAGCAATAAACTTTGGGAGTATATTTAAACCAGCTAGTATCTAAGCTTATAATAAGAGAGGGAGGACCTGTTGTGTTAATGGCTACAGTGCTAGATACTTTCTGCCTTCACTGTCTACTGAAATTTAAGTTTGAATATCTTTCCTTTTTTTTATTTAAAGATTTTATTTGAGAGAGAGTGAGAGCATGAGCAGGTGGGAGGGGAGTGGGACTCAATCCCAGGACCTTGAGATCATGACCCAAGCCAAAAGAACTGCTTAACTGACTGAACCACCCAGGCATCCCAGTAGCTTTTAAGGTTCATTTTTAAAGAAACTTGAACCAGGGCGCCTGGGTGGCTCAGATGGTTAAGCGTCTGCCTTCGGCTCAGGTCATGATCTCAGGGTCCTGGGATCGAGTCCCGCATCGGGCTCCCTGCTCCTTGGGAGCCTGCTTCTCCCTCTGCCTTTCTCTCTCGCTCTCTCATGAATTTAAAAAAAAAAAAAAGAAAGAAACTTGAACCAGAAAATTGTGTGGTGAGGTGAAGACTGGTTTTTATTCTGAAAAAGTGATCATTCTCTTTTATTTGGGAATAGTTTATGCTAATTAATGCTTGGTAATTTTAAAAAGTTTTAAAACTAGTCATCTTGTAGATATTTAATGCTGTGTGATAATTTGCAATACACAAATTAATACTGGAATTGGCTTTTAATTTCATGATTAGCTTTTAGAGCATTTCAAGGAGAAGTTAGGATTGCTGAGGCCTTGGTTTTATTTTTATTATTATTATTAATTTTTAAAGATTTTATTTCAGAGCGAGATAGAGCGAGCCTGAGTACAGGGGAGGCTCAAAGGGAGAGGGAGAAGTAGGCTCCTCACTGAGCAGAGACCCTGATGTGGGGCTCCATCCTAGGACCCGGGGATCAGTACCTGAGCCAAAGCAGACGCTTAACCAGCTGAGCCACCCAGGCATCCTGAGGCCTTGGTTTTAACATAATAAAATGGAAGGAAGCAAAGTGTATATAGAGCTGCAACTTTGTCAGTAAAAGAGAAAGGAAGGGGAAGAGCATGGAAGAAACTAATTTCAAGGTGACTAAATGATTACTTTTCCCCAAGTTTGAATGGGAAAAGAGGAGTTTAAAAAAGGAGTTAAAAATTATTTACAGGGTTCTGGGAAGAATGCAGGTGAAGAATTTAATAACTTTTAAATATTTTTATTGTGAAAGATTATTCTGTTCCTTGTGTTTGGGATCTGGTTCAGAGATTTGGTGAATAATCCACACTAATTTTAGCTTCCGGACCAAGTTCATTTTTCAAAAGTTTTGAGTCCCCAGTGTCTGGAAAAGGGAAACAAATTATGATGATGTTCAGAATCAGTTAACTAGAAAAACTCCCTTCCTGAACGAACTGGTTAGGGGAGTTTTCAGTGATGTTGAAGACTGATTATGAAAGTGCTACAACAAACACATCAAGCTGGAATGGGTAGCAGGGCATCCACTTTTGTTAAATGTAATGCTTACAGCTAAGCGAGAAGACTATATTGTGTGAAGTGATGTAATTAACAATTTTCTCTTCCCTGGTAACAATAATGCATTTATTTTAAATACATACTTTTCCTACAGGTTAAATTTTATTATATAGTAATTTTGTCAGTTTTAGTAAATGATTTTCTGCAGTCATACCACATTTGGCTTGTATAATGTGACAATTGCCCATAACAGTAAAAATCATATTTTAAAAATTGGAAACCAAATTTTTAAAAATGGGGCCAAATCTTTGTATGTGCGTGCATGCGTGTGCACGTGCGTGATTTTTATCTTTCCTTAAGCTGAAAACTGGTTTGAGAATAAATGTTACTGGAAGTTATTATTACTATTATTAGAATTTACCTCTTGTTTCTCTAGCACCTAGCACAGTGTCTGACACATTCAAGGCATTCATTTGAATAAATTGGAGAGGTTTTTATTTTATTAAAAGTAGAAAGAAATTAGCATTATTTACTTTAAGTATACCTGAAGGCAGAGAATAGGCTGTGATCTTTCTAAATGTCTTCTAATACATAAACTTGCAGATTTTACAACCATAAGTAGTATTTTATGCCATTATTTCAGCTTTTAGAGTACTATTATATAGTAAGCATTTGTTACATGTTGATCTTCAAATCCTGTATTAGGTTGAACCATATGAAATTGCAAATAATTGACTTTTTAAAAAAAGTCTGTAAGAACAACAGTTTCATGTGGTTTTATCTAATTCTGGCAGTAATTTGGTTTGGAAATAGTTGGATTGGTCTTTTGGATGCTATGCTAACCACGATTTAAAGTAGAGTAAAAAAAGTTATTTTTTATAACTTTTATAAGTTTTATGTGTTTATAAGTTAGTGGTTACTTTTTATAACATTCTGTTGTAAAATCAGAGTTCTGAACAAGTTGGCCATCAGTAATTCACTTGATCAGTTGACATGGGCGGGGACTTCAAAGGGGGAAGACTGTTTATAATGAAGTTTAACTCAAATTTATAAAGATTTTCTTGTTTGAAATTTTCTACAGTAACTTTTCTTACTGGATATTCCCTAAAGTGAAATAATGGAATTGTCTGATATAATGGTCAGTTTGGAAAATGCAATTTTACTCTGGCTTATTGTAGCCAACATTTTGTTTATAATCAGTATGCTGTATTTTATATATCTTTAAAGGCTAGCAGTGATCAACTGGATAACTTGTGTATATCCTTCTAAAGTAACACAGTTTTCTTTGTTTTTAGTGCCACCATGGCAACTGCACCATACAACTACTCTTACATCTTTAAATATATTATTATTGGTAAGTTCATTTAACTTATGCTCTTGTTCTACAAAGAAACTTAATATACAAAATATTTATATACTAATACTTAACATACCATTCCAGAAGAAGCGTTTTGTCTTTATTTTTTTACTGCAAAATTAAAGCCTCTTTAATTTATTTTTGTGATAACGATGTATGTTTTGCATTGTAGCCCTGGATACTTCTGTAGTACAATGGTGGGTACCTTTTGAAGTGGTATTGATTGTTATTCAGGGCTACCTGAAAGCTTGTTAATCCTGGAAATGGTACTAATTTCCTAGGAGCACTGGTAACATTCCAGAAATACCATGAAAGCCCATGGAGCCCCCTGGATTCCAAAAATTGATAGAGAACATTGTTGATTCAGAGTAATTATGTAATATACATAAAATATAATATTGGTGGTTCTTCTGTTAAGTTTCAATATGTTGCTCAAATTAAAAGACAGGGTTGTTTACCCAGGTATAGTTGTAAGAAGTCAGTTGAAAGTACACATACTTTTCAGTTAATTCTTCGTATTAGAACGGTGTGGTGTAATGGTGGGCTCAATACTTCCTTCACGAAGGGTTAAATTGCTGTAATATAGTTAGAGAGGACATCTGTTACGGTTTTCATATAATGCACATGCTTTTCTTTTGTGGAATTCTATAAGAAATACAAGGAATGTAAGAAGAGATGGGATTTAGTCAATCAAACTACCAAAACTTAACTATTTTTGCTCGTTATATGCTGCCCTGTTTGTTATTCCCAGAAGTCTTTTGCTTTTATGCATGAATTAAGGGGGAAAAAATACAAACTGTGAAACAGTTCAAAGTAAAAAATGTTCCTTTTACAACAGTTTCTCTGTTGAAAAGCACTTCCCGGCTGATAGTTATTTACTAACATAATTTATAACAATTCTATCACGGCTAAAGGTTGGGAATAGTCAGTTTATAGATCACAGTGAAAAGTGACCTGTAGGGTTTTTCAGACTCATCTTTTCAAGTGTCCCAGAAATTTGTGATGTAATATGGTAAGGGGGTATAGCAATCATTGTATATAATTATGAGCATAAAATTGAGAAATGTAATTGCCACTTGAAACTTTTTTTTTTTTAAACAGGGGACATGGGAGTAGGGAAATCTTGCTTACTTCATCAATTTACAGAAAAAAAATGTAAGTTCAATATATAAGGTAAAAAAATAAAATAAATTTATATTCACTTTCCTATCTTTAAAAAAGTGTCATTTTCAGTGTACTCTCTGCATTTAAATATAACTTTTCCATCTATATATATACACTTTCATCTTTAGGGAGGGAATTTTTTTTAAATAGGTGCATATAAAATGAAATACACCTGCATGTATAGAGTGTTAATTTATATACCATATATAATTTGAGTTACTTGTTTAGGTTTATTTTGGTGGTAGAAAATTTTTAAAAATGTATATTATAATGTCAAATTTAAATAATCTTTTCTCTCACTCTCCATTTTAGAAGTTTGCTGCATGTATCATTTGTTAACTAAATAATAATAGATTGGAAATATTTAAATGAAATTCTTTCTATATCCAGGACTGGTTGATTAATATTTGAAGTATAATTCTGTCTTGGGTGGTAGGGGAGGAGACCATGTTACTTTATGTAACGAATAGGCTAAATGCAGTTGAAATTATTTTTATGGCTTTTTTTTTTCTTGCTTAATGTAAATTTTATGAAATCTGTAGCAGTCTTGTGTACTTGTACCAGAGAATAGTGGGTTTAGGTTTTCAATGGTCTAATTATAAGGAAGGACTAAGAAACTTGTCTTATTGGATTGGAAATATATAACTTGCCAGTATGTAATTGTAAATACATATTAAATGTGTTCTTCTTTGAGATATTGGTAGTATTTTGCAGGATAAAAACTTGACAACTCCTAGAGTCTTAAAACCATTGATTGTTTTGTTATATGTAATAATTGTCAGAAGTCTAAATAGCATAATGTTGGTGTTATGAAGAACTTAATAAAAATCTTTATTTTTAATTAGCAGATTCTTTTAGTCCAGGGGTCAGCAAACAATAGCCTGTGGGTCAAATCCAGATACTGCCTGTTTTTGTAAAGTTTTATTAGAACACAACCATGTTCATTTTACTTACTGTCTTTGGCTGCTTTTGTGCTTCAACAGCAGAGTTGAATAGTTGTGGCAGACATCTTGGCCTACAAAACTTAAATATTTATTATTTGATCCGTTACAGAAGTGTGCTGACCCCTGTTCTAGTGCAGTCAAATTTCTTTGACTTCTGTGTTTTTGCTAATTTTTTTTCACTGCTAGCTTAGTCCACTTATAGCCTACAAGCATTAATATGTTATTTAATTACCCAGTGGAATTTTTCCCTGCTGGTCTTAATCTGAAGCTTTCTGGAAGTTAGAATATTATATTTCTTTTTTCTCTAACAGTTATGGCTGATTGTCCTCACACAATTGGTGTTGAATTTGGTACAAGAATAATTGAAGTTAGTGGCCAAAAAATCAAACTGCAGATTTGGGATACAGCGGGACAGGAGAGGTTTAGGGCTGTTACACGAAGCTACTACAGAGGAGCTGCGGGAGCGCTTATGGTGTATGATATCACTAGGTAAGAGATTAATACTTTTTCAAACTTCATACTTGAAAAAAGAAATCTCCTTTAGGCAGTGTGGCTTGTGTTTTTTTTTTTTTTTTATTGACTTAGACATTCTTTAGTTTGTGACTGTATGACTATACATGAGCTTATTTGGATCTTACGGTTATTTCTCTACACTGTTGTGTAAGACTTGATGTAACATGTTGATTTCCTTTTCTGAAAGTGGATATGACTGAAGAAAAACTTTAGGAGATGCTGGTGGAGCTAATAGAAGAATACTATTCTGAAAAGCAGCATCAGTTCAATTATTTGAGGTGAAATATTTTATACCAAACTTTGTTCTTTTCACTTCAGTAGAAAGCAAGCAAGTCTTGAGGGGTTACTCTCTGTTCAGTCTCTCGTGTTAAAGTTGACACCTTTTCAAAATAAGGTCAGGGAAGGAATTAAGTAGTTTTGTTAATCCAACATGGTAGATTGTAAAAAGTTCTTATGCTTGCATCTGAAGGTGTTTGAGGTATTTAATTGTTCATTTACTTAAATTCTTTTTTGTTCTAAAATGAAATGGTTTACAGTACTTCATGAAGCAAGATTAAATTTATTTCAACTTCACTATTTCTGGAAACTGAAAGCACTTGATAAAAAGTAACAAAACTGGGCCATAAATATTTGGCTTCAGAAAACATGGAAAATTGTGCTACTTTATTAAACTGTGCTAAGCTAGAAAATGAACTGGATCACCTTTCATATTAATGCAGAGTGTCAGTTTAAAGCAGTGTGACTCTTGTCTCACTTTTTTGGGGGGAGGTAGGGATGGGTGAGTGGCACCAAATGGACTTTCAAGCATATTTCCTTTTGAGAAATGCTTTATACTGTTTCCTCTTGAAGAGTCACAATACAGTGCACATTAACATATTAGCACCCTGAGAAGTTCTGCATTAAAGAGATTTTTTTTTTTTTTTAAGATTTTATTTATTTGACAGAGAGAGACACGGTGAGAGAGGGAACACAAGCAGGGGAGTGGGAGAGGGAGAAGCAGGCTTCCCGCGGAGCAGGGAGCCCGATGTGGGGCTCGATCCCAGGACCTTGGGATCATGACCTGAGCTGAAGGCAGACGCTTAACCGACTGAGCCACCCAGGTGCCCCACATTAAAGAAATTCTTATACTTAGTTTAGTTTGGTGTTTCCTAAGCTTATTTTATTGAGGAACACACTTTGGGAAATGTGGACTTAGAATAAAGACAGTGGCTGATTATAATTACAGTGGTTGAAGTTTATTGAGTTCCGGAATTGGGTAATTTTCACGGCAGAAGAGAGCAAAATAGCCTTAATGCTCTTCTGTATATAATGCCCTGTATATATATATGGCACCTGGTAACATGATAAGTAAATGGTTTTGTGGGAAGAATATTAAAGACCTGGCCTTCTCTGCAGGACATCCGTCCTAATGACGGATGCATTCCTGAAGACTTTGCATAATTAAAAACTCCATTATTAATAAATTTAAATGTGGTGATGTGTACTTAGAGTGTATCAATCTAAAGTGTTGTAGTTTGTTTTGCTTTGTGCGAGTAGTGCTTGTGTTCCCCTCCCCCACCATGTTTACTGATACTGTAATTGACATACAACATTGTGTAAGTTTAAGGTCTGCAGGGTGATGATTTGATACATTTATATGGTTTGCTTTTAAACATAACCTTTTAAGCATAGTAAATACTTCCGGTAAAAAAAAAGTTGTGTCTATTTGAGTCATCAAAAGTACTTCAGGTGGAAACACCCCAAATGTCCATTAACTAAGGGATAGATAAATGGGTGTATTCATACAATGAAATACAATTCGACTATTAAAAGGAAAGAAATTCTGATACATGCTATGCAGTGGATGAATGTTGAAAATATTTTGCTAAGTGAAAGAAGCCAGACATAAAAGGCCGATGTTGTATGATTCCATTTATGTGAAATACCCAAATAGGCTAGTTCATAGAGACAAAGTGGATTGCCAGGGTGTGGAGAGTGCGAATGGGTACAGCGTTTCTTTTGGGAATGATAAAAATGTTCTAGAATCAGATACTGGTGATCACTGCACAACTTTGGGATATATATTAAAAACCACAACATTGTATACTTTAAAAAGATGAGCTTTATGGTAAGTTCATTATATCCCAATAAAATTATTACTGAAAAAAGTACTTCAGGCTTTAGACAGGTGCTTTGTTGATATTTCGTAGTGACATTTATGTTGCATCCATGACACTGATTTTTTCCCTTTTTTTCTATTATTCCTTGACATTTTGCAAACTTGAAAGTTCTGCTTTAATAATACCTTTATTCTTGGCATTAACTATAATTGTTAACCAGATACTTCCTTAAATTGACAGCATAGCTGATCATGGCAGTTTGTTTGGCTGTATCAGTTGTTTGATATGTCATTTAACATCCTTGGGAAAGTTAGGGATATTTTTTACTTTTTTTTAGCACCATTACCACTAATTAATGAATATTGGAATGCTGCTATAGTTATAGGTTTGAAATTATGGTAAATTTTAAATTAATAATAATTACCAGAATTATTAGCAGAGGTTATGGGCACATCTAAATAATAACAGTTTACATGATCTTGATACTTAAAAAGGGTGTGTAGATTTTTCTGTTTACCAAAGTGGTGGCAATTTGTAATCCACTCTTGCTGCCAGCTTTGACATTTTAAAATTTATCAAAATCAGTATAAATATTTTTGGATTTGTGCTATTTCAGTTTTGTGCACAAAGTAGGATAAATCTATTGTGTAAAGGCAAGGTATGCCAGTAACTACAAATATTGAACAATAAAGTGATACGGCTTGTACTTTTTGAAAATATTTGACCATTAGAAGATTTTACTTAGAAAATTTAAAAACATTGGGGAAATGTTGCTTTTATTTATTTGACCTTTTTTTTTTTTTTTTTTTTTACAGTTAGGTGGTGATTTGTGTGTAACATAATTTAGCACAGTAAAAAGAGAATCTTACAACTTCTTTTCAGTTTCCACTGGGAAGGGATTAAGTGTTTGGAATATCCAACTTTATAGGGGGTACTGGCAGCTGGAGTTCATGGAATATATTCACAAGGCTAAATTTGAAACAGTTTGAGGACACTATGTGCGTAAAGGGTTCAAAGCCTGGCTCTGAAATTCATTTAAATCTTTTGTGAGCTTCTGTTTTCTCACCTGTTAAATGAATAAGATGGATTAATGTTCTGTGAATGTATATAGATCAAACATTTTTAACTTTCAGAATTTTATTTGACCCCTTTGGTGAAGTCTGATAAATATTAATATTCTACCTACTACATATAATATTGTAAATTATTTGGATTTGCTTGCCCTCTTTGGTCCTGTTTGGCTAGTGCAAATGAGCCTATGAGTTTCTAAACTCTTGCTTGGAGAAAGTGGAGAAATAGGGCAGTCTGAATCGCAAAATGATTTAGCTACTGGTAAATCAGAATACAAAGTTAGAATAAACTCACTCTGATATCTGGGGGCTTGAATTTCCAGTCAAATATATTAAGTGCCATTTTAAAGCCAGTTTTTATGTTGTCATAGTTAACTTTCTCTTGAAAGAAAGGTGAATTTTATATCAGTCTATAGTACTGTGACCATCTTGGTTTCTAATTTGAAACAGATGCAAACATGTTTGCCATTGAACATATCCTTTGTTAGACATTTTGGTATTATTTCTCCCATTTTGTGATTGAAAATATGGATGATTTAACAATAATCTTAGTTTTTACTTCAGATTAGAAATTCTGAGTTCAGAATTGTTTCCATTAATTTTCTGTGTTGTTCCTTGCTTGCTTATTGGTCTGTTTATGAGTATGCCTTTAAATGTAAACAATTTACTTCTATATGTAATTAGCAAAGTTGTTGGATATTGATTTATTTATTTAAAAATAATAGGTTTGGCAAGATTTCTGGAAAGTATGTGTTCACATTCCACAGTTTTTGATGAAAGGGAATATTATTTATTTGAGATTTCTTTTTTAAAAAATTGAAATGGCAATTTTATGTGGTAGTCACAAATGTAAACTTTAATTTTTGCAGAAGAAGTACATATAATCACTTAAGCAGCTGGTTGACAGATGCAAGGAATCTCACCAATCCAAATACTGTAAGTTGAATAACATCTGTTACACAGAAAATGTAAGATCTATGCTAACCCCAAAAGGAGAGTCGTTTGCTAGGAGGATTTTTGTATATGAGTACTAAGAATGAGAGAGTCTTTATTTTTAAATTAATTGAAGAGAAGTTAATATTTTTTTTTTTTGAATACTAATTACCCCAGGTTTTACATCTTATACTTGGTTTTTGTTCGTGTTTGTGGTTAAAAAAAAAAATGAAAGTTATGAATGGGGTGGTGATTTCATGTCAGGTGGAGACCATGAACTCTGAAACAATGCCAGACTCTGCAGTATCCAAAGATAAATGTGGCCCTTGGCCCACAAAATGTTAATGGTCTAGTAAGGAGATGGCTGTGTGTATACAAATAACTATGCTGAAAAGCCGAGAGAGATATAAGTTAGAAATAGAGCAACTGGTATGTGCATTGCGGGAAGTGCCCAGGATAAGCAGTGCCATCTGGAGAAACCAGCTTTACAGAGAAAGGTATGTTTGAGCTGGGACTGTAGGGTGAGTAAGGTTTTAGTAAATGCTAGAGGGGGGCATTCCAGGAACAAGCAAGGAAAGGTACTGAGCTGTGACTGACCCTGAGCTTCTTCAGAGCAAGCCCTGTGTCTCATTTAGTTTTGTACTTCACCATCTAGCAGAGGTCTGATTCAATAAATAGGTAATCAGTGGTAAGATTGGCTTTTATCAAGGAACAGCAGTAAATTGTACTGAAAGTTAACATGATTTGCCTTTTTTTTTTTTTTTAAGATTTATTTATTTTAGAGAGAGCATGAGCGGGGGTGGGGGGAGAGGGAGAGAGAATCCTCAAGCAGGCTCTCTGCTGAGTGCGGAGCCTGACTCAGGGCTTGATCCCATGACCCCGAGATCATGACCTGAGCCAAAATCCAGATCCAGCCACTTAACTGAGGCACCCAGGTGCCCCAACGTGATTTGCCGCTTACGCTAGGTACTGTGCCTGGAACTTTCATATCCATAATGACCTTAAACCTACTGTAGGTATACATGCAAACCTATAGTTGAATGTTCATAGTAGTTTTATTTACAATAGCCAAAAATTGGAAGCAACCTAAATGGTCATCAGGGGGTGAATGGTTAAACAATCTGGTACATTCATACTATAAAATACTCCTCAGCTATACAAAGAAATGAACTATTGGTACAGCAATTTAGATGGATCTTAGGGGCATTATGCTGAGTGAAAAAAGTTAATCTCAAAAAATTACATACTGTATATATGTATCCATTTATAAAACATTCTCAAAAAGACAAAATTGTGGAGGAGAACAGATGCATTGTTGCCAGGGGTTAGCAAATGGGGGTGAAGGGTATGAGTGGTGTGCATAGGCTATAAAGAGCAGCACAAAGCAGTTCCTTTCTAGTGATGGAACAGTTCTATATCCTGATTGTGGTGACACAAATCTGTATCTGTAGTAAAATTGCATAGAACTGTACACACAGGAGAGTGTACAACTGGTGAAATCTGAGTAAGGACATAGATTGCACCAAGGTCACGTCCCTGGTTTTGAGTCTGTAAGATGCTGCTATTGAAGATGCTTGGTGAAGGGTATATAGAAGCTCTACTCTTGTAAGCTTCTGTGATTCTATAGTTATTTCAGGAAAAATATTAAGAAGCAAACAAAACTCATTGTAGAGGTGCTTAAAGGAGTTTAATGACAAATGAGCCATGTCTTTCCTGCCTCATTTATGCTTCTTCACATTTTACCAGATCTTCGGAAGAACTTTACCCTTCAAGATTCTTAGGGCTTGTCTAAGAAATAAATTGATAGAGTTGTTACAAATTTCTGGAGATTGAGTCCACCCCCTCTTCCTGGTACTGAGAGGGAAACACCCTTAACAAATGGAGATTTTTCTTATAAATGTAAATGTCTCTTAAAGGATAACTTCTGGGTTTTCAGAGCTTCACCTGTGTCTGCTGTTTCTTAAAAATAAACCAGCTTAAAATAAATATTCCAAAGAGGAATATCTTGGGATGGCAAAATTTGCTCCCCTACAGAAGAAAATCTCTTAAGGTCTCAGCTCAAATGTTATGTTTTCTATGATGGTGCCTTCAGTTTCTGTGGAGAAATTACATACTTTCCCATTTTGTTGGTGGTATATTTTGTACCTCGGTCTGGTTAGCATGCCACTTTTATGTGTCCTTTCAGGATGATGGGAAGCACAGCTGGGAAATTCTTAAGGAATTGGGAGAGGAGGCAGTGTTTCCATTCAGCAAATGTTTAAAATTTAAAAAAAAATTCTTTTAAAAACCGCTTTATTGAGATATAATTAACATAATCTACCCATTTAAAGTGTGCAGTTCAATGTTAACTTTTTAAAAAATTATTACTGAAGTATAGTTGACATACAAGACATTTCGAGTACCTGTCATATAATGGCCCTGTACTAGGCCATCGTGACTTTACCAGCCTTGATTTAAAAAAACAAAATTGATTTCCTTTTTTAAGTGTTCTTACCTTATTCTTTAAAAGACTAGTGGACTGGGCGCCTGGGTGGCTCAGTTGGTTAGGCAGCTGCCTTTGGCTCGGGTCATGATCCTGGAGTCCTGGGATTGAGTCCCACATCGGGCTCCCGGCTCAGCGGGGAGCCTACTTCTCCCTCTGACCCTCTCCCGCTGTTTCTCTGTCTCTCTCTCTCTCTCTCAAATAAATAAATAAAATCTTTAAAAAAAATAAATAAAAGACTAGCGGACTTCATAGGAAAATATCTTTCCCTCCTCATTGGGCCCTTGTCCACACTGGAAGAATGCTCACATTTATTATACTGCTTAAGTGTTCTTGTTCAAGGTTTACATTCAGATTACAATGGTTCTTCAGTTCATTGGACATCATTTTTAAGAAACAGGAGAGTCAGGGGCTGCAGTTTCACATGAGAAAAAGTTAACGGTGGAAATCACTTTTGGTTGAAACCATCCATTCCTAAAGTATCTGCATCTGGATTACCACATCTGTTTGGAAGGGAGAGGAGGGGTATCAAATAAGCTTATATATAGACAGAGACAGTTTATCCATAAATCCCCACCCCCCAACCCCCAGAAACCACCATAAAGATCAAAAAGCTGTATTTCCCTAAGGCTGCAAACTTTTTTCTTAGAACTTTGTAGAGCTGCCTTTAACTTCGGCCTGACGTCACTTACATAAATGATTCCAAAGTGGGTGTAGGTGTGTGTGATATTTTGCCTTGGATTTGAACTCGCTTGCATATGTGTACCCCCACCCCCTCCTCCCGCCACCCCTGTTCCCCATGGAACACAGACATTTGTTTTCAGTTGCTACAAACTTAGGCCTGCCTCGGGCTAGTGTAGAGTAAGACAGTATTTGAAGGTCACAGTTTGGGTATTTTCCCTTGGTTCTAATGTCCTTCTACCACTGGCTCACTGATTTTGACCTTTGACAAGTCTCTTTGCCTTATTTGAGCACTAGTTTCCTTACCAGTAGCCTGAAGGAGTTGAACTAGTAGTTTAACTACTTGAGGGTCCCAGAGACTCTCAAAAATCTGATGAAAACCACGAGCCTTCTCTTGCAATGAAATGTTCTTGTTTACAGCATTCTGTGCTTAATTTCAGCGTATTCACAGATCCCCTGGAGCTTGTGCATTGACCCTGAGTAATCTTACTCAGATAAATCATACACCTTTGGCCCAGACCACGTGTTCCTCATGGGCTGTATTGTTTTATAATGGCTTGCAAGCCTTGAAGAATGGATTTTACATTTTTAAAAGGTTATTTAAAAAAAAGAAGTATATGCAAAGAGACCATTTGGGCTCCAGAGGCCTGAAATACATACTCTTTGCCCTGTACAGAAAATTTGTTAGCCCATGGCCTAGATAATTGCTGACCTTCCTCCTAATAGTACTGACTTAATGATTCTCATATCTGTCTGCTGGATGATTGCTGGTACTTGGTTTCTTTTTTAGGCCCACATGTTTTTTTCTGTCAAAATTTTTGGATTTCAGAATTTTCATGGTTGATTTTAAATGGTTGCTTTTGTTTTAAGAGGTCTTTCTTTTCGTTACAAATTAGGTAATAATTCTCATAGGAAATAAAGCAGATTTGGAGGCACAAAGAGATGTTACATATGAAGAAGCCAAACAGTTTGCTGAAGAAAATGGTGGGTTTAAGACTTTTAATGGCTTTTTTGGGGTCACACATAGAAAAGGTGGGATTTTGATACTGCAGATTATTTGACACTTTTCTTTTAATGCCAGCTGCTTAAATCTCAAGAATGAGGAAATATGTTTCTATTTGACAATCATGTTGGGGGTAGTGCAAGTATTTAATGACAAATATAAAGATTCCCCCCCCCCATCTCAAACTAACGTACTGTTTCATAAAATACTATGGTATGAGTACTGATAGCTGATGGGAAACTCTTAACCCAAATGTTACTGAAGAAAATGCCCTTGTGAGTTAATTTGAAATGTCTTAATCATAGTCTGACTTTTAATTTTTAGGCTTATTGTTCCTTGAAGCAAGTGCGAAAACGTAAGTATTGCTAAAATTAATCATTTTCAGTTACATTCACACTTCTCAAAGTAGAACCATACATGTGAGAAATGTAAAATGTATTTGCATACATATAATAATATGTATATGTGTAATGTTTATTGTGGGAAGAACACTAAGCAGGCATCCCTTTGCTTCCTGTTTCACATTTCAAAGGTAATTTTATTTGTTACTGCACCTTAAAGATTGTACCTTGATTATGCCCCCTGGTAACCCAGGTTAATAAATGAAATTGTGTTAGCATTTCAAAAGTGTTTGACTTTCCCAATTGAGGTTGAGTTTGGTATCTTGGACTCAAGCTTGGGTAATCTGTTCATTTAATACTTCTGATTAAAAAGCATGGCTTAAGGAAACAATGTCTAAGAATAATCAGAAGCATAATTAATGTTTTTTAATCATTATTCCATGTCCATTATTGAATTCCAGGACTACCATCAGAGTTCTTCATTTATTAAGCCAGAAATTCCTTGCCGTGGTGAGAAGCTAGCCCCCCCCCTTTTTTAAGCTTCATCCATAGTACTAAGAGAACTGAAGTGAGAACATGGTCGAGCACAAATATGTCACCATCACATGAAAAAAAAAAAGTATAGTTGATGCTTGGCTAATCGGATCATACAAATCCTGGAATCTCATTTCTGTTTGGAATATCTTATTACAAAAATGGCCCATCTTCACTTTCATTATGTATTAATATATAACATTTTAATAATTAGAACACATCCAGTTATCCAGATAGGGTTTGTAGAAACAGCTGTTAGTACTGTGTTTATATGCTTTCCACAGAGAATATTTCCCCATGTTGTTCTCTTAGTTCAGTCATTACTGGTAATCTCTTATTAGATGACAGTGGCTAAGTTGAAGACATCATGGCAGTTGACTAAAGGTTAGCAAAAGGTCAGTGTGTAATGTCTTATCTTTTGTAGAAAGCTATGATTCTCCAATAAAGTTGTCATTTGCCTCTTAGGGGAGAGAATGTAGAAGATGCTTTCCTTGAGGCTGCCAAGAAAATCTATCAGAACATTCAGGATGGAAGCCTGGATCTGAATGCTGCCGAGTCTGGTGTACAACACAAACCTTCAGCCCCACAGGGAGGCCGGCTAACCAGCGAACCCCAACCCCAGAGAGAAGGCTGTGGCTGCTAGTGACCTCTTTGCCGTAGCTCCCATTTGACCTTTCACCTGTCTGTTGGAAGCAGTACTTTTTACTGCCTCGTTGTCTTCTGTACATCTTACTGGGTTTAATTAAAAAAAAAAAAAAAAAGAAAAAAACAACTCTGTTGTAAAAACAGTTTAACACAATACTAAACTGCTAAACAACTAGATGTAATCAGGTTATCAAAAGGCAAGTAGAGTAATAAATCTCTCCTGCATGGTAAATCTAGACTTTTTTTTCCCCTTGATTGTCCTCGTGATAGGTATGTCACCAGTACATGATTTAAACTGAGCACTGATGCTGGACTTAAATGATTTTTATCCTTCCCTCCTTTTGGCAAGGCTTTGTCTTACTGTATGGTTTAATTTGAGGATATCTTAAGCCTTTCTCCCATCTTTAACTGTTCAAGTATGTCTGTTGTAACCAATAAGTTTATTGCTGTGAAATGACTTCTGATAGAGAATGGGTTCTGTAACTGCTTTTGTTTTGTTTTCGTTGGATAAATTTCCTGTTGCGTGGGTGGCATTTTTCTTGTGGAGGTTTGCTTCAGTCTTAGTCTTGCACAGGGAAAATAGCCACTTATCTTTTCTCTTGTGCTTAATTAATAGCTTTATCTTTTTTTTTTTTTTACACCATTTTATCCTTTTCTCTTTAGCAGAAAGTAAATATGTATAAAATTTGAAGGAACCGAACTAACAATACATTCTGTGTATATTATTTTAATGAAGAAAATAAATTGATTACTGGCATTGGAACAGTATAAAATACCAGTTTGTACAGTATGACCTATATGTGACCATGTTACTCCCTTCCATTTCACACAAGGAAATAGAACTGCAGTTCACAAGTAATACTGGCTCCAGCCTCTGGTGCTGGCAGTGTTTGGGGACATTATGCTGGAAAGAGCTCCTAGCGTGAGAGGATTGACACTAGCAGATGCTGTTCCATCTTTGCACTGTGGCTTCTTACCTGCTGATTTTCTTAACTGTTCTTGTGCAATCGACAATGTGCTAACCTGCTTTTCTCTTTGTAAACATTTTGCATTACAGGCTGCATTTCTTGCCTTACTGTATAGAAAAAGAAAAAAGGCTGGGTTTATTATTGCACATTTTAAGCTTTTATACCTTTATCTTGGAATGGTGAGATTGTGTACTGGACAGTCAGAACCACAGGTCTGCTGTTAAGGGATTTTAAATTGTGCATTTTTAACACTACAGTGAAGTAATGTAAGATATCCCATGTGTTTTTAGTATGAGGGGTTATTTTATGTCATGTTGGCATAAGATGTTTTGTAAAAGGGAAAGTGTTTCTGACGGTGTTTCAGTGTTTGTGCTGATACAAAGTAAATATTACTTTGCACTAGGTGGTTTGGCCACTGAAAGAATACTGTATTGTAAGGGAAACAATCTCTTTAGACAACAGACTTATGTTTTACCAAGTTCTTCACTTCTTTTGATTGATTTCTGATTGAGTTCATGGGTCAGATGGAGAACTGAGGTTATTCGAAGTAGGACAGGTAAACCTTAGTATATTCTATAAAATCACTCAGCTCAACTGCTGTGTTTAAAATACACACTTTAAATCCCTCTTTACAGACACTAAAGTAAAAATAAAAAATATGGCTTTCTGGGTCGTAAACATGTGGTAGTACTGGAGTATTGTATAGTCAATGTTAAATAAAAGCCAAAACTGGAATGTGCAGAAAATAGGATTCGGTTAATTTGTGGACTCATCTTTATTTTTGTCTTTAACTTTTTTAAAAACAAGATTCCTGGAGTAGATTGGTATATTCTGTTAAAGACTTTCAGTGACCCATTTTGCTTACCCTGTTGCTTCACAAGGGACTCACCCAGGGACCATGACCTGCTGGTGTGTGTATATATTCACAAAGAACCAACCACCCATTGGGATATGAGGTAGCAATCACAGACTAAAAACTGCGGCTTGTTTAGGTGCAATACCCTGATTCCCAAAGTTAGTTACAGTGGGTCTATAATTGTTTTTGTGACAGGATTTATTCAGACTGCTGTACTCTTCATTTGATGTAACAAAATGCTATTAATCTAAATATTTGTAAATAAAGTACCTGTATCTAGATTAAATTAAAATGGTTCGCATTATTTTCTGAACTACAATAGGATTTCGTATTTTCTTCAGGCAAACAATTACTTGGCAGAAGTTGTCAGTTTTTATTGGAGAATTGTCCTTACTGTATAAAGAGAAGTCTACGTATATAGCATATACCTCCACATCACTCAGTAATTGACTTAGTTTGGTCCTTGTGTTTGGATCACACTTGCAATGTTTTCAGTAGACTTTTTTCAGTGTGAGATCAGCACACTTGGTGCCTGACAATGTTCTCCCTTGACTGTACTCGGGGCCAAATTCTGTTGTTTGCATGTGTAATCCCCTGTAATAAACTTGGGTGCTCAAAAATAGAGAGCAAGTTGTCATATTGTAACATACCTGTGCCAGACACTGGGCAAGTACACTTTGGAGAGAATGTGAAGTTCTTTTAATCTTTAATCCATGAGAGTTTACTACTTGTGGGGCCACCTGCTTCTCTGGGTTACTAGTTAACCTTGCACCTGTGAGGAGGCCCTCTTGATTAGTAAATTGGTGCTCCGTACTCTTTATGGGTTAGATATTCCAGTGCAATGTTCAAGTGTTTTTCATGGATAATAAAGTGTTCGATGCAGTAACCTTGATTAAAAATTTTTTTTTGGTGGTGATGTTCACATAATACTAGAGGTAGTAAAGTTTCTTCGGGAAGATGTCTTTTTTGGAACCAGGTGTTTGGCTTCACATATTAACTACCTCTCCTAATGCCAAACTATAGTTTTGTTTTTTGTGGGTTTTTTTGAGAACTTTTTTGCTCACATAGCATTTCAGGTGTTATCTTTCTGTATAGGTGTGTGGTTCAAGTCACTCCCCCTTACACAGAAGACCAAATGATTACCTTTCATTCCTGTCCACAGGGGAATAGAGAGGGTTCATGTGGCAGTTTAGAAAGAAGGTATTTACCCTCAGCACAGGGACAGAATGGGAAAAAGTGTCCCTGAGGAATCTCAATAATTGTGCAGAGGCCTGACTTTTCAGCATTTTGCTTAAGGCCTGTGAAAATGAAACAAAGGAGAATGTTAAGTACAAAAGATATACAACAAACCAATTTTTATTTTGGAAGTAGATGCCTTCTAGAACTTGCTGTGTTATCACTTCCATTGCCTTTACTGTAATTCTCTTTATCCCATACCTTAATGGTCCAGGTCTGGCCAAACAACTTCCTGGGAATACAAACCTCTGTGGGTGGAGAGGGGTGACTGCACTGCACCATTCTTTATGGTTATGGTTCAGAAGCTGTCTGCAGGCCTAGAGAAACAGGCCTTGGGAGTATTTTAAAACCTAATCTAGAACATGTAGTTTCCTACTTCCCCTTACCCGTGAGAAGAAGTCTATTGCCACACGGTCTTTTGTGACAGTAGCTGCTATTCTTGTTTTTAGAGAAATAATGTGTTTGTACATCATGGAGCGGAGCCATTAATTACAGTAGCTCAGATTTAAAAGTCGAACACAATTTGAATTTACTACCGGGTCAGATTCTGCTAATTTTCCACCAAAGAATATTTTTGGTTGAGGAAATGCACCTCACGTGTAGTAGTTTTATAAAAGCTATTTCCATGTGGTGTAGGTTCATTGACAGGTACAATATACTTCAATCTCCAGGCCAAAGATGAGAGCCGTTTGGAAATGGCCGTTTTCTTGGAACGAAGGTGAATGTTTGATGGCTTTACTGTAGATCTATGAAATGTAAAGTCAGATGACAGACTATTTGATCTTTTATTTTCATATGAAAATAGAGATTTTAAATAAAATCCAAAAATAAAATTTGACACTATAAATGACGAAGGGCTTGAGTACATTTTTTTTCTTTGTAGCTATAGATTTTACCAATTTATAGCCTCAGATTTGCGATTACAATCACTGGTTTTATGGCAACACATACCAAAGGTAAAAAAACAAACCCCCCAGCCGTCCAGGTTTAAACTGTATACAGCTCTGCCCATATGCACATACGGACACCCCGGCATTCACAGCACAGTGAGCTGAGCTACAGCTCAGCTCACAGGTCCGAGTTCACCGCATCTGGAGCGAAACCAAGCGGCATTCCAGTTCTGCAGTGAGGTAGTAGAGAAGGGGTTTCCTCAGAGATTTCCTCATCCGGCTGAGCAGTTCTTCTCCTGCAGGAACACAAAGAGGATGCATTCTTGCAACAGTAAAAACAAGTGTTCAGTGAACGGAACTAAGGGACAGCACGATGGCTAACAGGTAAAATATGTACCTCTTTGGAAAATATTTTGAGATGAACCACTGTACAAAATTATCCAAGAGTAAAGTTAAAGGGCTACTTGACTGTAGGATAAGCTGGAATTCAGCATGTTCCAACTGAAAGTGGTAGTTAAAAGAACTCTGTAACATGTACCCCGCGAGCAGGAGCTGGGGATGGCGTCAGTGTTGGTAACTGTCTAGTAATAGTGACGGACATTGTAGAACTTGGAAGGAGCTCTGAAAAGAAGGGAGATGAAAACACAGCTCAGAAGTCAGCCCCTAACTCCAACCTAGTTTAGGCTTCCATCCCATATACCTGGATTATGACCCCAGACTCCAAAAGAATCGTAGCAATCTCCCCCCACCCACTGCACCTCCGACACCTCCATTACTCTCCTGCATCTGGAGCACCTGAACTCTTCGGGCTGCCACCCCGCGCTGATAATTGAACCTGCACCCAACCCCCCACGTACTCATCTTCCACTACTCTGGGCTGTCTTTCCTCTAAACCCACCTTTCCGATACTCAGTGCCTCCTGACACTCTCTCAAGACCTGTCCTGAGGCCCATGGTGGTTTCGGCCTGTGCCTGACTTGGTCCCACCATAGAAGGTTTTAAGGTAATCGTATTCAGATCTTGGTTCTGCTGCTGCTGAGCTGCGTGCCTACGAGAGAGGCAGCTGTTTCTGAACGTTCCTTGTGGCTCAGCCATATACTGCTCTGTGGTGGTGACAGATGAGCCCCGAAGTCCTGGTTTCATCTTTTGCTATGACATTTTTCATTTTACACAATTTCTTCATCTATTAAAGGCATACTTCCTACCTCCTATGATAATACTGTAAAGTGCTTAGTACACGCACATAGTAGGCACTCAAAAGTGGTAGCTCTTACGGATCTCTGGGTCCCTACTGACCGATTCCATGAGTCTAGTTCATGTTCCTCCTAAACGATCGTTAACCTTGTCGAGGTCTCACGCAGAAAGCCTTTGTGAACCTCGGGTTGTAGAGACCCTGGGCTAAGAGGTCTGGGTTCAAACTTGTGCTGAGGAGGAACAGTAGGCACAGCCAGTCGTCCTTCCCCAAGACGCAGGGAGACAGGCTGAACCAGGACTCACACTGGCTGCACAGCCTAAATGCCCTCCAGACACAGAGTAGAGAACAAGGAAATCCACCAGTGGGGAACGTCAGGAGAATTCACTACGTCCCCGACAGGTCATCCAGTCTCCAATTTCCGGCCATTCCCTAAGCCATCACCTTGTCCTCTTTCTAGGTCTACCAACCAACCCATTCCAGTTTTCCCAGGGACCATTTCTGAAAACGCAAATCTGTCTTAAGCCAAGTTTTCCGAGACCTAAAGGTGGCATTTGTGGCCTTCTGAGAAGTCTCCTCTATCTAGATTAGGGACCCCAAAGCTTTCAGGGACTTTCCATGTCTACAACAGAGCTTCCTCTTACCTGGCTTGGTCCAGGCTGAGCATCCTCGGCCACGGAAAACTCTGTCTGAGACAGACCGGGTGACGATGTGGAGTCTCCAGAAGTGCTGGTGACCAGTTCCCCTAAAGCATCCACTTGTCTTCTCAAGCTGTGTAACGTGCCCTCTGTCTGCCGCTTCCCCTTAATTAGCACTTCTGCTTGCTTGGACATACAGTGTCGAAGCTGGGCCTGAAAACGTTACAGTAAAATTTCGGGTTTTACACAGAAGAAATGTACTTAGTGGCTTCCTCATGCTTAACACGGGATGGGCAAATCTGATTATCATCAAGTAGGAATGGCTGCTGAAAATGCTCTTGTCCTAAAAAAAAGGGAAATGTAGGAGGTGCCGGTGGCTACTCTGTGCGTGGAACTTGTACGATGCTGTGCTGTCATTAACCAGGCCTTCTGCTCAGCCTCCTCTCCGCTTTAACAATGCTTTGGATTTCTGTGTCCCTGGCCTCCCCACTGAATTACGACCCTGTCTCTCCCTTTCCTGCTCAGACTTAGCAGAAGACTGGTTTATACTTGGTATCTTCAGTGCCTCTCACAATATATTCATTCCTCGACCCCACGCTACTTTCCGGCTTGTCCCCGTGCTGTTTCTTTGAAAGGATTCTCTCCAAGTCTACAGCAGTTCTGTCCAACAGAACTTCTCTGTGATGATGGGAACGCTCTGTATATGTGCTGTCCAATACAGCAGGCACTAGTCACCTGTGGCTACTGAGTCACTCAAACTGTGGCAACTGAAGAACTGAACTGTTAACCTGATGCAACTACAGTTCATTTACATTTAAGTAGCCACCTGGGGCCGGAGGCTACCAGACATCAAGGACCTCCACTCCCTCAACACGGCACAGGGCTCCCTCTCAGCTCACGCTGTGTATGGAGCCTTTCTCCAAACACATTCTGCCCTCTCGTTCTATCTCCCTCTCATTTTCCAACTCCCCCCCTACTCTTAGCCCCCAAATCTTCAGGTGAATGCTGATCGCTAAATACTAGGCTCTTCGAAAGCTGCCTGTGGAGAGATGGGCCCCAAGACTCCACGTGTTCTGAGCCAAACAACTTCCTGTCTGACAGGAAGCCTACTTTTCCAGTATTCCCAGTCTTTCTCCCAACCACTGGCCTATGAGCCCCCTTTTGTTTATCCCTGTATCCCTGTTTTCTGTCCCAAGTCCTTAGGTTCTGTCAGTTTTAGCTGAGGCAAAGCAGCATTACTCAGAACACTGGGCCTAACTCCAGGACTCATGGTTTGAATGCTAACCCCTGCCACTTACTGGGTGATGCCAACTTCTCGGAGCTTCTACCACGTAATCTAGAAAGCTGCTCATGCCATAACAGAGGGAATGACAGCAGTACGTGGAGGTAAGCAATTTCCCCCCGTCCTCAACATGCCAAGCATCTCATACTGTACTGTTTTAAAGGGCAACCTTGAGTCGATCTTCACGGTGACGCAGTCTCTCTCGGAGTGCTTCTCCACGCCAGTGTTCATCCTTTTTCAGAGGGAGAGGGCAACATCAGAGTCCCCAGACGTTGTTAGCCTTTCCCTCCTCACGCCCTCCCCCAGTCCCACGTCTGTTTTCCCAGCTTATCTCGGGGGAGGTGGGAATAAATTATCTTCTGGCGAAGTCCAGAGAGCAGCAGGATACACCCTTACCATCATGTGAGTCTGGGAAAAGTTCAGTTTTTCTTCAAAAGGTGATGGTCGCTCCCTCATGGTGAATGGGAAGTTCTCTTTCGAGCTCTCCAACCCTCCTTCTAGGTTTTCATTCCTTTCCAAAATAGCCTCCAGATCTGCTGGCAGTTCTGGAAGAAACTGGTTGAGATTCTTCAGGCTGGTTCTGATTTCATCTTTCACCTCAGATTTAAGTGTTCGCATCGCGTCACTGATTTCCATCTGTCTTCTCTCCAGATCTTTTTGGTTTGTCATCTGAAGAGTGAGAGTCAAATACCAGTGGGTAAAGTTTGGGACCTACTTGGAATTGAACTGTTTAATGTGCCATGTACTTATGGAACTTTCCATGTAGGATTAGACTCTCCCAGTCTAAGTGTGAACTGCTCTCAGCCTGGTTACATTACAGGGTATCGGAGTTTTCTCCTGTGGTCATTTCTTCCTTCCTAGGGATTTGGGTCTTCTAGACTTGTTTCTGGCATAAAATCTAACATTTCAACACAGTTCTTCGGGACATGATAAAGTTTCATGCCGAAGAACTGCCATTTTTCTTTTAAAAACATAAGATGCTTGCTGAACTTAAGGGGATTTTAAAAGTACATTTTGAACAAATGCTTTTTTTTTTTTGCAGAGGTGCATTTCTAAATTTAAGACTAGAAAAACAGATTTGATTTAAAGGACATTCTTATAATCAGCTTTCGCAGTTTCCACAAAGAAATACTCCTATGAAAAGAGCTATTTAAGAAACAAAATCTGTCTGAGCCCAGCAGGCAGTGAGCATGCCTTTTGAGCCTTCTCTGCCCCGGGCGGCCAGGGGGGGCCCCTGGGCACGCACCTGTTTCTTGAGCTCCGTGTACTCATGCTGCATCTGGTTGAGCTCCTTCATCAGGCGCCTGGCCCGCTCGTGGTTGTCCTGGGCCACCTGTTCGATCGTTGCCATCTCCTTCTGCATGCAGCTGTTCTCCTGCTTTTGCTCCTAGCGCAGGAGGAGGGACATGACTGGGCTCCGGCGCATGGGGCCGTGCGCTGCTGGCTTACACACTCACTAGCTCTGAACTCCATCTCCCACTGGGGCTCTGGCTGTAACGTGGGGTAACACTACCGGCCTTCTTTAGCGGCTGTGGTGGAGCTGGAGTACATATGTGGTCACAGTCTGTTAGCCCGAAGCCTGAATCCTAGCTCTGCAACATTACCTTTGATAATATGTTACTTTCCTTTCCCGAGCCTCCATTACTGGTCCGCAATCGGAACGACAATACGCATCATCACAGAGCTACCCGGGGGATGAAAGCCTGGACACCTCCATGCTATCTTTACAATCACGCTGCCCATCACTAGTGGTAAGTGTATCACCCTCTGGGAAACACACACCCATTCGCACAACAGGGCTACGTAATTTCTCCAGAGGGTGTTAGAAAAATCCATTCCCGTGACAGTCTCTACCACTGCCCATCTGCCTCCACCCACCATAGACTGTTGTGGACTTAAGAGTAGCCTCTCCCCAAATTTTTATCCCAAATGTATTTTAGGGATAAAAGCATGGTAGACTGAGCTCCTTGGTTTTAGGACAATGATTAATTAAAGCTAATTTGACTAAAAAGGGCAGGATGAGAAAAATCTGAGCAGTGACTACAGCTGGGCAAACATGTTAAGGCTTCTTCCCCCCAAATCGCTGCAGCCCCTGCCAGTTGGAGGTGGGAACAGAGGCTCCTTGCTGAGAGTGCTCTCTGCTCCGTGCTGACACCGTCTGTGCACGTGACCATCTCTCCAGCCAGCCGGGCTCCTCTAGGGCTACAGCCCAGACTCAGGCAAAACCCACCATCAGCTTCAAGATCACACCGTGCATCAATACACCAAAAACGACAGCTGAGTTAGGGACTGGGCTGCCGGGTAACTTATTTTCTCCACACTGAAGCAATGTCTTAGTTTAAAAATGCAAATGCTTTATTTCCTCATGAGCTGCCAGGGCAGTAGGTACTCACCAGAAGGTTCTTCTCCAGCTGGCTCCGCTGGATCTTTAGTGCTTCCTTCAGGCTGGCAACTTGCTTCTCGGCTTTCTTTCTTTCTGTCAAGAACTGGTTCCGTAAGAGGCTGAAGTCTGCCCTCATAGAGTCTGTCTCTTTCTGGAGAGCCTGCAGCTCACTTGACTTTTCCAATAATTGCTGTTCCCGTTCTGAAAGCTGTCGTTCTGAAATGAGCATTTTTAGTAGTTTAGCCAGAGGCCCTGGGCCAGCTGTGGGCAGGTTGCTTAACGACATGCCACTCACTTAGGCATCACTGGGTCTTCCAAGGCCCCCCCGCCCAGCCCCGTGCCCCGACCCTCATCAGAGGCCCAGAAAAAGGCCCTAATGAAGGTGCCTCCTGACAAAACTGGGTCCTAGAGGGCCAGATTCCAAAGTGACAGATAGCTATTGTCTTCCCTTTGAGTGCCAGAGACCAGTGAGAATAAACAGCAATCCTGAGGTGCAGGAGACATGGAACAGATGGCTGAACTGCTTTTTATAAACCCGGATTTTAATAAAGGGAGGTGCACCCGTACTTTTCCTTCATGTAAGGCAGCGCGGTAGAAAGAACATGGGATCTGGAGCGGCGTGAGCCCTATTTTATACAGGAGGTGCCTACGTCCTGGTGTTCAATGGGAATCTTGTATGCAAACTCATAGTACACAGTGACTACTCAATAAATAATGCTTATAAAGAACAGTGACAGTTAAAATAGATTTTTCTAACCACACTCTCTGGAATAACACCCTGTCCAGATTTCACTTTCACATGTCTGGTGTGGTCAGACTCAGCACATCTGGTAAGTTTCATTTTCACAACGAAATGGCTGGTCTGGATATATCAAAAGTTGGAGGGGGGGAGGAGTAATAACCGTTTCACCAAGTTCACCTGAGGGAGAACAACATTTTCTGAGCATTATTAAACCCTGAAGCCTAAGAAAGGAAAAAAAGAAATCATTTATTGATGTGGGAACAATCATTTATCCTGGATTTCCATGTCAGTGTCATTGGTAATGGCTCAAGAGAGAGCAAACAGACCCAAAAGCAAATACCTGTATTTTGGCACCATTCACTATGTCAAATTTGGACACAAGTAGAATTGTTAATATTATTTTTGATTGGGTGAGATGAAATGGATCGTTTCCAAAGCTCAAAATACTGTATTTCATAGAAAGCCTTTAGAGTGCCTTCTGGAACTTCTTTGCCTTAACGTCCCTCTTCCTGAGGCAGCATTCTCGAAGAAGGCAATATGGTCAAGTAGAAAGACCTCACAGTCTCAGGATCAAATCCCTTCTCTATAAAGACAAATGCCCTGTGTCTCTGAGCCTGTTGTCACCTCTCCCAGGGCTAGCAGGTTCCAGCGGGGCATCCCCTCCCTGCCGCGTGCCTCCAGACCCCCTTCTGGGCTGTGGCCGGGCTCTGGAGACACCTGGCAAGACAGCCCCCTACCTCCCCCCCCCCCCCCCCCCCCGCCGCAGCGCCATGTTCGGGAGCACGTACTGGTCTGGGAGAGCGTTTTCTCCAGGGTGTCACTCCACCTCTCCTCTTCCTGCAAGGTCCTGACGCGCTCCTGCGCCGCCAGCAGCTTGGCGAGCACCTGGTCCAGCCTGCCTTTCTGCTCGCCCACCTCCCCTTCCAGCTGCTTCTGCTGCTCCATCAGAGCCGCTTTCCTGGCTTCTAACGTCTTTTCTTCACGTTCTCGCTCTTTCTGGAGTCTCTGAAACATCTTGAGAGAGAAAAACTACAGTCATCACATAACAAATACAGTGTGTCCTAGATGAGGGAACCTTCGTGGACACTAGCCGGGTTCCGGTTCCAGAGAAAGTAGGAAACAGCCCGCGGTGCAAGAAAGTGAGTTCCCTTCACAGAGGCATCGTGCTGGGCCTGGAAAGCTATGTGGCCAGCACGTGAGGAGGGGATTCGCACAGCCAGCGGCACGGGGCCAGCAAGATTCTTTACAGGACCCACGTTCTGTGGTCTTAATGGTCTGCAAACATCAACACCGACAGAGTCAAAGCGTTGCTGTAAAATCCTCCCGGTTACACAGGGCGGTTATGGGGGACCCTTCCGAGCAGCTTCTGGCTGGGAAAAGCTCACCCGAGTGACAAGTGTTTCCTTTTCTGTAAAATCATAAATGTGTAGTACCATTTCTTGTTGGGCTAGCTTAGTCTTGTTTCCTTCAATCTCATTCTGAAGCACTTGAAGCTGTTGCTGCTTTGTCTCCCCTTCTTTCCGGCAGTCTTCAAGCCTCTGCATCCATTCACCAATGTCCTTCTCGAGCCTGGTCTGTTCACTAAGCAGCACGTCCTTATGCTTGGTGGTGTGAAGCACGTCCTTTATGTGAAAGAACACATGGAAACTACTAACAAAGCCATCTGCTCTGGGGCTGGTGAGTGCCCTTCCTGAGATCCAGCAAGTCTGACAAAATAAACATGCAAGTCCCGCATCCTTCATTATCTCAACAAACTTACTGAAGGCACCCAGAACGCAATTTAATCATCAGCTTTCCTCTTTTTAGTGTCTAAGAAGATGACAGAAGATGTCACAAACTAAGAGACCCAGTTCTTCTAAACTTTAGTTGCTCCATCACTGAGGTGGGAATAAACAAGATTGCTAAGAACATTAAGGAGAGCTGTGAATAAGGCTTAATTCTCACTGAAAATGAACCTAAAGTCATGGTTTTGTTTCTCTTTGAAATATTTATGTAGGTTGAAAAAACTCAGAAAATAATAAATTCTTCTTTCTGCAAGGAATCCAAATTAAACCTTTTTGAAAAAGTTACTCTATTCCTAACAACACAGAAAATACTCATTAGAGCCCGTGTAAGAATTTTTTAAAGATGGAATACTTTAAGTTTTATACAACTTAGAAACACAGATTCCTAAAGACCTCTTGGAAGAATTCAGATGTCTAATCCAACCCCTAGTTTACATAGTGGAAACTGAGGCCCAGAACTTGCTTGAGGTTCTTTGAAACTCAAATTACAGCACTCTTCTCATTGGACAACACTCAATTGTCTTTAAGAAGACTATCCGAAGTATAAGGGTCAAGAATCAGCTTTACTGAACATCTGACAAGATGGAGGCCCAGTTGCTCTGAAATTGGCAGTTACTCTGCCGCTCAGTGAGTGACCAAATCTGAGCCCAGCCTGTGGGGGTCTTGTCTGTGCCATGGATAAGAGATGGTCCATCCGGTGCCTGAAGCCCCCAGAGGGGCTGGCTGAGGGTTTAGGCTCTGATCTAGCCACCACCTTACTTATTATCTTCAAGTAAAACTTTGACTCAAGAGTTCTAGGGCTAACATAAATGAGAAAATCACTGCTCTGCACCAAAAGTTTTGTGTCTATATGTTTATGTCTTATAAATGGCCCTATGGGACCTGCTGGTATGAAAAGGAACCAACCTACTTGATTTGTTTTTTATTTTAACCAATTGTCTGCACACCTTCAGGATACTACCAGAAGATTACATTAGTTAAACTTACCTGTTTCGCTCGGTTCAAATGGTCTTGGACATCAGCTAGTTCCTCCTGTAGTGACTTTATTGCTTCTCGTTTTTCTACAGAAATAACATTTACGTAACATAAATACACTTGTATGCATTTTCCAAATTCCCATCAGCCCCCCAAAAAAGTAGAGTGGAAGTGAATATAAACTTATTTCTGTTAAATGTATGGCTATGCATTTACTTATTAAAAGGTCAAAAGAGTGAGTTAACACGCACAACCTATGTCTGGGCTTGGAGCTCAGGTTTTTAGATTTACATGTTCAAAACCTCACAATAAAAAAAAATGTACAGATAATACCTAGTGTTGACGATGTGCATGGTTTAAAAATGAATACCTTCTACATTGCTGGGAGAAATGTAAATTTGGTACAACCTTAAAGGGAGACAACTTGGGAAAAGATTTTATGTGTGCTCGCTTTGTCACTTAGTAGCTGTACGACCTTGAGGAAGTTACTTCTCACTTGAGTAAGTCACAAGGAAACTAAGCTTAAGCTTCCTCATCTGTAAATGGGTGAAACAGTTTCTATCATAAAAATGTTACAAGGATTAAATGAAGAAATGCATATAAAATAGTTGCATCATGTCTGAGACACAGTAAGGGCTCGACAAGACAAGTACAAGTACATTGTTAGCTGGAATTATTTAGTAACTTCTAATCATGGATGCTTACAAAGTTTTGGTACTAAAGGTGTTATCTGCATCTTTGTTTTTTGTTTTAAAACTACACACACACACACACACACACACACATATCCCAAGGAAAAATCTGGAAGGATATTCACCACACTGTTAAAAGGAATTATCTCTGAGGGGTGAGGTCAATAGTAATTTTTATTTCATCTTTTTGCTTGTCTTTAAATTGTTCTTTAAGGAACATTAACTTTTTTAAAACAGCATTACTGAGATATAATTCACATACCAAGCATTTTACCCATTTTAAAATATGCAATTCACTGGCTTTAAGTATATTCGCAGAGTCATGCAAACATCACCACAATCTAATTTTAGAACATTTCTGTCACTTCTAAAATAAATCCCATGCCCATTAGCATGAATTATTTCTATAATAAGAAAAGCAAACAATTAAAAGAAGAACCCGGGAGGCAAGACCAAGGGGCAAAGATGGTTTACATCCCGAATGGACAAGCATTGGACAGGCAGGGTCAGTCCCCGTGGAGATGATCTTGGTAAGAGATTCCTTCTGAGGAATAGCTGAGTTCTGGTTTTGTTTTCCAAGACTCTGCTGCAGCGAGATGTGAAAAGAGAAAAGGTTTTGGAAACTCCTCTGATTCCAGATATGCTGATGCTGATGAAAGAGAGTCACCCGGAAACCCTCCCAGAAGAACGGCCCTCGTCCTCCCCCGATGGCTGGGGGATGCAGAAGGTAAATGTCTGCTCTAAGCAGCAGACAACTGGACAGGCACATTCATGGCAGAGGGCTGACCATGCAGGACTGAATGTGTACGCCTCAACCTGGACGGCTCTGTGTCCTCACAGACGAGCGAGGGCGTGCTGGGAATTCCCTCCCCAGGGAGCCGGCATGACTGCCCTGCAGCTCTGTAAGTACACAGGTGTGTCTCCCTATCTTTTCTGTTTACTTTACCGAAGTAGTAATATAGTTTTAATAAGGAAATATTTTTAGGTCACAAAACCTGACTTCTCATCTTTGTATAATTAAACTCCAAATTTAAGGAAGAGAAAAGGTTGTATATTCAGTAAAAAGAAAAGGGAAGACAAGGAAAGAAAAACCTACCCGAAGGAAGGCGCACCCTCCCAAGGGGCAGCCTCGTACCTTGTAGCTGCTGCTGAGCTGCTCTCAGGTCTTCCTGCAGTGAGAGCTTCTCTCTGTTGAGTCGGTCTAGCTCCTGCTGCAGCTTTCTGACATCCGATTCCAACTTTTCCACGTTTGCCTGCTCCATTTTGCTATTCTCTTCTGCTGCTGCTAAAACCCTACCGCGCAAGCAGAGTAAGTCAGACTATCGAACATAAAACGTCCAAGCACGCACAAGACACAGCCGAGGAACAGTGTTCTGCTTTCACAGGACGGTTATGGACTATGAATGATTATAAACCTTAACAAAACTTACGGCTCTTCAACTCATTTTCAAAAGACATCTTATTTTCAGCTTTCCAAACAGGAGATTTTTTGAAAAGTGACTCACTAAACTGAAGTTTTATAAAAATCAGGGATAAAAACATGGACAGCACTCAGAATTCCCCAAATTTGGCAATTAAAATAGATGGCTAGCTTCTGGTAAGTGAGAAAGCAGGAAACACAACTGTGTAATAGGATTTGTCCAAAAAACAGACATGCACGAGCCCGCTTTCTTTTACATGACCGGAGTCCCATAGTATGGGCTAGTTTCTGTCTGGCTTCTCTCACTGAGCATAGTCGCTCTGAGATTCATCCATGTTGTTGTGTGTATTGATACTGCATTCCCTTCTTACTGACGAATAGTATTCCACGGTAGGGATATACTGTCATTTGTCTATCCATTCACCAGCTGATGGACGTTTAGGTCATTTCCAGGTCTTGGCCGTTTCAAATAAAGCTGCTATGAACATTAAAGTACATCATTCTTTGTATGAACATACGCTTTCGCTTCTCACGAATAAATATCTTGGAGTGGAATGGCTAGCTCTTCTGGTCAATGTATGTAAGAGTTTTTAAATAACTGCCAAACTGTTCTCCAAAGTGGTCTAACATTTTACACTCCCACCAATTGTGTATGAAAGTTCCATGCCAACATTTGGTATCGTCAGACTTCAATTTTAGCCCTTCTAATAGGTATGTAGTGTTATCTCATCGTGGTTTTAATTTGCATTTTCCTAATGGTTAATGATGAGGCGTATCTTTTTATGTATTTATTTGCCATCCATTCATCTTCTTAAGTGAAATGTCTGCTCAAATCTTTTGCCCATTTGAAAAACTGGGCTGTTCGTTTTTTTCATTATTGAGTCATGAGAGTTCTTTGTATATATATGCTCTGGGTACAAGCCCTTTATTGAAAATACATGGTTGCAAAGATTCTTCTCCCAGTCTGCAACATGTCTTTTCATTATCTTAACAGTGTCTCTTGAGGAGAAGTTTTGAATTTTGATGAAGTTCAATTTTACCAATTTATTCTTTTATGGACCATGCTTTGGGTATCGTATCTAGGAAATTCTGCCTAACCCAAGGTCACAAAGGTTTTTTTCCTATGTTTTCTCCTAGAAGTTTTATATTTAGGTTTCACATTTTTGTTTATGGTCCATTTTGAGGTAATTTTTATTAATAGTGTGGGTGTGGGCTGAAGTTCACTTCTGGGGTTTCGGATATGCAATCGTTTCAGCAATATTTTTTGAAAAGACCGTCTTTTCTCTACTGAAAAAGATACCTTTGCATCTTTGTCAAAATCAGTTGTCCACACATTTGTACATTTACTCTTGGACTTTCTATTCTGTTCCATTGATTGATTTTTCTATTTTTATACCAGTACCACAGTGTTTTGATTACCATAGCTGTACACTGAGTTTTGAAATCAGGTAGTGTTAGCCCTAAACTTTTGTTCTTTTTCAGGGTTGTTCTGGTGTCATAGCTAAAAAGTTTTAGATTCTATTCTATGACCATCCTTTGCATTTCCACATGAATTTCAGAACCTGATTGTCAATTTCTATTTGGAAAGCCTGTTGGGATTTTGATTGGGATTGTTCTGAATCTACAGATCAATTTAAGGAGAACTGAATCTTAACAATATTGCCTTTCTACCCACAAACAGGTATCTCTCCACTTAGCTATATCTTCTAGCATTTGTTATTTTACCTAAAAAAATCCATTTTATTTTAAATGGATAAAAAATGGATATAAAAATCCTTTTATTTTAAAAAGTGCTTTGGAAAAAGAAAAGCCTAAAAGGAAATGCACCCAGAAATGCTACTGGTGAGCTGTACTGTGATATTGAGTTCGTGGAGTATTTTTTTCCTCTTTATTTTCCACTCCTTTTCCACTGTGTATATTATTATGCTTTAGTGTTCAGGAAGGGATCTTGTAAGCTTATTGGTTTTTGCTCTCACCGTTTGGTCTGTGCCAACTTCTTTTCCCAGCTGTCCTGTTTTTCTTCAAGATCTTTCTTTTCTTTGCACAAAGACTCAATAGATGACTGTAACGCTCGGGTCTCGGCAGTCATCCGCTCTACTTCCCGTTTGTCCCTCTCGAGGAGCTGCTTCTGCCACTCTATCTCCCCTCTCTGTCGCAGGGCTGTCTGCTGCAGGCTCTCTAACTCCAGTCTCTCCTAAATCAGATAAAAGGGGACTCACACATGCCCAAAGAGAAAGACTGCAGTTGGCTAAGGGTAAAACGGCTTCGTTCATTACCTCCAGCACTTCAACCTGAGTCTTCTCTAATTCAGACACCTTTTGATCATGCTGTAGCTTCAAACCTTGCAGCTCATTGTTTTCAAGTTGCAACATGTCCAGAATATTCTTTAGTTCTAAGAGAAACAGAGCACGATCCATGCTATTAAATGTAGTTGAAAACATTTACAAAATGAAACAGAAAATAATGCTGTTGATATAAGAAACAATAGGTCATCAAAACATATCTATTGTGCTGAATTAATGGAGCTAATTGTATTTTTTTTTTTTTTAAGATTTTATTTATTTATTCATGAGAGACAGACAGAGAGAGAGAGAGAGGCAGAGGGAGAAGCAGGCTCCCAAGGAGCAGGGAGCCCGATGCGGGACTCGATCCCAGGACCCTGGGATCATGACCTGAGCCGAAGGCAGACGCTTAACCATCTGAGCCACCCAGGTGCCCGGAGCTAATTGTATTTTTAAGAAGATTTTATTTATCTGAGAGAGCGAGAGAAGCGTGCACACAAACGGGGGTGGGAGAAGAGGGAGAAGCAGACTCCCCAATGAGCAGGGAGTCCAAAGCAGGGCTCGATCCCAGGACCCTGAGACTATGACCTGAGCCAAAGCCAGAGGCTTAACCAACTGAGCCACCCAGGTACCCTGGAGCTAACTGTATTTTAATGAAAAAAAAAAAAAAAAAAAAATCCTTTAAAATATTGCTAAACATTAACTTGTTAAATTTTAATTTGTTAAAAATATTTTAACAAAAACATTAACAAAGATCTAGTTTTAAGAGCAATTACTCCATCTAAATGGATTTTAATCAAAATAAATAGGAAAGATGTTAAAATCTGAGATTCAGATAACAATTTTTTATCTTTTAAAATATAGATTTTCAAGTATTAACTCTCTTTTCTGACTATACAAATATTTACTCACTATAGGAAATTTCAAGGAAAAAATGAAAACCCAAAGATGATCACTACAGCAATAGTATTTTGATGTATTTCCTTCCAGGAGCGTGCAGACGTGCGTGTGCGCACACACATGCACAGATTTTCAAAATAAATTGGGAGTATGCTCTATATTCAGTTTTGTATCTATATTTTCAATCTTCCCATCAGCATTTTTTGCATGCCATTAAATGTTTAAAATGTGGCTTTTAAATTGGCCAAGTTTCCAAATTCTATTATAAATTTTGCTGCAAGTATCCCAACTCAGCCAGCTTAATTTGTGAAACAAGCAAATAAAGACTTACTTACTAAATAAATACAATATTGCTAAAATGTATATGAATATTTCCTTTCTCTCAGTAACTAGAAATGGGCTAAATGGTTCAATAGGTGTGAATTTTCAGACTTGAAACACTGGGGGATTGGTCCAATTTATTTTTCTATCAAATAGCCTGTTAGGTGTTCTTCCTTCTCCACATCCTGGTCAGCAATTATTATGACTATTATGCTCTTAAATAAACTTTATCAATTTGAATGGCAGAAAATACTAAAATACTTTTATTATAAAATACTTTTATAATACTGCTTTTCTTTGCTCATCTATAACAAAGTTGAACTTTAAAAGAAGTTTATTCCACCGTTTGTATTTTTTCTGTGATCTGGAATAGAGAGATTTCCAAACTCCGACTTTATATGATTGCTTTCCTTTAAACTTACCAGTTTTATGTTTAGACATTTGTCCTAAAACTACCTGAAGATTCTCTTCCTCTTTTTCAATTTCCTGCTTTACGAGTGCGAGTTGAGCTTTTTTTTCACTAATCTGGACATTCAGTTCTCCTTTCTGAAAACTGAGTTCTTCCAGAAGAGATTTTACTTCCTGTGCACCCCCCCACAAAAACAAAAGAAAACAAAAGTCAACTCTGCTTTACAAAATTATGAATAGAAATTACACTGAAATCACTTTTGTTATTAACTATCTCATTTCACAAAAATTCTAATCTGGAAACGAGTTCAATTTTGCCTTTTATGTCAAGAACAGCAATTTATTTTATTTTATACTAACATATTTCTGTACAATAGAAGTAAGAAAGTCACACATTACCTTCATTTAAAATGCATAAGCAGTATTTACTCTATGCAAGGCAATTTGTCATAGAAAGAAAAGGCTGACTCTGATACATCTCCTGCCCTCAAGAGGCTGAGCACCTTGCGGGAAATTAGGCAAGGAGCATAAACATGATCATGAAAGGCTATGATGCCCTAGGAAATGTGCAGAGTGCCTCCAAACTCAGGAAAGAGAGAAACTCCTTCCAACGTAAAGGAAAAGTCAGGGAAGTCTTAGAAGCATCAAGCTGAACCATGAAAAATGGGTAGGATCTGGACATTCCCAAAAAGGAAATTCCTGGAGAAGAAATAGTATGAGAAAAGGCACAGAGGCAGAGAACTTCTATGGGAGAGCTACCCACGCAGCCACAGCCTGGATACGTAACACCACATCAAGCTGATATTATAGAGGGGTCAAGATTCAGGAATTTATATTTGCATTTGGAGGGGAAACCAATTAAAATATCTCAAAATAAATCAACATCATTCTAGGACTTTTAAGAAAACCTAATGAAAAACACACCCGAATGTGATTGCACTTCTCAATTACTTCAGTTTCTCCCAGTCTCAATGCTTCCTGGAGATCAGCTTTGGCCTGGACCATGCTTTCCTGGAGGAGATGCAGTTCTTCCTTTTTACGCCCTAACTGCCTGTCCAAGACGGCCATCTCCTGCTGCTGACCCGACACCTGCATTAAAGAAAAGGGAAGAATGCAAAGCTTGCCAAAGGCCATGCAACTTTCAGTGCTTGCTGTGATGGAGAATACCCAATCCAGCTAACGGTAATGGGGCAATTAGGAACTAGCCTAAGTGTAATTATCCCAGCTGCATGAGTCAGGAGGACCAGGCCAGGGGTGCAGGCATAAATGCCTGATAAAGATCCTGAGCTCACCTACATAAAAGCACTCAAAGCATAGCAAAAACAACAATATGATAATAATGATTATGCCTCAGGTTATGGTTTTCAAAATACTTACATATCTATATCTTATTCCATTTAACAACTACCTTGGCAATGGAAGTCAGGCAGGGATTGAAAAAATTGATTCATTTTGTAAATTTAAAAATTACTAACAATTTTAAGGATGGTACACACTTTTTTATTAAAAAAACAGAAAATGCAGACATGTAAAAGGAAGAAAACAGAGGACATTCATAATGTCCCATTATCAGATGACTGCTTTTGTACTATAAGTGATCTCAGGGTGCATCCTGTTTCGAGACTTGCTTCTTTCACTCAATAACATATTCTATTGAGTCAGGATTCAAATTTGGGTTGGACTCTACTCTTTTTTTTTTAAGATTTTTATTTATTTATTTGACAAAGAGAGACACAGCGAGAAAGGGAACACAAGCAGGGGAAGCGGCAGAGGGAGAAGCAGGCTTCCCGCGGACCAGGGAGCCCGATGCGGGGCTCGATCCCAGGACCCCGGGATCATGACCTGAGCCGAAGGCAGACGCTTAACGACTGAGCCACCCAGGTGTCCCTGGAATCTACTTTTAATCACCAGGAGATACAGCCACATTTATGCTCTGTATCTTCTTTTGTATTTTCCAGTCTTTTCTACACTCGAACACGCATTACTTTTTGTAATCATACATTATGATTATAAATGATGTAGGTTTCAAAGCAGCACGCGCTGCTTTTTCAAGGCATTTGTGGCCCTACCTGCCTCTTCAGCTTTTCCAACTCGGCTTTCTTGGCCTGCAGGAGGTTCTCGGACTCTTTGAGGACCTGCAGGTGGTGATCCTCACTGTGCTGTGCGGTCTCGATGTCCTTCTGCAGCTGCTGCAGCCTGCAAAGAGCAGCAGAACTAGAGCAGGGCCGAAGCGAGGCTGGACCCCGAGCGCGGTCTCCCAGCTTGAGCCCCCGACGCCCGACAGGCTGCACTTACTCTCCCGCCAGGACCTCCTTCTTCTCGTTTAGACACTGGAAGTCGGAGTCTTTTGCTGCCACAACTTCGTTTATTTCTTTCAAGATTTCCTCTTGCTCCATTTTGTGCTGCTCTAAGTCCTTCGTGTCAGCCTGGAGCAACCTAAAACACATCGCTTTATTCCCCAAGGCCCCGTAGACCTGCGTTATTTATCGTAAGGCGTTTACTGTCCTGTCAGAACCAAACTCCTCCCTCATCTTACTGAGCAGCTGAGGGACTCCACCTACCTGAGCTGCTGGTCGGCTTTGACAAGGTTAACGGCAGTTTCCTGGGCTCTCTTTTCTAACTCCTCAGCATCTTTCTCGGCTTGCAATAAATTTCTCTTGGCATTAGCGAACTTCTCGATGGCATTTTTTGTCTAAAAAAGACACTGTCGTTAAAAGCAATCCAGTTACCATACTCCCTCACAGCTGCTGTGGTGTGAACTGGTACAACTCTTTCGGAAAACACCAAGGCAAGACAAAAAGACTGGTAAAGATGTTCACTCACTTTGACTCTCCAATTCTCAGAAAAGAACTCAGGAGTAAAAAACTATTGCACAAAAATCCTCATTGTGGATTGATATACGACTTGACAAATAATAGATTCAGTAAGTGATAACACATCAACACAATGGAATACTGTGTAGCCTTTAAAATGGCAACATAGCAACATGGAAGAATGTTGTTGATATGTTGGCTGAAAAACATAAATTTATTTATTTTAAGATCTTATTTATTTATTTGACAGAGAGAGACATACCAAGAGAAGGAACACAAGCAGGGGGAGTGGGAGAGGGAGAAGCAGGCTTCCCGCTGAGCAGGGAGCCTGATGCGGGGCTCGATCCCAGGACCCTGGGATCACGACCTGAGCTGAAGGCAGACGCTTAACAACTGAGCCACCCAGGTGCCCCGAAAAAAATAAATTTAAAATGGTACAAGTACTCTAAGAGCAACTATGTAAAACTGTATCTGTGCCCACAAAGACAGAAAGGCTACCCAAAAAAGAAACAGTCCGTTGAGGGTAGTGAGTCTGTGAATCTTTTTACTCAAAAATAATCTTTATAGGAACGCCTGGGTGGCTCAGTTGGTTGAGTGTCTGCCTTCGGCTTAGGTCATGATCCAGGGTCCTGGGATCGGGCCCCTCATCAGGCTCTTTGTTCAGCGGGGAGTCTGCTTCTCCCTCTGCCTGCCGCTCTCCCCATGCTTGTGCTCTCTCTCTCTCTGACAAATAAATAAAATCTGAAAAAAAAAAAAAAATAACCTGTATATTATTACGCTTTTTAAATTAAAAGTATCTCCCCAATTAAGTGACACCAAACTGATTTTACCAATATTCCCTCCTCGTAGAGATTATTGCTGTACTGTATTATCATGCTAAATAAAACCTTACTGATTGAAAGATGATTTAATTATGGCTGAGAAACACAAATACTAAATATTTTTGTTGAAGTATTTAAAAATTTTCCTAAACAAGATTTGGCAAAAACAGATTTTTTTTTTTTTTATCAACTTGGTTTCCTTTTTCTGTCTAAAATAAGAGGCTTAAAACAATGTCATCAAAGGTCCAAAAATAGTGTTTGGTTTGCACTTGGTTGAGCAGTGACTCACCTTCAGGCAAAAAGCTCCCATTCTGCAGCTGCACTAAACTCACAGGCGTATGTTAAACTAGTCTACTAAATACCCCGTGTGGAGGCAAAAGGGTTGTTGGCAGGCTCCCAAACAGCTATATATATATTTTTTAAAATTTAAAACCAATTAACATAGAGTGTATTATTAGTTTCAGAGGTAGAATTCAGGGATTCATCAGTTGCATACAACACCCAGTGCTCATTACATCCCGTGCCCTCCTTAATGCCCATCACCCAGTTACCCCATCCCCCACACCCTCCCCTCCAGCAACCCTCAGTTTGTTTCCTATGATTAAGAGTCTCATGGTTTGTCTCCCTCTCTGATTTCGTCTTATTTTATTTTTCCCTCCCTTCGCCTATGTTCATCTGTTTTGGTTCTTAAATTCCACATATGAGTGAAATCATATCGTATTTGTCTTTCTCTGACTGGCTTATTTTGCTTAGCCTAATATCCTCTAGTTCCATCCACATCGTTGCAAACGATTAAGATTTCATTTTTTTGATGGCTGAGTAATATTCCATTGAATATCGACAGCACATCTTCTTTATCCATTCATAACAGCTAGATATTTCACCACACTTCTTTCCATGTCAGAGAGCCGGTTCCTGTCAGTTTCATCAGCAAAGCACCAGATAAAATGCACTACATGCTCCAGAAAGTCACCTTTCTAAGTAGTTTTTGGTCTCTTTCTATGTGAGGTTTTAACACATCTGGCATCTCTACAAAACACACACATCTGGCATCTCTACAAAACACACCACCTTCTCCCTTGCTCCTCCCCCTTAGCCAGCTGCCTCCCTGAGTCATTTTGGGAGGCTGAAGGGGAAAGAGCTTACTAGCCTTGGTTCACTTACTATCTCCGCCAGTTTAATTTTCATTTATATACCAGTGATAAATTCTTCTCTAGTCCTGCTCACACCCATGTTCTCTCACAATCATCTAATGTGTGACAGAAGAAGGAACTGATCATCTGAAAAGACACCAGGATGTTTTTCCATTTATTAAAGCCATCACTCACAGAATTTCTTTAATAAAGTCTTCTTTTCAGTCCCCGGGTAATAGATTTCTATTCATTTAAATCCATCCGTGTTGAAATAACAACATACACATAGTAGTTCCTGAAATGCTCCATGTGGGTCTGGGACGTCTTCACTCTGGAATTCTCTTGGTGAAGCAGAACTTTAGCTGCGTGACCCTGGGCTAGCTACCAGCCTCCCAATGCCGCATCGTCACCGGGCTAACAACTATCTTACAGGATGCCAGGAAAGTTAAATGAAGGGGTATTCATAAAACAGCCAATGTGTGGCCAGAGTAGAGGCCCAGTGACAGGTAGCTCCTTTTCCTCCTTGATTTCCTTCTGTGTTGTAGTCTCAAGAACACTACCTCAGACCAAAAAATATTTGATTTTATAACGTCCACTTGGAGAACAAAGTAATACTAGGAACAAGTCTTCTGAGATCCACTGCTGTTTTAAAATATAAGACTAACCTATTTAATACACAGAGCTATCAGAGCCCAAATAATTTAAAAAAGACACACACAGGATAAGGAAGTGGGGTGCATTAGGAACTAAATGACTTTAGCAGCTTTCAATATGCTACTTCATTTAGGGGCGCCTGGTGGCTCAGGCAGTTAAGCATCTGCCTTTGGCCCAGGTCATAATTCCAGGATCCTGGGATTGAGCCCCACATCGGGCTCCCTGCTCAGCGGGTAATCTGCTTCTCCCTCTCCTTCTGCCCCCCTCCACCCACTCTTGCACTCTCTCTCTCTCTCTCAAATAAATAAAATCTTAAAAAAATATACACTACTTCATTTAACCCTTACTGAACAGCCTTGGTATTCCTGGCCTGAACTAACAGATGAGGAGAGCAAAGCTGGAGACTTAGGGGGCTCGCCCAAATTCTTGCAGCTCTTTAACTAGCAGAGCGCAGCCTGAAACCCAACCGTCTGCCTTGGATGACTGTGTTCTTGTCATATTTTCTTTCTAGTCCTTCATGCTGCCAACAGTAAGCTGCCTCACCCCAAACCACAACAGAACATACTTTCTCTTTTGTGCATGAAAGTTCCCTTTCGGCCTCTGCCAGCAGGCGGTCGGCTTCCCTGAGCTCTGCGCGCCGCTTCAGAAGGGTCCTCTCGAGGCACTCAATTTCATCAACAACATCTTCATGGTGTTCGAGTGACTTCTCTATTTCTAGTTCATTCACAAGACTTTCAACATTTCCATCTATGAAGTCTCTAAAAAAATCATATACACACACATTAAGACACTTTAAATGCAGACAATATAGACACTTGTAGCTTGATAAGAAGATGTAGGATGATTTTCTAATTTCATATGAGAAGCAGTGGGAGACCGGCTACATTTGATTATGTTCAAGGATACATTTACCCTTTCATTCAACATGGTATACTGTTGGGGACACCTGGGTGGCCCGGTCGAGTAAATGTCCGACTCCTGATTTTGGCTCAGATCATGATCTCAGGGTCATGAGACTGAGCCCTGCGTCAGGCTCCGAACTCAGCGTGGAGTCTGCTTGAGATTCTTTCTCCCTCATCCTCTACCCCTCCCCTTGCTCTCACATGCATGCACAATCTTTCTCTCTCTTTAAAATAAATAAATAAATATTAAAAACAAACATGGTATACTATTGACAGTAAGTACACAATATATATAAAGTATGATGTAGCTGTTTTATCTTTTTTGATTCTTTTTTTTTGGTCAGCACTTGTCAAGAGAATGTTATTTCTATTCTTCTGTGGTATAAAAAATAAAACAAACTACTACCATAATAATCATCCATTCCCTTAAAACTATCTCTCAACTTGTAGCTCACTAGCTGCCTCAAAGACTAATTTTGTGATTTACCCTGTTCTACTAGAGTAAAATTATAGTGACAATATTTGACAAACAGAAAGCAAGACAAGGAGGGATTCACTAACTCAAGGCTAATGTGTCAAAATTTGAAAATGAAACTATGACAGAAAAACATGAAAATAAATTCATCAACATATTAACAGATTCTTTCTCTTTAAATGAAGGCATACAGACGATCTTTATTGTCTTCTTCGGACATTTCTGTGTTATCCAAATTCTTTAAAATGATCATATATTATACCTTTATAACTAGGAAAAGAAGTGGTTATCCCATTGCCTTACTATCCTCCCTCAAAAAACCTCTTCCCCATCACATACCTACAAAAGTAATAGCATAATCATCTTTCATCTTCGAAACCCTCAAACATCTAGTCCCCATCTTCTCCTGGTGTGACCCTTGCTTGTCCCTGCCAGGTCTATTGGCCAGTCACGTGTGAGCTCCTAGAAGGCAGAGGCCATAGCTCACTCACCTCTGTGACCTCCACAGATCTCCCCCCAACTTTGGTGCCTGGGCCAGTCTGGCTTACATGACAAAAAACTGGGGAAACCATCAAGAACTCATGGGCTACTGCAGAAGATGGGCTTCTACCCATCTGATGCACTCAGCAGATACTGCATTTGTTAATGGACCCTATGCCAGATGCCGGGGCACAAAGAGGGAGGCCCAGCTACTGCCGTCCTGGGCTCCTTACAACATGGCGTGAACAGTATTATGCCCAAGGTTGCCAGCCCTGAACTGCGGGAGCCTGAGATGAGAAAGGTTTTGTGTGAGAGATGGGATCCCTGATCTTCACCTGGAAAGACGAGGTGGAGTAGGCAGGGGGTAGGGAAACCATTTTAGGCAAGGACAGTATGTGCACAGGTGGGGAGGCAGGAGAAAATGTGGTGTTTGGCGAAACCAAAGAAAAGTAGGTAGGGCGTGAACAAATACTGTGTGTGGGAGAGAAGGGTAAGGCAGACGGGCAGGGTTCAGATCTGGAGGGCGGGTGTGTATTGTGATGGGACCGCATCACACGGCGGAGTGGCACGCTCAGGTCCTGGCTATGTGTAGGGTAGAATGGAGAGGCTGGACAGGGAAGGCTAATGTGGAAGTTAGTCCAACAACCAAGGATGACATGATTAAAGGCCAGGGCAGCAGTGACAAAAGAAGGGGACCAGCTTGACAGCTCTTTGTGTATACTTGTAAGACTTGGACACCAGCTGGAGGCTTGGGAAAGTGGGGAAAGAGGAGCTGAGGACACCTGGCATGTTTTTAGCCAGAGTAACTGGGGAGGGCGGATGGCTGTGCCATTCTCCAAAAGGGCCTACAAGAAGAGCTGATTTGGACTACTGGCCAAGAGAACTCAGGCTTGCACCGCGCAGCCTGGGAGTCACCCCGTGGCTAATACTTTAAATTCAACGCTATTCCTCACTTGTTAGCCACATTTCAAGGGCTCAAAGGCACATGTGGCTAGTGACCACTGTTCTGGACAACACAGATCTGCAGCATTTCCAAGATCACAGAAAGCTCTACCGGATAACACTGACTTAGGTTACCTTAATGAGCCAATATCCTATTCATCAGAATTATAAAAATAAAATGGCTAATAATAATTACTTTCGCTGTTGATGTTTCTGGATGGTTCTATGTAATTCTTCTACTTCATACTCTAAGTCTTTCTTCTCTTGCAGAAGACCATCAATATTATGATGCAGTTCTTCCAGTTCTTTCTCCGACTGCCGCTTAGATGCTCTCATGCACGGTTCCTGTTTCCCAGATTTTAAATGCTGCATTATGTCTTCTAATCTAGAAACTTCATTCTCCTGAACAAAGAAAGAAACACAGTACTGAGAACATCACTTGATGTTTCTCTTTCCTGCCAAGAGCTGCAATTAACTCGAAGTGCTATCTACAATGTGAAAATGGTGGTAGCTTCTAAGACTTCAGTGTGAAAAGAAAAATTAAGTCAAGCCAATTTTTCACATACCACAGATGAAATTGATGAACAGAGCTTTTAACTTTTCCATCAGCCCAACTACGGCTGATACACATTCACCAAACACCTCGTAGGGATCATCTCTACCTCCAGAGGTCAGCAAGTAGCAGAAGAGACAGACACAGGTGTCTCCCTCCTCTGGACACAGCGGAGGGGAGTTAAAATACTACTTAAAGTCATTAAAATACTACTTAAAAACATTTGTAAAACCATGGGGAAATGCCTGTAATGTTAAGTGGGAAAAACAGAATATGAAACCTGTGTACGAATTATGAAAAGAAAAAAATAATCACCTATCTCACCACCCAGAGATAATCTCCACCACAACCCTGCTGCTCGTATATGTGAATACACGAGCACATACATGTGTGTGAGTATACACACACGGATACATGTGGGCACAAGTACAGGAACTACTATGCGAATACACCTTCATATACACATCAGTACTTGTCAATAGAAAAATACACAATAGGCTCTCCAAAAATAGTTAATTTCTAGACTGAAAGCATTTTTGTTAGAAGATGGTTAAACAAAGTTTGCAGACTGGCCTGGTATCCTAACTCTCGTCCGGAAGAGTATTTTAATAAAAGAATGCTTACTCCACTCTAAACACCAACCTTATAAGCACACTTGGGACATAATCCGTTCATAAATAGGTCGAATCATTACTTATATACCCTTATTCAGTCTCCCATGGACGCAGTGTGGACAGGGAGTCTTACGTCTTTCCACTTACCAAGTTATGGTGTTCTGGGACGTTGCAATGCAGCACCCCCACGGGGATGAGGGGTACAGACAAGCTGGCAGGTGGAGGACCATACACGATGGGAGCCCCAACAGGAGGTGGGCCATAAACAACAGCGCCGGGGTTGAGAGGTTGGCTATTGTTGGGCAAGGGAGGAGGGGGTGCATACAGGGCCATGCCCTGGGGTACAGGAGAACCATCGGGAAACACAGTGTATATCATGTATCCGGGGGGAGGTACAAATGGCTGGACCTCTTGGTCATCTAGCTGGCTCTCTTCCTGGCTATCTCCTCCGCTGTCTGCATCTTGAAAGAAAGAGAAGAGTGTTTTACCCCCATGGCTTATTAGGTAAACAAATTTATACAGAACGGCAGCACTTAGACCCAAATCCCAAGACGTGAGAATGAAATTTCGCCAAAAAGGTCAAAAGCAGTTTTGAAAAGCTGATCAAAACAGGGATTCATATATTTTCAGTGGCTGATACTTGAGTTTTTCTTACGCCTATCTGTTGATTTGCCTTTTTTTTTTTTTTGGTTTTCATTCATTTATTCAGCAACCACTTGGGTGCCTGCTTCAGGCTAGAGAAGAGACCAACAGAGATGCAGAGAGGAGCAGTGAGACCCACAGCCCTCAGCACTGACCACGATCACGGCGCACGGCTCTCCAAGCTGCTGGCCTTCCTGCTTATCTCCCTGACCAGCAGGATCTACATCTCTGATGACAGCTTAGCACGCAGCAGGCACTCAGTAAATAGCTCCTGAACGAACACACTCTCCAAAGGGTGTATTCCTACTTTACACTCAACAGTCTCAGAGGAGCTACATAATTTGCCTAGGATCACGCAGCTACCTACTACAAGAGCTATGATTAACTCCCAAGTCTGACTCTTCCTCTCAGAGCTTTAGAAGATGGACCTATAACACTTCATTTTACGGGCGCCTGGGTGGCTCAGTCGTTAAGCGTCTGCCTTCGGCTCGGGTCATGATCCCGGGGTCCTGGCATCGAGCCCCACGTCTGGCTCCCTGCTCGGCAGGAAGCCTGCTTCTCCCTCTCCCACTCCCCCTGCTTGTGTTCCCTCTCTCGCTGTCTCTCTCTCTGTCAAAAAATAAATAAAATCTTTAAAAAAACCACTTCATTTTAGTCGAGCTAGTCAATGCCATGACACAAGGAGGTAAGCACCTGCCATGCTCCAGGAGCGCAGGTGACGAAGCCGCTCAGTCAGCCTGGGTGAGGCAGGGTGGAGGAAGGCTCCATAAAGGAGTGCTATTTGAGGGCCTGGGTCTTGTTGAACGTTCAACAGGAATGGATTTAGGAGAGGAAGGAAGAAGGACATTCTAAACAAAGGGTTTAAAACAGGGAGGTTAGAGGAACATGGCATGCCTTGGGTATCTTAGGCAGCTGGGATGGCTGACTGTGGGACAGTAATGGGAGGGGAGACAAGAGGTCACTGGCCAAGGCCGCAGCACAGAGGGCCTTGCAGAACAAGCTAAGGAGTCTGGATTGTGTCTTATGGATTTCAGGGAACCAATAAAAGAGAAATGCAACTTCCCTTCTGTGATTTAACTTACCTCTATTTGAAAACGATTTATGTAACCCACTTCTGATGGGAGAATACACCCAGTATCCCGAGACAGGTGGAGGACCACTGTCCTCCTTTCCATCCTGCTGTCCATGACGTGGTTTTCTAACAGGAGTTGAGGCTGTGTACTTTAGGCCGACGCCAGAGTCCTTGGTGGCCTGGGAGCTGTGGCTGGAAACCTAAAATAAATGATAGATGAGCCCACTATTTACTAAAAATGAAAAGACTGAGTTGGAGAAACGCCAAAGTCTAGAACAATCGCTGAGATGTAGCAAAGTTGAGAAAGAACTGGTTTCTTTTCATAGATTCTAATTCTCATTTTTCAGAAAGAAGTGAGACATGATTACACAGTCAAGTCAGGTAAATGGGCTAAGTGTCGGCCTCTCTTCTCCAGTGCTCATCTTTCCTGGTGGCTTCTCCCCTTTTGCCTTCTCCCTGATGGCCCACCAATGAAGGCCAGGGAAACCAATGAATTTTCAAGGCCATATGGGATATTAGTCTCCTGCTGTCTTGGGAGCCTGGTGTGGCTGGGAAGCTCTACTCTGCTACCCTCCCTCCTTCCCAGTCATAAATAGGTCTACTTCCCAAACCCTCGCCCAGCTCAGCCTTACAATGTTACATCTAACCTACACAGCTTCCACCTTCAGCCCTGGATGTCAAGGCTGTCTGGATTCTGGTTAAGTCTACACAGCCCTGGGATGCCCGTGTGTCAGCCACTTCTCCCTGACTGTTGCCTGTCTGCTGATTCTAGCAGGAGATCACCCAGCCCCGCTGCTCCAGATGCAGGCCGCTTACTGTCCTCTCCTCACTTCCCACCTTCAAGCCCCAAGCCGTGACCATTGTGTCTCCTGGACATCCTTGGTGCCATCTCTCCCCCAGCTCCACTGCTCTAGCTCTGGCTTCTGTCCCTCATGGAATGAGTTCACACAGCGCCCCCCCGCCCCTGCCCCAGGTTCACCCCCCGCAAGCCGGGCCCCCACACTCAGCCCAATTACTCCTCCTAAACTACGGCTCTGATCACATTACACAGCCGCGGTCCTCAAGGCCTCCCTGAGTCAGTGCAAGAGATTTTGAGGCCCTTTTCAAAAGCATGAGCCCCATCTACTTTCCCAGCCTCACCTTTCACTGTTCCCATCCAACCGTCCAACCCCACAAGGCTACTCACCACAGCTAAACCAACTCTCCCCTTCCACACATTTCCTCCCTCCTAAAAGCCCACCCCTTGAAGGCTAAGTGCTGACCTCATGACTGTGTGTGAAGCCTTCTTTCCTGAACTTCCCCATGCGAGGAAGCCCTAACACTTCTCTACAACAGAGCACACAGGTCAAGTCTGTTGTCACGTGCATGCCATTGTTGTAATTACACTGGTGTACGGGTCTCCCAACCAGCGCATGAGCTCTTGGACATCATTCATTCCTCATGGCACCCCATCCCACCTAGCACCTGACCTAGATTTCATGAACACAGAATGAAATGTTGGCTAAAATCAAATGAAATCCAGGTGCCCAGTTTTCTGTCAGCCTCTGCACAATTTTCTACCCATTTCCAACAGGCCCTCTGGGCTTGTCACCTTATCCCCTTGCAGAATCTTCTTTCACGGACCCACAACATACCACCTGGGCATGAACGGGCAACGGCAATATTCCCAGGAAGGCCCTATTTTCATCTCAAATATTACAAACACTTAAGAACCTCAATGCATGGCTTAGCCTAGACATATTGTTCTTGAGACCTTCTTCACAAACTGGGAGACGAGAACACTGTCACATTTCCTTCAAGAAAATTCAGTATACACTCCCAGCATCACAGACTTCCTACTTTTGATGATGTTGGTGGTGGCATAAAGTACCAATAGCCTCGTCTTTTGAAAGGATCGGTCATGCTGCTGATGTAATCATTCTGATGAGAAACTTCACGTCGAAGTTCAGCAATTTCTTCCAAAACATTTTCAAAGCTTCCTTTGTTAACATCTGCAAAAGAAAGCCATTCTGTGAAATTTGGCATGAAATCCTCTACTTCCCTCCTCTCTCAACGTACCCAAGTGATGCCACGGCAGCCAATGACTTTGATCAGCTCCTCAAAGCTGACTTTTCAGCCTGTCCCGTGGTAACAAGTTTTTGCTAACACTTAAAGAGGATAAACATACCCCTCTGTTGTTCATTTATAAAGTAAGCCAGGGAAAGAGAACAGATTTGTAAACATTATTCCTTTTGAAAATTCAAAAATCTCTTGTCTCATTGTAATCAAGTTCCTTAATACTTCACTTACATAAAATGTTTTTTAAATTCTTTGTTTTTATTCATTAAGCTAATTATCACAGCTCTGTAAATCAAGCATGGAATTGATCTATCACAGTTAAATAAATTTGCTACGGTGAAAAACAAACAGGATGATCTTTTTTTCACATGATTTGATTTTAGAACAACTGTTTTTAAAACTACTACCCAAATCAAAGCCCAATACTTTACCAGCCCCGGTGAGGTCCAGTAAATTCCGCAGCCTTGCGATCTCTGTCCTTTGTCTCTCCATTGTCTCATTTAGTTTCTCCATCTCCAGCACCTGTGAGTTCACTCCTCCAGTGCCAACATCTACTTTCACCATCTCATTTTGAAACTATTAAAAAATCACATACACAAAGTTGCCCACGAATACTCTTTCCCAGGTGCACTTATCCTTGCAGCTTGATTTAGTACTTCTAGAACTTTTACCCATGCTTTACTCACGAGGATGCTGCGTCACTCCTTGTACTGAAATCGCACTCCGCCCAGCACGCAGTAGGGGACCAAGTGCTGACGAACCACTGATTACACTTCCAAATTCTCTGAGTGGCCACTTCCACTACTTTTGTCTTTGAGCAACTGATACAGGCCCAATAAGGGGGAGACCCCAGCACTGACCTGCTCCTCTTTATCTCTGAGAAGGTTCTGCAGGAGTTCAATCTCCGCTTCTGCTCGGGTCAGCTCCCTGGCCGCTTGTGCTGCCTTTCTGCTGAACCTCTGCGTCTCCTGCAGCTCCTACTGGGACAGAGGTAGGGGAGAGGCAGCACTGCCATCATTCGCTGTCTCCTTCATTTCTCTCTTCCTCTCAGACTCCTCTGTGTTCGTCCGATCGCCAGCCTCTCGTGCGTGAGTGCGTGTGTGTGTGTGCGGCGCCAGGTCCCACCCTGTCCCGTGCTGTTCCCATCACTTGGCAGCCTGGCTCCACCCCTGCATGGGGCCAGGTGGGCAGGGGGCTACATCAGAAAGAACCAGAGCTAACTTTTTCTTCACTATTCTCCGGTCTTCCACGACTAGTGTCTCTCTGCACTCTCATCATTAGATGGTCTCTCCTATGATCTATTGTCTTAATCTCATGAGCATCTACCCCCTTTCAAACCGTTACAGACAGCATTTCAGTCAGAAGGCAGAACAGCCCGAGAGGTCACGTGTTATCTGACTGCACAAGATGAAAAGTCTGGGGTTTGGAAGGATGAGATGGCCAGCCTTTAAAACCCTGGTTCAGGTGTGTATGCACAGCCATCTCCCTATGCAAAGCGCTACACTTTGAGGTGGGGACAGTATGTTTCATTTGATGGTTCCTGTCAGGGCTCAGGAGGGGGCAGGACCCACGGCAGGGCTGTGACAGGAGAAATACAATCCTTAGGTCTGAAGGGAGACAGCAACTTTACAGTGGTTTCTAAGACAACCAAAGTCTATAACAAAATAATAATAAAAGCAATAAACAAGTGGCTATGTTTTGGGGCAGCAGGGCCGGTGGAAGCTTGTTCTAGACAGGTGGACTCACCTCTGCTCGCTCCTGGTTAATTTTCATCACAGTTCCATGAAGGGACTTGAGCTGGTCTTTGGCAACGGTGAGCTCAGCCGTGGCTAGCTTATCAGAGGCGACCACGGCTTTCTTTAGTTTCTTCAATTCTCTATCTAAACCAAGAAATTGTTCCTGAGACTTGGCATCTTCAAGTTTCTTCTAAAATAAAAGAAACATTAATTGAACAGATGAATCACTTGGCAGCAATTAATTAAGACACAAGCTCCATGAGGGCAGGGACTCTGTTCACTGCTACCCAGCCCGTATCTAGAATACCTGGTACAAAGTAGGTGCTCCATAAATATTCACTGAGTGAATGAATAAATAAAATGAACTCAAAATTGTATGGTAAACTTAGAATGAAATCAGTCTTCTTAGTCAAGAACCTTTGCGATCACAGATTCATTCATTCATTGGAAAACCATTTCCTGGCACCATCACCAAGTGATGGACCAGCCCCTTGTGACTGCTGAGTCAGGCACTGGGAGGATATGGTGGTAAATAAAGCAGACTGGGCTATTGCCTTCAAGGAGCTTATGAGAGACAGATAATAAACAAACACTCAGACAAACACATACTCAAAATGGTGGTTAGTAGCTATCAAGGGACAGAACAGGGTACTATTTGAGAGAACAGCAGGAGAGATGGAGATTGGTGGGGAGGGGGCAGTCAGAGAGAAGGATGGAGGAACATGGTCCAGGAGAGGGAATGGCATGTGGGAAAGCCAGGAGAACTTGGCATTTTTGAGGAACTGAAAGAAGGAGCCTGGTGAGAACAGGAGGGAGGCAAATCATGCCAGGCCTCATTGGCTTAAGAATTTAGGTCTTTTTCATAAAAACAACAGAAGTTCCTGGACAGGGGAAGTGGCCGGGGGTGGGGGTGGGGGTTGGGACTAACAGGAGTCAATGCCTGTTTTTGAAAGAGCGTGGTGGCGGCTCCGGGAAGCGGGGTCATCTGTCAGGTGGCCACACCAGTGGTTCAGAAGGGAGATGATGGCTGGATGGGGGTGGTGGCATCAGAGAAGAAAAAAGGAACTATATTCCAGATATATTTTGGGGGCGGACATGACAGGACTTGGGAACTGAAAGGTACTTGGTCAAGTCTGAAGCAAGTCATTCACTGAGGCTGGGAGAAGGGAGAAGGCACATGTGCGGAGTGACAAGGTATCAAACAGTGGAGCACGGGAGAGTGAACTGACCAGAGAGAAGGGGGATGCTGCCCATCTGAGGCTGAGGACCAAGAGATTGTAACGATACCACTGTGCCTGGGTGGGTGATATTTTTCTGCAGGAATACTCAGGATGGGTATCAGCCCAAAGCATACAGCTGCAGTTCTGTCGGGCAAGTGAGACAGGAGAAAAGGACAAGGGACTTGAGGACATTTGCAAAAATGGGTATCAAGGGGACCATGGAATTTAGGTCGGGCGATGATGAGGAAGGTAGACAGGAAACCCTAACAGACAGAAAAGGTGGGATTCATGCCCTGGAGTTGTCAGTGAGGTTGAAAACGTGTCAGCGTGGGGTGCAGTGGACAGCGTTATGATAAGCGCGGGCTGCTTAGCTCCGGATTTCCGAGGCGGTGGGCGCAATTTCTGAGCTGCACAAGGTTGAGGATGTGACGATGGGAGGAGACGGGTTGAGGTGGGATGGAGAAGCAAGGAGAGAGGCAGGCGTGTTAGAAAGGAAGATGAGGAGTTAAACAGTAATTGCCCATGGATGTGTCCAACTGGGTGAGGGGTTTCTGAGGAGGCCATCAGCACTGAAGCTCTAAGGTCCCTCCTCGCACGCCATTTCTCTCGTTTTCATCTACGCGGCACCGGTCTCGGGACCTTGATTCAACCACATGCATCCCGGCCTGGGTCCTGTCCACCTCTGGACCAGTGACGCTGCCACAGGTGACTGTGGATCAGACTCCGCCCTGAGGGCCTGCTCCCGGGGGGCAGGACCCAGGTGTGAGGACACAGGTGTCATGCTTTCCGAGTCCTCCCCACCTTTTTCTCTAACTCCCGGAGTTGGGCCAGAATTCTCTCCTTCTCTTCATCAGCTTCCTGAAGTTGGAGATCTGTAAGGCCTTGGATTTCCTCCATACTTTTTAGATTTTCTTGCAAATAGTGAATTTCATTCTCCAACTGCTGGATTCTCGCTTCGTGCTGCCTCTTATCAAAACTAATCTGTGAGGAAATCAAGTTTCGAAGAGGATTTTTAGGCAAAATAAAAACTTTTTAGGGAATCACATTTCATTTTACTAAAGAAGGTAATGAAATTTGGTACTAATGAGTTACAGGGCATGGTTTTATCTTGAATGTTCTCTAGGATCTAAAATCCAGGATTTTCATGTTTGCGTCATCATTAAAAGAACTGCATCCAAAAAATCAGATCCTGGCACGACACTACACCCCAGCAATATAGTATTGTTTACCTGCATGCCCACCTGCTTCCAAACAAGGAAAACAGAGCCCCCAAAGAAGCCTGACTGACATCAGTAACCATATTCAGGGTTGAATTTCAGTCACAGGCAGTCTGACTCGTGAAGAGTGAAAAGAACAGTACGTGTCTGTATTTACATGAGAAGGAAGCACTGCAATTTGTTGAAAAACAGGAGTACTGGCCAAACACGCCCCGCAGCTGCCTCTCGCCCTTTCCTTACCCGCGCTTCCAGGGCCCTCTCGCAGGCGTGCCTGAACTCTGCTTGTCCACTCGCCAGTTTCTCTTGCTGCAGGGCCATTTCTTCCTGGAGCTTTCTCTCTCTCACTTGTGCTTCCTCTCTCTCCCACTGGGAGCGTGCAAGGATTTCACTGAATTGTTTCTGCAAATCAGCAAGACTTTTCCCTAAGACATCCGAAGAAGTATGGATTCTGGTGAGGGGGAGAGAAGATGGCATAAAGGTGACCGTTCAGGTCTCGGGCCGGATGCGGCGCAAACATGCTGGTAGCCGTGCGGGAGCAGAGAGAGCTGCCTGGACGGGACCCGTACTCGGCAACTCAGCACCCCTGAAGTGCAAGTCACTGTTTGATGCAGTGACTGCTGTCACTCTGGAAACACAGGCTCCTAGCAGGCTAACGATGTTTGCTCAAAGAATAAATGTCCATTTCATGTATTTACATCAGCCTTGGTTTTGATATTTATTTTCTATTTAAAATGGATAATATGGCTCTACTTCCTGACCATATGCAAGGAATTTTCAAGAAAAGAGTTACTCTTAAAACTTCTGCTTTTTAAATTAAATAATACCAAAAAGTATGAAAGATCTAAATGTAAAAAAATCAATGATAGGTAGTTTGAATGAAGCAATCTTGTGTCTCAATCACGGAAAATACGACACAGGAACGCTTACAAAAGAAATCAGCCATTAACAGAACTTGGGAAGGTGAGTCTATACGCACCTTATTTTCATAACTCAGCAATCTCAATACCTGGAGGTCCTGATTTTTCATTACCTCATTTCCCCAGCTCCTGACTTCAGTTTTTTCCTTAGCTCATCCACACGAGCTGCCACTTCTTCTGGACGAATCAAACCCTCAACCACATGGTTAAGGTGACTCTGGAAGTCTTTAAGTTGCTGTTTTAATAGGTCATTGTCATCCTATGGATGGTGGTGAAATGGGGAGGTAAAAGTTACCAAAACAAATTTAAAATACACACACATACCCTTACACAGACTACAGTACTTGTCATATGATAGTTCTATTCAACTTCCTTTACCAGTTCTTTAAAAATGCTTTCTAGTGTCTGCCTTCGGCTCAGGTCATGATCCTAGGGTCCTGGGATTGAATCCCACATCGGGCTCCCTGCTCCGCGGGGAGTCTGCTTCTCCCTCTGCTTCCTTCTCCCTCTGCCTGCCGCTCCCCCTGCTTGTGCTCGCTCTCTCTGACAAATAAAATAAATAAATAAATAAATACAATAAAAAAAAATGCTTTCTATTTGGGCTGACAAATATCTGAATCTACTGATCAATCTAAAGTCACAAAAGACAGAACCAGGCATTACAGTATTTCCTGATGTGATACAAAAATAAGTACCTGTGAACACTACCTGTGAACGTCTTCTTGCTGAGAAGTAACTAACTTGAATCTAAATAAGCCTCCATATGCAACATAAGAACATATTAATCAATACCAGAAAAGATGCAACCAGCAAAATCTAGAATACAGGAAACTATACAGGACAAAGACCTGGTTTTCTCTAAAATACTACAAAGGGGGAAAGAAGGAAGAAGCCTATAGATTAGAACAGACTTAAGAATCAAGTCAACAAAATGCAATGGGTGCACTTTATTTGGATCCTGATTCCAACCAACACTTGTCAAAACTGTGAGAGGTATGGGTCATGGGATTGGGTCCCGCACTGGACTCCACACTGAGTGTGGAACCTGCTTAAGATTCTCTCTCTCCCTCTCCCCCACCACCTCTCTCTCTCTCTCTGAAATGAAACAAAACCAAACTGTATGAAATAACTTGAAAATTTGCATATGATATGGCATTTGGTATTAGGGAATTACCATAATTTTAAGATATAAAGTGGTATCTATTCATGCTTTTTAAAAAAGCCTTTGTATAGTATTTACAGATAAAATAAGATTTTCAGATTTTATTTATTTATGAGAGAGAGAGAGCGAGCATGAGTGGGGGGAGGGGCAGAGGGAGAAGGAGAAACAGACTCCCTGCTGGGCAGGGAGCCCGATGCAAAGCAGGGCTCAATCCCAGGACCCCAGGATCATGACCCGAGCCATTCAGGCGCCCCAAGATTTTTATTTATTTCACAATAATTCAGTGTGTGAACAGGTGTGAGGGGTGTGTTATGGCAGGCATGACAGATGAGGTAAGGCTGGCCACGCACTAATAACTGGTGAAGACATGAGGATTAATTTCCGTATTCTACTCTTGTTATGTGTTTGAAATGTCCATAATTCAAAGTTAAAAAAAACAAAACCAAAAAACACTTTGCCATGAGACTCTGTCTGTCAAGCAACTAAAAATGAAACCTCTAATACTGAAACTTCTCTAATAGCTTATAATTCTCTGTGGGAGTATCTGTTACATGCCAGCATATTTTTATTCTTAACAAACACAATATCCCAAGAATTATATTCAGACAATGCCTCTTTCAAGTAAAAAGAAACTGCTAAAATCACCTTAAATTGTAAAGAAAAATGGTTCTGCATCCTAAGGTGCTGACTGTATTCATCTGAATACCTATATTCCACCTGAGTGATTAATTCAACCTTCAAACTCAGTGAAATACTCTTAACTAAAATGGAGAATTCAGACTTGCAATGAACATGTTAACTGCCTGTTATCTGTAACCTGTCCTGCCCACTGCCCCGAGGTGCCCAGATTTGTACCACTGTCTAAGCCTGGCCACAGGTGACCTGACCCAAGGCCAGACAATCCGCTGACTAGCCAGAAAACAAGTTCTCACTCTCTCCAAAGTTTGGACCAAGATCCAGGACATCAAGTCCATAAGAGCAGGCCTTGTAAAGATATGTCAGCTCAGGGCTGGAGTCCACGGTGGGCAAATACAACGCCCACAGAGACAGAGGAGGAGAAATGAGAGAGCCCTGTAGCTCCTGAAAGACTGACGGGCACAGCAGCTCTGGCTCCCTTCTGGAGCTCGTGTTAGGAGGTTTTGGTTCATTACAGCTAAATGATTTTCTGACAAAGACAAATGCAGAGTGAGTTTAACCTGAACTCTGTATCAGGAGGTCATTAGGCCAAGGACCTAGTCCCAATAAGAAGGTAGTCTCAGAGCATGGGCTAAGCATTCTGGAAAGCTGACTTCAGTTTCTAACTTGGAGGAGAAGGCCCCAGAAGAAGACATTTTAGTCTCTTTCTTTAAGAGATGTATACTGAAGTATTTATGGGTGAAATAAAGATGTATGAGATTTTCTTTTGAAGTATTCCAGCAAAACAAACACATGGACTGAACCTAGAATGGCAGAATGCTGACTGTTTAAGCAGGGTAAACAAAAGGACCTAAGACTCTTCTGTTTTTGTGATTATTTGAAAATTTCCATAGTACAACTAAAAAATAGCAATCTATTGAACACCTGACACACAAGTCAAACAAGAATGGAAAATCTGTACGTCTTTTATGATACTTGCTTCAGAAATTAAGCTAATAGCATCAAAAATTAAATTCTAGGTTATTACATTTCCTTAAACTTTGAGGAAAAAATATTCAAGGCATTGGAAGAAGAGAGAGAATGTGGGTGAGCTTATTAGTCTTACTACAACTCCCCGCATGGACGCCTTCCCTAAAACCACGGCCACTCTGCCCCTTTATTTCTGGTGAAGTGTAACACATGCCACCTCAGTCAGCCAAGTGGCCCTTGGCCTCACAGACTGACACCTGAGTGTTGATCCAGGTACCTGTTTGTTCAGACATCTGTGCTCCCTGAGAGTTTAATTATCTGGAAAATCCTGTCCACCTGCTTCTCTGGCAGTTTGTTAGGCAGATTATTGTGACAGTGGCAGTAAAAATACTCTGCCAAAGCAACCCCCCCCGATGTAAAATGACTGCATTTTTTTTTTTTTTAAGACTTAGTTATTTTATTTGAGAGAGAGAGAGAGAGAGCGCATGCACGTGCACGCACGCACAAGCAGAGGAGGGGGCAGAGGGAGAGGCGAGGCAGACTTCCCACTAAGCGGGGAGCCCGACATGACATGAGGCTTGATCCCATAACCCCAGGGCTCAATCCCATGACCCCGAGATCATGACCTGAGCCGAAACCAAGAGTTGGACGCTCAACCGACTAAGCCCCTCAGGCGCCCCATGACTGCATTTTTAATAGCATCCTTTCTGAAGAGGGGATTGTGAAAATTGTTTACAGTTAAGAAGTTCTGCAACCCACTCTAGTTAAATTCCTGGATAATTACAAAGATATTTCAGTGGAAGAAGAATGCATCAATCTGATCCTTTTAGCTCAGTATGGTGACAAATCCGCTTCTCGGAGAAATGTCAGGTATTGCTTTCACCTGTGAGTTTACACAGTCCTTGCTGTGTACTCCCGACCCTGGCTCCACCTCTTCACACCACCAGAACAACACAAAGGATGTGTGTGTTAATAATCTTACGGAGATGGGCTCACAAGGGAACAGAGGCTATGGTACCATCCCATCCAGAATCTTTCTTTTCTAATAATTCAAGTTGCTTACTACAGGTTGGAGCAGGTTAAGTGTCTGACTGAAGACACTGAGGGTGTCCTACGTAAGAATATATCCTGAACAGACATGTCTCTACCTGCAGCTGTCTGAGCTGTGTGCGGAGCTCACTATTTTCTTGGTCCTTTCCTTCTGAGAGCTGGGCTTTTCTGACCGCATTCTTGAGGGCTTGCTTTTCCTTCTCAAGTTCCTCTTGAAGGGCCGATTGTTCTAACTATTGCCATGCGAAGCAACAATATGAAAACATAAATAGCAACACTTTTTTTAATCTACAAAGGCATAAATACATTTATATACACACACAATCCCTTGATAGCTATGGTTTTATAATAACTCGGTTTTATGTTTATATGTTCAAATTTCAAAGCCCAAGTTAACTTTTTTCACATGCCTCCTTCAACCATTAATACTTAAGAAAGAGTAGACATCAGAATCAGCTCAGCTCAGATATACCAAATAGAACCTCAGGGGTGGGCCCAAGTACCTACCTTCAAGAGTTCTATGAGTGATTCAACAGTTACTGCTCTTCCTTCCCTTAGACTAGTATTTCTCAAACTGTGGTCCTCAAATACCTATATCAAAATCACTTGGTGTGCTTGTTAATAATGCAGATGCCCAGATTACATCTCAGCCTCAATGGGCCAGAAGCATCGGGGGCGGGGGGGACAGGAATTTGCATTTAATAAGCTTCACAAGCGATTTCATACAGCTAATGTATACCGATTAGAGATCTGTAGATCAGAGAGATCTGTTATGCTCCATACTCTCAATATATGGCTTGAAGGCCAATTCTGGTAGTGCTCCTCCCAAGAAGGGGAATATCCCTCTTAATATCGAGTAAATCTGTGAAAAGGCTAGGCTGTTATAATATTTTTGTCAAGACTTATGAGAAAAAAAAAAGGACAATGGAAATACAAAGGACAATAGATTTCAAGCTAGTAAAGGCTGGCTTGAAAACTTAAGAGAATTTATTTGAAATCAGATGGCATCTAGAATTTATTATTATTTAGAAATCTGTATTTACTGTTATTTTAATTGTTTCCCCCCAACTTCCCATTTTTTTGTACTCTGATCTTATCAACTATGGTTTTGTAAAACTTGATACTCTTGAAAAATATAATCCTGACAATTGTCAGGTGGTCATTTGGTATCTGATAAGGGATACAAATTACCATAATTACTACAATAAGCATGACCTATTTTTATTTCCTTTTCTAATCACATGAATGCTATTTTACATACATTCCTGGGATTCAAACTATTTTATTCTATTTCACTTTCATCCAATAAGTGCATCTGGACCCCTTTTATGTGCCAGGGACTGAGAGAACAGAAACAGGCATATACAATCTGGGTAGTCACTGTGCTCTGACTCTAGCAGGAGAGATGGACAATCTAAGCTGATCTAAAAATTTTGGATCTAAAAATCTAAAATGCTTTGACTGAGCACAGGCTACAGGAAAACTAAAGTAGGATCCTGAACCCAGATTTCCAGCAGCCACAGGAGGAAGGTCACAGGGGGCTTCCTGGAGAAAGATGCAGCCTGTATGAATAATAGCTAAACAAAATTACATTTTTAATTTGATAAAGAATATGCAGTAACTGGCCCCTGTCTGCCTCTCTGTCTCTCTCTCTCCCTCTTCCCTACTCTTCTTGCTCCTAGCATCCAAGAGGCATACTTTCTGCACTTCAAATGCACTACGCTCCCTCTCCTTGCATCAGCCTAGAACACTCATTCCTTATCCCTACCCTTTTCACCCCCGCTCCTTCTGCACACCAAAATCCAACTCATCCTTTGAGTCTCGGCTGAGACATTTCTCTACGGCAGTCTTCCCTAACCACCCCTCCCCTGCTACAGAATGCTATCCCCTTCTTTCTCCCACTGCTGGACTGTCAGCTCCACAAGGACAGTGACCATGTCTGTGCCACTCACTGCAGCACCCACAGCACCCGCCCTCAATGGCCAGTTGGTAAGTGGCTTTGGATGAATAATTATTTCTCTAATTTGCCAGTACAATTTCAACGAGTGGATACTTCATCTAACCAAACAGAAAATAGCAAAATAAAATATAACACTAACTTAAAAGAGGTCTCTTAACCTTGTTTTGAGAAAGAAAAACTAGAATTTATTGAACACCAACTGCTAGGTGCTTTCATGCCCAATGTCTCCCTTATCCTCACGATAACCCATTTTATAGACAAGGAGGCATTTTTCAGAGGCTCAAGAGCTATGAAGTGATTTGCATGCTCACACAGGGGCTCACAGGGGTAGTATATGAACTCAGAACCTCTGACTCGAAAAATGTACTCTTCCCATCATTCCATATACATTATATTAAAAACTGTTTCATCTTACATTAAATTAAAGAAAGGCTGATATGTTAATCGGATTCTAGATGGCTTTATGCCCCTACTTACCTGGCTGAACCTTCTAAGTTCTTCCAACTCCTCCTTGAGCTGGCTGGCTTCAGCATCCCGTATTTTCAGCTGAGCCTCTAGCTCAGCCTCATAGGCACTGAGATCTCCCTGGGTCTGCTGCAGGGACACATTCACCTCATGCTGCTCCTGGAGGGCACTCTCTAGTTCTGCAAGCTCCTATAAGGATTCGGTATGTTTATGGAACCCTCCCTGCTCTGCATAAGCATCTGCAAGTCACTATAAGTAACTGGAGCACTGTGAACCAAATGGCCAGCTAATGCTGGCCTGGCACGGAAAGTTTTCATTAGCAATACAATGAAGCTGCAGGCTGTGCGTATCCAGGTTGGAAAACAAAATCCTGACTTAAATGTAATCAGAAAAAGCAGTAAGCTACCAACATGTTTTCCAAAGTAATCAGCTGTGTGATACTTCAAATGTGTCTGAATACGTAAGAAGAAAAGGCCTATTTTCCATCAGACACTGGAATAAATGTTTTCACATTGATTCTTTCATCATATCTTCACAGCAACTGTGTAAGGCACAGTATTATCCCCATTTTACAGAAGACGAACTAGAGAATGAATATCTAAGTAAATTGCACAGGGCTGTGTAGCTTAAAAAAGATAGGATATGAACGCAGATCTCTGACTCCAAAACCCACACCCTTTCTATTAAACCACAGCTTGTTCATTTATTAGAACAAAATGGGATTAGCACTCTCTAATTAAGGATGATACAGTAACTTGAATGAGTGCTGACAAGAATATAAGTACATATTGATTAGCATACCATAGTTCTGATTCACTTTAGTCCATCTGTTTTTTATGATTATTTCAGCTTTTACCTATTTATTTGGGATCTTGAAAAATGAGATTGAACTATTCTAAATTAAAGAGGAGGGTCTTGTGACGAGAACTTCTATAGAAGGATTTCTCAGGGGTGGTCCAAAAACCACTTGGCATCTGAATTATTGGGGCTGCTTGTGCAAGATGCAAATTCCACTTATAACCAACAAAGGTCCAGAATATATAAAGAATTCCTACAAATCATTAAGAAAAAGACAGACAATCCAATAGAAAAATGGACACAAAATATGAATAGGGAATTCACTGAAGAGGAAGCCTGAATAGCAAATAAACAAAGGGAAGGTGCCCAATCTCTTCAGTAATCAAGGGAAAATGCAGTTATAACAAGATATGAGTTACATGGGGCACAGAGGAACAAGTTAAACAAATCATGAGAAAACAATAGACAAATTCAGAATGTGGGACACTCTACAGGACCATTAGCCTGGTTTCTACACACACATCTACATGCACAGCTACAAAAGACATTCTTGGCACAACTGGGAAAACTTGAATATGGTTCAGATATTAGATGGCATTAGGGAATTATTAATTTTTCTAGGTATAATAATGGCATTGTAGTGATGTAGGAAAATGTCCTAATTTTTAAGAGATGTGTACTTAAGGGATGACGTCTTGATGTTTGCAACTTTCAAATAACTCAAGGGAAAAAAAACCAAATACAGCAAAATATTTTTTGAATCTAGGAGAACACACAGATATTCACTGAACTATTCTTTTAACGTTCCTTATAAATGTAAAATTTTCCTAATAAAAAGATACCATTTCAAACTCAGCAGAATGGCAAACACTAAGACTGACAAAATGTTAAATTTCCTGAATGTGATAATCATTCTGTGTTAGATACTCTGTTAGAAAATGTCCCTATTCCTAGGAAACACATGATGAAATATTTAGGAGCTAAGGAGGGTGATGTCCACAACTAATTCTCAAATGGTTAGAAAAAAATTTATATAAAAACATGTAAAAATTATATATGAAAGAGAAAACAAATGTAGCAAAATATTAACTGATGACTCTGAATGCATGGCACAGCGTTATTTGTGTTATTCTCGCAACTCTCCTGTAAATTCAAAATTATTTCAAAATAAAAGTCAGATAACACTAAGGTGTTGGCAGAGATGGTGGTGCTCACATTGCTGGTTGGAGTAGAAACCGACTGAATCCCTATGGATGGTAATTGGACAATGTCTAGTGAAGTTGAGGGGGGGGCACATACCCTCTGACTTATGTTCCAATCTTGAATATAGTCCCTATGCTCAAGATGTGTGCAAGGATGTTACACTCAACATTGTAATAGCAAAAGACCAGAAACCACCTAAATGTCCTCCAAGAGGAGAATGAATAAGCAATAAATTTGTGGCAGTACCTATAATGGAATGCTGTATACACTAATAAAAATAAGCAAACTACAGCTATATGTATCAATGTGTATAATTCCCCAAAACAGAAATTGGAAGAAAAAAAGTGGTCAAAGAATATGCACACAATGATTATATTTTATACAAATCTTAAAATTATGCAAAACAATGCTACATATTGCTTATGGATAGCCACATATATAATAAAAGAGATGCAGGGAATTAAGTATATTCAATGAGATTCTGTTACTTCTGTATGGAGGTACGCAGAGAGTTTCAAATATATCTGCAATGTTTTATTTCTTAAGCTGAGTTCAGAGTACATGGTGTTAAATATAATTTTTGTCATTTTTATCTACCTGAGAATTTTCATAATATTAAATGTATGAATTCAAACTTCCAGAGTAAGTCCTACTGGGGATGAAATTTGGGAATCTGGGTTCTCATGCATGATAGAGTTTGTCAAACAACTAAAAGAGATCAAGTGAAATCTCCAAATGAATGGCAACAAACCAGGTATGGAAGGGTATAATTTAGAACACTGTGTCTTGTTTTGTAAAACAAAGTTAAAATTATGAATAACAACAAGAATAAGAAAATTATGTTGTGCTTAATTTCGCTGCACAAATAACAAAATACGAACACTTAATAACCAACTGTAATAGCTACAATTTCCTATTTTTTAGCGTTCTTTGATAACAACACCTTTCAGGGATAAAAACTCAGCTAGAATAATCTTCCTTTTCTTAGTAAAAGAAAAATAATGATTCCAAGTGTTTCACTACTAAAGGGAAAAACCCCATTAAGTAGCCATTAATACTTTTTGTCACTTCAAATTACAGGGTTGCTAACTTCCTTAGCTAACTTAATTTGGACATCACCTACTTCTGAGGCTGAGGAAACAGGCAAGAAGAAATAAATCATACCTTCCTCATATTTTCTGCATCTATGGCCACTATTTCCAGTTGGTCCCTCTCCTGCTCGACCTCACTCAATCTCTGCAGCAATGTCTCTTTCTCATCCTGTAGCTTTCTGCACTCATTGTGGGCCTGAGCGGCCTGGCCTTTGACAGTCTCCAGGTATTCTTGCAACCCACTGATGACACTTTCTAAATCCTTCTTCAGTGCTTCGTTTGCTGCTATTTGTCCTATGCAAAATGGAAAAAGGCAAGGTGATAATGTATGTGAGAAAATGCTTTCAAGATATAGAATTACTGCATTTAGTCTCTTTAGTTATTTGTTACTGGCTAAGAAAGAAATTCCAAGCTTTCAATGATTTGTACCATCTTGTTTTTCTTTTTCAAGATATAATGATTGTTTTTCCCTCTATTATCCATAGTACAGTAGTACTAACTAGCTATACAATAAAAACAGTTTATTCAGTGGGCACTGCTTATAAAATGCTCAATTCGGGCTGGAAGAAGTTTAAAATAAAATAATGAAAATAAACTTTTCCAAATAAATTTCCAAATAAAATAATGAAAAATGTTCAATAAAACTGTTGAGTCCTTGCTGCTACATACACAAAATAAAACCATTCAACATACAAGACTAATCCAAAACTGGCAGCATAAACATGTAACTTGAAGACTTACAAAAAAGCCCAAACCATATATTGCATACCTACTATGTGCCAGGCACTTTATGAACACCACCTCATTTAATCTTCCCAACAACTAGTGATCGAGATAGAAATAACTCGTCACACAGCTGATAACGGCAAAACGGTAAGTGGGCTCTTTTTACCCCATCCTAGGCCCTCACCACTACAACCTCTATTATCTTCCTCTTCCACTAGCAGGGCAATGTCACAATCTAAATCTGCATTGCAAATGTAGATCATCCAATTCTTTCCACACTCCCCTTAGAACTAGACACTGAATGCCCTGGTGTCAATGAGCTCTTTGTTCTTTCCTGAAAGGATCATAGGCTTTGGAAGAAGACAATGACATGCCAGAGCTTATCATGATCATGTACTGACTTCTTGCCTACCAAATGCAATGACCTGACTCACCAGAAAATCGATGCAACAAAACTAAAACTGAAAAAATGTTTTACTTCTAGTGAACATTTTTGGGTCATCTGCGAATATTTCCCTATCAAACACTAGTATGAACAGCTGAGGCATATTCAGCTAATATCTGGATTAATGCCGGACAGGGTGTCAGCTGTCTTTTGTTAATACTGAAATATCTTAAATGTTCAAATTTAAATACTGATTTACCTTAAATCATACTTAAATTCTCACCTTCAGTAAGCTGTTGTTCAAGGTCCTTAATCTCTTCAGTTTCTTTGGCAATTCTAGAAAGTATCTCATCCAAACGGCTTTCAAGTTGTTTGTACTGCTTGTTCATAATGTCAAGTTGTTGTTCTTTACCTCTTTTCTGAGCCTTCATATGGCACTGAATTGAAAAGAAAAAGAAATCAACAAAATCCTGAGTCCTTTAAACTCTTTTAAAAATAATAATAATGCGGGGCGCCTGGGTGGCTCAGTCAGTTAAGCATCTGCCTTCGGTTCAGGTCATGGTCCCAGGGTCTTGGGATGGAGCCCCACATCGGGCTCCCTGCTCAGCAGGAAGCGTGCTTCTCCCTCTCCCACTCCCCCTGCTTGTGTTCCCTCTCTCGCTGTCTCTTTCTCTGTCAAAAAATAGATTAAAAGATCTTTAAAAAAAAAAAAAAAATAATGCTTAACATTTCTAAAGGAAGAATGGAAAATAAAATGTAACAATTTGAGTCTGTGTCAGGCCCTGTGTTGTTTTCACACAGGTAGTTTTCATTGAAATCTCGTGGTAACTTGATCTGGAAATCATCTCCATTTCCTAGATCTGAAAACTGAAAATCAAGGAGGTTAAATTTAAATGATTTTTCCAAGGGCACACCTACGAGGTAATGTAGCCAAGTTCAGTGTTCCTGGCACTGCATGTGTCTTCTAACAAGGTCTCAAAAAAGTTAATTATATATACACATATCCATAGAAAATGACTATATTCCAAAATGTTAACAAGAATTTTATCTGGGGGGTGCCTGGGTGGCTCAGTGGGTTAAACGTCTGCCTTCGGCTCAGGCTATGATCCCAGGGTCCTGGGATGGAGCCCACTTCTCCCTCTCCCTCTGCCTGCCGCTCCCCCTGCTTGTGCTTTCTCTCTGTCACATAAATAAATAAAATCTTAAAAAAAATTTTTTTTTAAAAAGAAATTATATCTGGGTAGAAGGATTACAGGAGGTTTTTTTCTTTTTTATGAGTATGTTTAATATCTAAAAATTTTTGTAATAGTCACCTTTTTAATCAAAAAAGCACGTAGTTTAAAAAAAGGTTTCTTAGGGAAAAATGGACATGGAAGAAATACTTGGAATTGAGGTTTATTTTCAGTTCCTTGTACAAAGAAACATTTTATTTTTCAGTTTGATAAACTGGGGGCTGAGAGAAACCTCCAAAACCATTCAGCCCAGTGATTCTCAAGATGGAGGGCCCTCTGGAGGCACACTCCTCCGCTATTAGGACATACGCCCCTGGTAGAAAGCAGAGCTTTCCCATACTCACATACCCACTCACACCCTGACAGCCATGCATTTGGGAGCTACTGTAAACTGAAAAGACTAGATTATATTTTCAGGTGTGCTCAGGGGAAAAAACCTGAGAACCAACAGTCTAGTTTAACCCTTCCTTTTACATGTGAGGAAAATGAATCCCAGATCTACCAATGACCTGCCCAGGTCTCCTCAGAGGCAACTGTTCCTGTGGAGACATTAAAATAATTCCCTCTCACTCACACCCTCATGGCTCAAGCTTGCCCCCACAAGATCAGAGGAACAGAACAATAAACCAAGAGAGAGTTATCAGGAGAAACAACTCCATCACAGTCAGAACCAACTCCAAGCTCTCAAGTCTAATACTCATTTTATTATAAAAGAATATTTTAGATGTTCTGCTGCCTCCAAAGACAAGAAAGAAAAGTCCCTTCATTTTTAAGGAACAAGTGAATGGCAGCCTGTTCAGAACGTTTTTGTTTTACTATTGTAAAACTTGATCGGGTTTTAAAAATTCTTCCTTCTCTGCCCTCCCCAAATACCCATCTGAAATCTTTCTGGGAAGGTAACTGCAGATAACAGCTTAAATTCTAAGTAAATTTAGGATTTTTACGGCTCACGAACGAATTAAAAAAAAAAAGCTGCCTTCATGTCTCTATCATTAAACCTTTAAAATTCACCATTAAAAATTCCACTGAAATCTCCTTACACGCAGGACCAAAAAAAAAAAGCTCAATATGCCAATGATCTGCATCAAGCACATGGGAACAAAAGTACATTCTGCGATTTTCACGACCATGGAGCTCACAAACGAGTTATAAAAACAGGAACTTACATCTCTGACTCCTCCTCCTTTCAAGTCTTTTGCACAAAGAGAGAGAAAATCATCATACCTTAACTTAAAATTTGTCCTGTTAAAACTGAGCCGTTGAGACAGGGAAATAGTGGGCGGGAGGGCTTTCTAAAGCTGGTTTCAAATTCACATGCACTTCCCTCTCTGACAGCCACATTTTTGTAAGCGCCTCCGAGCCTCAGTAACTTCCCTGAGCTTCAAACCACATTCCTGGCAGAGTGAGCGGCAGCCCAGCTCGTCCAATCACGAGAAAGCGCTGTAGGCAGGCCCCACCCTCCGCGCTTTAAATCACAACACAGGAAGCTCCCAAGGGCCAATCACGCACAACCTTTGCAACAGATTACTACAGGCTCACGGCCCGCCGAGAACAGGTAGTTGCCTTTCGCTTGCACAGGGCATTGCCAGGTAGGGAAGAACAACACAAATCTTCCTTTATTATGTGTGCTGCTGTGGTGTCTGTGCCTCTAGCTATGTACATTTTGTACAGCTAAAATGGGATTTGATTTTTAAATAGTACTTTTTCCTTTTGAAACCTAGTTAAATGCTTCTGTTTGTTGAAAACTTGACTGGTTTGGCTCTAATTTTAAAAATAATTAATCTCTGTAGACCTTTAATTCTCTTGTGGGTAAAGGGTCACTGCCGTAGCACAGCATGGGCTCAGCCTCTTCCTAAAAGGGTGAATTTAGGAAATCAATCTTTTAAAATCACATTTTAATCTTCTGCAAAAAAAAAAAAAAAGTCACCAATCCTATGGATGCTGGGATGAAGCTCCTCACCAGTATATGCAAAAACCCCAACATGGAAGACTTCATTGGCACTTAATGTATTTGTTCTCATCATATCTCAGAGCCACATAATGTTTTCTAATCTCTCAAGCTTTTACTTTTAAATTCTATTTGCACTTTATCTGATTAGATAATAAAAGTTAACTGAATAAAATCTGTCTCCATCTATAGAAAAATATGCAGGGATACCACACTTGATTCTTTCCCTTTTGCTAAAATGATCACATGTTGTAGAATATGATGCCTAACAGGAGCCTAACATTAGCCAAGAAGGTGACTTTGTGCAAACTAGAAAAAGATGCTCCCTCTCGGTGAACAAATTAAAGAGACACCCTCTGGGGCTTTGACTAAAGCTATAACCTTAAAAACGAACCATTAGTTGTTTTAACAATACCAAAAAGAAACCTTAAACAGGTTTGTATTTTTCATCCCCTCTAACAGAGCAGAGACTGACTGACTTTCAAAATGTGGATGCCATTCCTGCTTCTCATTTAACTCCTTTCTGTGCGTAATTCTTTACAGAAATCCATGAGGATTAGGCTCCCTGTCTACCAAGAATATCAAACTCATTTGTTAAAAGCAAACATACAATCTAGGTTCTAATTAGACTCATAGATCACGGTACTGGAGGGAGCAGCAAAGCAGCTTTGGATAGTGCCTACACGCTGGGTTCCTTCCTACCTTCCCAGATGCAAACACTCATACATAGAGGGCTGGCCCCCGGGGAATACAGATAGCAGTAGGATATAGTTCCTGTCCTTAGGAGCCCTACATAGGGTGGCAAACTTCCAAACAAATTAATGCAATAAGGCAAGATATTATTGACCATATTACACATTACTTAAAATCTAATTTTTCATGTAACGAAAATTCTTTAAAATAATCAAGTCCTCTTTTAGTTTCAATTTTAATACTTAGACTTAAGCTTTTGTTAGAAAAGGCCTTATTTCTGTGAATGATATGGTTACCTTTTGTCAAAATTAGCTGGCCTGCAAAAAAAAAATTTACCTACAATACATTATTGAAATGTTTAAAGGGATAACCAAATAATTTGACCAGTATTTAAAGTAATGATAGTGCATTGTCTTTACCATGTTAAATTCTAATGATTTATCTTAAATCAGAGATTTTAAAGTTCTTTTAAAAAATAACCTTATTATTCAAAGTATAGCAGTGAAATATGCAGGAAATATTTTTACTAATATTTTTACAAATATTGGGTAAAATGTAAGCCATTAGTAAGACTTCTCAGAGACAGAGACAAGAACCTAATCCATCCTGCAGCCACCAGACCACCTGACCACCTCTCGCCACATATTAGGAAGACACGGTCTAGAGAAATGTTTCCTTTTTAAGGACAAAACAAAAAATATGAAACAACAAATAGCTTTAATGTAATATTTGCATAAAGGATTAAAGAAGAGGTAGAGAAAGGACTCTAAACCCCTTTCAGCTCTCTCATCTCACCACCTTGCTCTTAAGAAAACAAAGCAAGAAAAGAGAAAGGGTAAGAGGTTTGGACAGCACCATGGAGCAGGTTTCTCTTGATTTGGAATATAATGATATTCAACAGCCACTTAAAAAAAGGTAAGTGTACCATGCATCTATCATTCTACTGAAAGCCATCTCCTTCAAGCCTTAGGTTTTGTTTTCAACACAGAGATATATATACTTCTCTATATAAGTATATATGCACGTATGTTATGTATATATAGACATATGGATATATAATACACATACAGATATATATGACATACACACATACATAAACAAATGTATTACTCCAATTTGTGCAGCAAACTAAAAAACTTTCAGAAAGAACTCTGAGACTAAAAATGAGGAGACATAATTTCTAGATGGAATGATATTCTAGTCCCTATAGAACAAGCCAAAATCTCTTCATTTACTTACATGTTTTGGGTCTCTGGAATCCAGGCTATCTATGGCTATTTGCAGGTCCTTGGTATCATTCTGCTTTTCAGCAATTTCTTGCCTTTGCTTTTCCATCTGCGTTTCTAGATCCACAGCTTCTTGGCGTAATTTATTGACAACCTGTATCCTACCACTCAACTGCTTGAAAAGAAGGTCTTTCTCCGATTCTGAAACCTAATCACCCCCCATACCCCAACACACAATTAACAGAGGTTAGCAACAGTGATTTACAAATTTAAAGAAAACTTCTAAAGTTTAAAAAGGTATTCTGTGCTCTACCAGTTTTTTTAATAAAAGTAAAATGTTAAAGTCATCTAGGCATTCCATTAATATTTTATACTTTATGCTTATTACATGTAGAAAATCTTATTTTATAAAAGTTTATGAAAACTCATAAAAGCAGGTAGAAATGAAGTTGTCAATTCCAGTATAAGCAACTTGTAAATTATTAACAATAATAACCATAATATTAATAGTCAACTTTATATAGCACTTACCCTGTTATGAGCATGTCAAGCAAATTAATAGTATAATGAAAATTTAGGCTTATATGTACTCATAAAATAACTTTTCAAGCACATTTTGTAAGCATCCATTTATTTAAAAATTAGGTACATTATTTACATCTATTGATCTACCTATATAAGCTTTGGTCGACATTATTATAAAACATTCTTTTTTTAATTATTAAAATCATTTTTGATGGCTCCCTCTACCTCATCTCCCACTTTCAATCCATTTTTTTAAAGTTTTTATTTATTTAAGTAATCTTTACACCCCATGTGGGACTCGAACTCATGACCCCAACATCAAGAGTCGAATGCTCCTCCAACTAAACCAGCCAGGCACCCCTCAATCCATTTTTAAGTCTGATCAGTTCACCTGCCAAATTTTGCTGACAATCAGTTTATTTCCCTCCATATCCACCATCGCCCCCCTAGTCCAGGTCATTACCATCTCTTGCCTGTACTGAACAACAGCCCCATAGGAGATTCACCCATCTCCATTCTTTCTGTCTCCCTCACCCTATTTCACTCTCAGGCAGTAGCCAGAGTGACCTTATAAAAATACAAACAGGATCAGTCATTCTACTACCTAGTGTCCTTCAAAAGCTTCCCATTACCTTCAGACTAAAATTCAAATGCCTTACTCTCTACCATAGGACAGCCTATGAAGCCTGGCATAATCTTTGACCTCATCTTCCACACAGTCTACCTCCCTCGGCAGAGAAAACTTTAGTGTGAAGGTCTTTACACCCACTGCCTGGAATACTCGATCCCCTAACACTACCTCGCTGGCTCCTTCACATCCTTTGGGTTTCAGCCCAAATGTCACCTCCTCAGAGAGGCCTTTGTGGCTCCTCCACAATCTAAATTATATCCTTTTTATTGCCTCTCCTAACTTTCTGTTTTTTTCCTACAACACACATGTTGTTTAACTATATTTCCTTTTTACTTTTTTAATGCTTGTTCATGGCCTATTTCCATGTGGGAGGGAAATATACCTGTTTTATTCATCACTCAGGGCCCAGCCCAGTCAGGGGCTAGCATATAGTAAGCTTCCAATAAACTTGAATCAATTTCTAGTTACTATATAATTTTAAAATCACAATATAGTGTATCTTTTGAAAGAATCTATAATTTGGACTTCACATTCTTGTTTTACCTACTATGGTATGCATGCAGTTACCAACATAATTTTGAAATACTGATTTTTAAAAGTTGCAAATAACTGTAAAACCTTTTACACACTTAAAAACTGTCAAGATACTTCCTTTTTAAATACTCCCTATGCAATTACATCATGGGTTTGAGCTATTATTTCTTCATGACATACTCTGGTAATTTCTGAGAGTGTAACACCTCCATCTTTTTGTTCACCATATTTTATATCATTTACATTTTTGCTGCTTGTGTTTGATAATGTGCATGTATAGTAAAGATGTCTTCTGACTCTTAATCTAGGTCCCAGGATCTTAAAGGTGGTAGTGCTTAAGTAAATTAGAACCAATATAACAGGAAGCATCAACCTCCCCGGGTAAAGTAGACACTTTCATAATAGAGTAGACAGAACACCTCTTTTTACATAAACTATAAGTAATTTATTTCTGTATGCTTTATAAAATGTTAATAGAATGTCATCATGAATGGAAGGAAAATGTAACTGGAAAATACTAGAACCACAGCATGCTGAAAACTGTTACTACGTAATTAATTAGGCAGCACTGATTTAAAATTTGTTTAACATGGTTATGAAGGAAGAAAACACATTTCATTTTTTTCATTTCCTCCTGCATTGCTACTTGGCTTTTACGTACTTTTTTAAGTTGTATAGCTTCTTCCAGCTGTTTAAATTCTTCAGTAGCTTTTAAAATTTGTTGTTCTGCCTTTTCTATTTCATCATGTAGCTCTGATAGTCGAGTTTGTGCTGCAGATTTAAAAACCATGAACATAGACACACACAAGAAAAATCTTGAATTCTCAAATTTCTACCAGATTTTTTTTCTTCACAATAACCTCCTCCTCCCAATTAAATTCTGTTGTTATAGATCACAGAAATTTAAAAAAAAGAAAAGTAATTTATGACAGTTTTCCACTCAGTTAATCTCTAGAATAGTTTTTTGATATGCTATTGAACTATAATTGATCATTTTATTCATAAAATTCTTAACATAAAAGGGGCTTTACTTGATGCATCCAACACTAAAGAACTCTTCTGAGAGAATAAGGATTTATTGGTAAATACGCATTTAGGTGTCACTAAGTTATAATTAGGTTCAAGCTATTACAAAAACTCTGTGTTAGAGGTAATTACTTTATGATAGGGCTTGGTATCAAGAAATTCACCACTGAACAGTGTCTTCCAGCTGGGGGTGATCTCAAATCAATTACTCTCTATCTCAAATTTCCAATTTCTCTCCTTCCCTCCCTCCCTGCCTCCTATAAAACTATGAGACCCTTGAAGCTAGTCTACACATATATCTGATTTATTTCTGCTTTCCTCTTCCGGAACTTTGTATAGGGTGTATGAGACAGACAACTCAGTCTCTTTTCTCAACCCTTCTCCAAGCCAACCTTTCTACTGGCCTTCCATGTTTTCCATTTAGCTACCAACCAAGGGAAGATGAGCTGCTTCACTGGATTGGTGAGAGCCCCAGAATGGGCCACAATTACTAGGGGGATACATAAACTCAGATCTGCTTTCTTCTTCCATATCCATGCAGCTCACTGGGTAAGTGGATTTAGAGTATGCCACTGGCAGGGTCTCTAAGAGCCCTCATGGATTGACTTCTTCTTCTTTATGACTTGCCAGGAAGTGGTAAGATCCTTTCAATTAGATGTTTTGGGACAGGTTCGTAAGAGTCAGAAGCTGGTCTTAGGCCCAAGCCTAAGGAGGGTGCACTGATCCAGCTTATCCAAAGCACTGCTTTAGGTTTTGGCTACATGCATAATAATCAGTAAAGTGGTACTTGCTACAATTATGACCAATTATATCTTTGAATGTGCAGCTCCAACAGTGAGAAAGACCTGCTGGCAGGTCAAGATTTAAGCATTCTTGGATCCCCTGGACATGCTGCCACCAAATTACTGTCAAGAACTCCATTTTCAACCATAACAAGAATCATTAAAAAATGATTTGCTCAATGAATCACTACTTTTTTTTTAGGCTTTTCATGTAAACAACAAAATAAGTACCTTCGGCATGTTTAATGAAAAGAATTATAAAACAAAATTTGCCTATATATTCAATCTTTTTATATTCTTAAAAGAATTTAAAATAACTTTTGTTAACCTGCACTTATTTTTTTTTCTTTGTCTTCCAGTTGTATGTCCAGTGATGCATGGGCTCCCAAGTTCACATGCTCATTTCTGAGTTGTTCCCCTTCGTCTGGCTCCATCTTCTTGATCTTTACTGTCTGGGCATTTGCAATGATACAACTCTCTGTAGTGAACATATTTCTCTTGTATCTGGATTTGCCAATGTAAGGGCTTTCATCTGGGGTTTTATCAATTTCGACATACTAAAAGCAAAATAAGTAAATATTTATGGTTCAATAAGTAACTTCTAAGCAGCCGAGGGATATTATTCATTTTATTAGCGAAGAACATATCACAGAATTGCCTAAATATTAATCCTACATGCCTAGAAGTTGAAAAATATATACCATTTTTTATCTCACTCTTAATATACCAAAAAAGAACTAAAACAAAAAATGGTCTCTAAGAATTCCTCCTATCCCCAAAAAGTGGGGTTAGTTTGGTTGATTAAAGAACTGCCTACAGTTTTGTGATTAATAGCACTGCTTAGTCTCTCCAATCAGAAATTTAGGTGTTTTATTTTGGTTTCTTAGCTGATATGTAAGTAAAATCTCAGTCTAATAAATTTTAGTAATTGATTTTTTTTATGAACTATTGGTTGGAATCACACAGATTCTCTTGGGGCTTTTTATCTCTTTTGGATGCTGCTCTAACATACTGAACCAAAAAATTCACTGATTCAACCACAATACGTTTACTCTGCTGATGCCCTCATAACAAGAAAGTGGAATGGTTACTGATAAAGTCTCTTAAACATTTTTACCATCCACCTTACCCCACTCCACTCTCTGTTGGCTTTAACTCTGGATTACTAAAATGTTAAACTCTAAGTAAATAAATAAATAAAAGTTAAACTCACCTCTGATGGGTAATAATTTAGTGGCTCAAATTTGGCATCAATTTTATAAAAGGCCAATTCCTGTTCCATCTCATACTGTTTCTGACATGCTCGCATTAGTTCCACGGTCTTCTGTTTTAGCTACAGCCCCAAGTTGATATGAAACACACATAGTGTCAGTAAGTTAGTATAAAGGTACAATGGCACGGCAAGTTCCCATCATAACTAATAATGATTGTTTTAAACCCCACAGCAAATAGCAGAACATTCACAGTATTTTACCTTCATTCTAAAGTATTATAAAGAATGCAGTATAAAATTATCACTTCATAAAAGATCACGTAAAAGACCTTTGAAGTTTATATGCTATTTCAGGATACAAGGAATAAAGATTTAAAAAATCATTTAAATTTGCTTTACCCAAACATGAAAATAATTCTGTATCCGTTATTTTTAAGTACTCTATTAAGTATCTGCTTCCTGATTTTTCAATAATTAACACTAATTTACTTAACTTACTCTGCAATGTTAATGATAGCTTCAAATTATGGATAGAGATGATATCTGGGATTAATTACAAAGGACTCACAAGAAGGAGTGAGGATGAAAATAAGAGATTGGTTTTAATTGTACTTGTTGTTGCTGTAGTATCTCAGTGTTCTGAACAGTACTTTTGTAATAGAGGATAAAGGATGTGAATAAGGTCAATCAGATCCCAATATATAATATTAAATTTTTAATAAAGTAATTCTACTATAATTACAACTTTTTACTTATTCTTAGAAATTTTTGGAACTAGAAGAAAAGAGATCATCCAATTTAATTATCTGAATTACAAATAGAGAAATTAAGTCCTAGATCGGTGAACTGTCTTGTCAAAAGTTACATATTAGATTAGTGGCAGAAGCTAAATATTTTATTAACTACCACTATCAGCTGCCTTCCTCCTGAACCAATCCTGTGAGTTCATTTCAAAGGTCCACTAAGTGATTTTTGCCTTTTTTTTTTTCTTGACAGCATCAGATAGTAGATACCAGACAAAAAACATGCAGAAAAGTTTCATTAATATGAAAATAATGCAAGCTGAAGAGAATAAAACATAAA